>NC_071989.2:92475000-93100000 GCF_028885655.2 Pongo abelii | reverse complement strand
GTTATTATTCTTTCTTCACTTTGCATTTTAGTTTGAGAAGTTTGTACTGAAATATCTTCAAGCTCAATGGTTCTTTTCAAATCCATTTGCTGTCTACCTATTTAAGGCATTCTTCATTTCTGTTACAGTGTTTCTGATTTCCGACATTTATTTTGATTGCTTCTTGGAGTTTTTATCTTTTTACTTCATTTCCCATATGTTCTTGAATCTATTTTTTCATTAGACCCCTTAATATATCAGTCATAGTTGTTATAAATCCCTCTCTGATATTTTCAAAACCGGTGCCATAACTCATGTTCTGATACTTTGTTTTTTGTTTTGACTTCTCATAATATTTGTTTTCTTGAGTTTTTTTTCCTTCTAATTTTTTATTGAAAAAGGTAATGTAACTAGTAATAGAAATTGAGATCAATATGCCTTTGCTGTGAAGTTTTATGTTAATATGTATGGTAAGGAGTCTGACTCAAATTTTCATGTTTGACTACTGGCAGCTTTTGTGCCTCATTCTTCCCTGTACCCTGGTGCCATCCATCTGGTCAATCTGATAAGAAATCTTGGATTCTGCTTCTTTTGACACTGGTGAGGAACCCATGATTGTGCTCAGGAAGCCTCACCCAGTGTCCATCCACTAGCCATAATAAAAACCCTGAGCCAGTCTCATTTTCTTGCTCTCTTAAGTTATTTCAGACCTCTTTCAGAGTGAAGCAAACCAAAATATTTCAACCCCCAAAATGGCTCCCTGTTATAATGGGTATTTTGAATTAAAGGCCTTAAACATCAGTAGACACTGGAAAAAAATATTTCCTTCATTTACATAGAGACTAGACGGACCCCCCAAGGAGAACAATTGTTTTTCCTTCTCGTCTCTGTTATCTGATTATCTATCACAGAGCAGAAGACTGAAGAATGTAACAACACCTGAATTGACCCTTTCACAAGACAGTGTCTGTCTCTCAGGCTCATTCATTTTTTAAGGAGAACCATTTACAAGTTAATCTCTGTTCTCTGCTTTATTAATTTTCTCTAATAATCATTTATTGCCCCTCAACAGAATTATAAATATTCCCCACCTCCCTTCTCCCTCTGAAATAAGAAATATACAAACTTCTATACTCCACTGGGGATTTGGGGATGATAACTTTGTGGTTCTCCCCCAGACACATGAATAAATTGTATGCCATTTCTCCTATAAATCTGCCTTTTGTCCATTGATTTTTTAGCAAATCTTCGGAAGGTGAAGGGAAAGTTTTTCCTTGACCCTTAAAAGAAGTCTACTCTGTTCTCTCCAGAAAACCTCCACCATAAAAGTAATAAATATTTCTAATCCTCTTAATGTTTTTATGCTGTCACCAGTTGCCATGTCTGAAGCAAATCTGGGTCAGGTACCATTATACCCATGTGGAGTATCTAAAACAATCATCCTAGGAATTGAACAGCATTTAATGTTTTCTGTATTTGTAGGTCACGGAGGCTTAAAATTTCCCCAATGTCTTGTTTTGTCTCCTCTGTTGTTTTCAAGCTTCAATAAGAACTTTTACAAGATAACATATATTAAAAATAAAATATATATCTTGCAGATCTTATATCTGTAATCCACTATTATTATCCTGGAGTACTATTGATATTGGAGAAGTGTGGAGGATGGAATGTAATTGTCCAATGGGTTCTTCTTGTCCTCTGCAAAGATACAGCTGATTTACTAACACAGCCGTATTGCAATAGAGAAAGAGTTTAATAAACACAGAGCCAGTCAAACAACAGACAGGAGTTCATTACACAATTCAAATTTGGAGGCTAACTTTTTTAAGAATAATAGGACAGGCAGGGGGCTAGAGGATAGGGAATATTCACTGGGATGGTGATGAAATTATAGGGGATCAAAGTTGCCCTCTTGCACTGAGTCAGTTTCTGGGTGGGATTACAAGACAAGTTGAACCAGTTTCACAGTCTAGCTGGCACCAGCTGGTATATCAGAATGCACGTTCTTGTTTTTTTTTTGAGATGGAGTCTTGCTCTGTCACCCAGGCTAGAGTGCAGTGGCGCGATCTTGGCTCACTGCAAGCTCCGCCTCCCAGGTTCACGCCATTCTCCTGCCTCAGCCTCCCGAGTAGCTAAGACTACAGGCACCCACCACCACGCCTGGTTAATTTTTTTTTTTTTTTGTATTTTTAGTAGAGACGGGGTTTCACCATGTTAGCCAGGATGGTCTCGATCTCCTGACCTTGTGATTCCTCCCGCCTCGGCCTCCTAAAGTGCTGGGATTACAGGCATGAGCCACCATGCCCAGCCCTAATTTGTTAGTTTTACAAACATAGTTTTTGTCCCCAAGCATGGAGACAGTAAGTTTGGGAAGGCCTGTTATCATACTTTCTTTAAAGTTAAACTATAAACAAAATGGCTCTGAAAGCTAGTTAGTTATGCCCAAGAATAAGCAAGGACAGTTTAGGGGATAGAAGCAAGATGGAGTCAGCTATGTCAGATTTCTCATACTGTCATAATTTTGCAAATGTTGTGTCAGGGAAGCATTCTATAATCTTATGCTTAAATACCAGCCTTTTAGTACAGCTGTGTCCCTGGGCTGTCACCTTTCCAAGTGCTCCCCACCAGCCCCTATCGTTATTTGATACAGGTAGGCTAAAGAAGGTTGAATTCAGACAGTACTCCATGCCTTTTCCCTAGGTAGAACATGGTTTTATGAATTATTTCCCCCGGAGAGTGGGCCTTTGTTATGGAGGAAACTCTTGGAAATTTTTTTGTTACCTTTCCCCTCCACAGTCAGAGCCATTAGAGAATCTATCTTGGCTCTTCACTATGAGAACTTGGTGGTGTTTCTGAAGGCAATACCCACTGAAAGTGTGGGAGTACCCCTGAAATTTGGAATTTCTGACTCTCACGCTAATCCACACTCAGTTACCAGCACTCAGTCTCCCAAAATTCATCAAAATTACCATTTAAGTGTTACTACCAGTTTATGGCTCCAACAACTTCTGCTCTAGATAGTAGATCTCAATTGCAGCTCTCTGGAGTTATCTGTCTCTCTCACCTTGAAGGTGGCAGTTTTCCCTGTTAACACAATGCCCTTATGGGGTCAAGAAAACTCATTGGTTTTTAGTTTGTTTAGCTTTTCTCTTGTTAGGATGGAAATAACAACTTCCAAGGGCACCTATACCTATTCTACATCAACTACTTCCCTGTCTCTTTCATATTGGCTCTTACTAAATGTTTTTGACTTTTGACTGATAAGTAATGTTCATCATACTGAAAATCATTAAAAATGCCAAATGTGAACAAATACAAAAGCCTAATTTTCTCTATTTTCTTGATATATACTTAACTTTATAAAAGTCAGTGTGTCTCAACCCATGACATCATTAAGTGATTTACAATTTGTACTTTTAAAGATCTACATAATTTTCTGACTTCCTTTGTTTTATTCACATTTATTACAAAGTCGTCCTATCACAGAACAATTCTTCTTTCCCTGAGTCTGTTACAGAACTTTATACATTTGAAATTTTGCACAGTGCTACTTCTAATATCAGAAATGCTATTTCCCCTCTACTTTGGAAATGTATTCATTCATCTAGGCACAGTTCAAATTTCAAACTTCCTGAAAAATATATCCCAATTTACTCAAGCAATTGGTTAATTTCCATGAATTTCTGTTAGTTGTTTATTCTCCTTTTGTATTTTTTGTGCAATCTTTCTACACTTCGTATTTATTGTTTTCCAATTTTTCTCCCTGACTAGACTTTAGTCAAGAAACTGTTCATTTTTGCATTATTAGAGCTTTGCTCACACTGAATTCAGTAAGTGTTTGTTGAATGATTAGTGTCTTAACTTTAAACCAGTCTTTTTCTCTCTCCTTATAATGTATAATCTTATAATGTGAATCTTAATGAATCAAACCAAATATTTTCTAAATTTTCTTTATACGTTTGCACATTATTTCCTGATATTTTTTCCTGCATTGCTAAAAAACTTTGAAGAGCTCAGGCTATACAATCTAGACCAAATATAAACAATACTAAAGTACAACAGGAGTTTTTGTTGCTTCTAAGATGGAAGTCTAAATCCAACTTATTAACGGTAAAAGCATAGTGGTTTTGTCCCCATCATAACTGCTACAGCTCTGATGAGTGGAGGAACACCAGGGATCTTGGTCCTCGCGCTGGTTTGTATAAAATGGCATAGACACACGTGAAGTGGTTTTAAGGAGTGAAAGATTTAATAGGCAAGAAAGAAGGAAGGAAGAAGAAAATAGCTCTCCCATGCGGAGACAGAGGGAGGGGGTATTGAAGCAAAGAGAAAACCCCAAGTGTGGCGAAAATGAGCCAGTTAATATGAAGAGGATGGAGGAGTTGGTGTCTGGTTTTCATAGGGTTCAGGGGATTGGTTTGACAAGGCATGTCATTCATGTAACCTGTGAAAAACTAGCCCTCCCATCTAGTCTTTCAATATGCAAATGCAGAGCGCCATGATGTTCCACACACATGGAGGTATGTGGGGGCAGCCATGTTGCCAGGCACATGTGAGGCAAGGACAAGAAGAAGGAGGCAGGAATTGCCATGTTTGGGTGGACCCAGTTTCTTTTTTTTATTTTTTTCTGTCTATAAGTTTGTTGTCTTTATCTGAAAAATCCTCATGGAAAATTGTTTGGTTTAGCTCTCAGCAGCCTGCATCTGAGCTCTGAGGAAGTTTTCCTTCTTTTGAGCTACCCCATCTTTCTTCTGAGCAAGGGACATTTTGGGATGGTTCCACCTCTTCTTTTTAACTTCTTTCTTGGGCTTCTTTTCATAGGCTGGATTATCTCGTATAGCAGCATAAGCTTTCTTATACATCTCCATCATGTCTGGAGTTATACTATTCTTTATGTATTGAGAGAACTCTTTCTTGTAAGCATCTTCCATTAAGTAGTGTATGTACTCTGCGACATTCTGGTCCATGATGTGCTTCCTGTGTACTTCTGTATTAAATTCCTTGCTTTCAGAATCATAACCAGGGAATTGTTTGGTACTGTGAGGCACAGAAAAGCCTCCATCGACAGCTCCCTTCAGGGCACCAAAAACTTTATTGCCAGTGGTAGTTCGGGCAAGGCCTGTGTCCAAATAGCAGGTAAAGGCACCTGGCTGGCCATCAATGCTTTCCACATTGTATTCATTGCCAGTCACCTCCACTTGGCCTTCATAGATCTTGTCCATGCCAAATCTATTGAGAAGCCAGTGGGCCAGCAGCAGGCCAGTCCAATACTCTGCAGCATAATTTGTCAGGCCAACTTCACACCATATTTTGGCAGTTCATATGCATATGATGCTCAGACTATCATATCCCCGTCTATACGGGCATAAGCAATCTAATAAATGATATCTTTGTTTGTTACATGAACTATCATTCTGTATTTGGGTGTGCTGTATTTATTTTTGTCCTGTATCTCCAAGCATTTCCAAGCACAGAAATCAGTTTTACCCTCTCGTCATCTTCTAAATTTCACTTGGTATCTTTCAAAGTAGGCCTTATTCTTAACAACTTTAACAAACCCCATCCTGCTGAATAGAGACCCGCATCCATGGCTTGACAAAGACCAATAGGCCCAGCAGCGCTAGGGATCAGAAAGGGCCACAGCCCTTGCGCAGACGCAGTATGTGGGACCCAGTTTTTAATGGCTTGCAATTGCATATCAAAGGTTGACTGGTCAAACCAATCCCCTGAGCCTCTAAGCACCGGGGCTTTCCTGCTAGACAAGAAATGTTTCTGGAGATGCTTTAAAAGAAACAAAAACTTTCCAAGGACCCTTTTCCCTCTCTATCTGCCTAAAATAATTTCTTAATAACTGCTATAACATAACCTCATATTAAACATTTTTGGACGTAGAAAGGGCTGAGGAAAGCAAAAATACAGATGAAGCAGTCTGGTCATTTCAGAGTTACTTTCCTTATAAAGGTTAAAGCAAAAGTGGCTTTGTTATTATGCTGGCTAAAAATGTCCTATATGGGGATTTGGCTATTTTTTCCTTCTCCTGATTTCTTGGAAGGTCAGATAAACACTTAGTTTTGGTTTTGTCATGTGGAATGTCAGCATGAGCAACTCCATTTGGGTTTAGTTTGTCGGGCCTAGAACAGAAAGTTCAAACCAATGGTCTCCTACACATTTTATTTAACAATTTCCCCTTTTTAGTTAGGATCTCAAGTAGAACCAAAACCTGAAGCACTAATGCTACTCTCAGTCACCATCATTTTGGGATTTGGGTTTTAACACATTATTCATAAGTTACAGTGTCTTGATTGTCATATGTTACTTGAAGTTTTTATTATTCCATCCAGAAAGGCCACTTAGTATTCAGCAGATGGCTGCATGTGGACATTTAAGATTTTTTGAGAGGGTGTGTTGCACCAAGAAGACTACTATTATGATCATCAAGAGGATAATACCAAGAGTTTGGAGTATGTCCCTTAGCTAGGGTCACCATAAACCAAACCAAGAAAAATTGAATAGACATAGAATGAGTCAGACAAGAAATCTTACCTATTTTAACCAAGTAATCTGTTTACCAATTTTTTGCAACTGAATTTGTACACCTGATGTATTTATCCATATGCAATAAGAAGTGCCATCAACCTTACAGACTCTTTTCTGTTCAGGTAGTAGAAAATCTAGCATCCCATGACAGGTTAAACTAAAGCAGGGAGTGACAATAAATGGGTACACAAATTTTATTCTATAAAAGAGACCTGTGGTATAATTTGAACAACAGTTGCACAATGGATATTACTCAAGTTACTCACTCGTGGATTAAAGAATCCCTTGGGTGAGGTAAATATTTGGATTTGGCATGACAGATCCAACATTTCATCAAGTTATTCACAGAAGCTGCTGACTGTGAATTTGTATGTATAGCATTATTCCACCAAGCAAAAAGGGTAGACATGCACAAGAAAAAAATAGGAGTAAGAGTCCTACTATGATGGAAACTCCTGTTCTGATGTCTCGAGGAAAAGCCACTCACAGCAGGAAATCATTAATATATCCTCATTGTTTGCAGTTTGAATGTCTCTGATTATGGCATGAAGGATTTTAGTAAATTTTCTGTGTGGCCCATATACCAGGCACAAGACAAGGGTGTAAAAATTGCAAGGGTGAATTTTACATCAAGTTTTCCAGTTTCCGGTTGTAGGGTTTCAGGAATAGAGCAATTGTTGTTCTCAGTTGGAGAGCTGTAGCCAGATGTTGCAGGAAATTAAAAGAATTCAGGATCCAGTCCTGTATACAGGTAGATCATAAAAACTTGAAAACAATAAAAAGGACTACAATATAATAACAGGTATACCTATAGTTTTTCTTCAGAAACATAATTTTTTTTTCTCTCTACAGTTACCCTCATTTCTAACAAAGATAAATGGAATGAAATCAATTTGTTTGCAAAACCAGTACAGTTTCATTAAACTTGGTCAGATTATTTACATAAGTACAGAAAAAATATATATTGATCACATAGGCTCTTTTGAAGTTGACTTTACTGGAACTTTTGACAGAGAATCTTAGACTGGACTTTAAAAACCTCTCAAGGCTAAAAAGTCAAATCAAAGCAGACTTCAGACTTCACCTGCAGTACCTATAGATTCATTCTATGTGAATTCTCAAATATGACATCCTTGTTAAAGCTTTGGTAATATAACCAGTATTTCTAATGGTATCTTGTTATAAAGGGAGTTGATTATAATTTAGCTTATCCAAATAATTCTATTTCCCTAAAATAACAATATTCCTGAATAGTTTCTAAATTCTGGATTGATAAGATAGGGAGAAAAAGTAAACGTTTCCATTTCTGTTCACAAGAATAGACTTTACCAAATTTCTGTAAACGATATATAGCTCAAAAGAAAAGCATAATCTTTAAATCTGAAAAACCAGAGCATTTTTTAAAAGCAATATTTCAAATTAATAAGATGCATAAATTCATAATTATTTTAATCAGTTCATTCTGTCTCATGTAATAAATTCTTGTTTTACTTGTTCTTAGCAGTTTCACAAATCCAACAGAGTAAGAGTTCTAGAAATTCTTACCTAGTCCAATGGTGTAATCTTAATGTTATCAGAAATCTGTATTTGTCAGAGTACTTTCCTTCTTTTCCATGAATCTCCCTGAAGAGATAACACTTTAGGATTATAGTTGCTTATAAAAAGCTTTTAGAAAAGCATTAGAGTAAAGCAATTAATGGTACAACAAGATATAAAATGGCTATGCTTAAGAGCAGATGAGTGTTTACTGCAATAATGACACAATGGAGTCCAGGCACAGTAGCTCACACCTGTAATCCCAGTGCTTTGGAAGTCCAAGGCACAAGCACCACTTGAGGCCAGGAGTTTGAAATCGGCCTGGGCAACATAGTGAGATCCCATCTCTATAGAATGTAAAAAAAAAAAAAAATTAGCTGGGCATGGTAGCATGCCCCTGTAGTTCTAGCTACTTGGGAGGCTGAGGTAGTAGGAGCATTTGGTCCCAGGAATTTGGGCCTGCAGTTGGATATAATAATGCCACTCCAGCCTGGGTGACAGAGTCAGATTTTGTTTCAAAGATTAAAAAAAAAAAAAAAAAAGGCCAGGTGTGGTGGCTCATGCCTGTAATCCCAGCACTTTGGGAGGCTGAGGTGGGTGGATCACCTGAGTTCAGGAGTTTGAGACCAGCCTGGCCAATATGGCGAAACCTCATCTCTACTAGAAATAATAATAATAACAAAATTAGCTTGACATGGTGGTGTATGCCTGTAATCCCAGCTACTCCAGATGCTGAGGCATGAGAATTGCTTGAACTCAGGAGACGGAGGTTGCAGTGAGCCGAGACTGAGCCACTGCACTCCAGCCTGGGCAATAGAGCAAGACTCTGTCACAAAAAAAAAAAAAAAAAAAAAAGACACAATTGACCACACAATCTGGCCATATTTTATTATGTTAGTTTGTGGCATACAACAAATTAATATAAAAATTGAAATATTGGCTGATAACATCAGATTTCTATGAATTTTATATAATTTTTGGAACACACATTAATAACATATTTCTCCAATTCATAGAACTATAACTCAAAGAAGGCTAACATTACTTTTTATTTAACAATGCCTCCCACATAATTTAACATATTAAATAAGCATACTTGGCTTACTATGTCTCTTTTAGACATCCCAGGGACCTTCCTGGATTATCCCAAAGTGAGTCCAAAGTCAAGAGATATAAATCCATCTTTGATTTTGGGAAGTTTATGAAAAAGATCAAAAGTTTTAAACTTTTGATCAAAATAGGATTACAGATAACTGTAAAATAATATTCATTTAATCAGATTGATAATTAAATGACTTCAAAAGGCAAATATAAAAAGTAATATAGTTGTAGAAAAGTATTTAGCTCTGTGATAGAATACTCAATTTTCTTAAGCAATCAAAGATCTCCTAAAAATAATATGAAGCACAGGGAACCATTTTAATAAAACACCGAATCTTTGTTTCTTAGGCCGGTTACCTCAAAGGTAAAGAAAAACATTTTACTATTAGAATACCACTTGGAGGTGCCAAGATGGCTGACTAGAAGAAGCTAGTGTTGCTGCCACTCTCACAGAGAGGAGACAGAGTGGTGAGTAAACAATAGTTATTTAAATGAATCATCCAGGAGGACACATTGTGGTTCACCAAGGAAGCAACGTGACCCACAGAGAACAGAGAGGAGTGAGGCAAGACAGCTGAGCTCCTAGGATTGGTGCAGAGCCAACAGAGGCTCCTCATCATGGGGAAAGGGTGAGAGAGGGAGAGCCCTTGGGGACTCACACTTCTGCCATGGACATTTGCAATCCTGGGCACAGGAGATGCCCCCTGACTCCCAGCTGTGGAGCCTCCAGACTGACATGGAGAACTGCATGGAGTCTGGGCAGAGCCACCACTCAGACCTACATAGACCCAAAAGTGCCTTGGATATCTGAGCACCTTGGCGCTAGCTGCTATAGCTCCACCAACAAGGGAGGCCAGTCTCTCTCCTGCACTCCCAGGATACAGGCCAAATCCATGGAGCCGAGGAGCAGATGGATTGCAAGCCTTGCCTCTGGAGTACCTCACCAGGCAAACCCCATTGGCCTGGGATCCCAGTGCAGCCAATCCACCCTCACCAGAGTACTCAGGCTGGTAACAGTTCTATTCTTCTCTGATTTAGACCTCCCACAGGTAACCAACAGGCCTACAGCTTTTGCCACTGCTGAAGCCCCTGCCCCTACTTCCTTTAGGCTAAGGAGGAAGTGAAGAGCCCCAGAGCAGTCATGGGCCTCTAGCACACCACAGCTGTTGTATGGAAAAGCAGCCAGACTGTCTTCCTTGTGGGTCCCTGTCTCTGCTACTCCTCACTGGGCAGGGCCTCCTGACCTGGGTCCCCAGCACATCCACCCTGCCTCGACCTGATTACTTCAGTCAGTGGAGGCTCTGTGTTTCTCTGGGATGGGATTCCCAGAAACAGCTGACAGGCTCTCTACCATTGCTGCTGCAGCAGTACCAACACTTGCTACCCTCAGGCGGGGTAACAAAGACCCTGATCACTTTACTTGCACCTCAAGCACACTGCAGCTGCTAGACAGAGAAGATCCCAGTCTCTCCTCTCTGTGAGCCCCCGACCCCTGCTCTTTGCCACGTAGGTCTCCTGACTTGGGCCTGCAGCATAGCTGCTTCACCCTTGGCTGAACATCCCCATTGGCAGTGGCTCTGTGTCTCTCTGGGGTGGAAGTCCCATAGGCAATTGACAGCCCCTATGCCATTGCCATTGTGATGGTATTGTTCTTGCTGACCTTGGACTGGGGAACAGACAAGGACCTTGATCAGTTTGCACACCTCCAGCATATCATAGCTACCCTAAGGAGAAGAGGCTAGTTTCTCTTCCCTGTGCACCCCTGACTTCCTGCTTTTCACCAGGCAGGACCCCCAGCTTGGGTCCATAGTGCAGTCACCCTATCCCTAGGTGAACATTCTCATTGGCAGTGGCCCTGCGTTTCTCTGGGATGGAATTCTCAGAAACAACTGACGGCCCCTTTGCCACTACCACTGCCATGGTACCCTCCCTTGCTGCTCTTGGGCTGGGGAATGAACAAAAACCCTGATCATTTTGCTCACATTTCAAGCATGCTGTGGGTGCCCTATTGAGGGAAGGCCATTCTCTCTTTCCTATGAGCCGCTTGTTCTTCACCAAGCAGGGCCCTGGCTAGGGCCTGCAGCACAGCTGCCCCACTCCAGGCTGAACCTCACCATTGACAGCAGCTTTGTGTCACTCTGGAGTGGAGTTTTCAGAGGCAACTGATAGTCCGTATGCCACTGCAACTGCACCAGTACTTGCCCTCGCTGCTACGGGCCTGAGGAAGGAACAAATAGTCTTAGTTCTTTACTTGCATCTCCAGCATGCCACAGTCACCCTATGGGGAAGAGGCCAGATTGCCTGACACTCTCTGCTCTGCAGCAGGCAGGGTCCCCCTGGCATGTACCAGCAATGCACCCACCCTACCCCCAGCTGATCATTCTGATTGGCAGTGGCTGCATTTCTCTGAGGTGGAATTCCAAGAGACAAATGAAAGATCCACTGCCATTGCCACTGCCGAGTCCCTTCTCGTGTTGCACTCAAGCTGCAGAGGGAACAAAAAGCAAACAAACGAACAAACAAAAAAAAAACAAAGCTTGCCCTGGGACTGCGTTGTGCAGCCCAGGAGTGCCAAGATGGGATCTGCGGCCAGCACTCAAGTGGGAAAGGACACATTCTCAGAGCATTGAGAGAGAAACCATGGCTGCAAACACAAGGAAATACAGAGGAGCCCCCAGCTGAAAAAGAACCTACCTACCAAGCATTACACTTAAGTGTCATCTACTGTATCACACCCCAAACTTCAACACCAAATACTTTGCTAGTATAGTGTCCTATGGAACCAAGGACAATAATTCAGCCATAAATAAGAACTCTGCTCATAGCCTTGGTCCTCTGAAAAATTTAGAAATAAAGCCAACTGACTATGCTCAAATTACATCACAGTTAAAAGAAGAACAGCCTGCCCATATGAGGAAAAAAAAGAAAAAGAAAAAACAGCACAAGAACTCTGGCAACTCTAAAAGCCAGAAGGTATTCTTACATTCCAATGACTGAGCCAGCTCCCCAGCAATAGTTCCTAACCAGAATAAAATGGCTGAAGTGACAGGCATAGAATTAAGAATTTGGATGGCAACAAAGATCATTGAGATTCAAAAGAAAGTAAAAACCCAATCCAAGGAACCTAAAGAACTCAGTAAAAAGTATCAAGAGATGAAAGACAAAATAGCCATTTTAAGAAAGAACAAAACTGATTTGATCGAGTTGAAAAACTCGCTACAAGAATTTCATAATACAATTATAAGGATTAACAGCAGAATAGATTAAGTTGAGGAAAGAATTTCCGAGCTTGAAGAGCAGTTCTTTGAATCAACTAAGTCAAGCAAAAATAAAGAAAAAAGAATTTTAACAAGTAAAACCTTCCTGAAATATGGGATTATGTAGAGTAACCAAAGTTATGACTCTTTGGCATCCCTGAAAGACAGGGAGAAAGAGAAAGCAAATTAGAAAATGTATTTAAGGATACTGTCTACAAAAGCTTTCTCAACATTGCAAGAAAAGTCAACATTCAAATTCAGGAAATTCAGAGAATCCGTGCAAGATATGATACAAGACAACCATCCCCAAGACACATTCATCAGATTCTTCAAGGTTAAAACAACAGAAAAATTATTAAACGCAGCTAGAGAGAAGGAACAGGTCACCTACAAAGGGAACCCCATCAGGCTAACATTGGACCTTTCAGCAGAAAGCCTACAATCCAGATGAGATTAGAGGCCTATATTCAGCATCCAAAAAGAAAAAAAAATGCCAACCAAACTATGCTTTATAAGTGAAGGAGAACAAAGATCCCTTTTAGACAAGCAAATGCTAACAGAATCCATTACCACCAGAACTTCCTTACAAGAGATCCTGAAGGGAGTGCTAAACATGAAAACAAAAGACCATTACCTTCCACCACAAAAATGAAATTAAGTATATAGGCCACAGGTACTAAAAACAACTATACAATGAATTCTACTAACAAACAGCTAGTAACACGGTGACAGAATCAAATCTGTATGTATCAATATTAATCTTGAATGTAAACAGGCTAAATGACCAACTTAAAAGGCGCAGAGTGGCAGTTGTAGAAAGAAGCAAAACTCAACTGTATAATGTTTTTAAAAGCCCCATTTAACATGCAAGGACACTCATAGGCTCAAAATAAAGGAATGGAGAATGACTTATCAAGCAAAAGAAAAACAAAAAAGATCAGGGGTTGACAGAATTCAAACCAGTAATGATCAAAAAGGACAAAGAAGGGTATTACATAATGATAAGTGATTCAATTCAACAAGAATATTTAATTATCTTAAATATATATGCATCCAACACTAGAACATCCAGATTCATGAAACAAGTTCTTAGAGACTTATGAAGAGACTTAAATAAACACACAATAATATTGGGAGACTGCAACACCCCACTGAGAATATTAGACAGACCATCGAGGTGGAATATGAACAAAGATACTCTGGACTTGAACTCAACATTTGATCAAATGGACTAACAGATATCCACAGAATACCTCGTTAGAGAATGTAAATTCTTTTCATCTGCACATATCACACACTTTAAAACTGACCACATGCTTGACCATAAAGAAATTACCAACAAATTTAAAAAAAACTGCACACTTGGATCACAGCGCAATAAAAATAGAAATGAATATCACGGAGATCTCTTAAAACCATACAATTGAGACTCCGTCTCAAAAAAAAAAAAAAAAAAACCCATACAATTATACGGAAATTAAGCAACCTGCTCCCGAATGACTTTTGGGTAAAGAGTAAAATTAAGGCTGAAATGAAAAAATTCCTTGAAACTAATGAAAACAAATGTTCAACATACTAGAAACTCTGGGACACCACTAACACAGAGTAAAGAGGAGGGTTTATATTACTAAACACCTACATCAAAAAAGTTAGGAAGATCTCATATTAACAACCTTATGTCACAGCTAGAGGAAAAAGAAAAACAAGAGCAAACCAACCCCAAAGCTAGCAGAAGAAAATAAATAATCAAAATGAGTTGAACTGAGCAAAAGGTAGATGAGAAAAGCCATACAAAGGGGCAATGAACCAAAAGTTGTTCTGTGAAAGAAAAAAATAAGTCTGATATAATACAAGATAGACTACTAAAGAAAAAAGAAAAAAAGAAAAATAAAATCAGAAATTATAAAGGGGACATTACCACCAATCTCACAGAAATACAAACAAACAAAAAACCTCATAGACTAATGTGAACACCTGTATGCATACAAGCTAAAAAAAAAAAAAAACTAGACGAAATGGAAAAATTCCTGGAAACATACAGTCACTGAAGATCGAACCAGTAAGAAACTGAAACCTTCAACAGGCTAATAACAAGTTCTGAAATGGAATCAGTAATAAAATAATCTACTCACCAGAACAGATTTACAGTCAAATTCTACCAGATGTGTAATGAAATGCTGGTACCAATTCTATTGAAACCATTCCAACAAATCAAGGAGATGAGACTCCTCCTTAACTCATGCTATGAGGCCAACATCATTCTGATACCAAAACCTGGCAGAGACACAATAAAAAAAAGAAAACTTCAGGCCTATATTCCTTAAGAAAATAAATGCAAAAATCCTCAAAAAAAAATAATAGCAAACCAAATCCAGCAGTGCATCAAAAAGCTAATCCAGTACAACCAAGTAGGCTACATTCCTGGGATGTGAGTCTGGTTCAACATTCACAAATAAATAAATAAAATTCATCACATATACAGCACTAAAATCAAAAACCATATGATCTTCTTAATAAATGCAGAAAGGACGTTCAATAAAATTCAACATCCCTTGATTCTAAAAACTCTCAACAAACTAGGAATGGAAGAAACATATCTCAAAATAGTTAGGGCCATGTATGACAGACCCACAGCAAACATCATACTGAATGGGCAAAAGCTGAAAACATTCCCTTGAAAATCTGAACAAGACAAGGATGCCCACTCTCACCACTCCTATTCAACATAGTATTGAAAGACCTAGCCAGAGCAATCCAGCAAGAGAAAGAAATAAAAGGCATCCAAGGGCCAGGCACGGTAGCTCACACCTGTAATCCCAACACTTTAGGAGGCTGAAGTAGGTGTATCACCTGAGGTCAGGAGTTCGAGATCAGCCTGGCCAACACGGTGAAACTCCATTTTTATTAAAAATATAAAAATTAGCTAGGTGTGGTGGCAGATGCGTGTAATCCCAGATACTTGGGAGGCTGAGGCAGGGGAATCTTTTGAACCCGGGAGGTGGAGGTTGAAGTCAGTGAGCTGAGATCGCACCATTGCACTCACTCCAGCCTGAGCAACAAAAGCAAAACTCCATCAAAAAAAAAAAAAAAAAAAAAAAAAAAGCATCCAAATAGAAAGAGGGAAAGTCAAACTATCTCTTTTTGCAGACAATGTGATTCTATACCCAGAAAAAGAAATGTGTATGTAACATGCCTAGTTAAGACAAAATGGTCAAAACTGGGGCTTGTTTAGATCAATGTTCTTTATTATTATAAGAATTTCTAGTGGTTTTCCTTTGTAGATGTAAACTTTTTAAAGAGTTTCAAAAGAGCCAGATAAATGCCAGGAAAGGGTATTTTGAAAACTGATTTGGTTCAATATTTTCAATTTAGTTTGTGTCTTAACTGCATTACTGACTTTAAGATGCAGCTCATTAACTAATGGGGCAAAAGAAGCATTTTAAATACTGAAACTCAGTGTGGATATTTCTAAAAAAGAAGACACAAACTTGCTTTACCTGAGGGCCAAAGTTTTAGGAATACTTCATGTAGCTTTCCTTTCACCTTTGGGGTGGAACAGTAACTAAGTGAAAAGGTTAGTAGATTCCATTTTTCTTATCAATTAGTTGCTTAAGCTTTTCATCTGTTTCTTGTAAAGAGTCTTTTAAAAAGAGAAAAGAACAGTTTTTTGAAAAATTTTTAGAAGTTTCTGCACATGAATAGGCATCCCTGAATGGGCCTGATCTGGGAGCCCTCATTTTTAGATGCATTTTTTAAAGTGTTGAGTTGTTTATCTGGAATTTCCACGTAACGGCCATCTTAATTTTAAATTGTCTTTGGTGATATTTCATCATTTTTGTAATTGTTTTCTGCTTCTCAAACCTAATACTTATACATGTAAAAGGCAAGCATAGCTGGAAAATAGATTACTTAATTCTATAGAAATCAAGGATTTTATTTTTACATTGAATCTTCGGTGTCTTCCACCCAAGATAAAACCCCAAGAGGGAAATACCACAGGGTTGGGTCATGTAACACTTTTACAGTAAACCTCATTGCAGGGACATTTTCTTCAGGCTATTGGGTGCTATCAAGCTCTGTGTCTAGTTTATCCTCCCACAGCGGACTAATTTTTGGTGTTATGTGCTCTAATAGCTTATAAGTGCCTGACTCTTGCCCACCAGTCAAGTTATGGCTTGTGCCTGAGATCTGCTTGACTAACTTGGCCAATAATTTCCCCCTAGCTTAACATGCAAAAAAAAAAAAAAAAAAAAAAGGAACAAAAAAGATATAATTCAAATTGCTGTGAATTTCAAAAGTCATACATAGTTCACAGACCCTGCAACTTGCCACAGCCACAGCAAATTACCTTTAAAACTAAAGCTCTTGCCAGTGACTCATCAGCCACTACAAATCCCAAAAGGTCATATGTTCTCTCACAAAACAAACTAATCCTCAGTATACAACCCAAGGTTGTGCAATCTCACAACACAAGCTAACCCTCAGGACACACCCCAAGGTCATGTGCTCTCTCACAGCAAAAACTGACACTCAGTATGGTATACACACCAAGATCATGCATTCTCTCACAGCACAAACTAACCCTGGATTTGAAAATCAAAATTACTGGGGGGCTTACTCCTGAAAGAGAAGAGTTTGACTTCAGAGGAACTTAAAATTTTGAAATAAAAATAAAATCCTAAAGCCCACAACCGACTGAATGGACCTTGTTTTGGCTAAGAAGTCCCGAGAGAAACCTTAAAAACTGAGTTCCCAAACATACCTCTGTATGCCCCTTCCTTATTAATTTTGAATCAGAATTATTATTTTCTAAGGAGTAAGCAAAAGCTATTTCTAGAAAACAAGAAACTGATGTTTCTCATTCCTTTATCTCCTTTAGCAAGTCATCTGAGGCTGTGAGTGGTCGCCCCCTCCCTCTTTGCAGTTATGATGTGACATTTCACTTGTTTCACAATCCATCTCTTTGTAAAAACTGACTACCATCTCTGGACTGGTTTTGGCTGACTGGTAGAGCATGCCCAGTGAGGGTTTCTTGTCCTCTGTTCACCTTTTGATATCAGAGGGCTGAAAACTCCACCCTTGGATCATGCTAATGACATCATTTTTTGAACATGTGACCCATGATGAGGCGTGAAGCTCAATTGCACATACACATTTCTCCTTTCGTAAATATTCATGGCTCCTCCTATAGCTTATTGAATATGCATACTTAGCCAAAGCATGTGGTATAAATTCCTGTCTTATCTTTCCCTCTCTCAAAGTGCTTGCACTCAGCTTCTGACAGGAGGCTACCCTTCCCAGCCTTCCAGGGAGCAGGCTACAAGATGTCCAGCCTGCAGGCTGCAACCCTTTAAAAGAAATAAAGCTGTTCTTTCCAAATTTAGACACCTCATGATGCTTCAGTTGACACAACCCTCACGGCTTCATGAGGAAGGCAGGGGATCTCAGAAAGGGGTCAGAGGCACCTCTCCTCCGTTCCTCAAGGAGTCTTTGGGGTTGTCAGAAGTGTCCTTTAGGTTTCTTTGTCAATCTCCAAAACTGCCAAAAGACAAAATTACAACAAATTTAGTTTAAAGAACTTAACTGAGTTCTATTTGCAGTTCTAGAATTGGGCAATACCTTATTCTATAAAACAGAATGAGTGCCCTAATAAGCGATGCAAAGAAATTTGGCTTTATAGACAGAAAGGGATAGGGAAAGCAAAAACATATAACAAAAAACAAATAGGTTGTTTCAAAATTGCTTTGCTTATAAAAGTTAAGGTACAATGGACTCTCTTATATGCCAGTAAAAACCGGCCTTTCTGGGGATTTGGCTGTTTTTCTCTCCTGATTTCTTAGGTCAGATAAACAGTTTTGGCTTGGTAGTGTGGAATGTCAGAAAGAGCAACTCCATTTTGGTTTGCTCTGTTGGACCTAGTGCAGAAAGCTCAGTTCAAATCATTGGTATCCTATAAATTATATTTAACAGAATGCAAAAGTATCTCTTAAATTAGCGTTGGTTCATTGGGGCATTCCCTTTGGTGTTAGTAAAGTTGCTATATTATTGAGTGTTTTGTCCATTAGTAGCCACTTTATATTTTAATTGCATTATATGAAATGGTAATAAGAAGGGATTCAGAAGAAATTGTGACCTTTTGAGAAATTCTTGGCTGTTTAAAACATTAGCTGTGGTTCTCAGAGCAAATGTGTACAAAACATTATTCATCAGCTATGATACACCATGAAGGAAGTGATGAATTGTGATTTTAAATGACGCTCTAGGTTTACTAAATATGTATTTACCAGAAGTGGAGATAATCACTTATCTTTAATTCTTCAATATTTAAATTCAATTTCCCATATTCTTCCATATTTTTCTTATTTTGTTGTCTGCCTTTATATAGATGCTAGCAATTGTTTTCTTATTCATGCATCCACTCATTCCTTCACTTATTTTGGTTCATAAAGATGTGCCCTAAACATCAGAAAAAGAGAGCAGTTTAATAGAGAAAAGCCACCCATTTTATCGCTTGTCGACCTTTTGGCTAAGATCAAGTGTGAGAAAAGCCACTCATTTTATAGAAAATGGTAGATGACTGCAACTACTAATAGTATTCATCAGCATTTTAGCTCAGCTAACCGAGTGATGACTGTTTGAAAATGGCCTTTTTTATCCTCTCTATCCACCTCCCTCTACTATTTCTGTATCATATAGAAAAAAAGAATGAAAAAGAACATGTTCTATATGAAACACATGAACATGTTCTTCCTCATTCTTTTTCAGTTTTTCTACTAAAAGAATATAGAAACAGAATGCCTTTCTTTCTTAATGAAGAATCATTTCCATCATGAAGTTTTAATGGGGGGGGACAGAATAAGTTTTTAACACACAGACACACACACATACACACACACACACACACACACACACACAGACACAATCTAAGGAGTATTCTCTATGTCCTGGGGACTATCAACTACGTACTCTCCTTGACTCTCCTGGACATCAGTTTTAATGAAGTTGCCACTCTTAGAATGCTGCAGAGATCACTGTAGGGGTATGACCTTTATCTAAGTAAAGGTTTCAGTCTGTGGCCCTTTTGTGATCTGCTGTCATTCTTGGTCATCCTGACATTTTCCCAAAGGCCAAGGATCTCAATTGCTGATTTTTACACCTGAGGATCATTTGTCTTTTGCTGTCATTTTCTAGCTACTGGTGTCAATGTTAACACTGCTACAAATAGACATTGCCTCAAGAAAACACATAAATCATTTCTGGTTAAAAGGAGACTACAGTTTGCTAAAACTGCTTCTGCATCACTTGTCTATGAGGTTTGCTGACAGGATTATTTTTTCTTTGTACCCTTGGGAAAATAACTCTTCTACATCCTCAATGTCCTTTTAAGTCAGTAGTAAACATAAATAGAGTTCTAAAAGAAATAACATTCTAATCCTTCGTAATGCACTTAACAGTATATTACGATACAGCTCTGTAAAAAAAATTTATAGAACAGTGAATGGCATAAGAAACATGCTGAAACACTGAATGAGAAGTATATTAAGCATCTCTCAGGCTTCCCTCTTTTAAAAACATATAAAGTAATATTTTTGTAGTAGGTTGCACCATAATTAAGAATTTTTTTAAATATGATTTTCATTGGATTTATGTCTCCTTATAAATGAGTCAATGAGATTTTTTAATTCAGTTTTCTTTAACAGAGTATTTCCATCTCTAAACATAACATAACTTATTTTTTAAACTAAAAATGCTTTAAAAGTTGTACCTCCTCCTTCTTATTCCATTATTTCTAATCTCAATATATTGGAAAGGAGCTTATTGTAAAAGAAAGCAGTTCTGTTTCACTATGTCTAGGATTGGTGGGTATATTTATATATCTAGGAAAAAATAATAGAAAAAGAGAAATTTAAAATAAAGTTAAAAGAAAAACAAGCGATGAAGGAAGACTCACATCAAATTGGGAGAACACTCATAGCCAGAAAGGTCAGTCTTACTAAGTAGAAACACTTGATATTGGGTGACAATATAAAATAAAAGGGGCAAGAGACAATGGAAGAGACCACAGGCAAGGAAAGAAAAAAAGGAGCCAAGGAAGTAAATATGATTTTTCTTTAATTTTTCAATAAATTAGAAATGAAATCTACTGCAGTTGAGGTAGTCTATGGTGTTAAGGTTGTGGATTTGAGATTATTAATTTTTATGAAACTGTGTAATGAAATTCGTGTGAATGAAATTATAACTGAAAAAGGGGTACCTTACAATTTATTCAATTGTGAAGTTTTACTGGAGGCAAAAAGCAGGGCTGTATACTTTGCACCAGAGCTCATGCAACTTTGCAAATAGGAATGAAGAAATAAGACATTGATAGTTATGCAGAGTAAGGACCAATAAGGGGGAGGGAAGAGACTACAATGATAATGTGAAGCAATTATTAATTAGTATATTATAAATATCATATGTTTTTACTAATTTAAATACCCAAGATATTTCCAAGAGAAGTCCTCATAAAGTTTAATACATTTATATCCCTGGTCTATTTTCTAGAATCGCATTAAATGATGGTATGTGAGCATGATTATTGTATTTATAATCAAGTAATAAAATAAATGATTCTTTTAATGATGTTTTGTATTTTTATCTCAAATTTATTTACTACCACTACAAGATTTTATATATGCCAATACTTATCACGTTATTAAATACCATTTTCCTCAAATTATATATACTTCAATGATGGAAATATCTGTATATTAATTTAAAAGTCTCATTTTACCTGCTTGAAGGGACTATCTTTTTTTAAATAATTACATTCTGGATATAATCAATTTTAATGCATTGCTGGACTCAAAAAGAGTAAAAAATACATATTCACCACATGTACACTGGCTCCTCAAAAGAAAAAGTGAAAGAAAAGAAGAAGAGGAAGCAGTAAGCAGAATGCAGACAATAGAGTTATCTTATGATGCATGGTGACACCAGTGTTGCTATTAATGAGACAGTTAAACCCAGGGCCATTTGCAAATTGTAGGAAATGAATAAGAGACTCCATTATTAAGCAAAGGATTTTCAAGGTGGCATAAGCTGTCCTGGGTAGTTCGTGTATTCAGGGTACCAGAAAAAAAAAAAAAAAACATATATAGCACCAATTCAGAAAATAAATTGAAACTCAAGAATACATTTCTAAATATCTCAAAGATAACAGGATAAATTGTAATGCAAATTTAAAAGACACAGAAAAGTAAAACGTAATTTTAACACTACTGCATTTTGTTAAATATGGTGAATTTGGGTAGATAAAAGTAAATTTATAACTTCAAAGGCTTAAATTAGAAAATAATTACCTAAGAAAATAAAAGAGCTTAAAATTAATGAGTGTCTAACTCAGAAGTTAAAAACAAGAAAACAACAGATGTAAACTTAGAAGATAATTTTAAAATAAATGAACAAACACAATGGCAAATAAACCCAACACAAAATTGAGAATCAACAAGTCCACACTTGAAATGTATAATAATATATCAAACTTTCAGTGAGATTAAAGAGAGAGAGAGAACCTGGAGAGAGAGATGGACACAGAAAGACCGAGACAGAGAGAGAGAACACAGGTAAACTGAATTGAGAGTAAAAACATATGGTACGGCAGAGATTGTAGAGAAATTACCATGATTGATTTTTATGCTAGTGCATGTTAAACTATATGCGTGGAAAATTACTAGGAAATATTACTTTCAGTATCTATCCCTAAAAGAAAGAGAAAGCTGCACTGTTAAACTATTAAAGAAATTTAAACAATAGTTTAGTGGGAGTACCAGCTAATCTCTTTTTAAGAACAGATCATTTCAGACATAAAAAAGACATCTTTTGGTGAACAGATAATTGAAAAAAATGCATACCCCCACTTCTTCTATGAGGACAGTCTAGCTTTTACATCAGAATTCACAAAGACAGTGTAATCAGGGCATTACTACTAGAAAATGTAGATGAAGCTATGACAATTCATATGGGAATAAGATAAACAAAGATGAAACTCCTGGGCCAAAGTATACTTATCCTAAAAAGTAAGGTGTGTCTATTATTAGAAAATGTGTAACTGCTATTCCCCACAGTAAGAAATTGCGTGTGTGTGGGGGTGTGTGGGGGGTGTGTATTTCATTTGATGGTAAAAAAAAAAAAAAAAATGACAAAGTTCAAAGCATAATTTTGGGAAAAATGTTATTCTAGGAATAGATTGAAAGGAATTTGGTAATAGGTTCTACAATAAATCTACAATGAAATATGGTAATAGGTTGGTAAACTAAACTTGGTAATAGGTTCTATGAGAAATCTACAGTGAAATATGTCATCAATGAAGAAAAATTAGTAACATTCCCTTTAAAATTATAAGCATGTTAAATATCACCACTTTCATTTCATCGTCCTGATCCATGTATAATGAAGAAATAAAGGAGGAAAAACGCAAGTAAAGGCAAAAAGATTGAGAGAAAAAATAAGTGTCTTTATTTTAAAATGACTTAAATTCCCATGTAGAAAATTCTCAGAAAGTCCTCATACATTGTTAGAAATACTCAAAATTTAGGAACTTGTCTGTATTCAAGTTCAATAGGCAAAAATCTATTTTCTCTCTGTATAACATCAAAAGCAGAAAATATAAGTTAAAAATAAGTCAATTTTGTATAGCCATAATGACCATTAGGTACTAGAAAGAAATGTGAGAAAATATAGTCAGGATGGTTACAAAAAACTATGAATTTTCTTGAAAAATTAGCAGCAAGATATCTCAGCTATATTTATACAAAATACAATATTACAAGATATAAAATCTGCCAAATAAATAAGGCATACATCTAATACAATTTAAATTAAAATAAAAAAGCATTTTATCTAGTATTTGATAAGGTGGCATTAACATTTATATTGAAAAGTAATTAAACCACCAAGAGTAGGAAAATCCATACGAAAAAGAAGAGTAACTTCTTCTATGATACAATTAATACTTAATCATAAGTGTGCCAAGGTTGGTGTGGGGAATGGTTTTCCTTGGTTGCAGGCAATAAAGTATGCATTATCTGTAAAGGATTTAAATTAACAGTTAAACCAAGTAAATGTACTTTTGTTCTTAAATTACCAACAAGATTGTCAATTCTAAACTGTATCAGAGATAAAATTCTCCTCCATGTTGAGGTCAATCTCTCCCCAAACCTCTTCCTTAGTATTTTACTGCTTAATCATAAAGGCAGAATATGTAAGTCAGTACAGTATTGGGGCAGACAAAAAATTAAATTGATTGGTAAAACAGAGCTTTCAGATATAGATAGAGCCATTCTTACATTGATACATGAAAGTCGTAGCATTACAGGGCAGTGCATGGATCCACTTGTGTCGGAAGAAAGTAAATGAAACCATCAACATTTTAATTGAGAAGAGTTTAACGAAAGGAATATTTCCAGAGTTGCCAGCAGGGCCAAGGAAACAAAAAATTGATTATCAAGCTTTTAAAGACCACCATCAGACCTGAAAGACAAGAAGAGGGAGAATGTTACCTGAACCTCTTGTAGCCACGGTGGAAGATAGGCTTTCAGGAGTTGTAGCCTTTAAGAGAGAGAGAGAAAAAAAAACAAAACCCTCAACCCAAATGACAGAGAAAAAGGCAAGGGAGAGAGACCAACCCCTCTACTTCTCTCTCTTCTCACTTTGATGCCCAGCCTGCAGTTACCATTCTTCAAATTAAACCAGAAGCCAGGGGGCGAATTTGCTTAGGCAGTGCACTTCGTAGAGGTGAGCATTCCAGGACATAGAGCAGAGAAGCGCTGAGGAATGATTTGATAAAAGGAGAACCAGCACACAAACCTTTTTATCACTCAAGCTTCAGTGTTATGATTTGCTTGGATTAGTTGTCAGCAGATATTTTCTATAAAACAGTCAATATTTTTGATGGGCATAAAAGTCTGTGTTATAACTACACAATTCTGTTGTTGAACAAAAGCAGCCATTCATTCATATTCACACCTAAAACCTCAGTTGCAACATTATCTAACACTACTGCTCACTGTAAAAGGTAGCAGGGATAAGGAGTAAACAAACAGAGGGAAAAAAGTAATTATTAAAAATAGTAGTCATGAAGCCTAATTAGTAATTATAGTTTTATGCCACCCTATGGCAGCATTTCTTATTATTGTCTTCAGCCTAAGGACAAAAAACATGACAAAGATTTTTAATACATTTAAACTATGCTGTCCTTCTTCTCATTAGCGTATTTCATAATGCTTTAATACAGGGGTGTTCAGGAACACTTCTACCTGGTATTATTTAGAAGATACCTGACAGGTATAGAAGACCTACACCAACATTTATGATTCTTGATTATTAGGATTCCTTCCTCTACAAGATGATCAGGAAGTTCACTGACATAAGGATATTGCTTCTCAAATTTTAATATACAGACAACTATCTTGGATATTCATTACTGGCTAGGAAAGCAGTAAAATTTATTTAATATTAATTATCTAAAAACAAGACAAACATGAGTTGGAAGACAGACTAATTCGGTAGCTGTAGGGCGAAACCTTAAATTCTGTGTTGCTAAAGCTCCCAGATAACGCTCCCAGTTGATCCTCTGACCACTCTTGGAGTCAAAAAGCTGTAGACTACTATTAAGTTCAGGCTTGAATTAGCCAGTCTGGCAGACTGTTAACACCACTCCCAATACATTGCATCCCTAATCTCTAGGGGAGTGAACCCATATCATTAGATTTGTCTGATCCAAACTTATACGTATTCACTTATTCAGTGTTTAATTCTTTTCTGTTCTGCCACTTAAGGGCATTTCTTTAAGGTTCTACAAAACCTTCTTGATTCTTTCCTTGAGCCTGTATTTGGAAATGCAAAGCTTGTTTATTGTATTTCTCCAGGTATGTACTTAAAGGCAGCCAGAAGCAGAAAGCAAGTCTGCCCCAAAGTCTTTGTAGTCATCAATTGTGACCAATCATCTTCAAAGTTACTAAGTGCCATAACCATTTAATCTTTCAAAGCTTTTCTTTCTACCTGTATACCACCCGTACGACAAACCATAATAATGTGAATTTGATTTCACTGTATACTACATTTCACCAACATCACATATGTTGCCAAAAAGGAGGTTAACCTAGAACTCATCAAATATCCAAACTACCAACTCTCAAAATTTCATATTCTACTTGGGAAAATTTCCCTTAATACTATGCTTCATGGCTACCTCAAAGTTGGACTGTAATGTAACCTCAGTTCACATGTATTGAGCCAAACCATTTGAATTCACTGTTAACCCAGGTGTTATAAAATTAACCACCATATGATACTGGTCATCTGCTGAATATCAAAAACCTATAATTACTCTAATTTGGGTAATCTCTCCTAAATACAGAAAAGATATACAAGACAGAAAAATTACTTGTCATAAAAATGTCAAAGATTTATATCAAGCAAAAATAGATAATAAACATGATGCTTAAAACTATGTAATAAATTATCATTTTAATCCTACCAGATTAATGTTAAAGTGATGGATAAGAATTTACATATTATTACACGTGAACTACAAGAATGAATAAATATTTGCATATATTAATATGCAAATAATGTGCCTAAAATAAAATTAACTTTGGATTTTGGAAATATGGATGCAATTTTATTTCCTTTCCTATTGTTCATTATTAGTCTGAAGAGAAAATAATTTACAAGTCGCTTTGAGTATCCTGGTTAAATTTAATTGGTTCTCTTTTGACTAACCTTTGCCTAAAATTTCTTCTTTCCTCAGGGTTTCTAAGGTTATGGAATTGCCAATGAGTTCTTTCTAATCTTGCAAAAGTCTTAAATCAGGAAATACTGTTTCCTAAGTCTATACAAGTTCCAATTCATCTTAATAATCCATGAAGCTGCAAATACAGCAGATAATTATGTTTCTCTCAAGATAACAAAGCCCATAGGTCATTCTGTTTAGGTAGAAATTGAAACAACTGTACTGCAGTATTGGAAGCCAAGACAATTAGTGGAATAATTCTGCACCATCTGCATTACTTCTTGTCTTCCAACTCATGTTTGTCTTGTTTTTGGATAATTAATATTAAAATAAAAACACTTTTACTGCTTTCCTAGCCAGTAATAAATTTTTACTATGATACGCTAAGCAGGGCATTTTGGAGAAGTTCAAGAATTGTTGCATTTACAATTATCTGCCTTGATAGAATCAAATAGTGCAAAGCTTGATGAATAGTTAATACAATTATCTTGTTGCTAAAGCTGACGCTTCCAAATAGCAATAAAGTCATCTGACGTTGGAGGCATACTTTAGCCTTTGTTCCAAGGACAAATAACAGTGCAGGAAATGAGGGTAAAAAGAATAACTTTATTCCATGAAAACACAAAAACAATGGATGCTGAATCTATCAGAAGTGAGAAATTAGGGAAAAATATAACTGATGTCTTTTGATGAATGGCAATTTATTTTTGCTATGCTTTGTTATTAGCACCATATTTTTGAAAACAAAATAATTTTACTTTTAAAGATGTATTAATATCTTCCAACAAGAAAAAAAAGGTTTAGAGTAAAATATTAGCTCATGAATATTTCTTAGCATTTTATTAGAATAGATTTTTTCCTTGAGTCTATATTAATGAAGAAAAACATTAAATGTGAGCAAAAAACTAAAGTTTTAAAATTCTTAATAAGCTAGATACTCAAGGTTACCTCACAGCAAATAATGAGCTTCAAAACCATGAGCTTTCTTCCTCTCTCCACCCCCACCCTCAGCTTCCCATCCGAAGAGGCTAGTAGCTTGGGCTTCTGAGGGGAGAGAAAAATTATCCCTTTTCTCCCTGCTTTTACTAGATTTAAGCCAGTAGTCATCTGTATTTTGAGCTTATCAGTAATAAATAATATCCAAACTCTTGCTTAAATTCATTTAATATTGTGGAAACTGACTGCTCTGACTACCAGTTTAGAATGAATTGTTCTTTATCTATGTTTTCAAAAGTGCTGAAGCAGCCACCTTAGATTGTAATTAAATGGAATCTTTGCCATTTACACTCTCAAGAATGTGCCTATTTGGAAATCTGAAACATCTAATACTGCAAAGTCTGGAGTTGAATAAATAGCACTAAATCCTCAAGTAGATCATTAGGAATGGCAAGTGGAGCAACTCCAGCTTCCGAACTTTGAATCCTGGACTCATATATTCCATTCTGTTTGGGACACAGCATTATATAAATGTCTTTGCTTTAGTTTGTATACTGAAACCTGTAGAACATCAATCCATCTTTGCAGAATATTGTTTCAGTTCTTAATGTTTCCGTTGTATCTGGTGAAGGCAATCTCAGTACTCTATCAAGCCAGCTATTTCTGTTTAATGCAAAACATAATATGAGCAATGTATCCTATGGTTATATGATATGGCCAATGGATCCTATAATTATGGGCCCACTCCCTCACTTCCTTCACAGTCCAGTAGATCCTTGTTTGGATTCTACGGTGTGTGGAATTCCATGCATGAAAATCAGGCATTCAGTAAACCTTCAGATAATATTTTTGGTTGAGGCTTTGTGGGCAAGAAAGACAAACTCACATCTGGGATGAATGTTCATTCCTGTGCAAAAACTATCTACACTTTAAGGACCTAGTGAGCACAGTCAGTGATACAGTCAGTCAACTTGCCATGAAATGCCCAGTTGCTTTCCAAAAGTAATAATGTCATACAGATATCTTAGAATTGGTGTCTGTTGCAGACTAGTTTACACTTAGGTGTGTCACAAGATAGATTGCTCTTAATAACTGTTTCATCAAGCTATTAAGTCTGATTATAACTTCCATCTCTGCCATCATGAAAATGTAATGTGTGTGTCCATAATGTCGTTAGTGTTCCCCCTGAACAAAGGTCAATGATTTTTTTTCTATTATCTAGTGGTTATTTTATGGTGGATGCTTTCTGGTGAGTGTTAACATGATGAAAAGAATGTCACACTTTGTGCCCACTGCCATGTGTTCATTCACATGCTTTCTCCCCCAAATTGTCCAGTTTAAGCTTGATCAGATGTATAGCTTCTAATTTACCATGGAATGGTGCCAGGTGCAATCTGATTTATGTTTTGATGAATCCAATAAGATGTCATTAATAGTGGACACTTACAAAGTCATGTTCACTTGATGCTTCATGGTCAGATGCTCAATTGGAACAGAGCTCAGTAGCATACCAAGAGTTTTTCTTAACGAGTGTGTAAGGACTAAATAGTAAGGAATGACTCCTGAAATCCAGGGGCCCGTGCTGTGATTCTCCTATTAAGACTTGCTGTGAACTCCACTTGGCATGTTTCTACCCTCGACACCTCTATCAAAATAGACATTCTGGTTCTTATGGCCCATGTAGCAAGGCTTGGGATATTAATCCTGGTACATCATCCTTTTCTTCTTCAGACCTCACTCAATAGGGGAAGATTTTGTGTTACCCAATATATTTACAAGAGCAGTATTTATAGTAGGTAGTATTATGCATTGCCTCTAGTATCTGAAGAGACCCAAAGGCTGCTGTGCTTTCTTACTTGTAGTAGAGGATGCAAAAGTATGCAAGTTATCTTTTTCTTTGAAGGGGATGTCCTGGGTTTCCCTACCATTGGACCATTAAAACGTTTAATAAAATGGATAATCCTTGAATCTTTGTAGGGTTTGTTTCCAACTCTCTGGAATACGTTCATCATACCAAGGGTTCCAACATATAACACACCTCTTATCATACTTAATAAGCATGCTGTTATTGATGCAATAAATCAATTTGATATATTTTGGAAGTTCAGATGGCCCAGAAATCTTTGAACTATGTCAACAAAGAGTTTGCTAACTTAACAGCCCTGAGGTCAAACTGCAAATGTGTATTTTTGTCCATTTTATATAAACGTAAACCTTTTCGGATCCATTTTTCTGGTTGTGATAGAAAAGTATATATTAACTAAAACAATCATTGTATATACTATATTCTAGAATATGCATTAATCTTCTCTAGCAACAATCATAACTCACATGAAAGATACTCTCAGGGCAACTGTTTGGTTGAGATTGTGATAGTCTACAACTGTTCTCTCATTTATCCGTTTTCTACAGGTATATAATGGTATATTCAAAAGAGATATGACAGGGACCACCACCATTACATCCTTTGGATCTTTAAAGGTGGTACTAACCTCTCACATCCACCCAAGATGTGATATTATTTTTTTTTTATCCTGTCTTTGTGGGGCAGCAGTCATAGATACTTCCACTTGCTCTTCTCCACTATAACAGCTTTAATCTTACATATACATGGTGATCCAACATCAAGGCTTCTCCAAATGCTAAGTATATGAGTCTGAATTATACATTCAAGGGCTGAGTGTAATAATAGGTAGCTGGACTTTGACCAAGATTCTACTTTTTCCTTGGCCTCCATTCTAAAAGGGAAACCATTGTGATGGTTTTGTTCTCAATGTATTAATACGAACTCAGATTCTATTTCCAATAGTCTTCAAAATATCTGAGTATTTCTTTTTTACCAGTATACAGTCAGCTATAGGAAAAGAAAGGGGGCTTGTTGCTGTGTATATTTGTTATGACATCATAGGCTTCCTCTTCCTATAGACTCAGTTATCTTTTCAGTCAATGGACAGAACAATGGCTCAGATCTGGGAAAAGTGCAAGTGATTATGACTTTTTACTGAGAAAATGGCTTCAGTTTTATGCTCATCCATTTTATTTATTTTTTTCTGCGTATTTATTTTGCTGTTAAAGATGCAAGGTTTTATTAATCATCTTCACAACTCTTTATAGGTTAAACCTCATTGTTTTGCTCTCCAACATTACTGGCCATTTCGATAACTGTGATCCTTTAGCTTTTGAAATTTGAGCATTGCCACTGAAGTCAATTGATTCAAAGCCCACCATTTCTGTTGGTATCACCCACCAAAGCTCTAAAACTGCCTCTTCTCCCAGCATCCCTGGTTTGCAGCAGAAAGCTACTGCTGAACATCTTCGTGATGCCAGTGTCCCTCTTACTCACATATCTCTAATAGCTTGGTGACTGGTGAGTACTCTGGGTCTTCCTATGAAACAAATATTCCAGTGTGGTGAGACACTTATCATGTAATACAACCACATCAACATCATTGCTTCCCTGATTATTTTAATTGCTACCTGCTCCTGAAATTTCAGGAATTTCAACTTTGCTCAGTAAGGGTCATTGCTTTCTCTAAGCCTCTAGAAGCCAACATAGGACTAAATTTTTATCATCTCCCAGTGTCTTTGCCAGGGTGCTGTATCCTGTAAAACGAGGGAATGCCCCAAATTTAATAAACTCTTCCTCAGTATTACAGTCTTACCCCTTAATCAGGCACTGTCAAAGTTCAGTAGCAAGAATATTCTCTTGGCTACTGCTGGTACAGGCAGGATAATTCTCATAGCTCCTTTGCTATCTGATCCTTTTATTCCCTTATAAGGCTTACAGTGTACCATGCTGGGATTTTCTATAAACAAACCCTAGTTATTGACATGAAATCCAGAAAAAGAGGTGGGGCAGATCATGAAGAGAACCCCTTTTGCCTTATCAGAAAGAGAAGTCTGCATTCTTTCAGTGGAGAGGGAATATACTCGTTATATAAATAGTAAGGTATATATTTAAGTAAATTTTATATAGTTTCTTGTGAAATAACTTCTGCATGAGTAGCAACAAAACATTTTCAGAGAATTTACATTTATATAATCCCATATTTACACACTGTCAATAACTTTACAGTAATTATTCTGTTTTTGGCTAAAGCCAAATCATTGTATTTTCTTTCCTTGTGTTATTTTTAATGTGGATCTATGTAATACTATTTTTAGTAAGCTTATATAGGCAATGTTTTTGTTTAGTTGCTCATTTTAACACTCAAATGAATGCCATAAATAGAGTTACCTAATAATCATAACTAAATTCCCAGAAGTGTGAACCCCAAAATACTAAAGATTTCTGTTTAATAACACAGATTTTATGCTCTTATGGGTGGACCATCATTAACAATCATTTTTTATAGTGCTGCTTTCTTTATTTTATTTATTTTTTCCAGATTTAAAAAGATATAATTGACAAATAAAACTTGAACATATTTACCCAGTATAATGTAATGTTTTGATATGGGTACATGTTGTGAAATGATTACCACACAGCAGCTAATTAACCTATCAATCACCTCACATAATTATCTTTTTATCGTGGTGAGAATATTCAAGACACACATCCTAGACAAATTTCAAGTACAGCAGGTGCTCAAATAACATTGATTTGTTCAACATTGTTTCATTATAATGTCAATGAGAAAAAAAATAATTACTCCGGCCAGGGCTCCTGCCTGTGTGAAGTTTGCACTTTCTCCCCATGTCTATGTAGGTTTTCTCCAGGTACTCTGATTTCCTTCCATATTCCCAAAATGATCTCATTAGGTTCATTGGTGTGTCTAATTTCCCCCATCTGAGTGTGTGCGTGTGCGTGCACGCACACGTGTGTGTGAATGTGCTTTGTAATGGAATGGCCTCCTGTCCAGGGCTAGTTCCTGCCTTGCATCCCGAGCTGCTGCAATAAGCTCCAGCCACCTGTGACCCTGAACTGGAATAACTGGCTAAATAATTATCTTACATGTTTTTATCGATCTTTCTATGTGAAATAAATGATATCTCATATTTATTTCAATTCTTAATATTTACATGTTTTGGTCTTTATTTAGAAGTTTGGAGGTGTTTTTGTGACCAGAAATATGCCGTAGGAACTTTACTTGTTTAAATCAATTACCCTATGGTAAAACTGGCTTTGTTATATGTTCTTTCACTTAAAGTTAGTGTTTCCAAGAAAACGTGAACAATATTAAGTGAGGTCTTACTATATACAATGCAGTATTGTTAACTATAGTCACTGTGCTATATATTATATCCCCCAAACTTACTCATCTTTTTTTTAATACTCTAAGTTCTAGGGTACATGTACACAACGTGCAGGTTTGTATATCTGCACATATGTATACATGCGCCATGTTGGTGTGCTGCACTCATTAACTCGTCATTTACATTAGGTATATCTCTAATGCTTTCCCTCCCCCCTTGCCCCACCCCAGGACAGGCCACAGTGTGTGATGTTCCCCTTCCTGTGTCCAAGTGTTCTCATTGTTCAATTCCCACCTGTGAGTGAGAACATGTGGTGTTTGGTTTCCTGTCCTTGTGATAATTTGCTCAGAGTGATGGTTTCCAGCTTCATCCATGTCCCTACAAAGGACATGAACTCATCCTTTTTTTATGGCTGCATAGTATTCCATGGTGTGTATGTGCCACATTTTCTTAATCCAGTCTGTCATTGATGGACGTTTGGGTTGGTTCCAAGTCTTTCCCGCTGTGAATAGTGCAGCAATAAACATACGTGTGCATGTGTCTTTATAGCAGCATGATTTACAGTCCTTTGGGTATATACCCAGTAATGGGATGGCTGGGTCAAATGGTATTTCTAGTTCTAGATCCTTGAGGAATCGCCACACTGTCTTCCACAATGGTTGAATTAGTTTACAGTTCCACCAACAGTGTAAAAGTGTTCCTATTTCTCCACATCCTCTCCAGCACCTCTTGTTTCCTGACTTTTTAATGATTGCTATTCTAACTGGTGTGAGATGGTATCTCATTGTGGTTTTTATTTGCATTTCTCTGATGGCCAGTGATGATGAGCATTTTTTCATGTGTCTATTGGCTGCATAAATGTCTTCTTTTGAGAAGTGTCTTTTCATGTCCTTCACCCACTTTTTGATGGGGTTGTTTGTTTTCTTCTTGTAAATTTGTAGATTCTGGATATTAGCCCTTTGTCAGATGAGTATATTGCAAAAATGTTCTCCTATTCTGTAGGTTGCCTGTTCACTCTGATGGTAGTTTCTTTTGCTGTGCAGAAGCTCTTTAGTTTAATTAGATCCCATTTGTCAATTTTGGCTTTTGTTGCCATTGCTTTTGGTGTTTTAGACATGAAGTCCTTGCCAATGCCTATGCCCTGAATGGTATTGCCTAGGTTTTCTTCTAGGGTTTTAATGGTTTTAGGTCTAACATTTAAGTCTTTAATCCATCTTGAATTAATTTTCGTAGAAGGCATAAGGAAGGGATCCAGTTTCAGCTTTCTACATATGGCCAGCCAGTTTTCCCAGCACCATTTATTAAATAGGGAACACTTTCCCCATTTCTTGTTTTTGTCAGGTTTGTCAAAGATCAGATGGTTGTAGATTTGTGGTATTATTTCTCAGGGCTCTATTCTGTTCCATTGGTCTATACCTCTGTTTTGGTATTAGTACTATGCTGTTTTGGTTACTGTGGCCTTGTAGTATAGTTTGAAGTCAGGTGTCGTGATGCCTGCAGCTTTGTTCTTTTGGCTTAGGATTGTCTTGGCAATGCAGGCTCTTTTTTGGTTCCATATGAACTTTAAAGTAGTTTTTTCCAATTCTGTGAAGAAAGTCACTGGCAGCTTGATGGGGATGGAATTGAATCTATAAATTACCTTGGGCACCATGGCCATTTTCACGATATTGATTCTTCCTATCCATGAGCATGGAATGTTCTTCCATTTGTTTGTGTCCTCTTTTATTTCATGGAGCAGTGGTTTGCGGTTCTTCTTGAAGTGGTCCTTCACATCCCTTGTAAGATAGATTCCTAGGTATTTTATTCTGTTTGAAGCAATTCTGAATGGGAGTTCACTCATGATTTGGCTCTCTATTTGTCTGTTATTGGTGTATAAGAATGTTTGTGATTTTTTTGCTCATTGATTTTGTATCCTGAGACTTTGCTGAAGTTGCTTATCAGCTTAGGGAGATTTTGGGCTGAGACAATGGGGTTTTCTAAATATACAATCATGTCATCTGCAAACAGGGACAATTTGACTTCCTCTTTTCCTAAGTGAATACCCTTTATTTCTTTCTCCTGCCTGATTGCCCTGGCCAGAACTTCCAACACTGTGTTGAATAGGAGTGGTGAGAGAGAGCATCCCTGTCTTTTGTCAGCTTTCAAAGGAAATGCTTTCAGTTTTTGCCTATTCAGTGTGATATTGGCTGTGTGTTTGTCATAAATAACTCTTATTATTTTGAGATACGTCCATCAATACCAGATTTATTGAGAGTTGTTGGCATGAAGGGCTGTTGAATATTGTCAAAGGCCTTTTCTACATCTATCGTGATAACCAGGTGGTTTTTGTCTTTGGTTCTGTTTATATGCTGAATTACGTATATTGATTTGTGTATGTTGAACCAGCCTTGAATCCCAGGGATGAAGCCCACTTTATCATAGTGGATAAGCTTTTTGATGTACTGCTGGATTTGGTTTGCCAGTGTTTTATTGAGGATTTTTGCATTGATGTTAATCAGGGATATTGGTCTAAAATTCTCTTTTTTTGTTGTGTCTCTGTCAGGCTTTCATATCTGGATGATGTTGGCCTCATAAAATGAGTTAGGGAGGATTCCCTCTTTTTCTATTGATTGGAATAGCTTCAGAAGGAATGGTACCAGCTCCTCCTTGTACCTCTGGTAAATTCGGCTGTGAATCCATCTGGTCTTGGACTTTTTTTGGTTGGTAGGCTATTAATTACTGCCTCAATTTCAGAGCCTGTTATTGGTCTATTCAGGGATTCAACTTCTTCCTGGTTTAGTCTTGGGAGAGTGTATGTGTCCAGGAATTTATCAATTTCTTCTAGATTTTCCAATTTATTTGCATAGAGGTGTTTATAGTATTCTCTGACGGTAGTTTGTATTTCTGTGGAATCAGTGGTGATATCCCCTTTATCATTTTTTATTGTGTCTATTTGATTCTTCTCTCTTTTCTTCTTTATTAGACTTGCTAGCAGTCTATCAATTTTGTTGAACTTTTCAAACAACCAGCTCCTGGATTCATGGATTTTTTTGAAGGGTTTTTTTGTGTCTCTATCTCCTTCAGTTCTGCTCTGATCTTAGTTATTTCTTGCCTTCTGCTAGCTTTTGAATGTGTTTGCTCTTGCTTCTCTAGTTCTTTTAATTGTGATGTTAGAGTGTCAATTTTAGATCTTTCCTGCTTTTTCTTGTGGGCATTTAGTGCTATAAATTTCCCTCTACACACTGCTTTAAATGTGTCCCAGAGATTCTGCTATGTTGTGTCTTTGTTCTCATTGGTTTCAAAGAACATCTTTATCTCTGCCTTCATTTCATTATGTACCCAGTAGTCATTCAGGAGCAGTTTGTTCAGTTTCCACGTAGTTGAGCGGTTTTGAGTGAGATTCTTAATCCTGAGTTCTAGTTTGATTGCACTGTGGTCTGAGAGAGAGTTTGTTATAATTTCTGTTTTTTCACATTTGCTGAGGAGTGCTTTACTTCCAACTATGTCGTCAGTTTTGGAATAAGTGCGATGTGGTGCTGAGAAGAATGTATATTCCGTTGATTTGCAGTGGAGAGTTCTCTAGATGTCTATTAGGTCTGCTTGGTGCAGAGCTGAGTTCAATTCCTGGATATCCTTGTTAACTTTCTGTCTCATGGATCTGTCTAATGTTGACAGTGGGGTGTTAAAGTCTCCCATTATTATTGTGTAGGAGTCTAAGTATCTTTATAAATCTCTAAGGACTTGGTTCATGAATCTGGGTGCTCCTGTATTGGATGCATATATATTTAGGATAGTTAGCTCTTCTTGTTGAATTGATCCCTTTACCATTATGTAATGGCCTTCTTTGTCTCTTTTGATCTTTGTTGGTTTAAAGTCTGTTTTATCAGAGACAAGGATTGCAACCCCTGCCTATTTTTGTTTTCCATTTGCTTGGTAGATCTTCCTCCAACCCTTTATTTTGAACCTATATGTATCTGCACATGAGATGGGTCTCCTGAATACAGCACACTGATGGGTCTTGACTCTTTATCCAATTTGCCAGTCTGTGTCTTTTAATTGGAGCATTTAGCCCATTTACATTTAAGGTTAATATTGTTATGTGTGAATTTGATCCTGTCATTATGATGTTAGCTGGTTATTTTGCTCATCAGTTGATGCAGTTTCTTCCTAGCCTTGATGGTCTTTACAATTTGGCATGTTTTTACAGTCGCTGGTACCGGTTGTTCCTTTCCATGTTTAGTGCTTCCTTCAGGAGCTCTTGTAGGCTAGGCCTGGTGGTGACAAAATCTCTCAGGATTTGCTTGTCTGTAAAGGATTTTATTTTTCCTTCACTTATGAAGCTTAGTTTGGCTGGATATGAAATTCTGTGTTGAAAATTCTTTTCTTTAAGAATGTCGAATATTGGCCCCCACTCTCTTCTGGCTTGTAGAGTTTCTGCTGAGAGATCTGCTGTTAGTCTGATGGGCTTCCCTTTGTGGGTAGCCCAACCTTTCTCTCTGGCTGCCCTTAACATTGTTTCCTTCATTTCAACTTTGGTGAATCTAACAATCATGTGTCTTGGAGTTGCTCTTCTCAAGGAATATCTTTGTGGCATTCTCTGTATTTCCTGAATTTGAATGTTGGCCTGCCTTGCTAGGTTTGGGAAGTTCTCTTGGATAATATCCTGCAGAACGTTTTCCAACTTGGTTCCATTCTCCCCGTCACTTTCAGGTACACCAATCAGACATAGATTTGGTCTTTTCACATAGTCCCATATTTCTTGGAGGCTTTGTTTGTTTCTTTTTACTCTTTTTTCTCTAAACTTCTCTTCTCACTTCATTTCATTCATTTGATCTGCAATCACTGATACTCTCTTCCAGTTGATCGAATCGGCTACTGAAGTTTTTGCATTTGTCACATAGTTCTCGTGCCCTGGTTTTCAGCTCCATCAGGTATTTTAAGGACTTCTCTGCACCGCTTATTATAGTTAGCCATTTGTCTAATCTTTTTTCAAGGTTTTTAGCTTTTTTGCGATGGGTTCGAACTGCCTCCTTTAGCTCAAAGAAGTTTGATCGTCTGAAGCCTTCTTCTCTCAACTCATCAAAGTCATTCTCTGTCCAGCTTTGGTCCATTGCTGGCAAGGAGCTGCATTCCTTTGGAGGGGGAGAGGCACTCTGATTTTTAGAATTTTCATTTTTCTGCTCTGTTTTTTCCCCATCTTTGTGGTTTTATCTACCTTTGGTCTTTGATGATGGTGACATACAGATGGGGTTTTGGTGTGGATGTCCTTTCTGTTTGTTAGTTTTCCTTCTAACAGGACCCTCAGCTGCAGGTCTGTTGGAGTTTGCTGGAGGTCCACTCCAGACCCTGTTTGCCTGGGTATCAGCAGTGGATGCTGCAGAGCAGCAAATATTGCTGAACAGCAAATGTTGCTGCCTGAGCGTTCCTCTGGAAGCTTCGTCTCATGGGTACCCGGCCGTGTGAGGTGTCAGTCTACCCCTACTGGGAGGTCCCTCTCAGATAGGCTACTCGGGGGTCAGGGACCAACTTGAGGAGGCAGTCTGTCCATTCTCAGATCTCAAACTCCGTGCTGGGAGAACCACTACTCTCTTCAAAGCTACAGACAGGGACATTTAAATCTGTAGAGGTTTCTGCTGCCTTTTATTTGGCTATGCCCTGCCCCAGAGGTGGAGTCTATAGAGGCAGGCAGGCCTCTTTGAGCTGTGGTGGGCTCCACCCAGTTCAAGCTTCCTGACCACTTTTTTTAGCTACTCAAGCCTCAGCAATGGCGGGCGCCCCTCCCCCAGCCTAGCAACCCCCTTGCAGTTAGATCTCAGACTGCTGTGCTAACAATGAGCATGGCTCCTTTGGCATGGGACCCTCTGAGCCAGGCATGGGATATAATCTCCTGGTGTGCCATTTGCTAAGACCCTTGGAAAAGTGCAGTATTAGTGTGGTAGTGACCCGATTTTCCAGGTGCTGTCTGTCACGGCTTCCCTTGGCTAGGAAAGGGAATTCCCTGACCCCTTGTGCTTCCTGGGTGAGGCAATGCCTCTCCCTGCTTTGGCTCACCCTCAGTGGGCTGCACCCACTGTCCGACAAGACCCAGTGAGATGAATCCAGTACCTCAGTTGGAAATGTGGAAATCACCTGTCTTCTGTGTCGCTCATTCTGGGAGCTGTAGACTGTAGCTGTTCCTATTCAGCCATGTTGGAACTGCCTAAACTTACTCATCTTATAACTGAAAATTATTCCCTACAACCAACATGTCCCTATTTCGCCCTCCACTCAGCCCTTGGCAGCCATCGTTCTAATTCTACTGTTTCTGTGAGTTCAACTTTTTTAGATTCCACACATAAGTGATACCATACCTTATTTGTCTTTCTCTGAATTATTTACGGCACTTGACAAAATGCCCTCAAGATTCATCCATGTTGTTGCAAATGTCAGAACTTTTATATGGCTGCAAAAGATTCCATTGTACAGATACACACTGCAATTTTTTTGATCTGCTTACAATTAATCATTTGTAGTGAATAACCTCATAATACAAATAATTGAGCTAATGTCTGTCCAAATAAGATTCACTAATACAATGTTCAGGCAAATGCATCTTATTCTACATAAATTTCCCTTTCAACTCCACTCAACACTACCCAACTCAAATATTTTAAAAATGAATTTTATAAAAATCCAGTGTAAAACACATGATATACTCACATAAATGAAATTCAACAGCAAAAATATGAGTTTTAAAAAAGGTAGAAAGTTAAATATTACAGAAAAATCTATCTTTTTGTCCTAGCATGATTCAGAGTTCTCAGGTACATTTATTCACAAGAATGAGAATTGGATACTTGGCTGTAGCCTATAGAAATCTGTTGTGAAGTGGCCAGGCGCAGTGGCTCACACCTGTAATCCAAACACTTTGGGAGGCCAAGGAGGGTGGATCACCTGAGGTCAGGAGTTCGAGACCAGCCTGACCAATATGATGAAACCCCATCTCTACTAAAAATACAAAAATTAGCTGGGCACGGTGGCATGCACCTGTAATCCCAGCTATTTGGGAGGTTGAGACAGGAGAATTACTTGAACCCAGGAGGCAAAGGTTGCAGTGAGCTGAGGTTGTGTCATTGGACTCCAGCCTGGGTAACAGGAGTAAAACTCCATCACAAAAAAAAAAGAAAAAAGAAAGAAATTTGGTGCAAAGTTAGAATTCCATGTGTTGTCTATTTATGTCCATGTTTGGGACACTAAATTATAGCCTCCTTGCTAGTTTGGCTGCTTCAGAGAGAGCAAAGTGATTTAGCCCAGTTCAATTTCAGCAAGTTGATAAGTTTGCCCTTGTACATCTGTTATCTTGAATCACAGCTGACTCTGTTAGGTGCCATGCCATTCTACATTTCACTCTGTTTGTTGAAAACCTGGATTTGGTATAATGTCATCTGACTTTCTGTGTAAGCTGGATGATGTTAGACAGAAATAATGAACATTTAGCAGGATCCAGGTCTAATTCATAGTGAAATGTTGGTGCACACAGTCCCTGATTGCTTCTCCTGAATTTCATTACTCAGGAAATCAAAATCAACCAAATGAGTCACATAAGATCGAGAGAAACACAGAGAAAACTGAACTGGTATTAGTGCTATGCAATTTCCTTTAATTATGTTTATTTCTTATAATACAGAACCAAATATCATAAGACTTTCATGATTGATCTTACTACAGAATATTAAAATTGCCACCTAGGTTTTTGTGTTTGAAAAACCTAAATTTGTAGGTAGACAGAATCAAATGTGAACATTTTAATAGAAAAAAATAGTCTGAAATCCTGGTCTGCCTACTCTGTATTCAGATCTGTATTCAGAGGTAAGTTTCTATGACATTTAGTTTATACCTCATGAAAAATATTCTTAAATGCAATGGTATACATTAGTTTTGTTCTGTAAGATCTTTATGCATTACATTTTTGTTTATTACAAAAAAGGAAAGAAGAAATTCATGTTTTATTAGCAAATGTTCTAATGGCTGTTTACAAACTCCAATACTAGCGTTAACCATATGTGATAAGAGAAAATATTTAAAAATTCAAAGTATCTATTTTTTGTAATATTATAAGTTAATATCTCTTAAGTTTAGAATATTCTCCAATTTTTTTTCTGAAGAGCAGAAAATATCCATCCTTGATCTCCCTATAGTGAATTTTACCAGATAAATAGAGACTAATTTTATCCCCAAACAAACGATTTCCTGTTGTTTTGTTCCTCATTGCCACTCCTGATGAGGAAAAGCCAGAGAATATGTTACTCCTGCCCATGTTGAGTAATATCTTAGGCTGATACAAAACATTACCATAGATGTGGTGCCTTAAACAACATGTTTATTCCTCACAGTTCTGGAGGCTGGAAAAATCTGAGTTCAAGGTACTTATGGATATGTGTTGGGTAAAAGTCTTGTCCTTTGTTGGCAGAATGTACCTTTCACATGGTGGAGAACAGAAGGGCAAGCTTTCATGTGTCTTTTTATAAAAGCACTAATCTCAAGGATAAGGGCTTTACCCTTATGATCTAATTATCTCCAAAGACCTCACCTCCAAATACCATCACACTGGGGGTTAGGATTCCAGCATATGATTTTTTTTTGGTGGAAGAGCACAAACATTCAGTTTATAACAAGTGGTATTTTCAACTGTTCTCTAGAATAGCAGCTCCCTCCCCTTTTTACTTGATACCACATTGAACATGTGATAACATAATGTATGCATAAACAATGTATTTCTCTTACTTTAAAAAATATTTTTGAATTCTATGATTTTTCAGTTTTCTGTCTTCTAGTATTTAGCATCTTTTGTATAAGACTTAACAAATGCTTCTGCCAGATAACATGGGCTACTGGTTATGCACAATTCTTAGCAGTTGGCCAATGGTATCATTTTCACTTTTACTGATCTTAAGTGTATCAATATCTTGAGACACTCTAGCTATGAATCACTCTCTTAAAGCTTTTCTTCTGTACACACAACTTGTCTACAGAAAAATGCTGACGATTAATTGTGACTGAACAGACAAAACAAAGAGTGTCCACTACACAGATAGCCCTGTCAGTCTTTCTTTTTCCTAGACAAAAGGGTGATGGGTAACTTACCCAGCAGGGATAAAGAGGGTTGTCAAGAAAATATTTGTTCGGAGACAGAGAGACAAGGATACAGGGAGATAAGAAGAGAAAGAGAGAGAAGTACCCAGAGAGCGTGATAGACACAGAGAAAAAAATATGAAGAAGGAAGTAGAGAATAAAATAATTTTCAAAGAAAGAAGGAAGTGGGTCAAATGCCATGCTTTTGTATAATTGGAATCAAATATTATAATACAGTTTTTACATGATTCACAGAGACAGAAATCTTGGCAATGGCAAAAATATATAGGCAGAACAATTTTCAGAGTTCATACAGGCTGGAAATAAGTTGCTTTCTTACCAGATGAAGAGATTTCACCGTATGTGGGGCATTAGGTACAGTCTTCAAGAATATCATGTCTTAGATCAGAAATTATGCAGGCCAAAAGGCAATGAAAATAAAAATTGTAAGTGCTAGTCAAAGAAATCAAACTGTATATGCTTAGTGAAAATACTTTTTCAAAAATAAAATAAAGATATCTTCAAATATATAAAAAACTGAGAAAATTTATGGTCAGGAGAATTGTTTCAAAAAAAGTCTAAAGAATTTAGACAGGCAAAATAAAAATTGTGATAGATGGGAAACTGGGTAGAGATAATCTAATGTCTATATATAGTTCGTATGAGGGGCAATATACTTTAGACTCACTCATATTCCCTGAGTTCACACCCATCCTTATTCTTTACTTGGTTGACCCTAGACTAATTGTTTATGACTTGATGTCTTGGAGGCTTTAGAAAGCGCGGCCTAACATTTCATCATCTTAGCTGCCTCTTCTGGAATGAAACACATTCTTAGAGATAAGGCAGCCACAAAAGCTGCGCTCACTTCTCTGGTGTCTCTCTTTTCGTACTTATTGGCACTATAATTTTTCATTATCTAATATCTTCAATTAGATTGTTTAAAATAATTTTTTTAGGGAGAGCACAGAGGTTTTGTTAGAGCAGTGAAATTATTATAAATATTACCAGAGGGATACATGCCATTTTATTTGTGTTAAAACTCATAGAATGTACAATACCAGGAGTGAATTCTAATGTAAATTATGGACTTTGGGTGATAATAATGTCAATGTCAGTTAATCAGTTGTAATAAATATGCCTCTCTGGCCTGAAATGCTGATAATGGATAATCTGCATGTGGGGGCACAGGGTGTATATGGGAAAGTGCACGTACTTTCTGCTTAACTTTACTGTGAAATTAAAACTACTCCAAAAATATAAAGTCTGTTAAAAATTACAGATTTTCAGTTATACCCCAATTAACAGAGTGGTTCAAACTACTTTTTTTTTAATCAATGGAAATTATTATTTGTATATTTCATATTGATCAGTAAATGCCCCAGTGACAATAAGCCTTACAATTAAGAACACATACAGCATTCTGCTCCTCTCCTTCTTTTTACCTCTTGATCTCTATCTCTATTACTGCCTTTCCAATTTCTTACCTTCTAGTAGTGCATAACTGTAGCATTTAAGAGCTTCTGCACAGCAAAGGAAACTACCATCAGAGTGAACAGGCAACCTACAAAATGGGAGAAAATTTTCGCAACCTACTCATCTGACAAAGGGCTAATATCCAGAATCTACAATGAACTCAAACAAATTTACAAGAAAAAAACAAACAACCCCATCAAAAAGTGGGCAAAGGATATCAACAGACACTTCTCAAAAGAAGACATTTATGCAGCCAAAAAACACATGAAAAAATGCTCACCATCACTGGCCATCAGAGAAATGCAAATCAAAACCACAATGAGATACCATCTCACACCAGTTAGAATGGCAATCATTAAAAAGTCAGGAAACAACAGGTGCTGGAGAGGATGTGGAGAAATAGGAACACTTTTACACTGTTGGTGGGACTGTAAACTAGTTCAACCCTTGTGGAAGTCAGTGTGGCGATTCCTCAGGGATCTAGAACTAGAAATTCCATTTGACCCAGCCATCCCATTACTGGGTATATACCCAAAGGACTATAAATCATGCTGCTATAAAGACACATGCACACGTATGTTTATTGCGGCATTATTCACAATAGCAAAGACTTGGAACCAACCCAAATGTCCAACAATGATAGTCTGGATTAAGAAAATGTGGCACATATACACCATGGAATACTATGCAGCCATAAAAAATGATGAGTTCACGTCCTTTGTAGCGACATGGATGAAATTGGAAATCATCATTCTCAGTAAACTATCGCAAGAACAAAAAACCAAACACCGCATATTCTCACTCATAGGTGGGAATTGAACAATGAGAACACATGGACACAGGAAGGGGAACATCACACTTCAGGGACTGTTGTGGGGTGGGGGGAGGGGGGAGGGATAGCATTGGGAGATATTCCTAATGCTAGATGACGAGTTGGTGGGTGCAGCGCACCAGCATGGCACATGTATACATATGTAACTTACCTGCACGTTGTGCACATGTACCATAGAGCCTAAAGTGTAATAATAATAATAATAATAAAAAGAAAAAAATTAAAATGAAATATTTTTCAATAGGGAAACAAGTGCATTTCCTTTAGTTTGTTACTTTTTTTTTCTAGATGTAATAATTGTTATCCACCCACCCTCCACCCTCCCTTTTTACCCCACCCCTAACTCCACCCTTAAGCTCTCTCTCCCGGAATACTTTGTCCCCAAACTCCAAGCTGGCCTAGTAATTTTCCCTGCTTACTACAGAGTTGTTATCCTGAGAATTTTCTTTATCACTCTTATTAGAGTCTCTACATCCTGGATCCCATGGCTTGTTTTCTTGACTTTAATTTTTTTTTTTTTTTTTTTTTGAGACAGAGTCTCGCTCTGTCACCCAGGCTGGAGTGCAGTGGCACAATTTCAGCTCACTACAACCTCCATCTCCCAGATTCAAGCAATTCTCCTGCTTCAGCCTCCTGAGTAGCTTGGATTACAGGTGAGAGCCACCATACCTGGCTAATTTTTGTATTTTTAGTAGAAATGGGGTTTCGCCATATTGGCCAGGCTGGTCTCGAACTCCTGACCCCAAGTAATCCACCTGCCTCGGCCTCCCAAAGTGCTGGGATTACAGGCATTGAGCCACCATGCCTGGCCGATTTTAATTTTTATTTTGAGCAACACACAGCCTCTGGTGGGTTAAGAGAAAAAGTGTACAGGTAGTTACGTTTTTGAAATAAAGGATATCTCAAAATGCCTCAAAAGAATCTCACATTGCTTTAAAACAAAAATAAACAAATATACAAATGAACAAAAAATCTTTTATACCTAATAGAGATATTAACTAAGAAAGGTTGCTCCTGATTTCTTTCCAGACTTCTAGAGGCAATATACTTACTGCCTTCTCTCATCTATATTTGCTGCTGAGAATGCTATTCCAATTCCTGTTCACTGCTGCTTTTTCTAGCTCCTTCTCTTGGAAATTTCTCTACTGCTGTGAAATTTCATAATAATGTAATTTTATTTATTTTTATTCATTGGTAAGATACTCAGTGCATTATTTCAACATGGATACCTATGCTTATATTTCTGGGAATTTTTTATATTATTTATTTGGTTTATTTTCAGTTTTTCTATTTTCAGTTCCAAGAATTTTTGTTAGTTGAATATAGGATCACTGTAGGGTCTGTAATTTTTAAAGATTTTTTATACTTCTATATTTTTCTGTTATACTCTCATCTATAAATCTCTTAAAATTTAGCCCTCAACATCCTTAATCTCTGTCATATATTTAATATCTGAAGGATAATTTTTTAATCATTTTATTCATTATAAATCCCATTGAGGTTTTATGATGAATGTCAACTTATCTGATTATGCCATTTCTAATTTTATAATATTTATTATACTTTATTTCTTGTTTTTCCTTCGTCTGTGTTTCTTTCTTTCTCTCTCTCTCTCCCAAATGTTTACCTTTCATATTAAATTATTTGCTCAAATGTCAGGTAATTGTTAGCCAACCAATCATATTTAAAACCGAGACACCAAGTAATTGACTGGAATCTCTTTGTACGGGATTTACTAAGTGGTGGGTTTTCTCACGGAGTGAGCTGAAGGGAGTTCCACTATTTCATTGGAATATGGACAAATTTTAGAAGGTATAGATGTTGTCTTTGCCTGCTTAGATTCTTCAAAGAAGAAGCCACAGTTTCCTCTATGATAAATGTGTTTGTGTGTGTGTCTGCACACTTGCATATGAGTGTGTGTGTGTGTCTGTGTGTTGGCAGGGGGAGGAAGAGGGTGATGTGGGACTCTGAAGAATACCCAGTGCTCTTGGAGATTTGCAGCAAGAGAAGGCTGCCTGGCCACCGTTAATTTAGAAACTTGGCTTTTAATTAATGTATCTGTTCTCTCTAAAACGTATTTCCCTGTCCTCTGTTATTCATGATTTGCCTGACTCTGAGTGATTTATAGTTTAGTAAAATATCTGTCTCTCAGTAGAAAGGGGGTGCAGAGAATTGGCTCACAGTGTTAGATGTAGGAAAAAATTTGAGGTTCTAATTGCCCTTTGACTTTCAACCAATTTCTTAGGATTCCCCCATTCCTCTCTTTCAAAGACACTTGATACTTTTAATTCCTGAACATTATCAGCATGTTTCCTGTTATAAGAACTTGCTTTTTTCTCTTGCAAGCATTTGGAATTAAACTTTCTCAACTCCAGGGCTTCTTTGGATGTTTTCAATCTTCTCTAAACTTGTTGATATCTTTTATAGGACTTTTCCCTCTCAGTTTATACTGAATATTCGGTTAATAACAGTTTACTGCTTTAGTCTAATTTATTGCTAATACAAGATAGAAAGAGAAAAAATATATTTCTAATTCAATGTATTTCACCAGAAGTCAAATATAATACATTTTATCTTTTATATAAGCTAAATCATTAAAACATTTTTCTCTCTTTGCTGTTCTTTATTGAATTTAACTTATTGTTTTGGTACACATTTAATAATTATTTGCAAACATATTGTCAGAATACCTTACAACTACATGACTTTAGTTGGTGTGTTCTATTATTAAAAAGAGCACCACATTTTGAGGAATTTATTGCCAACCAGATTAATTTAGTGAGAAGGCACAAAAATAGTTCAGTTATTGAAGAGACAAATTAAAATGGGTAAATGAAATATGCTCAATCCATGCTTTAAGAAGATCAGTAGGATGTTATTATATAAATATAAATATTTAAATAAAGACAATGTATTTATATAATAAAACAAGTTGTTTAAATATGAATGATGAAAAGAGAGTACAAGAATAAGAACATAATATAGAATAAAATAACACTTTATCAGTATTATACATTAGATAGTGAAATAGGTTTTTCCTAGAAATAATAGTCTAGTAAACCACATCATTCCTCATAGAGAAGGCCATGAGTTGAGCTCAATGTATTTGTTATCAATAATGTTATACTTTAGAGTTTTGTAAAAACTTTATGTTGTTTAAACTTTTATATTATGCAGGGTGAAATAGTTTAGTTTTATACAACTATGAGCTGATAAAATTTGCAATATGATGGATAGTTTCTTTTTGTCCCAACCAGAAACTGAAGCTCTCTTTTATAATTAAACTTATATTGAGTAAAAATTCAATTTTAATAATTTCAATATGCCATTCTTCCTAAAGCAAACTTCATTTATTATAGTCAAAAACTACTGTAAATGTGTGATACTGGGAGTACAGCACCTTTGTGAATGATTCATTGTTTAGCACGTTAACTTGTGAAAAAGGGAGTTAGACCCATAATTCTTCTATATCTAACTCAAAACTTATTTTTGTATAGGGAAAATATAAATGATATTGTTGTATTTCATAAATCTTAAATAACAGAATGATTAATGGTCAAATCAAATAAATCTGAAATGGTAAAAAAAATGCTTAAAATTTGTTTTTAGTTTTCTTTGCTCACCAAATTGTTAAATAGTTCATTTCATATCAAAGGACCATTCTATAATTTTATATGTCAATAGAAATTTTGCAATTTTTGACTTACAAATAAGTAATTTCAATCTCAGAATGTTAAGATACATTTGCATTAGGAAAATTAAAACTAAATTGATTTTTATGCATTTATTAAAATCTAGCACTTGAATGTTTTATGATTAGTTTCAAAATGATACAGAATCTGTAGTGCAGTGTATTGATTTTTCCTTCATCAATCCTCTTCTTGTAGTGGATCCAATAAACCACTGACTTTTGTTGATTCTTTCTCAGAAGAGTCTAGACTTCATTGTTTACATTTCAAATGATCCCTTCCAGTAGTGTTCTGAAGTATCACCCCATTTTACAAAAACATAAATTTAAAGTATTTGGAATAGTTTCAAAATCTTCTATGATCTAGTTCCTATTTAATTTTTTAAGTTCATATCCCATTAATTCTTCACAGAATCCTTCAATCCAGTTTTTACAACATAGTTCTGTAAACAAAACACGATGTTCTCACTTGTACATATTGTTACAGAGCACTGGTGATGTACCCATTACATGTATGATGGATGAATGAAAGGCTGAGTGAAATTTGACTCTATTATCCCCTCTTTTGTAAAATGTTTGCTGATGTGTTACTCACTTAACTGTCCTCTATTCTAATGACATTTTGAATTTACATCAGTATGCTGCTTATAACATTCTTCGAGCTAATTGCACATGAATTTATCACTAATCATCTCTTGGCAGTGTACTTATACATACATGCCCATCTCTTATTTGCCATTGAATTGCTTACCTCATTGGCGCCGTTACATTCAGGTATTTATAACTTAAGAGCAACTACTCCCAAAATTTAGTGACTTAAATCATTCCAAAACTAAGTGGCTTAATACAACAGCCATTTTATTTTATCTTATGGATCAGGAATTTGAAGAAATTTAATTAGGGTGGGTTTTCTCTGCTCCCTATTGAGGGTGGAGTATCATTATTACTTCATATATCTGACCCGATAGCTAGGATGGCTGGAGTGCTGAAACCTCTCTTTCCTCATAGGCTCTTATCCTTCAGAGCTTTTCTCTCCTTGTAGTTTTGCATCCTATCAACCTTCAGGGTGTTTATTTCCATCTAGCCTCACCAGCATGACAGTCTATATTGCTTTATATGGTATCTGAGACTTCCTAAGAGAGTGAAAAAGGAAGTTACAAGGCCTCTGAAAACTTACTCTCAGAAATAATTTCTGCCTCATTCTATTGGTAAAACAAGTCAAACGGCCAACCAAGATTCAATAGAGGAAAAATAGATTCCATCTGTTATTCGAAGAAATGACAAATTCCATTGCAAAAGGGCAAGTAGGATGGGAATAATTCTTACAGCTGTCTTTGAAAACAATCATCAACAGATGCTTAGTGCTTAATAATTAATCTGCTACTTAGTTGATATTTCTCATCTGAAAGAGAGAGATTTGGAATAATTGATTTCTAAAATACATTTCTGCTCTAAAATATGGAATAAATTATTTGGACCTAATGAACATGTATAATAAACAGAAAGTATGAATTTTTACTTGTCTTTTCTGGTACAGCTCTTTTTAAAGAGCAGTACAGTTGCTTTTTAAAGATGCTTAATAAATAACCAAGACAATAATAAAAAGAGCATCACTCTTGCTTCATTTTAAATATAAATAAAAAATGAATATCCTGAAGTTGCAAAAATTGCTTTATACTATGTTTTATTTCTATCAACATAACTTAGTAGGATTATCTTCTCTACTATGAAGTTAACAGGTTGTATATACATTATCCCTGAGAATCGCACTGCCAATTCAACTCACACTTGACAAATTAACAAGCAAGAAGTCAGGTAATTTGTCACACTAAAGTCTTTTAATATTGATATATACTTTTTATCAGGGTTCATATAGGTGTTTTATAAAAGGAACTTCTATTTAATTCAGAAGATATGCTTACTTGTAATTGTGGAATCACAATATGTTGGGATGTGATAGGGATTCTTTTTGTCAACTGCATACAAGCACTCTTCCAATAAAAAACATGTATCTTTTTTCTAATTATCTTTTCATTTTCCCTATATTATGTTTATTCTGATTATATTCATTGGGAAATAGTTGGGAAGTTTTTGAATTTACTGGTAACATTTTGGCTTGTATTTTGTATATCTTTTAAAATTTTATTCTTTTAGCAATTCATTTTAATGCACTAAAAAATTCGGTTTTTGACTAATAGGGAATTTTTTGCCCCTACAATAGTTACATAAGAAGCTCTATGTAGGAATACGTCAAGCTGGAACAGTGAGGAGTTGACACAAGCATTACAGTTGCTAAACTATTTTTGAGTGTTTACCTCCTCCTCAGAATTTATTATTACTCATTTTATGAATAATGACTTAGAAGAGGAGAAAAAAATGATAAGCTTCTGGTCCCACACATCTTAGTAATGGCTGTATGACTGTCTTACTCAGTTGGGAAATGCATTGATTCATGCACTCTGCTTGAATATTTAGAAAGCTGGATTCGAAGTAGAAGACATTTCTCCATGAACACATGCCACCTAAACAAGAATTTATTTTTCATATTGTGTCCTCATTAACATGACATTTTAGGCTGTGTTTTAAATCATTATCTTTTACATTTTATACAGCTGAATTTGTTACTTTATACTTTATACAGTCCTGCTTCCATTGACTTTAACATCTTTATTTGCATTCTTTGGAGGAGGTAGAATTCAAGAAGCTCAGATAGCAAGTAAGTTACTTGACAGAATTTAAAGCTCAAGATTTTAGGATTGATATAAACCTTAGATAATGGAACTATTTACTAGTAAATCAAATAACTGGAAGAGATTGGAAGTTTGTCCCATTAATCTGAAGAAATCTTTACTTGCAAACTATTCTGTTACTATCAATACAAAAAAAATCCAACACTGCTTGAAGTTTCAACAAAAAGTCAGTTGCAGAACTATATTTTTCTTTCATTTTTCTTTATATATTTTATATTTTATTTTTTATTATTTAGCTAAATTTTGTTTGAGTTTTGTTTTTTAAATCAATGATATTTCATTTCTATATGAAGTAGATTATAATCCTAAAATTTCCTTTGTACTTCATAGTTTCCATTATAAATTTAGTAGTTATACTAAAATAACTTACTAGGCTAATATGCAAATCTGAAGGCAAATATTTATGATATATATATGTTAGGAGTTGAAGAGATGAATAAGAAAAAATATGAACTCAATAAAAATGATATTAAGATGTACATTTCTATTTTTTATTATAGATATTAATTGATGAAAGATAAATATTTTAATAAATATAACCAGAATATTTTTAAAGAACATAATTATAAAATAATTTTTTATAAATCAATTTTAAAAGGATTTCATCATTTTAAAGTACAATCTAAATTTGTAATTATAAGATTTTAGCTTTAAAATAATCACCAATAGATACTATAATTACTTTTCTCTGATTATGAGACTAATTTATTTTGATATCAATAGAGAAATTTTATTTAGTAGTCATGCACTAAATGAGAATATATATTTATTGATTTTTTTTTGTTCCAAACAACTCACTGAAATATATCCACTATCAAATATTTACTATAAAATTGTTTTGGGGTTTGAATTATGATTATTTCATTCCAAAGACAGAATTATATCAAAAGATATTTTAGTGCATTTTCATTTGACAAAGATTTAAGATATATAAATGAGTTCTTGAAAATGTATACACACACATACATATTGATAAATGAAGCACGTCAGTGCTATATGAGAAACAGTTATAGAATATATGTCAGTTTGAGTGAGAGCAATTAAGAATTAATCATTTTTACTTCTACAGCATTGTCTGAAGAATACAAAATAAGTGTTGAGGGTTAAAGAATATAACTAAGGTCTGCCATATAGCATGTATTGTAAAAGCATGCAATGGACATATTTAAGATATACAGAGAGAAATTTCTGTAGAAACAATTAGAAAAAAATTAAATTCTAAAGGCATGTATGTAGGATAATATAATATACACATTATGTGAAAAATACAACCCCATGATGATTGCTAATAATCATTTCTGAAATTGGAAATGCTAACTACTAAATTAATTCATATTAGCACTAAAGTGATTCATTTACAAAAATATGGCTTTTGTTTTAGCAAGACTTATTAGGGGAAATCAGACATCTCTCTCTTTTACACTCTCTATATATACACACATATATGTATAAATATATATGTATACATACACGCATATAGTAGATAGATAAATAGTTAGAAATGAGAACATAGTTGTGCACTTTTAACATACTGGTAAATAGTCCCATAGCTGATTACAGAAAATATGACATTTAGTTTCTGAAAGTTTTAATGAAGAGATGTATTTCATGTCAATAAATGGGTAAGATTTTAACACAGAGAGCTGGCATGCAAATAAAAGAGCTTAACTAAAATTGTGAGCAGGTGGAGGTGAAAGTGAAACTTATTCACTATTCTCCTAATATTCCCTCCATGTGAAGGTATGTTCTTTAGTATGACACTCTACTTTCTTATGATTAATCAGAGTGTTGAGTTAAGAGTAAAGAACTGAGCCTAGTTAGTTCTACCTCCTTCTCAATTGCTTGTCTAAATTGTAAGCTTAAACATAAAGCCCCTGCTCTGACTGGGTTACAAGTAGAAGTGGGCTAAGGTGGTATAGTAATATTTGTTACTGCATTGGGAAGCCTGTCTAATTCTAGGACTCTGGGCTAGGATCAATTTGCCCATTCATATAAGCCCCACTTTCCAATGTCTGCTTTATTGGGTGAAAAGGTAAATCTGATTTGTGAAGAAGGCTGACTAGAGGCAACTAGTGTACACAGCTCTCGTGGAGATGAATAGAAGGGAAGAGTGAATACACACCTTCAACTGAAACACCCTTGGGATTAATCATGCCTTGGGACTGATCAAGAAAACAACTTGACCCATGGAGAACGGAGAAAAACAAGAGTGGACGATGGCCCACCCAGGAGTAACATGGAGCCAGGGGAACCTCCGCCACCCTGGGAATCAGTGAGTGAATGTGCAACCCTAGGAATCCACACTTCTCCCATGGACCTTTTCAATCCTTCAGTCAGGAGATACCCTTGTGAACCCACTCCACCAGAGCCTTCAGTCTGACACACACAACTATATGGAGTCTCAGCAGAGCAGCCACCAAGACACATAGAGAGCGGGGAGCCTTAGATACCCAGGCTTTCTGGGCTTCCCAGAAAAAGTAGCTGCAACCCTGGCAAAGCAGGAAATTAGACCCCTGTACATACCCCTAAGAAAGAGCTGAATCCAGGAAGCTCAGCAGCAACAGTCTACAGGCCCTGCTGCCACAGCACCTCACTGGATAAGACCAATTGGCTTGAAATTCCAGCCAGTCACTGGTAGCAGCGTTTCACCTCCCAGAGACAGAGTTCTCAGGGGGAGGAGTGGTCACCATCTTTGCAGTTTGGGTGATTTAATTGTTCCAGCCTTCTGGGTTTGGAAAGTCCAAGCCTACTGAGGACTGAAGCAATCCCCAGCACAGCACAACTGCTCTACAGAAATGTGACCAGACTGCTTTTTTAAGCAGGTCCTTGGTCCTATTCCTCCTCTCTAGGTGGAGCCTCTCAACTGGAGTCTCCAGCCACTCACACTGGTGTTTTCCGGCCAACAGAGATTTGAAACATCTCTGGGACAAAAGTCCCAGAGAGAGAGGCAGGCCACCATCTTTGCTGTTTGGGTGATTTAGCCATTTCATTCTTTAGGCTTTGGAGAGTCCAAGCCAACTGAGGGGAGAAATGATACCCTAGCACAGGACAGCTGCTCTATGAAAACATAGTCAGACTCCTATTACTTTTTGAAGAAGGACCTCAATCCCATTCCTCTTCATGGGAAAGGACCTCCCAAATGAGGTTTACAGCCACCTCCTACAGGGGCATTCGAGCCAACAATAGGTTCATACCTCCCTGGGACAGAGATCCCAAAGGGAGAGACAGACTACCATATTTGCTGTTTTGAGGCCTTCGCTGTTGATATCTCCAGGTTTTGGAAAATCTGAGGTGACTAAAGACTGTAGTGGGCCCCCAGAATACTTCAAAAGTCCTACGAAAAAGTGGTCAGACTGTTAGATGGGTGATTGTTCCCATATCTCCTTATTGGGCAGGTCCTCCAGGTGGCCAGCCTCCCCCTGCCAGAGCTATGAGCCAGTAGCAGCTCTTCAAGTTACTGGACAGAACCCAGGAACAACTGAAAGCCTCTCTGCCACTGCCTCTGTAGTGGAACTGCCCTTGAACTAACGAAGGAGGAAATACCCTAAATGCTTTATCCACACCTACAAACAGCTGCAGTAGACACAAGGAAAGAAGGCCGGTTCATCTCCCACGGGTCCCACTCACCCCCACCTGCTTATCACCAAACAGGGAGCCCCCAGCTTGGGCCTGCAGCACAGATTCTCCATCTTGGACTCACTGCACTGAGCAATTGCTGACCTGCGACTCCCTGGGTTAGAACCCTTGGGAGACAAGCAAAAGATCTTTGGTCACAGCCACTACTAAGGTTCCTTACTCTTGCCTCCAAGTTGGGGAAGCAAAATAAACACTGAAACCACCTCAGAGCTACAGTGGGCAGCTCAGGGGTGCCAAGTCACAATCTATAGCCAGCACTTGAGAAGAACCCACATTTTTAGAGCACTGAGAGTGAACATGGCTACAACTGAGAAAATATAGGGGAGTCAAAACTGAGCAAGAGTCTAATAACTGAACAAATGCCTAAGTGTCATGTACTGGATCACACTCCAAAGATTCAATACCAAAAATACCTCACTAACATATCCCCCTCTGAATCCAGAGACAAGAAGTCAGCTTCAAATAAAGACCCTGCACAAAGTATCAGCCCTGTGAAAATGTCCAGAAAAGAAGTCTAGTAACTATACTCATACTACACTGCAGTAAAAAGAACATCCACATGCAGAGATGAGAAACAACCAGTGAAAACTCTGGTAACTCAAATAGCCAGAGTGTTGTATATCCTCCAAACAACCACATCAGTTCTCCAACAAGAGTTCTTAACCAGGCTGGGCTTGCTGAAAAGACAGGAATAAAATTCAGAATATGGATAGAAATGAAGATCACTGAGACTCAGGAGAATGGCAAAACTCAATCCAAGGAAACTAAAAGTCACAATAAAACAATACAGGAGCTGAAGGATGAAATAGCCAGTATGAAAAGGAACCCAGTGGATCTAACAGAGCTGAATAATACAGTGCAAGAGTTTCACATGAATCACAAGTATTAACAGCAGAATAAACAAAGTTGAAGGAAGAATCCCAGAACTTGAAAAATGGTTCTCTGAAATAACACAGTAAGACAAAAATAAAGAAAAAAAGAACTAAAAGGAATAAACAAAGCCTCCAAGAAGTATGGGATTATGTAAATAGGTCAAATCTATGAATCACCAACATCCCTGGAAGGGAGGGGGAAAAAGTAAACAACTTGGAAAACATATTTCAAGACATCATTCATGGAACATACTTTAAAATTGACCACATTATGGGACATAAAACAATCCTCAGCAAATGCAAAAGAATAGAAATCATACCTAATAGTCTTAGACCACAGCACAATAAAAATAGAAGTCAAGAATAAGAAAATCACTCAAAATCATGCAATTGCAAGGAAATTAAACAACATGCTCCTGAATAATTTTGAGGTAAATAATGAAATTAGGGCAGAAATCAAGATGTTCTTTGAAACAAATGAGACCAAAGATACAACTTACCAGAATCTCTGGGACACAGCTAATGCAGTGTTAAGAGGGAAATTCATAGCACTAAATGCCCACATAAAAAGTGAGAAAGATCTAAAATTAACGACTTAATATCAAAACTGAAAGAATTAGAGAAAAAAGAACAAATCAAACCCAAAGCTAGCAGAAAACAAGAAATAACAAAAATCAGAGCTGAATTGAAGGAAATGGAGACACAAAAAACCGTTGAAAAGATCTACAAATTTAGGAGTTAGCTTTTTGAAAAACTTAATAAAGTGGATAAGCCACTAGCTAGACTAATAAATAAGAGAGAGGATCCAAATAAACAAAATTACCACTGACCCCATAGAAATAAAAATAACCATCAGAAACTACTACAAACACCTCTAAACACGAACTAGAAAACCTAGAAAAGATGAATAAATTCCTGGACACATACACACTCCCAAGACTGAACCAGGAAGAAATTGATTTCCTGAATAGACCAATAATGAATTTTGATATTGAATTAATAAAAAATAGCCTACCAACCAAAAAAAAGTCCAGGGCCTGATGGATTCACAGTCAAATTCTGTCAGATGTACAAAGACTAGCTGGTACTATTTTGACTGAAACTATTCCAAAACATTGAGGAAGAGGGACTCCTCCCAAACTCATTCTATGATGCCAGCATCTCCCTGATACCAAAACCTGTCAGAGATACACACACACAAATAAAAATTCAGGCCGATATACTTGATGAACTTTGATGCAAAATAATTATCAAACAAATTCCTTGCAAACTGAATCCAGCAGCATGTCAAAAAGCTAGTCCATCATGAGCAAAATGGCTTTACCCCTGGGATGCAAGTTTGGTTCAACATATACAAATCAACAAGTGTGATTCATCACATAAACAGAACTAAAGACAAAAAGCAAATGATTATCTCAAAAGATGCAGAAAACCTTTTAATAACATTCAACACTCCTTCATGTTAAAAACTCTCAATAAATTAGGTATTGAACGAATGTACCTCAAAATAATAAGAGCCATTTATGACAAACACGTGGCCACCATCATACTAAATGGGCAGAAGCTGGAAGCATTCCTCTTGAAAACAAGCACAAGACAAGGACACCCCATCTCACCACTCCTATTCAACATTGTATTGGAAGTCCTAGGCAGAGCAATCAGGCAAGAGAAATAAACAAAGGGAATCCAAATAGAAAGAGAGAAAGTCACACCATCCTTGTTTGTAGATGACATGATTCTATTTCTAGAAAATCTCATAGTCTCAGCCAAAGAGCTCCTTCAACTCATAAACACCTTGAACAAAAATTCCAGATACAAAATCAATGTACAAAAATCACTAACATTCCTATACATCAGCAACAGCCAAGCCGAAAGCCAAATCAGGAAGGCAATCCCATACAATTGCCACAAAAAGAATAAAATACCTATGAATATAGCTAACTAGGGAGGTAAAAGACCTCTACACTGAGAATTACAAAACACTGCTCTAAGGAAACAGAGGAGACACAAACAAATGGAAAAATATTACATGCTCATGGATAGGAAGAATCAATATTATTAAAATGGCTATATTGAATAAAGCAATGTATAGATTCAATGTTATTCCCATCAAAATACCAATGACATTCTTCACAGAATTAGAAAAAAACTATTTTAAAATTTATAGGGAACCAAAAAAGAACTGAAATAGCCAAGGCAATACTAAGAAAAAAGAACAAAGCTGGAGGCATCAACTTACCCAATTTCAAACTACACTACAGGGCTACAGTAACCAAAACAGCATGATACCGGCACAAACACAGGCACGTAGACCAACAGAACAGAATAGAGAGCCTAGAAATAAGGCCACACATCTATGATTATTTTATCTTAGATAAAGCTGACAAAAAAACAAGCAACGGGGAAAAGGTTTTCTAGTCAATTAATGGTCTTGGGATAACTGGGTATCCATGTACAGAAGATTGAAGCTCAACCTCATCCTTACAGCATTTACAAAAATCAACTCAAGATTGATTAAGACTTAAACGTAAAACCCAACACTATAAAAACCCTGGAAGACAACCTAGGCAATACTATCCCGCGTGTAGGAATGGGCATAGATTTTATGACAAAGACACCCAACACAACCACGACAAAAACAAAATTGACAAATAGAATCCAAATAAACTTAAGACCTTCTGCACAGCAAAATAAACTATTGACAGAGTAAACAGACAATCTACGGAATGGAAAAAAATATTTACAAACTATACATGTGACAAACGTCTAATATCCAGCAACTCTAAAGAACTTAAACATATTTATAAGAGAAAAACAAACAACCTCATTAAGAAGTGGCCAAAGGACATGAACACTTTCCATAATAAGACATACATGCATACAAGAAGTATATATTTAAAAAAGCTCAACATCACTGATCGTTAGAGAAATGCTAATCAAAATCCCAATGAGATACCACCTCACACCAGTCAGAATGGTTTATTAAAAAGTAAAAAAATAACAGACGCTGGCAAAGTTGTGGAGAAAAGGGAGAACTTTTACCCTGTTGGTCGGACTGTAAATTAGTTCAACCATTGTGTAACGCAGTATGCATTTCTCAAAGAGCTAAAAGCAGAACTACCGTTTGGCCCAGCAATACCATTACTGGGTATGTACCCAGAAGAATAGAAATCATTCTACCATAAAGACATATGCACACAAATATTCATTGCAGCACTATTCACAATAGCAGAGACATGGAATCAACCTAAATGCCCATCAATGACAGATTTTATGAAGAAAATGTGGTACATGTTACACCATAGAATACTATGGAGCCATAAAAATAAACGAGATCATGTCTTTTGCTGGAACATGGGTGGAGCTGGAGGCTATTGTCCTTAGTAAACTAACGCAGTAACAGAAAACCAAGTATCACTTGTTCTCACTTATAAGTGAGATCAAAGTGATGAACAAAAGTCTTGAACACAAGGAGGGGAACAACAGACACTGGGGTCTGCTTGAGAGTGCAGGGTGGAAGGAAGGAGAGGAGCAGAAAAGATAGCTGTTGGGTTCTGCACTTAATACCTGGCTGATGAAATAACCGGTACAACAAACACTCATGACATAAGTTTACCTATATTAGATACCTTCATATGTACCCTGATATGGTTTGGATTTGTATCCCTGCCTAAATCTTATGTGGAATTATAATCCCCAATGTTGGAGAAGGTGCTGGTGGGAGGTGATTGGATCATGGGGCCAGATTTCTCCGTTGCTGCTCTTATGATAGTGAGTGAATTCTCATGAGATCTGGTTGTCTAAAAGTAGATAGTATCTCCCCTTTTTGCTCTTTTTCTTCTTCTCCAGCCATGTAAGATGTGCCTGTCACCATATTTGTAAGTTTCTCTAGGCCTCCTCAGCCATGCTTCCTGTACAGCCTGCAGAAATGTGAGTCAATTACACCTCTTTTCTTTATAAATTACCCTGTATCATGTAATTCTTTATAACAATGTGAGAACAGACTAATACATCCCTAAACCTAAAATAACAGTTTAAAAATCTGATTTGCTCTAATCTTTTTATATATTTCTGAGTTTATTCATGTATCAAATGAGACAAAGGTTGCTATTAGGGCTTTTATTGAACATCCAATATTCATCAACAATTTGGGTTGTTGATGTCTTCACTCAAAATGAAGGATTGTTCACATTAATAATAATGCTTATTTGAGTTTTCATTTCACCTCACTTAATCTAGGCCTAGCTAATATAGATTTTTGAGATTAGTCTTTCTAGTTGTTGACAATGTAAAGATTTTTAGATGAGATTATTCAAACTTGAAGAGAGAAAAATCTCTTCATCTCAGTAGCTGTTAATAATTTTTGAGTTGTTATATCACGATGCTTCTACTAAAGAATGTAAAACAACTGATATGACTCAGTCACAGTTACTAAATAATTCCTTGTTTGCTTCCACAAGATCAAGAATCATGTTTGGTGAATAGTAATAATGTAGCTTTATCAGTGTAAAAATTGATCTCTATATATATTTTTACAACAATTAAATCTCATGCTGAAGTTATTTATCATTTTCTTTCTCTCAACATCTTGTACTTAATTGGCTCGGTTGTAACCAATAAGTCAAACTATGAAAAAAATACAGGAAAATATGTAATGTAAGTAAATCTGGATGCATATTTTTATTCTGTAATCAAAAACGCATTGGACTGAAAAGGGCAAGACTTTGAAAATGTTGTTACTTTATAACTTCTGAAGTTGCCAGTTTAATTATATTGTTATGCAGCATTACTCACCACAATTTTTTAAAAAAAATAAGACCCCTCTTTACAATGAACGGTTTATGAAAAATGCACCGTTATGAATAGACTGTATGAATATAATTTACATTTATAATCTGTTTTTCCCTTAAAGTTTGAAAATAACTGGGAACACCAGAATGTGTTGAGTCAAATAGTGTTCAGAAGAAGGATGGTAAAATCATTTTTTTGATTTATAAAGTCTCTTAGAGATATCACCTCAGATTAGAAAACTCAATCTTGACTCATATTTGCCAAATTATCTTCTAATAGTGGGATGAAATGAAAAGAGCTTTGCTTAGAAGGATCGATTTCAAGTAACTCAGGTTCAAACTTCACGTTCTACTCTGACGGACAATCTATCAACATCAATTATTTATATACCAGAAAATTTATACCCAAGTTTATAATATAATTTGCTAGAAAATCTGTAGAAAAGGAGTTTAAGGTGTTTCAAATATAGAATATTACCATTGACTGAATATTTGTTCCCCCCTCTCCAATTCACATGTCAAAGTGGAGCCTTTTTGAGGGAATTACTGGAAGATTAGGTTGTTAGGATAGGGCTCTCGCACTATGATTAATGTTTTTTAACAAGAAGAGATGATTAGGGAACTCTGTCTGTCTGTATGGGTATGCCAAGACCAAGGGAGATCTTGTGAGGACATAACCAGGAAGAGAGGCTTCACCTAGAACCCAGTTATGCCGGCATCCTGATCTTTGACTTCCAGCCTCCAGATCCATGAGAGATGTTTGTTGTTTAAGAACACCACTCTATGGTGATTTACTGTAGCAACCTGAACTAAGTTAACTATAAAGAAAATAGTCCCATTTTTTTTTTCACTTTTATTTTCAATTAGAGTGACCTTTACCAGAGGAGAGTATAGTCTATTCTGACCTAAATTTCACAAACTTCTTATAAAATATTTCTGATCATTTTATTCTATGCAGCTAAAGATTAATGGGTGCATATTTTAAGTGCAAAAAGAGTGGTGTAGTTCTAAGGGGTGTATGATTCCAAAGGAAGAGGACATAACAGTTGTTTAAGAGGGCTTCTTAGAGAAACATAAATATGTGGGCTGAATGAGGCTGCTTCCTTGTCACAGATGAGCTATCTACAATTCTGTTATTTTATTTAAAAATTTATTAATACAAAACATTGACGCAGTCTTTTCCCTTTACTCATCCATAAATGTATTAAGAGTCCATATGTATCTGACATAATCTGTCCAAGTTTATTTCCCTTTTTCCCTTTTTCAAATAACACTTATGCCATACTGCTGACATAAGAAGATCATGATTGATGTTTGTCCCTAAAAAACAGCATTGACATTTACTGAGGAGTGCACATATACCTGGGCTGTAATATCCCTGGGATTTTGCTGGAGCTCATTATTCTGTCAGAAATGGATCAACCTCCAGCTTCTCTTTGCCTTCTGTTGGGCATTCTCAAAAAGCAGAGGAAAATATCAGAGATTCAATCTCTGCTGCCCTATGATTTGTCAAAGATATGAAAATTTACATTGTAACTATATACTTTCATATGATGTTTCATGAAAACATCTGATGCCTTTTGTGGTAAAAACATAATACAATTATAATAACTTTTTTTTTTATTTTTTGAGACAGAGTCTCACTCTATAACCCAGGCTGGAGTGCAGTGGCATGATCTTGGCTGACTGCAACCTCCACATCCTAGATTCAAGCGATTCACCTGCCTCAGCCTCCCGAGTAGCTGGGATTGCAGGGGCCTGCCACCAAGCCTGGCTAGGTTTTTGTGTGTTTTTAGTAGAGATGGGATTTCACCATGTTGGCCAGGCTGGTCTCGAACTCCTGACCTCAAGTGATCCACCCACCTCGGCCTCCCAAAGTGCAGGGATTACAGGCATGAGCCTGTAATAATAACTTTAAAAAGAATTGGAAATATCAATTGAGTCCAAAATAAATGTGCCACATTTACTTTTCAACAGAAAATCTACCCTGTTTGCCGCAAGAAGTTGAAGTTCATAGTTGAATATTCATTTTTCACTATGTAATTTGTGAATGAAATCATATGACAGATTTTCAGAGCTTTGTAACTTCTCTAATGGCTATGTCTAAAATATTCTAGTTCCACAAATTATAGTACAATGTGCTATCTCTTTGTTACTGACTTTATTGGATATATCTTTAGTTATCTCTTTTTTAAAAATTTGAATTATTGACATCATTAATATTCTTGACTACTCTCTTTTTTTAATAATCCTCTTTCACCTTTTCAGGCATCATAGTTTTCTAGTTTTCATATTGTTTCTCTGACAATGCCTCTCAATCTCTTGTCAAACATCTCTTCTCATATCCTTTAAATGCTAGTGACATTTACATTCTGTTGTCTTATGTGGCTTTGCTATATAAAATTAAGTTTTATTAATTCAAAACAATCAAATGTTGTTTCTAGTCATCTTTCGATGTTCTTATCTCAAGATTAAAATTTCCACCTACATTTTTTATATTTTTATGGTTTTATTGAATGAAAATGAACTAAAGGCGTACCTTGGAGATATTGTACGTTTGGTTCTAAATCACCTCAGTAAAGTGAATATCACAATAAGGTGAGTCACAATTTTTTAAAATTTTCTAAGTGTATATAAAACTGATGTTTACAGCATGCTGTAGTTTATTATGTGTATAGCAACATTATGTCTTTAAAAAGTACCTGCCTTAATTAAAAATACCTTATTGCTAAACGATGCTGACACAGAGACATGAGGTGAGCGCATGCTATTGGAAAAGGAATACTGATCGACTTGCTCAAACAGGGTTGCTATAAACCTTCAGTTTATAAATAAATGTAATATCTGTGAAGTACAATAAAGTGAAATGCAATAAAACAAGGTGTGGCTGTATCATCCATCACCTGGAGCATGTTTGGTTCAGCATATTAGGTAGAAATACAAATTTATTTTTCTTTTAAATAACTAGGTGGGTAGTGCATGGGCCTTTAGTGGGATATTAAATTTAATATATAATTGGATATAATCCTGATATGTAATGGGATCTATTTTGGACTCTCTTCTTTTTGCTTATCTGACTGACTATTTGCTCTTTTCTTTCAGTCTCTGTTTGCCATAGTAGCTGTGTGGTTAGTGGTTATTGTTGTTGATGTTCTGCTTCCCTCTCTATATCCCGCTAAATTTTCTTGAACTTCTCATTATGTCTTTATTATCACAAGGTCAAGGCCAGTACAAATCCTATTATCATGTTCTCTCACCGTGCCCTACAGTTCTTCCTTGCAGCACTTAACTACCATTGCCATTTTACACAAATTAATGGAACTCTTTCATTAACATCTGTTTTCCTCTTCAGAATCAGTAATATTAGAACTGGAACCGTGACTCTCTTTCTCACCATGATATCCTCAGTGTCTGTTGTACTGCTTGGGACAGTATGGACTCTCAACAGCTTTGTCGAACAAATGGTTTAGATCTCTGTTTTTTTTTTTTTTTTTCCTGAAATTACATTGCAGAATAAGTCCTAGGTTAATTGATCAAAGCAAATGAGCTTCCCTATAAGATTTTTTTATATATGTTCAAATGTGACCCTTGTATTAACAATTACTGTGAGCAAGAAAATAATTGCTATCTACCTTATTTAGTGTATGAGAACACTAAGTCCAATGGAACATAGCAGTTAACTAGATGACTCAGTATTTAAAACAATGTTATTTGATGTAAAATCAAGTTTTCCTTTATCCCATGCTTGATTACTGTGTTCATAATACCCACTTAATAATGGAAAGTTAATTTTTAGAATTGATCACAATTATCTGGAAAACAGATTGTTCAGAAAGAATATATGATGTATTTATTTATTTCTACAAAAATTATCTATCTCCCTATAGTCACTCCCCTCCCTCCGACACACACACTAATATATACATTTTCGAGTAGGGTAAATGGGCTGGTTATTATCTCTTTTAATTTTATTAATGCACTGATTTTTAAGTTGTTTTGCTTAGAAATAACAGAGTATTTTAGAGCAGCTATAGATTTACAGAAAATTGAGCAGAAAGTACAGAAGGTTGTAATATTCTTTCTCCCTCATAACTCATTCCATCCCCCTCTTATGTCAGATTCCCATAGTTTTAATAACTTACATTAGTGTGGTACAATGGAAGAATTTTACAGAAAATTAAAGAATTAATCATAGCACATTATTATTAACTAAAGTTTATATTTAACATTAGGTTGAATCTTCATGTTGTATAGTGGTATGAGTTTTGAAAAATGCATAATGTTGTGTATCCACCATGACAGTTTCATGTGGAATGTTTGCACTGCTCTAAAAATCCTTAAATCTCCACCTATTCCTTCCTTCCTTCTTTCAAATCCCTGGTGACTAGCAAACTTTTTACTGTCTGTATAGTTTTGCCTTTTCCAGAATGTGACGTAATTGAAATCATACAGTATGTAGCCCTTGCAGACTGGCTTCATTCACTAAGCAATATGTATTTAAGTTTCCTTTATGTTTATTCATGGCTTGATAGCTGAAGATTTTTTATTGCTGAATAATATTTCATTGCATGGATGTGCCACAATTTGTTCATCCATTCACCTTTGAAGAACATCGTGGTTGTTTCCAAGTTTTGGAAATTATGAATAAAGCTGTTATAAAGTTTTGTGTACGTATTTTTGGACATACATTTTCAGTTCATTTGGATAAATACTGTATTAGTCTGTTTTCACACTGCTATAAAGACATACCTGAGACTAGGTAATTTATAAAGGAAATAATTTTAATTGATTCAGAGTTCCACGTGGCTAGGGAGGCCTCAGGAAACTTACAATCATGGCAGAATGCAAGAGAGAAGCAAAGAACATTTTACACGGTGGCAGGTGAGAGAGAGAGCAAATGAGCAAAGAGGGAAGAGCCTCTTATAAAATCATCAGATCTCATGAGAACTCACTCAATATCACAAGAACAACATGGGAGAAACTGTCCTGGTGAATCAATTACCCCCTACCTGGTCTCTCCTTTGACACATGGGGATTATGGGGATTTCAATTCAAGATGAGATTTTGGGTGAGGACACAGCCAAGCCATATCAAATACCAACCAACAGCTGAATCATTAGGCAAGACTAGGTTTATGTAAATTCAAAGTGGCTGGACCATTTTGCATTTCTACCAGCAATGAATGTGAATTTTTGTTGCTCTACATTCTTATTAACATTTAATGTCATCAATGCTTTAGACTTTAGTTATTCTAATAGGTTTGGGGTGGTATCTTATTGTGGTTTTAATTTACAATTCCCTAATTAAGTAGAAAGTCAAGCATTTGTGTTTTTTAATTTGCTAATTGATATATTATTTGCTGGATGTCTGTTCTGAATTAACTAAAATTAACTGAATTAACTAAAAACGATTGAGTTTTTGTCTTATTGTCATGTTTTAAGGGTTCTTTGTATATTTTGGATACAAGTCTTTTATTGGATTTGTATTCTATAAATTTTTCTATCACTTTGTGGCTTGTCTTTTAATTTTATGAATAATGACTTTCACAAAGAGGTTTTAAGTTTTCATGAAGTCCAACTTGTCAATTTTTTTCTTTTATGATATTTTTGGTACTGTATCTAAAATTCATCAACAAACCCAATTCTCATAGATATTATGTTATCTTTTACAGGTTGTATTGTTTTGTGTTTTAAATTTAGCTCTATTATCTATTTTGAGTTAATGTTAATGTTTGTAAATATCGGTGAAAGATTTAAAAATTGTGTCTAGCATCTTTTTTTTTTTTTGCATGTGAATGTCTAGTTGTTCCAGCACCTTTTGTTAAAAAGCCTATTCTTTCTTCAATGAATTGCCTTTGCCCCTTTGTCAAAAATCAGTTAACTATATATCTGTGGGTTTAATTCTGTACCCTTTATTCTGTATTATTGATATATTTACCTATTTTTCCCCATGCCATGCTGTCTTGATTACTGTGACTTTACAGTAAGTATTAAAAATGGATAATGCCAGTCCTCCAACTTTGTTATTCTTCTTCGATATAGTATGTATAGGCTATTCTGGATCTTTTGCCTTTTCATATCAACTACAGAATAATTTTGCCAATATATCCACAAAATATCTGGCTGGAATTTTGATTGGGATTGCATTGACTCTCTGTAGATCAAGTTGGGAAGAACTGTCATCTTGACAATATTGCCTTCCTGTAAACAAACATGTATTATCTCTCCATTTATTTCTTATTTGATTTATTTCATCAGAGTTTTTCAGTTTTACTTATAGAGATTTTGCACGTTTTGTTAGATTTTTATTTATGTATTACATGTTTTCAGTGCTAATCTAACAGGCTGTGTTTTCATTTTTAAATTTCAATAAATTGTTGACATAAACTACATTAATTTTGTAGTTTAAAAATTTATATCTTTAAAACTTTATATATTGTTTATTATTTCCGGGAGAACATTTTTATTCGTTTGGACTTTCTACATGAATGAACATGTTATCTGCAAACAGAGGTTTTATTTCTTTCTTTTCAATCTTTATACCCTTTATTTCCTTTTTAAAAATTTCTTTCACTAGAACTTCTAGTATAATGTTTAATAAAAGTGGTGAGAGGAGACATTCTTGCCTTGTCTCTGACTTGGGGAATACCTTGTTGTTTTTCAATATTCAGTATGTTAGCTGTAGTTTTTTTTTTTTGGTAGATAGTCTTTATCAAGAAGATTTAATTATGGTGTATAATTCTTTTTATACATTGTTAAATTCAATTTGATAATATTTTTTTGAGAATCATTGCATCTATGTTTATGAGACATATTGGTGTGCTTTTTTAAAAATAATTTTTATTGTCTGATTTTTGCTTTTTATGGTAATACTGGCCACACAGAATGAGTTAAAAAAGTATTTTCTCTGCTTCGATTAACTAGAAAACATTGTAGGTAAGTATTATTTTTTTCCCTAATGTGTTATATAATTTATCAGTGAAACCATCTGGACCTAAGCTTTCTGTTTTGGAAGACTATTCATTATTGATTTAATATATTTAATAGCTATAAGCCTATTTAGGTTATGTATTTTTTCTTGTGTGAGTCGTTGTAGCTTGTGCCTTCAAACAAATTGGCATTAAGTTTTCATATTTGTGGGCATAGCATTGGGCCTTCTTTCGTCTCTGATATTAGTAATTTGTGTCTTCTTTCTCTCGTTTCATTTTTTTATTAGCCTGCCTTGAGATTAGTCAGTTTAACGTTTTCCAAAAAAAAAAAGTTTTTGTTTGATTGCTTTTTCTATAATGATTTCATATGATTGATTTCACTAATCTTTGCTGTAATTTTTGCTATTTCTTTTTTTTTGTCTTACTTTGGATTTAATTTGCTCTTTTTCTTCTAATTTCCTACAGAGGAAGAATACATTATAATTTTTAGATTGTTCTTCTTCCCTAAAGTATTTATTCAATGTGTTGTTTCCCACTAAGCACTGTTTTTGCTGCGTTGAAAAAAAATTGATTTTTCTCATTTAATTCAAAATATTTTAAAATTTTTTAGACTTCTTCTTTGACCTGTGTGGTATTTAGTTGTGTGTTTCAAATTTTAATGTGTTTGGTGATTTTCCAGTAATTTTTCTGTTATTGATTTCTTGTTTAATTTCCTTGCGATCTGAGAGCATACTTCATTTAATTTCTTTGCTTGTAAGTTTGTTAAGGTGTGTTTTATGGTCTGGAATACAGTCTGTCTTGATGAATGCTCCCTGTGTGCTTGAGGAGAATGTGTATTCAGTTGTTGGATAAAATATTCTATAAATGTCAATTACATTAATTTGATTGATGTTGCTGGTCATTTTAACTGTAAGCTTACTAATTTTATACTTGCTAAATCTGTCCATTACTAATAAAGATGTGTTAAAATTTCTAACTACAGTAGTAGATTTATTTATTTTTTATTGAAGTTCTGTCAGTTTTTGCCTCACATATTTTGACACTGTTAGTCACATAAATAAAGATTGTTATATATTTTTGTTATATATGAACAATAAAGATTGTTATATCTTTATATATGAGGTTCTTCTAGAACCTCTTCATTATTATGTCATACCCCTCTTTATCCCCAATAATTTCAGCCTGAAGTCTGCTTTTCTCAAATTAATTCAGCTATTCCAGCTTTTTTTGTTATTAATGTCAACATAGTATATCTTTATTCCTCTTTTTACTCTTAATCTATCAGTGTCTTCAATTGAAAGTGAATTTCTTGTAGTCAACATGTAGTTTAGAATTTTTGCTTTTTCCACTCTGACAGTGTCTTCTGTAAGTTATTTTAAAGATATTTTTCTTTTATTTTTAGTGATGGCTTTGGTGTTTACAGTATACATTTACAACTAATCGAAATCCACTTTCAAATAACACTATTCTCCACCAAAGAGAGTGCAGATACATTATAACAGAGTATTCCCAATTTCTCTTCTCTATCTTCTATATCATTGCTGTAATTCATTTCATTTATCCTTTAATTATGATCACCAATGCAAATTATTATCTATTATATCAGTTAAGAAGAATCAAAATTAGATGTTTTATTCTATCCTTAATTATTTTTTTCTCATAAACTTTTCTTTTTTTAAATCTGAGTTTCTGACCTATATCAGTTTCCTTCTCTCTGAATAACTCCTTTCAAGATTTCTTGCTTGGCAGATTCACCGATGAGAAACTTTTTTTTTTTTTTTTTGCCTGAGAAAGTCTTTATTTCTCCTTTATTTTTGAGGGAAAATTTTACTGGACACACAATTCTTGGTTGCTGGTTTTTTTTTTTTAACATTTTTAATATTTTATTTCCCTCTCCTCTTGTTTACACAGTTTCTAGTAAGTCCAATGTAATTCTTATCCTTGTTCCTCTACAGGTAAAGTATGGCTTCTTTAATTTTTTATTTATGTCTTTGATTTTCTGTAATTAGAGTATTATATCCCAAGGTTCAATTTTTTGTTATTTATCCAACTTGGTTTGTTTTGAGCTTCTTGGGTCAGTGGTTTAGTAATTGTCATTCTGAGCCAGTTTTACTTCAAATCTTTCCTGGTCTTTACTCTTTCTTCTTCATTTTAAATATTCTCATTATATGTATGTTACACTTTGTAGTTACTTCTCTTTGTAGATATTCTGGTTTCTTTTTTTTTTTTTTCTTTTTTTCTCTTTGTTTTTAGTTAGAGAAGTTTTTATTGATGTATCTTCCAGTTCACTGATTTTTTTTCTTCAGCCATGTCCAGTCTACTGATGATACCATCAAAGACAGTAATCATTCTGTTTCATCCTCTTTGACTTTTATGATTTTCTTTTGATTCTTTCTTAGAGTATTAATATCTTTGATTACATTACCTGTCTTTCATTTTCATGTTGTCTACCTTTTTTATTAGAGCCTATTAGAGCCTCTTTCTCTGTTAGTCAGGGCTCTTCAGAGGGATAGAGCCAGTAGAATGCATATTAGGAAGACTTGGCTCATACTATAACAAAAGTAAAGGAGTAGGGAGTTTATTAGGAAGAAGTGGCTCACACTATTACAAAAGTAAAGTCCCACAATAGGCTGTCTGCAAGCTGGGGCATGACAAAGCCCAATATTGTGGCTCAGTCCAAGTCTGATAGCCTCAAAACCAGGGGAGCCCACAGTACAGGCCACAGTCTGAGGTCAAAGTCCTGAGAGACCCTGGGAGGTCACTGGGGCAAATCTCAGAGGTCACAGGCTAAAGAACCTAGAGTCTGATGTCCAATGACAGAAGGAGAAAAAGTGTCCCCTTTCAGAAGGGAGAGAGAAAGCTCAGCTAACTGAATATCCTCCTTCCTCCACTTGCTTTGTTCTAGCATTTCCAGCAGCTGATTCCATAGTACCTGCTACTGAAAGCAGGTCTTCCCCTCCAGTCCACTGACGTACATGTCAGTCTCCTCTGGAAACACCCTTATAGCCACAGCCAGAAACAGTTCTTCACCAGTCATCTAAGCATCCCTCAATCCAGTCAAGTTGATGCCTAATATTAACCATCATATATCCCTTACCATCTTTGAGTCTGGTTCTCATGCTTGCTTTGTCTCTTCAAACTATCTTTTCCCCCTTTTAGAATGTCTTGCAATTTTTATGTTGAAAGCTTGACATGGTGATCTAGTAAATGAAACTGAGCCAAACAGGACTTTAGTGTAACAGTTTGTATTATCTGGCTAGGAGTCGAGCTATGTCCTCTATAGTGGTAGATATTGGGGACTAAAATGTCCACTGGTGCCTTTGTTTCATTTTCTCCTATGACCTTGGGGTTTTCCTGATTTTTTTTAAAAATAAGGACTGAGCATTGAGTTTCGTTTAGAGGTAATCCACTATTACTATACAGGAACCCGATTGTTGTGGTGGTAACATATGGAGATAGAAAACATTTTATATACTCTTATGATTGTGTCTCAGTTTTTAGTAAGCCTATGATCCTAGGCTGTGTTTTTTACAAGTGCTTCTCCCCTTTTCCCAGACTTCGGTGAGACAGGAAGGCTAGGAGGGGCTGGAGTTGAGTACTCCTGTCCCCCAGGTTGGTTAAATAATTTTTCTCAGATACTCACCCTGAGAACCTGGTCGAATTCCTAGAGGTAAATCTCACAAAAGTGTGGGGGCCCTCTTAAGGCTGGAACCATATGGTTTTTAGTTTTCAAGTTAGTCCACACTGAGGCTCCAAAAGTTAGTCAATTATTGTGTAAGTATTTCTACATGTATTAGTCCCAGTTGTGGGTTTCTGCTCCTATTAAACTGAGATTCTTGGTCTGATACTGTCTCCAGTTTTCAGAGAGCAGTTTGACCTGTTACCTCATTTCTCTGATTGATCTAACAAGAGTTGATTTCCAGCATGGTCAGCTTTGTCCTGTGAGAAAGAAATGAAAACTTCCGAGGTATTTACATGTTTGACCTGCAACCAGAAATCACTTTTTGTCTTATGTTTTTTAACAATTTTCTCTGATACTGTTCTATATTTGTTTTAACTTAGTCAGTCCTGAATTCCGAATGACCAAAGTCATTTACTGTTCTGAACTCAATCATTGTCTGTACCCTTTATATCTTACTAATTTTTAAAAATTTGTGAGAAATTACATCAAGGTTTTTCTCTAATTTGAAATTCTTAACCTAAAATTTCACAGCTTTCTTGGTGTATTTCCTTACACAGCTAAATTTTCCTTTCTCACTACAAAATATATTTAAATTTAAAAAGTATAATTAAACTTGCCCAAAATAAGCATTTTTCTTAATTCATCAATAAAATTATTTTTTTAAGGTAGAGCCTTCTACACACTTAGAACATGAATATAAACAGTCTTGTATTTTGGTGGAAGTCCCAGTGATCAGTAAAATGATCAAAAAATAATTCAGAAGAAACCACAGTGCTTTGTTAACCCACAATTTGGACAATCATAATGAAATGCACTAGGAATTAAATGCTTATTTTAAACAGGACCAATGAATACATCATGAGAAAATACCCTTGAGTGTTTTATGTAATCTGTGCTATAATATGTTGGTGACATCAAAGTAAAATGGTCATACAATTTATACTTCTGTGAAACTAAATGCAGCTCTAAATGACCCTGTTAGTAACTGTGTCTTCCTGAATTGTCACTGAAATTTAAAAGGTTCTCTTCCTCACTTATTGTCCCAGGTCAGCTCTTGTCTAATTAGTAGATGCTGCTTGACGTGTGCTATTTGCATTTTACTGACTTAGCACATTTTTATATGTAGGATGTCCAGTTTTCTCTATTGCCTGAGGCTACTATTGATACATTGTGTCTTACTAATTGGGTGCATCCAAACTAACTTTAGTTAAAACCTATTATAAAAGTTCATAACAGATCACACATTTTCCTGATAGCTTTAATATCAAATTGTATTTTCCTAGATTATTCAATCCATCTTATAATAGAAATTTGAAATATTATTGGCCTTCCTAGTGAAAAGGCAATATTAAAAATATGCTTTTTCAAATATGAGTGGTGGACTCTAAAAGCAAGTTTTCCCTTTTGAATTTGAAAATCTTTGATTCATGATTTCATTACTGGAACACTTATTTTTTTGGAGCTCTGTAAGAAAAGGTATAAAAATGCTTCTTGTATTAATTATTTTTATTTGTGATTGACGTACAAATTGTATGTATTTCTGGGGTCCAGCGTGAAGTTTCAGTGTATACATACATTGTATAATGATGAAGTGATGGTAATTGTCATATCCATCACTTTAAACATCTATCATCTCTTTGTGGTAATAAAATTAAATATATGCTCTTCTGAATTGAAATATACAATACATTGTTATTTGCTAAAATCAGCCTACTACATATACAGTGTTTGCCTATGCTCATGCAGTGTTTGTCTTCTTGTGACTGGCTTATTTCACCTAAAATAATGTCTTCCAGGTTTATCTATTTTCCCTCAAATGACTGGGTTTTATTCTGTTTTATACTAGATAAAATGGACATTAAGTTAAAGATGATAAAATATGAAAAAAGTTTTTACATAATGATAAAAGAGCCAATACAGCAAGATGGTAGAACAATTGTAAACACACTTGAATTTCATACTGGAACATCTAAATATATAAAACAAATTTTAAAAGACCTAAAGGGAGAGATTAACTTCAATACAATAAGGAGCATCAACACCCCACTTTCAGCAATGGAAAGATTAGCTTGACAGAAAATTAACAAATGTTGGAGTTAAACTGGACTTTAGACCAAGTGGACCTCACAAACATTTACAGAACATTCCACCCAACAGTTGCAGAATACACATTTTCTCAACAGCACATTGAACCAACTCTAGGAAAGACCATATGTTAGGCCACAAAACAAGTCATAATACATTTTAAAAATAAAAGTCATAGCAAGCCTGACCAAAAAGGAATATAACTAGAAATTAATAAGATTAATTTTGGAAACTATACAAATACATGGACGTGAAACAACATTTTCATGAACAACCAATGGACCAATAAACAAATTTACAAAGTAAATGTAAAAAAATTATTTTAGACAAATGAAAATGGAAACACAACATAATAGAGTCTATGAGATACAGAAAAAGCAGTTCTAAGAAGAACGTTTATAGCAATAAATGCCTGCATCAAAAAAGTAGAAAGATCTCAAATAAATAACCTAACATTATGGGACTAGAAAAACAAGAACAATCTAAACTCACAAATAGGTAAAAGGAAAAAAAATAAAGATGAGAGCAGAAATAAATGAGATATAGACTAGAAACACAATACAAAAGAACAAAGTAACAGAAATTGTTTTTTTTTTTTTGAGAGATGTACAGAATAAGCAAATCTTTAGCTAGACTGATTGAGATAAAAGAGAAAACACAAATAAAATCCGAGAAGGAAAAAGGAGACATTACAATTGATATCAAAGATTACAATGAAATACTTTTATTTAGTTAGTATTTTGAAATCCTCTCATATTGGTTTTAATTATATTGGAACACAGCTCGTGAGGAATTGACAAAAACAAAAACAAATAAACAACTATAAAACAAAACAGTCACTTTAATATCTTTTTTTCTGGATGCCTGTTCATCAAAGATGGATTTCTCCAAACATATTACTTTCTGGAGCTCAACAGAGGTGTGCTTCTGTATTACATATTGCCTGTATTATATCATTTAGCTCTAAGTTATTCTTCACATGCTGTGGAAGTCTCTTTGCAGTTACTGAAACGTTTTTTGACAGCTTTAAAAACTAAAAATATCACAAATAAGTAAAAATATATTTTTAAAATAAACAGAATTTGGCTTTTTCAGCATTTAAAGATGCAGAAATGTATTTCTCATTTACCATATCTTATAGTTATTTTTTGTTATTTTCTTATGGTTTTATATTTTTATATGTTGTGCTCTATTCAGAAAGTAAATACTTATTTAAAATAAATGAGGCAACATTAGGGAGTATAATTTTTATGCGACTTGTTTTCCCTCTACATCGTGGTTAATTATCTTTTTGCATATGTCCTCCATGGAAATGTACTCTTTTTGATTTCACCATATTTTAGAAAATAAAGGTGAACAAGATATTTAAAAGATAAATAATCTTAAACCATCAAAACATTAAATGGAAATACTCTATATCAATGCAATATTTTAAATGATAGGTTTTAGTATTTAAACATTTTTCAACACAAAATATCTTAAAAACCCGTTTGCCGTTATTTAAACTTAGTATTCAGATAAAAAGGATGAAACAAATGTCAAACTGAATTTGGTCATTTGGTTATATTATATGATATTCTCCTCTTTAAACAAAGAGAAAAGAATAACTCCGTCTGTGCTACACCTAAATTTTGGCATGCATTAATGTAAAATATCTCAGAAAGAGAAAAGATTATTTTGATTGATTAAGCTTTCCTCTCCTAGTAAGATAAAGGAATTGACTTAGTATTTATTATTTCGCCATCTGTCTCATTTAATCCCGTAAAAAAAGTAACCAGTTGGGAAAAAGCTCTCCTTCCTGATGTGTTATCATTGAGGAAGAAAGTGACTATGAATTATTGGAAGAAAAGGAACTTTATTAGAACTGTGTGTCCTGGCCACAGACCAGTGCCACTAGGTATGGTGTGTTACATTTATCCTCTTTTAATAATACACTGAAATGCTACACAATTACTTTTCTCCCTCTAGAGCAGGAATGAGCTAAACTCATTCATAAACAATTAAATGAATTTAATTTAAATTCATTTTCAACCATGTCCATGCCAAGGTGAGTGGCGTTTGAACTGTGAGTGTGTTACTTTGGTGTGGAGGAGTGGTCCTGGCCTTCCCACTTAAAAATACCCAAATAACTCTCTTTTGGTTCATTTTATTGCCTATATAAAATGTACTTAATAGAGTAAAAACATAAAAGAGGGATGGTATGAAATGAAATGAGCTGTCTTTAAATTACTTCTCAGTTCATAAACGATTCCACAATAATATGTTAATTTCTGTGTTCATCATCAAGCTCCCATTTTATTTGTTTACTAGAGTGGCAGAATGATCAAGAACATGAGCTCTAAAGCCAAATTACCTTTGTCCTAACCCCTCATTTGTATTCTATTGAATTGTAGTGGGAATCAAATGGATTGATACAAGTAACAGACAGGGAGCAGCTACTGGTAGACAGCACAGTATTAAAATACATAGTTTTTATTCTTTTCATTATTTTATTCTTTTAAACACACAGCATTTAAAATACATAGTTTTTATTCCTGTTTAATTTAATGGGATTGGTGGTAAAGCTCTGAGGTAGGAGTTTCATAATATGTGGTAAATATATGCAAAGCCAACTTCAACAATAACAAAGATAAATGTATAAAAAGGTAGATATCTGTCACTCAAAAGCAGATTTAACGTGAGAAAAAAAGCAAAAGGAAATGTATAATGTACTGTTTGAGCTGTTTTTGGTGTTATTACAAAATAGTAATTATGATGTACTATTTTGTATCCCCTCAACTGAATTATATTAAAATTTGATCATTCTGTCTAAAGGGGAGTTGTCTTTTTGGCAAAAGGGATTTATGATATTAAGTCACTATACATTTATTTTCCAGGCTGTTTATAACAGTTCTCTCATTCCTGCTCTGCTGCAATCTGTGTAGCAGCAGTTGGGAAATACCCCCCAGTCTTATGATTCTGCCAATTTCCTTTTCCATTTTGTTTCAATTACACATAACTCAAATTCGGTTCCTGCCTATATTTCCATATTTTTATTTCACATTCTATTCAATCTGTTGAAATGTTACTATTATTTCTGACTTTGCCTTTTTCACTCTCAGTTACTAAACTTGACTTTATCCATTACACATGTCTGCTCCATTCTTAGTTTCCCAAAGAAATAACTAAAGGTGACACGTTAGGAAAAGTCTTTTTATTTTTATGTTTTATGTTTTATTTTTATTTTATTTTATTTTATTTATTTTATTTTTTGAGACAGAGTCTCACTCTGCCGCCCAGGATGAAGTTCAGTGGCTCGATCTCAGCTCACTGTAACCTCCACCTCCCGGATTCAAGCGATTCTTCTATCTCAGCCTCCTCAGTAGCTGGAATTACAGGCATGCACCAGCACACCCGGCTAATTTTTGTATTTTTAGTAGAGATGGGGTTTCATCATGTTGGCCAGGCTAGTCTCAAACTCCTGACCTCAGGTGATCCGCCCATCTCGGCCTCCCAAAGTACTGAGATTACAGGCGTGAGCCACTGTGCCCGACTGGAAAAGTCTTTTTATTATTATTATTACAAATGATATCTGCCAGTAAGCAGTCCAAGCATTGCACATGTATATTGTTTAATCCTCAAAATACATCTATAAAATAAATATTATATTTGTTCTAATATTACAACAAAGAATCTGACCCACAGAGAGATTAAAGAATTTGACTAGGGCAATATAGCTTTATTATAATTGGCAATACATTGTAGTGGGTCCATATATCAGGAATACTGATAGAGAAATGCTATTATGTTATGATAGATGAGAAGTTCATTTAGCAAATGTTTACTGAAACCTTTTGCTCTAAATATTTTTAGTTTTTAAGAGTTTGTACAAATTAATTAATTTAGTTATATTCTATTCTAATTAAATTCTGGCTAACCTGTCATAAATTAATTTCTAGTAGGCTGGCAAGAAATTAACTAGAATAGGGTAATGGAAAATTGTTGAACAATAACAACGACAACAAAAAGGAATAGTATGATTGAGTTCAAAGGGAAAGGAGTCATAAATGACATAAATTGGAATAAAGACAGTAGGAGTTTGTGCTTGTACTGATATACAAGCGGGCCACAGAGAAGGAAAGGACTCTCTATGCCTATTTGAAATCTGGTCTTTGATATATAGTCATCAATGAAACCATTGTATAGAATAAGTTTTTTTCCCTAAAGTTCAATTCATCCTCCTAAATGAAGTTAACCTGCAGTCAGAGATAGAGGTTAAGAAAAAGGAAAAATTGAAAAACAGTCTTTCTTCTGGATTTTCTTTTAAAGGCAGGGTATGTCTCCAAACATTACACAATTCTGAATCACATACAAAAAGATATGGTTGCTAGTAAATTAATTGTACATAAACTCCAGAAATATCTTTCAATGGGAGAGAAGATGCTTGCTGAGCGTATTAGATCTTCCAATAATTTACATAGCTTATTGGAAAGAATGTAATTAGAATAAAATTTTGCAGCTAAATAGAAAGCTGTTACACCAAGAAATATTAATTAAAATAGTGGCAATCTATCTTGAGACATTTTTTGAATTAGCTACTGAATTAAAAGTTTAAAAATACAACAAAGTGGTGTGTGTATATATATATATATAAATACACACACATATATTTGATAACAAGTATTTATTAGTATTTATTTGCTTTTCAGTTATATCACAGAAATTATTCTTTCTCTGTCTCTAAATTTATCTATCTAGAGAGAATAACTTATGTGATGTAACTGAAAAGCAAATAAATTCTAATAAAGTGATACTATTTTGTGGTTCTGCTTGTGGCAAAATTGGAGCAGACATAGGCACAAGTCAATTTAGATCAGTATGACATGATTCCCCTCTTAGTGGAACAAGCCAGTATAAAGAATATTGCAGCTGAGATGAGAGATTACAGGGTTAAGTAAATCACTGTTCCTCCTAGCCATGCAGGAAAAGTTAAGATTTGACTAAGCATAAGTTTTTAGTAAGCCCTGAGGTGAGCTTTAACTTCATGTTGAACTCTAGAAAGAGGTTCAAGTGTATAATTATTAGATGTTCAGAAATGTTGCCAATGGCATTAAGGGCCAAATTATGCTGTTGGGCAGTTTCTTATTTGCTGCTAACTTATCTAAAAGTTCGCCTATTTTAGCTCTAACATGCTTTTATCATTTTGTCCATTGTGAGGTTTGGGGAAAAACAAACGAAAACGACGACCAGAATGTGTATGCATGCCTCTGTGTGTGTGTGTGTGTGTGTGTCTGTGTGTGTGTGTGTGTACATCTGCATGCCTCTGTGTGTGTGTGTGTGTACATCTGTGTGTGCTTGTACAATTGGTCCTGAGTACATTTTCCTAACTCAGAATCTTAGATTGATTTTATGTAACCAACGTTTCATTTGGAGGCCTCTTGGATCCTAGCAATATTAAAATATAAATGCTTCAGACATAACTGAATATACATTTTTCAGATTTCCAAAGATACTATGTTTCATTTGGTTCTGAACTAGTCCCAGAGTAAATGCACTTGCATTCTCTCACACAAAGTTGTAACAGTAAAATGCATAGAGTGAAACATCTGACTCACATAAACCTGCCTTTTACTTTCCCAAAGATATAGTTTTATACATAGACAAAACTTATAGTCACTTATATGTTATAATTTATAGATTCCCAAAACATCTCACATTAAAATATACAGTACTGTCCAATGGATTTTCAAGATGCCTAAAATTTATGTGATTATAATTGTTTTTCTAAGTTTGAAAAATATAAAATATCATTTATGCCACTACCATTTCCATCCTATCAAGCACAGTGTTTTGAATATCTTAAACAAATAGTATAAATGTGCTGAGTGAATGAAAATATTGTATATTTTAGTTCCTAAACCCAGCACTTTATGTCTGTGTCAACTGTGTATTCCATAATTTCATCTCAGTCATTGATAAAAATGTACAAGTGTGAATCCCCAATGCATTGGAACAGATTGTTGTGTCAAGAGAAGATCAAGTTGAAATTCTAAGACAAATGTTCTCTTTCGTTTTGGGTGGGAGAAAAGACTAGAAAAATCTAGAAATTGGCTGTTATGGAAGAACTGGACCAAATATAAGGCCCTAAGAAGTCAAGAGTGGGGAGTGGAAGGGAACTTGATAATTTTTTTTTTCATTTTTGCTTATTGTCAGTGATGTACTTCCACATCTCATGCAAAATGTGAAAATGTATGACTTAGGAGGCACCATGAACCAAGTCCTCTCCTATGATATAGTTAATATTATTTACATAGACTTGTTGGCATGTAAACAAACCCATTGACAAACAGTTCCAAGTACTATAGATCATCAATTACTTTTGACTGACAGGTTACTATTTTCCTTAAGATCTGTGAAAATATGAGTGGAAATTTCCTCCCAGAAGGAAACTATCCAATAGATAGCTGTATTTTCACTTACTTTACTGTTTGTTTTTATCCTTGAAATGCATTAGTTTTGCTAATATAAATATCATTCTGTAAACTGACACTTTCATGCAGGCTTTTTAAATGTGCTGAATTTATATCTATTATTAGTGGAAGACAACACATTATTATCCAACTTCATACTACAACACATTTTGAAAGCTTTTGGAAAGATTGGAACATATTCAAATTACAGTTTACATCAACATAAGTCAACCATTCATGTATTTTCATTCTAGCTTAAAGCAAGCTGGCAGACCTAGCAGGAACCTTACTCCAAGTCACAAACAACTTCATTTACAGGCTAAAGAAAATCTCTGTAACAGTAGGGAACTCTGTTGCAATGACTTGGCATGGTTAGCTAAACTCACAAGAGAAAATATGTACAAAGGTTTAAAGATTACATTCAAATGAAATTTTTTGTGCCAGTTGAATTGGATCATTACACCAGAACTGAGACACAATAAGTATTTCCAAATTAACCTAACCATATTGCAGATTCAAATAAAGTATCACATTACCACAGCCCAATATTCCTCCAGTCACTACTTAATGTTTAATTTCTAATTTCTCCTGTGGGTTTTCAATGTTCTACCTAATGTACTGTTCTTCCTTCCCTAATATTAAACTTGGTTAAGAGATTTGCTAATAGTGATTCAGTTAGTTCCAGTTAAATTGATTTAAATAAAATATAAATGCTGTGACATAGAAAATAATATAATTGATACTTAGAAAAATAAAAATGTTTACAAATTGCTAATACAAGAAAAATGATATGATATAGTTTGGGGTCTGCTCATGATCAGTTTTATGGTATTTGGGAATCATCAAATTTAGCTGCGTTTATTTATGTATTTGGAAAATTAGGAAAAATGGTTTTGCTATTCAAGATATTGTCCTTAGATCAGTAATATTATAATTTGGAATTGTGACAGGAAGACTATCTTAAATCCTCTACTCCAGGCCTACTGAGTCACATCTGCATTTAAACAAAATATCAGGTGAGCTGACTGTTCATTGACTTTTGAGAAAACATTGACCTAGAAGGCTTCAATCACTTTTATTTTTATCACTTTTATCTGTTTCTCTGTCTCTTGGTCCCAATCACAGGTCTTATCTGAAAAGTAGAATAATTATCACAGCTGGGGTTGCTTCTAATAAAAACAATGATAAATATAAGTTATATTTATTGCCCTTTTATGAAGTTGTCTATAGAAGACAAAATAATAACAAACAATTAATGTATTTCCATTATAACATTAAAATGGCTTTAAAATTTGGAAATTTGGTCAGTATTTACTTCAACTACTTATAATTTGATATTCATTATATAAAGATCTGATAACTATTTCTAGGAACAGACTTTTTCTTTATAGCATTCTAATTTTGCAGCATGGAATATGTGGCAAATGGGAGGTAGGATATACTTTATTAATTATTATTTAGCAACTCATTTTGCACAAATTGGTTGAAAAATACATAAATATAAGTGTTAAATACACAAATTAAATAATTAAACTAGAATATAATGGTTCTATCATTGCAGTGATTCTTGTTTGCTTTTCTATAACTACTTACTGATGAACATACACTGACACTCAAATTCCTATGTATATATGGTCACTTAATATTTAGCCTACAAATTAAATTCAAATTTATTTTTTTCTGCTTCCCAATCTTATATATTTGAAAATGGTACACGATACAAATTCTTGAGGACATTAAAAAATCTCATATTAAGAACAAGGCTTTATGTTTAATTTTATATTTCACATATGCTAATAATATTTATTTTTCCTGTTTAAACATATATTCAGATATCACAAAGAATATTTTTCTTACATAACTTTCCAGGCTATTCAGCACTTCTTAGTTATAAGAACTGAGTATTAAAATAACTTTACTTATTAAAGATATTTTAACATCTTTAATGGGTTCAATGCTTTTTCTTTTTTTAATTTTAAAATTACCTACAAAGTAAAGTTTTGCCCATGTGGAGAATTACCTAGGAATAGATAACATGATGCATGTTTAGTTTTAAATGGGTGTTGTTGACATTTGTAACAGAAAATATCAAATGCGGTAACACTATCTTGAATTATTCTGAATTATCAATCATCCATGCCAATTAGGTAATGACTTCCTATTAAGATTAATGGAAATTGAATGTAAATCTCCACGAATACAACTCAGGCTGTACAAATATCCCAATTACTTAAGGCTTAAGTGTCTGTGATAGTCCCCCTTTAAAGAAGGCAAACGTGTTTACTAGAAGCCCTTGGCTAATAATAAAGCAAATTTTAAAGTAGTGCTTAATGGGTATGGTCAGAAAAAAATCCTGAATTCAGAAAAACAAGCTAGTTGTTAGACTTTAAAGCTTCTGGAATCAGTGTTGCATCCTGCCATCCCTAGAAGGTCACGTTTTAACTGAGTGTGTTTTAGTAAAATCATCCTGTAGAGGAAATGATTGGTAGTATTTTTTCAGAAAAAAATAATGTATTATAGTTCTCACATTCAGAATAATTTCTTAAGAAAAAAATGGTATAAATTCTGATTTCCTATTTTCCCTTTATTTACTTCTCTGTCCTCCAACTTTTCATCTGAATCCCTGGATTTTCTTAGATTCTCTAGGCTGTGTGCATCTCTTCCCTTCAACCTGCCCACCCAGTTCTTCATCAACTCTTCCTTTTCCTCTATTTAAATCATTCCTAGAATTACATAAAAAAGCAACTATTTTATTCTTAGATAAATATTTCTATTTACTTATATAAGTTTTGATTGTCTCTCATGTGAGCTTAAGGAATGAATCTTTCTGTTCTAGTTTCTACTCACTCTAAAATATGTCCTACAAGCTAGCCAGTTTTCCTTCCAAAACTAATATTTGATTATATTGCTCCCCTTACCAGCCTTTAGACCTTTTCTAATACAAACTCTTTTATATCACATTCAAGACTTTCCACAATCTGGCAGCAATCTCCACTTCCAGACTTCAATGAAAATGTCCTCTTTATGTTCTAATCTCAGCCAAAGCTCATCGTTCTCTTGAGTAGGAAATGCATTTATAAGCTTCAATTTTTTTCCTTAGTTTCCCTCTGCTTATTTCTATTGCCACTAACTTTGTTTGAAAGCACTAATTAACTGTACTTTGTGGGAAGTTTTTCATTTCATTTCATTGTTCATTTATTTATTTGATGATCAAGCACCTACCACAAAATAGCCACTCAAATTATGTGTTTTCAATTAATGAAAGACTGCAGATTACAATTTGTAGATAATTTCTTAGTCTGATTAAAATATATATGACATCTGGTTCCAAAATGGTGGCATAGAAGCAGGCTGGCCTCAGTCCCTCCCACAAAAAAAACCAAAACCAAATATACCGCACTGAGATTACCACAAGCAATATTTCAGAACTCACATATGAAGCTGAGACAGTTCCACAGAGAAGTGGAAAAATTTCCAAGCGGATGGTAAGATAGTTACACTTTCACACTCATAATGCCTTCCCACAGTCTCCCCGGCATCAAGTGCCTAAAAATTTTCCCCAAACTCACAATTTGTACACTGGAAAAAATGAGAATGAAGTGGACAACCAGCTTCCCCATCATCTTGGATTCCCTGGTAGAGGATTTGTCCCTGACTTAATCTTTGGAAAGCATCACAATTGTCTGAAGGATGAAATATCCCTGAGGGCAGGAGGAGACAAAGCGGGGAGGTAGAACTATTATCCTCAGCCCAAGAAACTATGCTCTGTAAGGTGGCCAAAAGTGTCAGAAAATCAGAGTGGCCGTTTAGCAGCAGCATGCTGTAGGTTTGTTATGCACAAACCTCTAGTCAGCCTTCTCAAGCTGCCAGGATATCCTCTTTGAAGCAATGTGCTGCCTTTCAAGAAAGGCAGTATATTGATTATCTACTATAGCTGAGGTGAACCTTAGCTTAAGATGCCAGCTAGAGTCATAAAGAAAGCAGTCACCTGGTAGTTAAAAAAAAAAACCTCTAAACAAATATATCTAATAAATACCCAAATAAGCAAGACAGAGAATACTGGGATAAATAACTAACACTTTAATGAAAATACATAGACATACATTCACAAGAAACAACAGCTTACAAGGAACCATAATATCCTCAAATGGGCAGGGCAAGGAACAAGTAATTGATCCTAATGAAACAGTAAATATGAGCTCTCTCACCAAAAATTTAGAATAAAAATTTTCAAGAAACTCAGTCTTCTCTAAGATAACAAAGAAAAGCAATTCAATAATTTATTAGAGAAATTTGGCAAGAAGATTTAAATACTAAAAAAAAAAAAAAAACCTCAGAAATCTTGGAACTGAGAAATACATTTGCTGAAATTGAAAGTTTATTAGAGACTCAACAACAGAAGGGAACAAACACAGGAAAGAATCAGTGATCTTGATGACTGACTATTTAAAAATACACAGTCAGAGGGAAATAAAATAAAAAATTAAAAAGGGATGAAGATAGAAGATCTACAATATATGGAAAATTATCTCAAATAACCAAATTTAAGAAAAACTGGTGTTCAAGAGAGAGTTGAGCAAAAGTGAGGCAGAAAGCTTTTTCAAAAATATAATGATAGAAAATGTTCCCAAACATGAGAAATATATAAGCATCCAGGTACAAGAAGTTCAGAAAAAACCACACAGATATGAAGTGACCCCAAGGCACATACTAATCAAACTCTCAAATGTCAAGGAAAAGAAAAGGTCCTATAAGCAGCAAGAGAAAAGAAGCAAATAACAAATAAAGGAACTCCAGTTCATCTGGCAACAGACTTCTCAACAGAACCATCCATACAGACCAAGAGGGAATGCAAAAACATTTTTCAAAGTGATGAGAGAAAAATATTTTGTTATATCTATAGTTTGTTACAAGCCTCATGTTAACCACAACACAAAAGTCTATTATGAATTCATTCAAATAAAAAGCAATGAATTGAAACATATTACCAGAAAGATATCAATTAACCCTAACAGAAGACAGTAGAAGATAAGAGAGTAGTTTCAAAACAACCATAAAATAAGAAACAGAACCAAAAATCCTTTCTTACCAACAAAAACGCCCACTGTAATTTGATTCAATTATCTAATTAAAATGCATAGAGAAGTTGAATAGATTAAAAATAAAATAAGAGCTAACTACATGCTGCCTATATTAAACCAACTCAACCTTTAAAGTCTCACATAGACAAAGTATAGTGGTGTAAAAAGATATCCCATACAACTGAAAATTAAAAAAAGAGCAAGAGTAACTATATTTGTTATATTAGATAAAGTAGACTACAAATTAAAGACTGTAATAAAAGACAAAGAATGTCATCACATAATTATGAAGGGGTCAGTTCAGCAAGAGGATAGAACAATTATAAATAGCTATGCAACAAACACTGGAACTCTCAAGTATACAAAGAAAATAGATTTAATGATAAAATAATAAAACAGTTATAATCTAAATAAAAGATATTAGATTATAAAATATAAATTAAAGATATTAAAGTAGATCTAATGATAAAATGTTAAAATGGATCTAATCTAAAATGAATAGATCTAATGGGAGAGATAGATTTCAAACAATAACAGTAGTAAACTTTAACACTCTCAATAATGGGCAGATCATCCAGATAAGAAATCAAAAAAGAAGTTAATCAGAGGTAACTGTACACTAGACCTAGTAAACCTAACTAACACAGAACATTTCACCCCGCTGCTACAGATAAATTGATAAATTCAGTAGCTAAAAATATATATGTACAAAAATCAGTAGCATTTATATATGACTGAAGTGAATAATCTAAAAACGACATCAATAAGTACATTCTTTGCACTAGCACATGAAATATTCCCCAAAACAGACCATAAATTATGCTGCTAGATATCAATAACAAGAGGAACCTCGGAAACTTCGCAAACATATGGAAATTAAATAAGACACTTTTTTTTTTTTTTTTTTTTTTTTGAGACAGAGTCTTGCTCTGTCACCAGGCTGGAGTGCAGTGGCACGACCTCGGCTCACTGCAACCTCCTCTGCCTCCAGGGTTCAAGCGATTCTCCTGCCTCAGCCTCCCACGTAGCTGGGATTACAGGCACATGCTAGCATGCCCAGCTAATTTTTGTATTTTTAGTAGAGACGGGGTTTCACCATGTTGGCCAGGATGTTCTTGATCTCTGATCTCTAGACCTTGTGATCTGCCCGCCTCGGCGTCCCAAAGTGTTGGGATTACAGGTGTGAGCCATCACGCCCAGTCATAACACACTTTTAAATGACCAATGGGGTCTATGCAGAAATTAAGAAATAAATTTAAAAGTTTCTTGAAAAAAATGCAAAAGAATATAACACACTGAAATCTATTCAATATGGCAAAAGCAATATTAAGAGGGAGATTAACAGCAATAAACACTAATATCAAAAAATAGACTTCAAATATATAATCTAATGATGCACCTCAAGGAATTAGAAAAGAAATAACAAGTTAAATCTAAAATTATTAGAAGAAAGGATATAATAAAGTTCAGACACATATACCCATGTAACAAACCTGCTCCTGTACCCTATGAAGCTAAAATAAAAGTTGTAATTAAAGAACACATTTACAACCCACAAAAATTAAAAATAAATTTTGTAAAATTTACAAAGCACTTACCCCTTTTAACCTACTATTAATAACTAAATTTCTTTGTGAAGTTAGTTAGAATTAGCCTTCTGATTAATATTTTGATTTATTTTTATAATTCTCGCATTGCCTAAAACTACATATAGATTGTGCTAAGGGCTTAATATATATCTTCTGAATGACTGAATAAAAAGATCAAAGCAGAAATAAATAAAAGCGAGACTACAAATTACAGAAGATAAGCAAAACAAATATGGTTTCTTTGAAAAAATAAAAAAAAAATTAACAAACCTTCAGTTAGACTAAAAAAAAAAGGAAGGACCCAAAAACTAACATCTGAGTTGAAAAAGAAGATATAACAACAGACATACAAAGAATCACTACAGATTATTAGAAGCATTTGGTCATAATACACCAACTAATTGGAACACTTAGAGGAATTGTGTACATTTCTGGACACATATAACCTACAGAGATTGATCCATGAAGAAATAGAAAACCTTGATAAACCCATAACAAGTAGTGATACAGAAGCAGTAATAAAAAGTCTTCCATCAAAGGAAAGCCCAGGATCTGAAGGCTTCACTTCTGATTTCTACTAGACATTTAAAGAAGAACTAATAGCAGTTCCACTCAAACTTTTCAAAAAATTGAAGAGAAAGAAATACTTCCATTTGCATTCTACTTGGCCTGTATTACCCTGATACCAAAACAAGACTATGACACAACATGAAAAAATTTATAGGACAATATCCCAGATAAACATGGATGCAAAAATTCTCAAGAAAATACTGGCAAACCAAACAACACATTAAAAATATTATTCACCATGATGAAATGGTGCAAGAATAGTTAGTTCAATATATGTAATACATAAAAATGAGATACATCACATTACCAGAACCAAAAACAAAATCATATAATCATCAGTATGATCAGCTTGAAAAAGTATTCAATAAAATTCATCATCCTTTTATAATAAAAACACTCATCCACTTGGTTATAGAAGGAAAATATCCAAAAATAAGCCATATATGACAAACCCACAGCTACCATCCTACTGTATAAGAACAAATTGAAGGCCTTTTCTTTAAGATCTGGAATTTAAGAAGGATGCCCACTTTCACCGCTTTTATTCAACATAGTACTGGAAGTCCTGGTTAGAACATTTAGGCAAGAGAAAGAAATAAAGCACATCAAAGAAACATAATCTTACACAGATGACATAATCTTATACTTAGAAAAACCCAAAGACTCCACAAAAAATTTTAAAAACTGATAAATTCAGTAGGTAAGAATATATATGTGCAAAAATCAGTAGCATTTATATATGATTGAAGTGAATAATCTAAGACAGACATCAAGAAAACAATCACATTTACAATAGCTATAAAATACCTAGAAATAAATTTAACCAAAGAAATGAAAGATCTATAAAACAAAAGTTATAAAACCCTGATAAAAGAAATTGACAAGGACACAAAAAATGGAAATATATTGCATGCACATGGATTGGAATAATTAATATTGTAAAAGTGAACAATACTACACAAAGCAATTTATAGCTTCAGTGTAATCTCAATTAAAATTTCAATGACATTCTTCACAGAAATTTTTTTTAAATGCTAAAATTTATGTTTAACTACTAAAACCTCCAAATAGCCAAACAGTCCTGAGCAATAACAAAAAATACTGGAGTCATCACACTGACTTTAAAATTTCCTACAGAACTGTAGTCACTAAAACAGCATGGTACTGACATGAAAACAGACACATATACCAATGGAAAAGAATAGAAGACTCAGATAAAAATTCGTACATTTACAGTCAACTTATATTTGACCAAGTTGCCAAGAACATACAATGGAGAAAGGACTGTTTTTTCAATAAACGTGCTGGGTAAACTAGATAAGTATATGCAAAAGAATGAAACTAGATCCCTATCTCTCACCATGCACAAAAATCAAATAAAAATTAAAGACTCAAATCTAAAACCTGGAATTATGAAATTCCTAGAAGAAATTCCTAGAAGAAAACATTGGGAAAACACATCAAGACATTAATCTAGGCAAAGATTTCCTAAGACAGACCTCAAAAGCACAGGCAGCCAAAGCAAAAATGGACAAATGGGATTATATCAGCTAAAAACCTTCTGTACAGCAATAGAAACAATCAACAAAGCGAAGAGACAACCTATAGAATGGGAGAAAATATTTGCAAACTCTCCATGTGACAAGAGATTAATAAGTAGAAATAATATATAAGGAGCTCAAACAACTCAATAGAAAAGAAAAGTGATTCAATTTTAAACTGGACAAGGCTAGACACAGTGGCTCACTCCTGCAATCTCAGCACTTTGAGAGACTAAGGCCAGAAGAGCACTTGAGGCCAGGAGTTCAAGACTAGCTCTGGCAACATAGTGAGGCCCTGTCTCTACGAAATAATTATAAATAAGTTAGCCAGGTGTGGTAGCACACACCTGTAGTCCCAGCTACTGGGGAGGCTGAGGCAGGAGAATGAATTAAGGCCAGGAGTTTGAGATTGCAGTGAGCCATGATCTCACCATTTCACTCTAGACTGGGCGACAGAGCAAGATTCTATCTCAAAATAAATAAATTAATAAAATGGATAAAAATATGAATAGATATTTTTCAGAAGACATACAAATAGCAGGAAAGTATAAGAAAAATGTTCAACATTACTAATAATCAGAGAAATTCAAATCACAACTACAATGAGACATTACCTCACCCAGTTAAAAATGGCTTTTATTAAAAAGGCAATGATGGATGCTGGTGAGGATGTGGAGAAAGGGGAAAGCTCATACTCTGTTGGTGGGAAAGTGAATTACTACAGCCACTGCAGAGAATACTATAGAAGTTTCTCCAAAACAAAATTGAAACTACCAGCAGTTTTACTAGTAGGTAATATATCAATAAAATCAAAAGAAAATCAACATATCAAATAGACAGCTACACTCCCATGTTTATCACACACTATTCATAATAGCCAAAATATGGGATCAACCTAAATGTCCATCAATGGATGGATGAAGAAAATGTGATGTATATACACAATAGAATACTATTGGCCATAATAAAGAAGAAAATCCTGTCATTAGCAGAAACATGGATGGAACTGGAGGTGATTATGTTAAGTGAAATAAGCCAGGAAGCAGAAATTCAAATGCCACATATTCTCACTCTTATGTGGGAACTAAACAAATTGATTTCATGGAGGTAGAGAGCAGAATGATGGTTACTAGAGGCTGGGAATAATAGTGAAAGTTAGATTATGTTAGTAGTGTAAAACAAGTTCATCTGATTTTTTTATGTATAATTATTGGCAACCCAAATGACGAAAAAAGAGAATAAATATGGTGAGTTCTACATGGAAAAAGAGAGTAAAATGGTGGTTACCAGTGGCTTTGGATGAGGAATTGGAGAGATGATGGTGGAAAAAGACACATTTCAGTTTGGAAAAGTATCTATAGTACATCATAGTGACTATAGTTATTAGCAATATATTGTATGTTTGAAAATTGCTAAGAGAGTAGATTTTCAGTGTCCTCACCATAAAAATAATGTGATATAATGCATATGTTAAGTAGCTTTAGTCATTCCACAATGTATACATATATCATTATATACCATAAATATATGTAATTTTGAGTTTTCTAATTTACATTTTTAAAAACTAGGATAAATGAGACAAAAATATAGAGTTCTATTTATAATTTTTATGTCAATATATCTTTTATTTTTATTTGTTTCTTTATAATAAAAACAAATATATATCTTAGAATAAAAGTAACAAGAAAATTAATTTGCAGGGGCTGAAAATTACGTACTTTCTCTCTGATTTTTTGTTTATTTATTATTATTATACTTTAGGTTTTAGGGTACATGTGCGCAATGTGCAGGTTAGTTACATATGTATACATGTGCCATGCTGGTGCGCTGCACCCACTAACTCGTCATCTAGCACTAGGTATATCTCCCAGTGCTATCCCTCCCCACTCCCCCACCCCACAACAGTCCCCAGAGTGTGATATTCCCCTTCCTGTGTCCATGTGTTCTCATTGTTCAATTCCCACCTATGAGTGAGAATATGCGGTGTTTGGTTTTTTGTTCTTGTGATAGTTTACTGAGAATGATGATTTCCAATTTCATCCATGTCCCTACAAAGGACATGAGCTCATCATTTTTTATGGCTGCATAGTATTCCATGGTGTATATGTGCCACATTTTCTTAATCCAGTCTATCATTGTTGGACATTTGGGTTGGTTCCAAGTCTTTGCTATTGTGAATAATGCCGCAATAAACATACGTGTGCATGTGTCTTTATAGCAGCATGATTTATAGTCCTTTAGGTATATACCCAGTAATGGGATGGCTGGGTCAAATGGAATTTCTAGATCTAGATCCCTGAGGAATCACCACACTGACTTCCACAATGGTTGAACTAGTTTACAGTCCCACCAACAGTGTAAAAGTATTCCTATTTCTGATGTTTTGAACTAGTGGATAAGGAAGTTTAAGGCTCGCTGCCGGCTGGCGCGGTGGCTCACACATGTAATCCTAGCACTTTAGAAGGTGAAGGCAGGTGGATCGCTTGAGCTCAGGATTTCAAGACCAGCCTGAGGAACACGGCAAAACCTGTCTCTACAAAAAAAAAAAAAAAAAAAAAACTAGACGGGCATGGAGGTGCATGCCTGCAGCCCTGGCTACTGGGGAGATTGAGGTGGGAGGATCGCTTGAGCCCAGGTAGGTCCAGGCTGCAGTAAGCCAGTGATTGCAACACTACCCTCCAGCCTGGGCAATAGCGTGAGACCCTGTTTATAAAAAGAAAAAAAAATAGCTTAATATATTTAAATAAATATTTAAAAAGTTATCTGTGAAAACAAAAACTGACTTTTTATTTTTGTCATAGGAAAATTCTAATCACTATTATTTAATAAAATTATACCATTTTTGCATGTTCAACATGCGGACAGATGTAACTCACTAAATTTCTGTAATTACTCTGTAGTTAAGTTTCTTACAATATTAGTGAAATAGTATAGCTTGCAAAATATCATGGAAGAAGAAAAGTCCATCTCTGAGAGAGTGCCTACATGAGCATAAGACTATTACAAATAATTTGACTAATAATTGTGTTGTATTTTGTTGATGCTGGTCACTAATCGCCAGTTTCCTGCACAGAAGTTTCTGAGTATGGTGAAATAAATTGTTAATTCTAAAGTGACTGCATTTTTTAGGCATTATCAATGGTGAAAAAATGGGCTGTTATTCTAATGCTTGCAATTAAGAGTGCTTTGAAAAAAGCCTATTATCTATGCCAAGGCAAGCAGAAGAAAAACTGAAGTTGGGATTTTGATACTGGATAAGAATTTTATTATTGAAAAAACTTCTATCCCCGACATGAAACCTTTTCTGATCATTCTAAAATGTTATGACTCTCCTCTGAGCAAGAGGAGAGGTTTTCTTGACACATAACAATGTATCGTTATTTCATCAGTAATATATGCGATGCTTTTTTAAAAATCAGATTATGCATGTTTTAGCAATTTTTGAATGCCTATCAGTAACTCTTAGAGTCTAACCACTAAATCACACTGATTGATACAGGGGTGGCCAACTGATCTCTGCTGTTTCAACCGTATTTCCCTGGGGACAAAAAAAAAAAAAAAATGGAAACTGAAAGAACACACTATTTAGTTCTGATAAGAAAAAGGCAAATAGTATATGTAGAAAGTCTATAGTAACACAAAGGCAAAAAGTATAAAGTAAAAAAAAAAAAAAAATACAGAATGATGAATGCCGACCTAGATCTTTAGTAGATTCTGTTTATCAGGTAAGGACATTCCTATTTAATATGAGTTTGCTGAGAATTACAATCAAAAAGAAGTGAATACTTTTGTTCATTGCTTTTTAAAATGTTTACATCTATTGTGATAAAAGCATATTTTTATTCCTTATTTTAACATAAAGTATCACACTAAAAACTTTTCCAATATTATGCCAACATTGCATTCCTGAGATAAATGTTATCTGATAGGATTTTATATTTTTTCTAACTGCTAAATATATTTGAAAATATATTTTTAAAGAATTATTTATCATGGCCTAGCGCAGTGGCTCATGCCTGTAATCCCACCACTTTGGGAAGCCGAAGTGGGTAGAATCAGTTGAAGTTAGAAGTTCGAGAGAACCCTGGCCACTATGGTGAAACCCTGTCTCCACTGAAAATACAAAAATTAGCCGGGCATGGTGGTGCATGCCTGTAATCCCAGCTACTCTGGAGGCTGAGGCAGGAGAATAGCTTGAACCCAGGAGGTGGAGGTCGCAGTGAGCCGAGATTGTGCCACTGTACTCCAGCCTGAGTGACAGGGCAAGACTCTGTCACACACACACACACACACACATAATTATTCGTCATGAGGGAAAATTTGTTCGTAATGTCTTTGCCTGGTTGTGGTATCAGAGTTATGTTGGCCTCATAAAATGAATTGAAAAGTGTTCAATTTTTGGCACTATTTTGAAAGAGTTTGTATAAAATAGATATTTTCACCTTAAATGGTTGATTAACATTTATCAGTGAAAACTGAACACTTGTATTTTATTTTTGAACTTTTATATATATATTTTTTCACATTTATTTAACTTCAATTTTACTGAGGTAAATTGACAAAAAATGGTATATGTTTAAGGTGTACAATTTGATTTTTTGATATATGTAGACATTGTTAATATTGTAAATGAGAACAGTTGAGATCGACCCTCTAAGCCAATTTCAAATATATAATATCATCTGGTTAATTATAGTAACTATGATGTACGTTTGATCTCCAGAAATTATTCACCTCATGGAACCAAACCTATACGTACATAATGGGAAATTATTTCTATAATGGGATATTATACATAATGGAATATGTAAGAATATTATGCCACATATAAGCAAAGTTATTTTCACATCTGGTCTATGAATAATGCTGCAATGAACATAGGAATGCAGAAATCTCTGAGATACTGATTTCATTTCCTTTGAATGTATACCCATAAGTGTGGTTGCTATATCATATGATAGTTCTATGTTTAATTTTTTAAAGAACTTTCACTCTGTCTGTCAAATGACAGTACTAATTTACATTCTCACAGTGTACAAGGATCCCCTTTTCTTCATATTCCTGCCAATACTTACTCTGTTTGTCTTTTTGATAACACCCATCCTAACAGGTATGAGGTGGTATCTCACTGTGGTTTTGACTTGCATTTTCCTGATGACTACTAATGTTGACCACTTTCTCATATATCTGTTGGCCTTCTGTGTGTCTTCTTTTGAGAAATATCTACTGAGGTCTTCTGTATGATTTTAATTCATTTTTTTGCTATTAATTGAGTTTCTTATATATTTTGGATATTAGCCACTTAAATATGTGGTTTGTGAATATTTTCTCCCATTCTATACGTTCTCTTATCACTCTGTTTCCTTTGCTGTGCACAACCTTTTTAGTTTGATGCAGTAGGAGTAAAAATATGCGTGTGAAAATTGGTGTTTTGTTGGTAAAATATTATTGATCAATTTTTCAGCAATATAGGGCTATTGATACTGTATGTTTTATATTGTGTCTATTCTATTAGTGCATTTTAAATAATTTGTTCATTTTATCTAAGTTGTTGAATTTGCATAAACTTATTTATTTCATTACTAATTATGTTTCTAATACATTTAGTGTCTCTTGTGATATCCTCACTTTCATTCAAAATATCAATAATTTATAGATTTATTTTGTCTTGCTATTATTGCTAGATCTTTATCAATTCTATTAATCTTCAAAAACCTTTTCATTTTATTCATTATTTTTTACTTGTGCCTCGATTTTAATATGCCTTCTATGTGTTTTATTTTTGTTGAGATTCTACTAATTTTATTTATTTTGAGGTGATAGTATTTGGATGAGATTTTACGTTTAGAGTTATTGATGGAATGAGCTAAGATTTTGGGGATACTGGAATGTAATATGCTTGTGGAAAGGACATGGATTTTTGGGGCAAAAGGAAGGACTGTACAGGGTTGAATAGTGTCTAACTAAAATTTATATGTACCCAGATCTGTAAATGTGACTTGATTTGGAAACAGGTTATTTGTAGCTGTAATCAAGTTAAGATAAAATTTGCAAGATGATCATGGATTCTAAATGCAACATACCTGTGTCATTCAAAGTGGGAAGTTGGGACACAGATACAGAGGGTGACTGCCATGGAATGACTAGCAGATATTGGAGTGAAGCATCTTTAAGCTAAGGAACACCAAGGATTGCCAGAAACCACCGGAAACTAGGAAGAGACAAAGTAGTCCCCCCTAGAAACTTCAGAGAAAGCAAGAACTTTCTCTCTCATAGAACAAGGATCCTTAAGTTCAGAATTCCAGCCTCAGAATGGTGAGAGGATAAATTTCTGTTGTTTCAAGCTAACACATTTGTAATACTTTGTTATGGCAGCCAAGGAAACTAACACAGTTTCTTCTATGTCCTTAAGTTTTGAGAGTGTCCTTATAAAAAGCATATAACTGAGTTTTCTTCTTTTCATCAAGTTTAAAATCTAGGTCCTTAACCATAGCTATAGCTAATATACAATTTCACATTATTATTGATATATTTAGATTCATATCTACAATTTTTAGAGCTTTTATCTGTTATGCCTACAGTATGTTGCTTTCTTCCTTTTTAAACCTTTTATATTGTCTTAGTATTTTAATTTCATTTTAAAGCTAAACTAAATTGGCATTTACAGAATACTATTACTTAATGTTTATGCTGCAAATGGTAACACTCATTATTCTTTCATTATTAATAATACATTTACTATTTTTACAACAACATAAAGGTCTTTGAAAAGTTACTATATTCTTCGTCTTTATTTCTGTCATATGTTTATATGTATGTACATATACACATATAACATTTCCAAAATACTAATTATATTAAAGTAAATATTCATTTATATTCATATAATTTGTATCTATTGTAATTTGGTATTTATTTTTTCTGCATTTCTATACTTTTGTTTTCTTACTTTTTAAGGATTTTATTTAGTTTAGTAAATGTACGCTGGTTAGGGTATACCACAATTTTTGTTTCATTGAAATTTTTACATTTTCATTTATTTTTGAAGATGTATGACATTACAAAATCCTAAACTGGCACATATTTTATTTCAGTAGTTTGAGAATACTGTTTTATTATTTTCTGGTTTTCAATGTTTCAGTTGTCAAGTCAGCCATTAGTTTATTTTTATATTTTTAGTAATTTCCCGTTTTTTCTCTCAATACTCTTAAGACTTTTTCTTTAATACTTTTTATTTTGAGCAGTTTCACCACTAAGGAACTGTTTGAAAATTTTTGAAATACATATTTTTCCATCTGATAGTTTGTAGAATGTATGGTTTTTTTTTTAGCTTTGGCAGATTCTTTTCCTTTATTTTCTCAAATATTTGAAGGAACTCTTTTATTTATCCTCTTATTCTGAGTTTTCAGTTATACTTTAAAAAATTTCCTCAGGTCTTTGAAATCTTTTACCCTTTTTTTTTTTTTTAAGACAGGTCTCACTCTGTTGCCTAGGCTGGAGTGCAGTGGTGCAATCATGGCTCACTGTAGCCTCGATCTCCTGGGCTCAAGAGATCCTCCCACCTCAGCCTCCCAACTAGCTGGACCTACAGGCACGCACCGCCACATCCAGTTAAGAGTGTGTGTGTGTTTGTGTGTGTGTGTGTAGAGATGTGGTTTCGCTATGTTGCCTAGGCTAGTGTCAAACTCCTGAGCTCCAGCAATCTGCTCACCTGGGACTCCCAAAGTGCTGGGATTACAGGTGTGTATCTGTGTCCAGTATCTTTTCTGCATTTTTAAAAATTCTTTATCTGTCTCAGTTTTGCTGTGGAAATTTTCTTCTGACCTATTCAATCTACTAATTATCTGTTTAGCTTCTGACCTATTTAATATAACAGTTTTCTATATATCTCTCATAGTTTGCTGTTAAAACCATCCAATGAATTCTTAATTTCAGTTATTATATTATTATGTAATAAAATTTGTATTAGTTTTTTATAGTCTCTAATTCTATCTTGAAATTCACACCTGGAATTTTATTATCTTGAATATATTAAGAATATGTTCATATAGTGCATTTTTTTGAGATCTCTACCAAAATTGAAAGGGTATTCACCAAGGACAAAAAACAATTTATGCCATTCTAGCTCTTAGATGCTGCTACAGTAGGAAAAGTTCACCTCTTAGCTTTCCCCTATAACAGCAGCCTATGTCCTCAGGAAAAAGGAGCTCCCAAGTGCAGAACTACTTCTGCCAGAACATTTCTTCCTCTCTTCTGCTAATTATTTTACAATCTGCTTAGCTTTTATTATTATTATTATTATTTTAACATGAGGTCTCACTCTGTTGCCCAGGCTAAAGTTCAGTGGCACAATCATGGCTCACTGCAACCTCGCCTTCTGGGCTCAAGCAATCCTCCCACCTCATCCTCCCAAGTAGCTGAGACTACAGGCACGTGACGTGATGCCAGGCTAATTTTTGTATTTGTTGTAGAGTCAGCATTTCACCATGTTGTCCAGGCTGGTTTGAACTCCTGGACTAAAGTGATCTGCCCACCTCGGCCTCCCAAAGTGCTGGGATTACAGATGTGAGCCACTGCACTCACTCAGCAATCTTCCATGTTTATAAGCAAATTATTTTAATGTATTTCATCTGGAGCAGGACTGTTGATGCAATTTACCTAATTTGCATGGAATGAAAGCAGAGTTGCACTTTGATCTGTGTTTCATGACCATATTTATTTTTCTTCCATAAAGTGATTCAACTTTTAGCAAATCATCTGTATTATTCTATTAGTAATGTCATCCACAAATATTATAGACTATGTGACTTAAGCAGTAGAAAGTTATTTACAGACAATTCTGGAGGCAGAAAGTCCAGCAGGTTTGATTTCTCCTGGGGCCTCACTCTTTGGCTTTCAGATGTTCATCTTCCTGCTGTATACTCACATGTCCTCTCTGTGAGAGTGCACCCTTGATGCTTCTCCCACTTTTGATAAGGACGACATTCCAGCTGAATTAGGGTTGTGCTCTTAGGTGCTCATTTTAACCTTAACTAACTCTTTGAGAACCCATTTTCAACTACAGTCATATTGGGAGTTAGAGATTCTACATATAAATTTTTGGAGAGCACAATTTATTCCATAACACTATTAAACAAATTATATACTTCACATTATTTTGCAATGTAACCTTTACTAATCATAAAATTCTCCTTAATGAATTGTAAGCACTCGATCTTGTTCTACTAAGAACAGTAATTTCTCATCAAAAGAGCAATATTTATTTTTTTATAAATAGTGGTATCATACTAGCCTTCTACTTAACTTTGCCCTCTGTGTTTTCATATAAAGTGCAAATATATAATTTTGTATATATATGTAACATATAAAAGTATAAAATAAATAAAAATACATAAAATTATGTCTTTTTACAATTAATAAGTGATACTAATGTACTTTTTTCTTGACAATTTTTTTGATAGAGTCTGGTAAGTGAGCACTAAAAGTCCTAAGTTTTCAAGTAAATCCATTGGTATTATAACATGCTACTAATCATATTTATGTTTTAATTAATTAATATTTCTAATAGACACATTGCAATTAAACATATTTAATTGCTGTAAACTGATACTTTAATGTTTTAATATGTATTTCTGTTGTGTAATGATCAAATCAGGGTAGTTAATAGATCCATGACCACATTCATTCTTCATTTCTTTGTGGTGAGAACATTCAAAATCCTCTCTTACAGCTGTCTTGTAATACAGTACTCTGCTGTTACCATAGTCACTCTACTGTGTATTAGAACACTTAAATATATTCCTTCTATCATATTGTAATTTTGTATCCATTGACCAGCCTGTCTCCATCCTCCCCTTCTCTCTTCACTCCCTAGTCTCTTCTAACCACTCTTATACTGTCAGCTTCTATGATAATAATGACACAGGATACTTTTGGTGCTGCTTCGGTATTGAGAAATCTTCATTGCTGGTGGTACATCTGCCCATGCTTCGCTTAGGCCTGCTTGGCTCGCTCTTCCTACTCAGCCCAGCAAGCTAGAGTCAACTGAAGCTACTGGACTGGATCCCAGGCCCGCCATGGCTCTGCATTCAGCCCATGAATGTTCTGGAGGACATGCTGTGACCAGCTTCCACCTTGAGCATCAGCACCCGGATGAGGTGGATGCAGCGGTGCCCAAAAACTTGGAGATGCTAGCAACCATGGCACCCCAAGGGGTGTTATAACTTTTGCTCTGGGAGTCCCGAGGTCTGAGCTCCCAGGAAGTGTTAGAGCTCTCATTTGTTTCCACTGCCCACAGTTCCGCGAACGGGAGCGTGTGGCGCCCTGTGGTTTTTTCACTCCCTTATCTTGCCAAGCAGGAGCGAGTGCTACAGATTTATTCACACCTGCTGGTAGATGTGTTTCTTGTCCCACAACCAGGAGGAATGAGGTGTGCAGACACTGGAGAATGAACAAGGCAGAGAATAATTTTATTGAGTGACAGAAGAGCTCTCGACAATGAGAGGGAACCCAAACTGGGTAGCCCTCTGTGTGAGAGGGGGCCCTAAAGCCGGTAACCATCTGTGAGGCTGAGTTCAGGGTTTTTAATGAGCTCAAAATGGGGGAGTACATGCTGATTGGTCCATGAGCAGGCCTGGTAAAAGCACTATTTGACTAAAAGGCATACAGGAAGTTCTCACTCTAATTGTGGGCTCCACCTTGAACTGGCAGCTCAGTTTTCAGGCTTCATGCTGTCTTTGGCTTTAAGTTCAGGTTTTACTGGCAACCCATCACTGTCTGCCTAGCAATTTTTCTGTCTCCTGCTGCTATCAAAAACTTTTTTTTTCTTTTTATATTCCAAATATGAGTGAGATCAAGCAATATTGTATTTCTGTATCTGGTTTATTTCACTTAACATGATCTTCCAGATTTATTCTATTGTTACAAATGACAGAATTTTCTTCTTTTTAATTGCCAAATTGTATTACTTTGTGTATATATATATCATTTTGTCGTTATTCACTTATTTGTTGTTGGGTATTGATTGGCTGTTTGATTCTATATCTTGGATATTATAAACAATGCTGCTTATAGATATAAACAATGCTGCTTATATATATAAACAATCTGCACACTGGAGTGCAGATATCTCTTTAATATGCTAATATCATTTCCTTTGGATATATACCCAGTAGTGGTATTTCTGTATCATGTAATAGTTCTATTGTTAATTTTTTGAAGAACTTCCCTACTATTTTCCATAATGGATTTAGCATCAAAACTACGAAAGCATTCCTTGTTTTCTACATCCTTGCCAACAGTTATTATCTCTTGCCTTTTTGATAATAGGCATTCTAACTGTAGTTAGGTGGTTTGTCATTGTAGTTTAGTGATGTTGGGCTTTTTAAATATACTGGTTGACCATTGTTTGTTTTCTTTTGAGAAATATTTAAGGTATTTTGGCCAATTTTTAAATGGCTTTTCCTTTTTTTTTTTTTAGACGGAGTTTTGCTCTTGTTGCCCAGACTGGAGTGCAGTGGCGTGATCTCGGCTCACCGCACCCTCCGTTTCCCAGGTTCAAGCAATTCTCTTGCCTCAGCCTCCCGAGTAGCTGGGATTACAGGCGTGTGCTACCAAGCCTGGCTAATTTTGTATTTTTAGTAGAGATGGAGTTTCTCCACGTTAGTCAGGCTGATTTCGAACTCTTGACCTCAGGTGATCCGCCCGCCTCAGCCTCCCAAAGTGCTAGGATTACAGGCGTGAGCTACCATGCCCAACCTAAATGGGCAAATTTTTAAATTTCTTGCTGTCGAGTTGTTTAAATTCCTTAGTATTCTAGATATTAACCCTTCATCAGAGGTATAATTTTAAAATATTTTATCCCATTATGTAGGTTGTCTCTTCATTCTGTTAATAGTTTCCTGTGCTGTACAAACAAATTTTTAGTTAAATGTAATTTAATATAATCCTACTTGTTTATTTTTGGTTCTTTTGTGGGTGCTTCTGAGGTCCTGTTTTAGAAACCATTGCCTGGTCCAGTGTCATAAAACATTTTCCTATTTATTCTAGTAGTTTCATCGTTTTAGGTTTTATACCTAAGTCTTTAATCCATTTGATTTAATTGTTGTATACGCTAAGAGGTAGGAGCTAGTCACATTCTACTGTATATAGATATTCAATTTTTCCAGTATGATTTATTGAAGAGACTGGTTAGCAGTAGAGGTTTATTCTTATGGATATCCAATTTTCTCAGCTCCATTTATTATAGAGGCTATTTTTTCCTTAATGTGTGTTTTTGGAACCTTGGTCAAAAATCAGTTTGATTTAAATGTGTGGATTTATTTCTGAGTTCTCTATCTGTTCTTTTATCTTTTTTGTTTCTGTATCTACTGTAATTTTCTTCTTTATGGTTATCATAGGGTTAATAAACAGTTTTATAGAATTAGATTATTTCAGCTAGTAATAACAATTTTGGTCAGAAAAAATGTTCTAGACTTTTCTCCTCCCACACACGATTTATATTTTTGTTTTCTTAATTTACTTCTTTATCTATCGTGTGTTCCTCAGGCACTAATTGTAGCTGTTGTTTTGACCACTTTGATTTTAAACCTTTATACTAGAGGATTCAGAGATTTACATATCACCAGTACACCCGTGGGGTATTCTGAACCTGATTTTTAAATTTACCTGTACTGGTGAGTTTTATACTTTTCTGTGTTTTCATTATAGCAATTATTATCCTTTGTCTCCCTTTATAGCACTTCCTGAATAAATGATTTCAATCTCTTCTCTCCTGCGAAGTTTTGGCTAGGAAATTTGCTGATTGTCTAATGTGAATTATCTTATATGCAACCTGATGCTTTTTTATTGCAGCTTTTAGAATTCTCTCTTATCTTTAACTTTTGAAAAGTTGATTGCAGTGTGCCTTGTAGAAGATCTTTATAGGTTGGATTTCACTGGATATTTTTAAGTTTCCAAAATCTGAATGTCAGTAAATATCTGTTTTAATACTTGGACATTTTTAATTTATTATTTTTTTCCTTAAATGGGTTTTCTGTGTCTTTCTTCATATCTTCTCTCTTTGGCACTTCCATAATGTAAGATTTGTTTGCTTAATGCTGTTACATACGACCTGTGGGCTTTCTTCAGTCTTCTTTTATTCTTCTTTTATTTTTTCTCCTCTAATTTCTAAATTTTGTGTCATCAGTAATTATCTACATAATCTGAATTTATTTTTCCTTTATGATTCTTATTTGAATAAGGGAGAACCATGAGGTTGATAAGTGTGAGTTGCAGCAAATATAAATCTACCGTGGGTCTAGAAAGCAACACAACTCTAATAGCAACAATTCCTAGTGCCAAAATATTGGTTTCTAATACCATTCTCTAATAAAAGAAACTAGGATTTATTTGAATAAAGGGTTGATTCAAGGACTAGAGCAGGAAATATACAAGAGAGGCTTGGAGTACCTCGTAATGCCAAAAAATAAGAAAGTACCATAAAACAAGCAAAATAAAACAAGTCATAGTGATGGACATATCTGAAAGGGGCATAACTGAAAGCCAACTGAGAGAGCTTCCAATGGCCAAAGCTGAAACAATTTGAGCACCAAAATGGTTTTATATTATAACCTAAAGTATCAATATCCTAAAGTCCATATTGACATAAACACGTTTGAATGATAAATATATAGGAACAAGATACAAATGCCTTATGCACAATAATTGAAAATAATTTATGTACACCATCTAACCTGTGAAGAGGTGGCATACCACTATTCATTTTTTACATGTAGGCTGCTATGCAGAATGACTTTTTCCAAAAAGTACAATGTTGCAAAAGAGGAAGAAAATAATAACTTTATTACAGAGAAATCTGACAAATACAACCCAGATAGGTGATTAAGGTTAATTTCAAGAGTGAAAGTCATCATGACAGTATATCCCCTTGATATGTTGTGAAGAAAATGTCACTCTAACTGTGCAGCCTTCCTCCTAAAAATCCATAACCACAATCTAATCATGAAAAATAAAAACCAGCAGACAATTCCAAATTGAGGGACATTCTAAAAACTTTCTGACTGGTATTCCTCAAAATTGTCAAGGTAATTAAATCCAAGAAAGTCTGAGAAACTATCTAAGGAGACATAATAATTAAATGTAAAGTAACAACCTGTATGATATTTTGGAACAGAATGAGAATATTGGATAAAACTAATTAGTCTAAATAAAGCTGGAGCTTAGTTAATGAATATATCAATATTTTTTCATTTAGTTCATTCAATTCTGGGAGATGTACAATTACAATATAAGATTCTAATAACAGGGGAAAATAGTATGGGATATAATGGTATTCTCTGTACTAGCATGATAATTATGCTGAAAATCTAAAACTATTCTAAAATAAAAATGATCATTTAAAGAAACAATACCAACTTTAGCAATGCAATTTTTCAAGCAAAATTTAATTTCAAATTCAAACACATTATGTTCTTATTTTGGCTATGTAAAATTTCTACTGTTGATGCTTCAACTTTACAGGTGAGACAACTGCAGCACAAACCCATAAAGTATGACTTGGGAACTCACATTTTCAACCACTACCTTCTATTACCTTGTACTTCTCATTCATTGCATAAACTATTCACACACACACACACACACATTTTTCTAAGTCATTAGAGTCTAGTCAAGGACAGGCATCAGCTGTTTCATTAAAAATAACACATAAACTAGGACTTAGATATAGTTGTAATTAAGAAAATCACATTACAGTGGAAGGAGGTTCTCTTGACAAAATATGTTATCAAGTTATTTACTTAAACCTGAAATGCAAGGATGGTTCAACATATGAAAGTCAGTCAGTGCAATACACTATGTTAACAGAGTGATGGACAACAACCATATGGCCATCTCAATTGATGCAGAAAAAAGCATTTGATGGTATTTATGATAAAAAAATGTTCAATAAACTAGGAAAAAAAGAAAGTTTCAAAAAATAAAGCTGTATATGAAAAGCTCACAGGTGACATCATACTCAATTATGAAGGACTAAAAGCTTTACCCTTTCATGACAAAAAGCTCTCAAAAAACTACAAATAGAAGGAAACTTCTTTGACATAATAAAGGCCATATATGAAACACCTATAGCTATAATCATACTCAATGGTGGAAAACTAATGCTTTATTATGGAGATCAAGGTGAGGATGTCCACGCTTGCCACTTCTATTCAACATGGTACTGAATGTCCTAGCCAGAGCAATGGTAAAGGAAAAGAATTAAAAGACATTCAATTTGGAAAGCGAGAAGTAACATTAGCTCTGTTTGAAGATGATATGATCCTATATGTAGAAACCACAAGGATCCCATTTAAAAAAATCATAAAATCCAGTCACTAATTTCAGCAAAATTCTTGGACATAATATCAACATGTAATTATCAGTTGCATTTCTATACACTAAGACTAGCCAACCCAAAAAGATAAGTAAGGAAACTATCTACAACGGCATCAAAAAGAGTGATACTGAGGAATAAACTAAAAAAGTGAGACATACAGTGAAAACTCCAAATCATTGTTAAAATGAATCAAAGATGATAAAAATAAAGGGAAAAACATCTCATGTTTGTGGGTTGGAAGACTTCATAGTGTTAAAATATCTATATTACCCAAAGTCATCTTAAAATTCAATACAATTTTTATCAAAACATCAAAGCCATTTTTTTCAAAAGTTAAAATTCTTACAGCATCTTTAAAAAATTTTTGAAAAAGGATAAAATTGGAGACTTTACCCTTCCTGGTTTGAAAACACACTACAAAGCAACAGTAATCAAGACTGTGTAGTACTGGCAAAAAGGCAGATTGTATAGTCCAATGGAACATGATAGAAAGCCTAGAAATAAATGCTTGCACAAATAATATATAGACAAGGGTGCTGAGACTGCACAGTAGAAAAAGGAGAGCCTCTCCAATAAATGGTGTTGAGAAAACTGAATATCTACATGTAAAAGAATGAAGTTGGACCCTTATTTTGTTTGCATCATATACAATGTTAACTCAAAATATATTAAACATATAAATGTAAGACCCAAAATTATGAAACTCCTAGAAACAAACAGAGGGAGAAGCTTCAGAGAATTGGATTTGTCAATGTATTCTTGGATATCATACTAAATGGACAGTTAACAAAAGTCAAAATAGACAAAAGGAACTTTATCAAATACATAATCATTTACATATCAAAGGAAACAATAAACAGTGAAAAAACAACCTAAATCAGAAGAGAAAATATTTTCAAATAACATATAAAAAGGGGTTAATATTCAGAATATCTAAGCAACTTCTACAACTCAGCAACAACAAAATAACAAATAACCCAATTAAAAAATGAGCAAAGGATTTGAATAGACATTTCTTTGATTAACATATTCAAGTGGCCAACAAGCATATAAAAAGATCTTAACATCACCAATCATAAGAGAAACAACAGTGAGCTATTATTTCGTATATATTAGGGTGGTCACTATCAAAAGAAGAGAAAATATCAAGTGTTAACAAGAAAGAAAGAAATTGAAACACTTTGGCGCTATTTACGGGAATGTAAAATGGCACAGCCGTTATGAAAAACAATCTGGAGTTTCCTCAAAAAATAAAAAATAAAATGACAACGTGATTCAGCAGTCTCATTTCTGTGTACATATCCAAAAGAACTGAAAGTAGTATCTTGAAGAGGTATTTGCACACCATGTTTATTGCAGCATAATTTACAATAGCTAAGATGTCAAAGCAACACAAACATCCACCGACAAATCAGTAAAGAAAATGTGGGGTGTGTGCGTGTATGTGTGTGTGTGTGTGTATATATATATACACACAAAATAATATTTTGCAGGCTTAAAAAAGAAGAAAATGGTGTCACATGCTACAACATGGATGACTCTCAAAGACATTATGCTAAGTGAAATTAACCAATCAAAAAAGAAGAAATATTGCATAAATCTATGCATATAAAGAAATCAAATTTTTAAAACAGAAAGAAAGTAGTTGCCAAGAGCTGGGGGGAGTGGGGAGGGAGAATTAGCATTTAATGAGTATAGAGTTTTAGTATTGAGAGATAAAAAATTCTTGAGTTCTGTTGCAAGGAAATGTGAATATATTTAACACTACTGAAGTGTACACATAAAATAGTTGATATGATAAATTTAATATTATATGGTTTTTACAACAATAAAAAATTCTTTTAACCTGACTGATTTTACTGGGCTGGGGGAATTATCCCTTTTTAAGAGAGGAAAACAAACACAGGAAGAGGAAGTCATTTAAATAATTTAACTACAATTGATGATACAATTGATGAATTATAAGTCAGCAAAAAATTGTAACTCATATCTGGATAGTCAGTTCATACTGCATAAAATAAAGATTTTAGTATTTCTAAAGAATAAAGATACAAAATCATCTTCATTAATTTAATTATCAGTTCAAATGACACCTCCTCAGAGAGATTGTCCTTAACATCCATTTTGAAGTGGCCCCACTTACTACACTATCCCACTCTATTTTATTTTCATCTGGATACTGAAAGTGGATTATTTATTTATTTTTAGTTTATACCCTCTCACCAGCCCGTAAGTTCCATGTAAGTAGAAACCTTGTCTGACTTATCTTCATATTTTTAATATATAGACTAGTATTTGTCATATGATGAGTATTCCATAAATATTTGTGAACTAAATAATTTTAACCTATACAAAATAGATAATAGGATGTTTTTTCTTGCCTTTCTTTACCTATTATGTAGGCTGTAGATTCACCTAAATCATCCTTTCAAGAATGTTGATAGTTTCGATTTTAATATTAATTCTGCTTAAGAACATATAGATGTATGCAGAAAGGGTCACTTCAGCTTCATGAGATACCGGGGTGACCCTTAGTTTTGATCTCTATTTTTAGTTGTTTGGCAGAGACTGAGTTGCCAGAAAGTATCCATACTTCCCTTCTCATTCACAAGATATCTCAACTGGATTTAGGTTAGAAATACATCTAACTACAATTTTTTTTTTCCCCTAGACTTCCTTGCAGCTAGGTATGAACAGGTGACTAATTTCTGCTTAATGAGAGATAAAAAGAGATGTCCTTGGACTCTCCGGGAAGGAATCTGTTTAGCTTCTTAATGTTTAAAGTTACATAAATGCCTTTAACCTTTTCTTTATTCCTAATGTAAGCATTCAAAGCCACAAATTTCTCTCTAAACATTGCTTTTGCAGAATCTCACACATTTCAATGTATTTTTATTTTCACTATCCACATTCATTTTCCATGTCTCCTTTGGGTAATCACTTTTATTCAGTCTGACTGATCTCTATCAAAGTCAGTGACTCCCCATCATAAAAGACACTAATCTAATACTGAATCAAATGCGTACTGCTTTAGTGAAAAACATTTTGACCCAAGTTATATTTAAATTTAGTGTCATGAAAACTTCAAACCTTTCTCCCTGTAAGGAGCAGGCTTTAAAATATGCCAAAATATATTCTTGTCAGTAATGAATTATGCAAAGCTAAAATATAATTTTTAGAATTTACTAAGATAGATTTAAATTGCAATGGAAGAACACACAAGATTTGGGGATTAAAAATCTCTTTTTGGTTACAATGAATCTGCAAGAAGATTGTAAGTCTACGTATGAATCTGTGCCCTGTCAGTGTTTTATGTCAGTAAAATTATTTTGCCTGAAGCTTTCCTCTAGCTGAAAGTTTTAAAAGAAATTTCATCTGGCCAGTTGCTTTAAAAGAGGAATGTTACAGTTAAGCTAGATGATTAGTAAAAAACACCCTCAAAAATCTTTGAGAATCTTATGAAATAGAAGTTTTTATTGTATTTTAAGTTTATTGTAACTGATGTAAGATACATACGGCTTTAAAACTATTTCCAACATAGAAAATCATGTTGAACAGTAATCTCATTTGAGAACACACATGCTTAATTAAATGTATTTTAAAAATGCTTAAGATGTTGTTAGTAGGAATAAGACGGCAGTAGTTTAAGGCAGCTAAATCCGCATCTAATTAATAAATAATAAATTGCTTAATTCTAAAATCAAGTGATCTAGAAATGAGATAATACATGCTATTTAGCGTGGATACCAGAAGAAATGTACAAATCTGTAAAAGCAATGACTTCTACAAAACAGAATTGAGGACTAGGCCAGAATACTTTTTAAAATTCTAAGTTTTAAAATAACTGCTCAATGGAATTTTCAAAATATGTGCAGATTTTACCTTAATAAAACTTGAAAAGGAAAATTTTAAAGGTTTCCAAATGTTTGTATTTCATCAACAGAAGGATTTTATCAAATAATTTTGAGATGTGTGTACAATTAACAATTTATCAGAACTACAATAACAAATTACTCCACATATGAATAATAAATATTGAATTATTTTATACAATCAATTTGAAGAAAACTAAAAAGAAAAACAAATCACATTTGAAAGGGAAAGTAATTGTTAGAAAAGGTGAGTCTTAGGTGATTTCTCTATGCCATTGTTTAGACTATGTCAGACCATATGATCAATAGTCAAGTCATTGAAATTTAGAATGTCATATATCACTAAAAGCGTTTACCCTTCTCCCAAGATTCCCTAGGGAAGTATCTGTCAAAGCGATGAGAAGTACATGAGCACAGAGGAGATTCAAGACATTGGAGCAAAGAGAAAGAACACATATAACAAGAGAAAACTGTCAAAGTATCCAGCTCTGGAAAAATCAAAATTTTCATTAGCAGACTAAAATAAAATGACCCTCTCTCTGCATAAAAGCATATACACCAAAAACACTTTGTGTTGTCTAATACAGTGTAATTATATACCACTTTATATACACATGCACACTCTTTAAGTTTTATAATTCAAAATTGTTTGCATTTTAAAAACGTGCTTTAGGTGTTTTATGTTATTAAAATATACTACTAAAGGTGTGTAATCACATTATGTATAAATGTGCCAGTATGAAGTTGCATTATTTTTGTTTGTAAAGCAAGACATTATACAGATTAATTTTGCTAGTGTTTCATGTCTCTAAACATAGGTTTATATTAGGATTTTATTTATTTATTTATTTTGAGATGAGGTCTCACTCTGTTGCCCAGGTTGAAGTGCAATGGCACAATCTCTGCTCACTGCAACCTCTGCCTACCCAGTAGCTGGGACTACAGGGGTGCGACACCATGGCCAGCTAATTTTCATATTTTTAGTAGAGACAGAGTTTCACCATGTTAGCCAGTCTGGTCTCAAACTCCTGACCTCAGGTGATCTGCCCGCCTAGGTCTCCCAAAGTGCTGGCATTATAGGTGTGAGCCACTGCACCTGGCTTAATAAGGCTTTTAATATCTTAAAGTAGCAGCCATTTTTTATATCAGAATAAAAATAAATAGAAATATATTTCATACTTTTCAGTGACTGCCAAATGTGGAGGTAAATTCTGAAAAGATAAGCCACCAATAATGTAATTAAATGTTGGGATTATTTGATGTTAGTTTAAGTATTGTGTATTTTAACCAATATTACAACTTGAACATTTCCATATGCTAAATTATACAAATTATGCATATTATTTTAAGTTTATTTTCAAATACTAATACCAACATTAGTTAACATTTACACTACTAAATTGAGTTTATGATTTCTTTGCAGTTTATTTTTTTTCCTGTAGAATATATTCTAAATACTGATGTGTATGCTAAATATTGTGCTTTAAAACCACTTGAAATGATTTTTTTTAAGTTGAGATATGTCACCAACTTGAAAAAAATTAGGTTTATTTGTTTTGGCTTGTTTTTAAATTCTAGTTTTGCCTTTTTAAAATTAATTTTACCCTTCACATGTGTATTTTGAAAATATGTCTTCAAATCAATTTAGAAAATCACACTTTCATATCTGTCATTTCTATTACTGTGTTTTCTATTACTGTCACCTTTTTTATTCTTTCTTGTATGTGTTTTCCTGTTACAAAACTAAGCAAGGTGGCTTATGTATGCATTTGTATGCACATGCATATATAAATACTCCAATGTTCACATAAAAAGTAAAGTTTTATACTAATGATAGAATTCCAAAAAATCTTCTGATATTAAAAGTAAATCCTGAAAATCACTTTATTATATAATACAATTTTTTTTACATTTTATGGCATAATATCCCATTCAGTAAATATGTTATAGTTCAGTGGGATCTATAACAATGAACGTTAGATTAGTTTTACTCTTGCAATTTCTCTAAATGATATAATGGTCATGCATTGTTTCAAATGTTGCCATTGTATCTTTTAATAGATTCTCTGTACTGGCATTGTCAAAGGATAAATATTATAATATGTCCTTTCTTTCATATGTGTAATTTAATTTAGAATTTGCATCAGCAGTATATGAGAGAGCCCAATGTCTTATAACTTTACAAGGAGTGGTGATATTGAACTTTGAGTTTTGTTAATCCAATAAGTAGGAAATTTAATCTATTGTGATTCACTTTATACTAAGAAACATTTTCATTTCTTCATCCATGATCATATTGTTTAATAGGTCATAAATTGTTTTCCATTTTCTACCTTTTTTTGGTATTTATTATCATGTTCTTTATATGTTAAGAAGTTCAGCCCCTAACTATTTTGTTTTCTACCTATTAACCATCCCACCTCTCATCCAGTCCTGATCCCAACCCCCAACTTTCACCCCCTGCAACCTCTGGTAACTATCCTTCTACTCGCTATGTCCACGAGTTCAATTCTTTTGGTTTTTAGATCTCACAAATAAGTGAGAACATGCAATGTTTGTCTTTCTGTGCCTGGCTTATTTCAGTTAGATTATGATGTACAGTTTTTTAAAATAGATTAAAGTTTATTAATTTTCTTTCCCCCTTTTTAAAATTAATTATTCATTCTGAATTCAGAAGTTTAAGAAATTTTCTTTTTTCCAAGTTACAAAAGAAATGATCTTTCATCCTATGATTTCTCCAAAATTATCCTGTTCACTCTTGAAACATAACTCTAATTGGTGATGCATTGTCCTATACTCTATTTTTCTGTCTCCTGCATGAGACTAACAGGTGCTGAAAGAGAATATTGTATGCAACTTTCTATCTCAACATAGTATCAAACTCAGAATGTACAGTAGGGTAGAAGTAAATAAATAGTTTAATGGGTGTTTGAATGAGTAAAAGAATTCTATTAAGGATCAGCTCAATAAAAACATCCTTCTGTAAAATCAACAGAAAGAACAAGTCTGCACATCTAAAGACTACTGGAATTAATTAAACCCTAAAACAAATTAACAAATTTAACTAGCATACATATTTATTTATATGTGTGTTATTTTGTCCACATTTCAATGAACTATCTAAGAACTTCATAGAAAAAGCTACCATTTTTTGTTCCCTTGATTCTAGTGAATAAATCATTTCTGATTTCAATTAGAGGTTTCTTGGCAGACCTCTGCATCTGTAACATAAGTGTTCTAAGCACACAACTGGGGAAGGGCAGGATGAAGAATCAAGGAAAAACATGTATTCTTCAAAGTTGAAAATAATTTATCTGAAAAGAGAAATAACAGGAACTGGTTACTTGGCTCAGAAAAGCTGATTCTGAAATTTCATATATAATGATGGGTAACTCTAGGAAAAACAGAAAGGAAAGAGGAAATTAAAGTAGCCAGATGTCATAAAAATTCCATCAAGATTATCCACATTTGGAAAGTCAAAAGATTAGTAAACAGTTCTAAAAACATTGTCTTTCAAAAACAGTAATCCGGGATTCAACCATAAAATTAGAGTAGAGCTTGCATCTCTAGTCTCTTAAGACTGAACTGGCAAGCTCTCATTTTCTTCTTAATAAAGCAAAACAACAACTATACACATAGATATATACATGTGTTTGTGTGTGTATGGTGTGTTTCTCCAGTGCACAATTGTCTGAAGTGTGAATAAACATATGAGCTGTGGTTTGGGCTTCCAGTTGCAAATATTAGAAGAGTAGTTCTGGGCCAATTTGTCATCACAATGACCTGTGTTCTTTATAAAATTACACAGCACTAATCTATTTTTGCTGATTATGTTATTTTTATTGTGGCAGATATGTATACATAGCTAGAGTGTTTTTCTGAGTTACTTTTATTAAATGATGTTTAAAATAATAAAATTATTAGTTCTTAGATTTCCTACATGTTTTTGAAAAACTATATAATGTACTGGTTTTTTGATTGTTTTTTGGAGACAGAGGATTGCTCTGTCGCCCAGGCTGGAGTGCAATGGCGTGATCTTGGCTCACTGCAACCTCCACCTCCTGAGTTCAAGCAATTCTCCTGCCTCAGCCTCTCGAGTAGCTGAGACTACAGGCACACACCACCACACTGGCTAATTTTTTGTATTTAATAGAGCCGAATTTTCACGGTGTTGCCCAGGCTCCTCTTGAACTCCTGAGCTCAGGCAATCCGCACACTTCGGCCTCCCAAAGTGCTGGGATTATAGGCATGAACCACCACACTCAGCCATGTACTGTTAATATGATAGACTTTGAAGTAAAACATATTTTGATTGAAACCCCTGCTTTAAAATCTGCTAGTAGCAAGAACAGCAAGTTGCTTTTATTCCCTAAGTCTCGATTCTAAGGGAGAATAATATATTTTTCTGTTCTACTTGTTTCTGCCTGGTAGAAAGTAAGTGCTCAGTAAATGTTATCGATTTTTAATTATGTTGGCTGGAGATATACATATATATATGTATATATAGAGATATACATATATATACATATATAGAGATATACATATATACATATATAGATATATACATATATAATATATAGATATATACATATATACACATATATACAGATATACATATATACATATATACATATATACATATATACATATATACATATATATACATATATATATACACATACATACACACACACATATATAGAGAGAGAAAGAGAGAGAGATCGAGAGAGAGAGAGAGAGACAGAGTTTCGCTCTTGTTGCAGTGGCACGATCTTGGCTCACCTCAACCTCTGCCTCCTGGGTTCAAGCGATTCTCCTGTCTCAGCCTCCCGAGTAGCTGGGATTAAGACATGCACCACCATGCCCAGCTGATTTTGTATTTTTAGTAGAGACGGAGTTTCTCCATGTTGGTTAGGCCGGCCTTGAACTTCTGACCTCAGGTGATCTGCCCACCTCGGCCTCCCAAAGTGCTGGGATTACAGGCATGAGCCACCATGCCCAGCCTGGCTGGATATTTTTATAACACACATTTGAATTTATTCTATAGAATACACAAATAATTCACACATACGCACTCTTTTACATTTGCTAAAACCAAATACATGACTAGAGATTAAGTTTATTCTACATGTACAAAATTTTTATGCCATATTAATTTGAAATTTAAGAATGGACTCAAATGAATATAAAGATAATTTTGCTTCTGTAATGTTTATAATCCAACTGATTATACAAGTGGCATTGTCTAAAATATGGCTTACATAGACTTATTATTTCAAAGGATCTTTTGGAGATCTTTTGATATAACTAGTTCATTTAAAATGAACGTTTCTATAAAACAAATGATTAATAAAATGAAATAAAATTGTGTGATAGCATATTTCTATTAATGCCAATGACTTTACCCAAACTAATAGTCAATATTTTTGGTCTCTAAATAAGCAGCTTTAAATATACTCACAAAGCAAGGAAGAGAGAGTAATAGATTATATCGAAGAAAGGGCAAACTAGTGGAAAAAGGAAGGAGAGAAGCACAACCACTTAGACTTAGGGCAATTTGATCACCTTAGGCTATAGATCTCTGGTTCTATTTTTCCCAGATAACAAGAGAATACCTTCCTTTTAGAGCTAGAATGTAATGAGTGAAGGGTCATTTGAAGCCTTCCAGTAAAGCTTGTTGCTTCCCAATTCCAGTTACATCCACATGGATACTGCATCTATCATGTTCTTAAAGTTCGACATTTCTTTTAACAATAGCAAGAAAGGGATAAATAATTTTCTGTGTCCAGCAATAATTGAAAAGTGACCTTGGATATCTAAACTTAGCTAATTTAGAAGACAATTTTGATTAAAAAAACACTTGGCCTGTGTAAGTCAAGTCATTTCCAAATAAAATAAAAGTCTAACGATTTTTAAAACATTAAAATGTCAGTGATTTTCCAACCACTAATATCATGTAAAATTTAGCATTTTAAGAGTTAAGTGGAGACCCAAAACCTGATAGCACTTACTGTATTCATGACAGTATTGTAAATTGGCAGATTTCATAAAACTAATCATTTTTTGTTTCAAGTGAAATTTAATATCTTTTAGAAATTTAATGTCTTTAACCATAGAAGTTTACCCTAAACACTATGAATACCTTCAGATAAGGGAACAATAGAAAGTGGAGCCTACTTGAAGGGAAAGGCTGGGAGGAGGGTGAGCATGAGAAAACTACCTATCAGGTACTATGCTTATTACCTGGGTAACAAAATAATCCATACACCAAACCCCCATGACAGACAATTTACCCATGTAACAATTCTACAGATGTACCCACTGCACCAAAAAAAAAAAAAAAAAAAAAAAAAAAGAATACTTTTAGATCTACAGAATGAGAATTCCATGTAAAAAGACAGAAAGGGATTAAATTAATTCTGACTATCTTAATTTAAATCCACAAATTTTGAAAATAAACATTCATGCATGCATCAATTACACATACACAATGTGTGTACGTGTGCATGCCTTTTATTGATTAAAAAAATAATTTCTAGGAATGTGACTACACTGAATTTTACTAATAGGAGTTTTGGTGAATGGAAAAAAGGATAGATTTTGTAATCAAACAGATACTGATTTTGATTTCAATTATTCATCTTACAACCCATTGAGAGTTAACTTGGATATTTAGATTACTATGGGCAATAATATGATGTGCACGATAGATTTTGATTCCTAACAACATAAAAAGAAATAGAAATCCTGAGATAAACATTCATTTTTTAGCTATTTCTGTTATATATCTTCTCTATTTTTTATATGGCCTTGCTGATATACCTTGGAGAAGATAAATGACAGATTCTTCCTCTTTTAGCACTATGTAGGAATCATAAAAGTGTCCAAGAAAGATATTGTGTGTCTTTGTGTTTGAAAGTAATCATTATTAGTGATAAAATTTCAAATGTCTTATAAATCCCTCAAAACATGTGTATTGAAAGAGATTGTTTAGAGTTAAATAATATTATTGTGAATGCTAATTTTGTTATCTGTTATTTTTTTCACGATAGCTAACTACTCCATGATAATGTCTTCTCAGATTTATACTCAAATGTACTCAGTGCCATGAGATAGCAACTCATTTTCTTTAGACATATTTGTTTCCATGTAACAAATTTATGTGAAACTGAATTGTATATGAATTCAGAATATGTCAGAAGTTGGATAATTCAAATATTTTGCAACACTTACTCATGCAGATGTCAGGATGTTGGTTTTTTGTGACAATAAAATGTGGGCCTGATTTGACTTAAAGGTATTACTTTGCAGCATATTTGTATATCCTGCCATCACAGAAGCACAGTGTTTAAAATAGAGTTTTTCAAGTATTTGTTTGGCTGTCTTCTTTCAGTAACGTGATCAAAACAGTGGAATGTTGAAGTTTTGAAAGGAAGATAGGTCATCCAGATTTTTTATTAGACATACTAAATATAGATGACTGAATCAGGTATGAATGTTTTTTTTTTTTTTCCATTTCAAGCATCACATTTGAATGCAAATAAATTTTCTGGAAGTCATTATTTCATTCTATAAAAGGCCAACCTACAGAATTGGCTCTCTAAGGAAGGCATTGATGAATAAAAATTATGAAGGTATATTTTACCTTTCATCATTTTTTCATCAAGCAATTAAGGTGTTTGTATTATACACAGAATACCGAGCTATGTTCTTTGGAACTACAATGGAGGACACACAGTAATCTCTGGAGTCACTCATGCTTCTAGGTTAAACTCTGTCAATGGACTCCTAAAGTGCTTATTTAATCTTGGCAAAAAAAAAAAAAAAAAAGATAGAAAAAAAAAACAGACACTTGAAGCTGAGAATAATATTTCCCATACTTAAAGAATTAACTCTGGTAAGAAGAGAGAAAAACCAATGATTCAAAAGGAGAATTTCCTCTTTATTCTTTTTCTACAGATGATTTTCTGTATCATTTCAAGCTACATTAGTAAACTTAGGAGTATATAGAAGAACATATTTGAAGATCTGTTTAGCCCAGTGGTTATCAGTTTAGAATGAAATTTTGAAAATAAATTATAGACATTCAGAATCAGAAATTTTATGCACATCATTATTTTGATTATGTAGAAGATAGTCAATTACTTATTAAACTTAGCCACATTGAGATTCATTATCTACATTAACAACATTATAGGTATCTTAAAAATGTCCATCAATCATTACATACATAACTAATTGCTATGCAGTCACGCAATAAAATTCCCTGAGCTGGTTCAAATGGGGCTTCAAAAGAGCATGAATACTGTAACTTTTTAAAAATGAGCAATGATATGACAATTTTGCAGTAGTATACATAGTACTGTTCAACAATATTTTCATTTCTCTGCATATTTGAGTATAGGGTTGCCAGATAATACACAGAACACTCAATTACATTATAGGCAGGGATCAGTATTTTAGTTAAAATATTTTTCCAAATATTGCATGGTGTACAATTATATTACAATTATTCATTTTGTATCCGAAATTTGAATTTAATTGGGCATCCTGTATTTGTGAAATGTGACACTTGTATTTGGCAGTGACTGCAATTTTCTTCTACTTTGAAGTTAGATGTCATTATTTGACTCAATTTGTCCATTTGAATGTGTTTCACTTATCTGAGAGATCTGTCTCAGGCAATTGATGAACAATTCATGTTCCAGAGAACTCTTTTCCTGACCCAGCAATCATGGAATTATAAGATGTTGTAAGGGTGAATGCTAGTCACACTTACATGATAGCTGTCCAAGAAAGTTTCCCAGTATTGCTACAGATTTTGAGTGGTGAGTACCTTACACTAAAGTTTAGGGGCTGCTTATTAACACTGCATTATCTAGATTATTCTGACTGATAAAGTTGGGAACCATTGGGATTCTAGGAAAATGTAGAAGAATTCTTGTCATCATTAAAATTTCACTTGATTTTCATGATCCTAAATTTAATGCAGCAGTGGTAATGGTGTTTGCATGTGTGCATGTGTGCTCATGTGCACATGCCTGCACATGTGTTTTATTATATTTACTGCATTAGTTTTTTTTTCTCATGCTACTAATAAAGACATACCAGAGAGTGGGTAATTTATAAAGGAAAGAGGTTTAATTGACTCACAGTTCCACATGGATGAGGAGGCCTCACAATCATGGTGCAAGGAAAATGAGAAGCAAAGTCACATATTACATGGTGGCAGGCGAGAGAGCCTGTGCAGGGGAGCTCGCCTTTATAAAACCATCAGATCTTGTGAGACTTACTCACTATCATAAGAACAGAGTGGGAAAGACCTGCCCCCATGATTCAATTACCTCCCACTGGGTCCTTCTCTCAACACGTGGGAATTATGGAAGCAACAATTCATGATGACATTTGGGTGGGGATAAAGCCAAACCATATAATTTAACCTTAGTCTGAGTTGAGATTTTTTCCAGTTAAGTGTCACAGAAAGAGAGACAATGATGCTGAAGGTAATTGTGAAGAAGTGATTGCAATGAAAGAATGCAGAGTCAAAGCTGGGTGTGAGAAGGGAAGAAATGTTAGGGACAGTGAAGCAGATGGAGAAGTCAATAAACTGATGTCCTGAGTGGGACCAAAAATGTTAAAAAAAAGTTTATGAAATAATCCTCAATCTACCAGAGCTTCTGATATAGGGTAGAAAATACCAGTTTTTTTAAAAATTCTGACTAATAGTGTTATTTGAATTAATTGAATAGAAGATGGAAAAATATGACCTGGTTATTTTATGATACAGTAATGACTGAAAATGTGTCCTGAAAATAAAGATAAAATCTAGATAGTTTTAGAGAAGAGTAAATAGTAATTCAAAAAGGGAGTTCTGATCCATCTCAGATGAGCCTCTATTATTTAGCAAACCTATTTTATTTATTCTATTTTAATCACTAGCTATTTCAAAGCTTTAAGCTCCTCAACTCCTCATATATTTAATCTCACAGATAATATGTGTTAGTGGCTGGAGACTGTCAGATAAGTACTCCCTGAACAAATCTTTTCTTTTTAAAAATACATCTAAATCAACATAATGCACATAAAATGGTAGGTTTTACTGTAAAACCGTTAATATTTGTAATTTTTACCATATCATACATACTTTTGAGATACAGTATTATGAAGTATTTGTGTTTTCACCAGATGTATCTAAGCTATAACCACAAGTTTTCAAAAGGTAAATCAAAGCAATGTTCTTGAAGAGAAGCTATAACAAAGAACATCTCTGGGTCATTACATGTTGTGGTGGAGCCATTACCCAGCATCCATAAATTCCTTAGGAATTCAGATTTTCTAAATGGAGAAAAAATAATATCTAATAAATACAGCCAGAAATTAGGAATTGTATTTAGAAACCAAGTGGTAGTAAGAAAAAGAGGGAGATTAGTAGAGAGGCATATTTTGGGTAGTTAAGAAATTGAAAACGTTACAAAATAGATGTAGTGAGATAGTTCAGGTTCTAAAATTTTGGCCACTTTCACTTGGATTTGTCCCTTCCCTTCACCTCATTGTGGAGGGAATAATTTCCATCTTAGGGTTATGGAGATGGCAGAACATACAAACTCTGACACTGGAGGGACAAGATTTGCAGCAGTTTATTAGTCACATATGCATACAGCCCAGGAGTAGAGGACACCATGGGCCACACAGGCCAATATGGGAGTTTTATTTTGGAGCAGAGTGATACAAGCTGGGCTGTGGAAGGCAAGCTGTATATTAATAAGAAATTGATGTGAGCCGGGTGACCCCTGGGTTCCAGATGAGGGTATGATTATCTTTTTCAAGTAATTCCATGGGCTGCTGATGGGGCACTGAAGCCCACTACTCAGGGATAAGCAGGAACTGTAGCTGTTCCTCATGATAAGGATTAGGGGAAAATATTTGTGGGAACATAATGTGCAGTAAAATGTGTGGCTAGGGCATCTGAGGCCTTTCTACCTTCAGATGTCAAGAAAGCACATTAATATTTCATGTCAGTTTCACACCTTGTACTACACTTGATGTGTATTTAATAAATTTTTAATGTAGAACAGTTCTGATTTACAGAAAAATTACAATAGCATCCAGTATATCCAACAGCTAGTTTCTCCTATTATTAATGTCTTACACTAGTGTATTACAATAGTCACAATTAATGAACTGATATTGATACATTATAATTAACTAAAGTCCACTCTATTTATATAGTTTTAGTTTTTACCTAATCTTATTTTTCTGATGCAGGATACCATATAAGATACAACATTACATTTAATCATCATGTCTCCTTAGGCTACACTTGGCTGTAAAATTTTCTCAGACTTTCCTTGTCTTTGATTACCTCAACTCTGTGGACCATTACTGAATTAGAATTTGTGCGAAGTTACGAGTTTCTTTGAAGAAAGAACACGGAAGTACCATTGACATTACATCGTATAAAGGGAACACACGATCAATGACATCACCATTGATGTTGACCTTGATTTCCTGGTTGTGGTTATGTTTGACAGTTTTCTATACTGCAAAGTTATACTTTTTCTCCCTCTTTTCCATACTGTAATCTGGAAGGAAGGCACTATACATAGACTATACTTAAATAGCAGGGAGTGAAACTCTAGCTCCTTAAGAATACCTACATAAACACTTTGAAATTACACTTTATGTGAAATTAGTCTCTTCTCCGTCATTTATTTACTTATCCAATCATTCATTTATAGCAATATTAGCACATTAATATTTATTCTGTGGATTATAATACAATACTACTTAATTTTGTTATTCAAATTGTTTTAGCTCTGGCCGTTGAAATCTCTTTTTGCTGGTTCCTATGTCCTTTTGACATAGCCTATCATTGTGTGTGTGTGCGTGTGTGTGTGTGTGTGTGTGTGTGTGTGTGTGTATTCCAGCACTTTCTTACTTTCTGGAATAACTTTAAGCTCCAAGATCATCCTGTATATTTCCTGCCCTAAATTTAGAATTAACTATTTATCCTTTCATTGGAGAATATTAGAAACTATATGCAAATATATAAAATATTTCTATATGAAGCCATTTGTATTTAATATCTCCAACTAGAATGATACATGTAGTAATGGATTAGAGTTGGAGACATGAGTAAAAACTCATTCTTGAGATTCCTTCATTTGTATGTGATATCAACTTTTTAAGATACATTTGTATATAAGAAAGAAACAGCCACTTTGATTATGTGATAATAAATTTTTGTATGAATAAAAAATGTATACAACTTTGACTTAAATCACTTTTTAAAAAAATTTTGAGACAGCCCTGCTCCATTGTCCAGGCTGAAGTGCAGTGGCATCATTTTGGCTCACTGAAACCTCTGCTTCCCCACCTCAAGTGATCCTCCCAACTCAGCCCCCTGAGTAGCTGGGACTACAGGTGCACACAACCATCCCCTGCTAATTTTTTGTATTTTTTGTAGAGATGGGGTTTTGCTATGTCGCCCTCTTCTCACATCTCCACTAGGCAGTGCCCCACTGAGAACTCTGTCTAGGGTCCCCAACCTCAGATTTCCCCTCCTCACTGCCCTAGCAAAGATTCTCCATGAAGGCTTCTCCCCTGCAGCACACCTTTGCCTGAATATCCAGGCATTCCATACATCCTGTGAAATCTAGATGGAGGTTCCCAAACCTTAATTCTTGACTTCTGTGCACCCACAGGCTCAACACTACACATAAGCCACCAAGGCTTGGGGCTCACACCCTCTGAAGTAACAGCCTGAACTCCACATTGGCCCCTTTTAGCCACTGCTCAGACACAGGGCACCAAGTCCTGAGACTGCACAAAGCAGCAAGGCCCTGGGCCTGGCCTACAAAACCGTTTTTTCCTCCTATGCCTCCCAGCTTGTGATGAGAAGAGCTCCTGTGAAGACCTCTGACATGTCTTGGTGACATTTTTTCCATTGTCTTGGTGGCTAACATTTGGCTCCTTTTTACTTATGCAAATTTCTGCAGTTGGCTTAAATTCGTCCCCGGAAAATGGGATTTTCTTTTCTATTGCATTGTCAGGCTTCAAATTTTCCAAACTTCTATGCTCTGCTTCCTCCTGAACACTTTTCCACTTACAAACATCTTCCACCAGACACCCTAGATCATCTCTCTCAAGTTCACATTTCCACAGATCTCTAGGGCAGAGGCAAAATGCTGCCAGTCTCTTTGCATAGCAAGAGTGACCTTTACTCCAGTACCAAACAAATTCCTCATCTCTATGTGTGACCACCTCAGCCTGGACTTTATTGTCTACATCACTATCAACATTTTGGTCAAAGCCATTCAACAAGTCTCCAGGAAGTTCTAAACTTTCCCACATCTTCCTATCTTCTTCTGAGACCTCCAAACTTTTCCAAACTCTGCCTGTTATCCAGTTTCAAATTTGCTCCCATCTTTTTGAGTATCTTTACAGCAGCACCACACTCTTTGTGGTACCAATTTACTGTATTAGTCTGTTTTCATGCTGCTAATAAAGACATACCTCAGAGTGGGTAATTTATAAAAGAAAGAGGTTTAATTGACTCACAGTTCCACATGGCTGGGGAGGCCTCACAATCATGGCTGAAGGCAAATGAGGAGTGAGGTCACGTTTTACATGGCACCAGGCAAGAGTGCTTGTGCAAGGGTAACTGCTCTTTATAAAACCATCAGATCTCCTGAGACTTATTCACTACCACCAGAACAGTATGGGGGAAAACTGCCCCTAAGATTCAGTTATCTCCACCTGGCCCCACCCTTGTCACATGGAGATTATTACAATTCAAGATAAGATTTGCATGGGGACACAGCCAAACCATATCACCTGCTTATGTCTGCACGTCTAACTACTGTAACCTTAATGACATTCAAAGTTTTATATATCTAATTGCTTTGGTGGTTCCTAAGTAGTAGAGAGCTTTTCAGTGTCTTAGCTGAATTTTTATTAAGAACACTATTTGCCAATATTATATTCGTGCGTTTTGTGGTGTTGTCTACTTAGACTTCTCTGGGTTCTGCCACCCTACAGTTAATGAGAATCAGCTCACTAATAATCTGAACTTTTATGTCACCATGACAGTGCTCATCTCCCTATCATTTCAGTTTGTTAATGATTCTCTTGTTTCTAAGCACATCTGTTGCTTTTGTCATGTGAGAAACAATCTAGTTCACACGCATGCCTTTTAATTAGCTAAAATTAGATTCCAAACTAAGCACATATGTCACTTTGATTAAGGAATTTCTAATATGTAGCTCATGTGTTTATCAATATAGAAAATAAAATTACAATATTTTGGTGAGTGGAAATGAGGCACATTCTGAAAATTCTGTACTCATTATGTTTCTTAAAACTCATTTGGAAAACTTGTAAATTGCAATGAGATGTATTTTTTACAGGTCAACCTATAAAGAAGCAAACAGTGATTTTTGCTTTAGAGTGCCAAAAACCTAGTGTCTGGTGAACATTCTATCAATATTTTCACTAAATGCCATAAATATCCAAAGGTCTTAGTAATAGCTTTCTGCTTTTTGGCATCTTATTATTGCACTTTTTATTAAATGAGCAATATGTTAAAACAATGCTGAAACTTTGTTCAATATCTATTCCATTATCAAGAAGGAAACTTCTACAATATATAAAAAAACTTAAGTCAGAAACTTATTGAATGCTTTTTAATTTAGAGGTGTTCTTTAATTTCTTTGATTAGTTTTTCACATATTTATTGGTTTATAAAAAAAAACTATGCATTAGAATTGCAATCAAAGTACGAAATTGCATTATAACAAGTCTTCTTTTTAAGATGACTCCTTTGGTATTTAAATAAAACCTTTTAATTATGGTTCGAGCTAGTCTGCTTTCTACTAAATTTTGTTTCATAGTTCCAATGTAAAAAATAAAATGAAAAGGTACTACCTTATGACATAGATCCAAACTTTTGACATTGAGTGACAGAAACATTACCCATCTTGATAAATGTTTATGACAGCATTTCTAATTGAAATTAGATTGCAACTTCTAACCTACTATAAAAATAATGTGTGTTCTTGAGAAATCAACATATGCTTAGTATCCTTCTGTAATTTTGTAATATTAAGGGTCAATAATCCCTTTATTTTCTATGCTTATTTTTGGTAATTTTAATAATGTAGTTGGATTTATAAGGATTGTATATCTAAAAATTCCTCTTTTAAAAGACAGTTCTTTTGTATTTTGCATACTTTGTCTTTTCCTTAATATACAAATATTTTATTTTTTCTTTAAAAAATTCCCTTTCTGTTGTTCTTATTTGATAAACACATGAATATTCAAATATGCTGATTTCATTTTTTATCTTCACTTATTTATCTAGAACTTGTTTAAAACGAGCAATTCCTTGGTAACTGCTTGAAAACACTAATCATTTTCATTGACTTTACTTTAGTAGATACTCTTGAAATATCTCTTCTATACAGGGAAAAGTAAAAAAGATCATATCTAATTATGGAAGAAGTAATTCCAGATTTATCACATAATTGATATATAAACATTAAATATGGAAAACTGAAAAGAAGAAAAACATCATCCTCATTCTCAATATCCAGGGATTAATTTTGTAATTATGTTTATGCATTTCTGTCTAGAATTTTATTTGGAAGATAAATAAGTTTTTTCATAAGTTCATTGCAAAAGGTATTATTATTTGGTCTTTATATTAAGATCTCATTAATATTTAATGTGGATATACCTGTTTATTTGGCCTTAATAACATTTTCTTGGACTTATTCCAAATCCTGTAGATGTTTCTATCTGTGTCTTATGAATGCCTTATCTCCTTTACAGGATGCTTTAACATAAGATATTCCCATATCTGGAATCTTGACATTATTCTCCCTTAAAAATTTCTGCCATTTCCATGGCCTCAGTCAGAATCTCATTGTCCACAATTCTCCATCTCTACATCTAACTCCATGTTTTTTTTTTTTTTTTTTCTGATCCGGTAACTTTGAAATGCCTTCTTGCCACCACTTATACTGGAAATCGGGGGGTTTTTTTTGCCTGTTTGATTTTCATGTTTTTTTTTTTTTTTCCTTTACTATTTCTTTTATTGGAAGTGTTCGTCACCTATATTTTCATTTACTCAATTTATTTACTCACTTCAAGCCTGAGCATTGAGGCCCCTTTTTCAGAGAACACTTTCTTTATTTTCTAATTGTGCCCATCTCATTGTCTTTTTCCCCCATACTCTTATCTAGCTTAAGAATATGATATACAATTTCATAGCACCATTTTTATACAAGACTATTGATTCAATGAGGCTGACAGCATATTTGACTTATCAACCTTTATGCCTGCAGAACCTAGACAGTGCATAACATTTCCAGTGTTTAATAATCTTTTACAATTTTAAGTTATTTTCAGGTAAGTATGCATGAGAAGAACCAGGAAAATACCCAAGGGAGGTAGGTCACCTATCCCATATGGTTTGGTAGAAATGTAATTGAGTTCCCAAATTCTAAACGTGAATTCAATCTTTTTTTCTGACTGTGATGAAATATCCTGACTTGAAAGCTGTTTAACAATCATATTTTATAATTAATATAACCATAACCATGCTATATATTTAAATACATTTTTATTTGATTTTAATATTTACCAGTATAATAGTTGAGATCTCTGTATAGGCTCCTCATATATATCTTTTAATGGCCCAAAATTTTATTGCATTTACAAGTAAAAGTAGTATAGGTTGATGCAAATGCATTGTTACTGATTGCCAACATTCTCTTTGTATAATACAGTTTAAAATAGAGAGCATTAAAGTTTACATTACTAAGTATTTGGAATACCAAAATGTCAATCTTGACTTACTTCTTTAAACTTCTTTCCTTTGTCTGAAATTAATAATTCTGAGAGTAATCTTACACACTGTGTCCAATAGAGGTCTCAAATAGTCCAACCAGCATGTAATGCTTTCATTAACTCCACCAAATATTAACAAGAATTCTTTTTCTAAATAAAACACAGAAGCTACACCTCATCACCATCTCCATCAAAAATCGAACAAATATCTAATATCTTAAATTTTTTTATCATACTGCATATTTGTCTTTATATCTGATTTCAAATGATTAAAATTTATGAACCTGAACTAAAATCATTTCATGGTGTTTTTACCTGACAGGCATCAACTATGATGAAAATAATCCTACAATTTAAGCTAATGCAGAAAGAGCAAAAAGTTTCAATTACATCAAACACTTAGAAAAATAACTTTCTACCAAGTGATACTTTTGGCTATTTATGCTTAAGAGGAAACTGTTTTCTTGTAATCTATAGACATTACAACAAAAATAACAATCTCATTTTTCCTGTTCTTCTTCCATTTGAAAAGCTGCTATTGCTATTCAATTTGTTCACTTTCTTTTTCTCCTCTCTCCTGTGGAGCGTTCTAAAATATTTCATTTTGCCACTTAGTTTAAGTGAGAGATACATGGAACTACTCAGAATGATTTATTTGTAAGTTACTTGATCTAAGTCACACATTTTACTCTTTGTAATTGTGTTTATAGTTTCAATCAGTGATCTGCTGTTAAATAATTAAATTAAAATATACAGAAATTTGGCACATCATTAAAATAATGACAAAAATTAAGTAAGAAAATGAATTGGCACATGTTTTTTCTGCAGACAATACGTTAAACAAACCAATCACTCTTTGTAAATGAAATTTGGAGTCTGTGAAGCATAAGAACAACAGTGAATATTTATATTGATAGTGGAGGAAAATCAGAGAATCTAAATTATAAATACAGGAATAAATATAATAAAAATTGTGGTACCCATTATTGTGAGGTATATCTTCTCTTCCCATGTTTTCTTTCTAAAACCTTGATCATTTCAGTTTTCTAATTTATCTTTCAACAAAAGTGTGATATAGTAAAAACTATCTTTTCTAAAGATATTTAAAACTTCATTTTGCAGTTTTTTGTTATTTTACTCCTTATGTTTAATGCAACTTGAAACCAAGTATCATATATTATTTCATATCATCCAGTAACATAGTTATTACAAGGTTGGCAATCAATTTTATTTTGTATGAATTTAGTAATTTGGATTTTCGTATTACTGATTTGCTGAACTCTTGATTTACTTTTGAACTACTATTCTGCAGCATCATTTCAGCTTGAGATAAATTTCAAATTTTATCAATGTAAAATTGTGCAAATAGAACTTTGATAAAAATACATTAATCAAACTTAATTTTACCATTTTTTGTTCTAGATGCAGAAGAAAAATTCAGCTAAAAATAATAAAATGAACTAGGAAATTTGAACCAACTGAAGGAAATATAATGCTAGTGTAAGAAGGATTTTGTGTTACACAAGCAGTGTATAAATATCACATATTTGGTACTGAAACTAATACCTCTACATTGAAAGAAAAAAGATTTAATTGTGTCTAAAATTGTCTTTGAATAGTTTGTGGGATGTTAGAGGAATTTTTACACAGAAAAGCATGGAAACTCCAGGAAGGGAGAAAGAAGTGGACTAAGGCTGAAGGTAGAAGATAGGTCCAGTGAGGACCTGGGGTTTTAAAACCAGACTGACTGTTATCAATTACTCTTTAAGAAATTAATGAAAGAAAAGTTGAGCACTTTTTCTCAACAGCTATTAAAAACTGTTGAGAATGTTTGTGAAACATGTAATGTCAATATGAAAGAATAATAGATGATGTGTCTAGGAGATGATTGGAAGACAAAGAAGAAAAAATTGTGTGACTATTTTAGTCATCCTTTGTGCATCTTTGATTTGAGACGAAATGGGAATGATGTCAATGGGAGTAAGAACTAATTATTGGAAAACATATAACCACTAAAGTTTAGGCACGCCATGACAATAGATTTGTTTGAGACTAAAAGGAAGACCCAAACATAAATTTAGGTCCTATGTATGTTACTGATGGAATCATGACTACCTGAAATAAATGACACATACAGTAAGGGGTCTTTAAGGCAGAAAATATAAGATGAGCTCAGTGATAGACATGTTGTTTATAATAATATATACTCAAAGTCCTTGAAAATTCAGATCAAATACATTATTTGGATACAAACGAGATACCTATGCTTATTACACATGGTTAATATTTCCAGTAAATATAACAGAAGCATAAATTACTATTTAAAAAGAGATGGTTTCATTTCTGTAATTTGGAGTAGTGGGCAGTGGTAAACAGTTTCTTTTGAATAGAAAATCATATAATTAGCATATTTTATTATGCAAAATTGTGATGTATGATAGATTAAAAGGCATTCGTTGTTTGAGTGATGCAATTTTTGAAGAGAAATGGAGAATCTGTTAGAAAACAGGGAGATGCTTCAAAAGTCAGTCCACAGAGAAATTTTCTGCCACAAAGTGGCAAAATGCCTCATCTTAAATGTCTAGTATTCAGTTTTAATTGGTTTCCTTTTATGTATTTTTCTAGAACTACTTGTCATCCTTTGTTCTCCCACACTAGATTGTAATCTTTCCAGAGTTTGTCAGTGAGAGAAATAGGAAAAGACATCTTCAAAATTACTAATAAAACATACACAGAGAAATACTCATAAGTACCAGAAATGATGTTCTTGTTTGTTTCTCTTTCTTTGAGTTTACTGTTGAATCACAAACTATATAAAGAATTTAGCCCTGGGATGGAGACTTCTGTGACCAAACAATTTTATATTCATGCCTTCCTGATATCCTATTGCTTAAGATGTTGATTTTTCCATTGTATTCAAATGATGTAACCTGACGCCATCCAATTCATGTACTTTATAAATTCATATGTAAGGCTTACTCTGAGCCAGACCCTGCTCTAAGCACTTTACCACTAAGTCATTGAAATCTCCCAGCAGCACTATGAGATAGGTACTGCATTATCACCACTTTCAACTAGAGGTATGAAACCAAGGGAGATGCAGTAACATTCCTGAGTCACACAGCTGGCCAGAGGGAGAGACTTCTATCTCCTGAGACTGTCCTCTTACCCACTACACCATGCTATCTCCATGCCTATAGAAATTAAAGTGTGCCTGTCATCCTAAAGGAGATATTCTTAATGCTTCCCTGCTTACCTTGAAAACAATGCAAAAAATTTTTCAATAAAGTAGAAATTGATGTCTATTATATTGGGGAGTTTCGTATTTTTCATGAAGAGGCACAATCTGTATAATTTTGAGAACTGGCTTTGGATTACTTTCATTGAAATAAGCCTAAGCAGGCACAGGTAACAAACTCATTAGTCCCTGTTCATTGCTGTGAAAGATTTTTTTCCCTAAAACCTGTTATATGCAACAACTTTCGGTTTGTGGTGCTTTAAATTAGAAAGAAAGGTGACAGTTGTACTACTGAAAGTAAAGCATGGTTATAAAGAATAGGAGTCAAGTTGATAAAACAACATAATCAAAACTTTATGGAAGCTGAAATTTAAAGTGAGAGATAAGAAAGTCACCCATCTCAATATATCTTAGGATTCTTCAAGAAAATGAGAAAGGTTTTAGATTCTCTGAACCTTGATGTGAAAGAAAAGAACAGAGGGTAGTGAATATGTCAGGCAATGGCTGAGAAAGAGAAGAAATTAAACATGCTCTAATCTTCTTCCTCCCTAAAGATTTTCATCAGATTAGGACAGAGCTGGAGAGCAAAGACATATAATTGGATAGTAAATCAATGCTTTAATATTAACACAATCAGATTCTGTTATTGTTTGAAAAATGACATTGTGAAGAATTGAAAGTGACAAGAGACACTGAAGGATATTTCTAGGATTGCAATCAAGAGTGGCAAGATAAGATCTGACAGAAATATTGTAAAAATAGTGGTTGCAAAATAACAACAACGATACTAATTAGCTTCTTTCTTTTCAGCTTATTAAACAAACTTACTGTATTCATTTTATTGAATTATCTATAATGCAAGCTGAGTGGTCCTAGAGAAGACACCAGGTAATCCCACAGCAATTGATAAAAGACCACATGAATAGCTTCTGTTTTTGAATCCTTGTTGTGATCTTCCTAACACTATATTTACTTTCAAAATATAATTGCACTATTAATGGAAACATTGTATTTTCTCTCTAGAGTTTCAACCATTTGTAATTGCCTATTAAAGTTAATCTTAGAGAGTAATAATGACAGTGGTCTAGGGTTTTCATGTGCTTTTCCTTTTTCTTTTTCTCTTTCTTCTTTTTTTCTTTTTTTTTCTTTTTTTTGGCGGAGTCTAGCTCTGTCTCCCAGGCTGGAGTGCAGTGACGTGATCTCGGCTCACAGCAACCTTTGCTTCTCAGGCTCAAGCGATTCTCCTGCCTCAGCCTCCCAAGTAGCTAGGATTACAGGCGCCCTCCACCATGCCCAGGTAATTTTTGTCTTTTTAATAGAGTTGGGGTTTCACTGTGTTGGCCAGATTCATCTCAAACTCCTGACCTCATGATCTTCCCGCCTCAGCCTCCCAAAGTGCTGGAATTACGTCATGTGCTCTTTCATATGAGCAAAATTTCCTACCGTTCTCATGGCTGGTATTATTCTCATGCCAATACTCTTCCCTTAGCGTTCATTGTGCTTTAACCACTTGGAGGCTGGGTAACATTATCACCAATAGATAAAAGCTTTAGAGTACTTATAATTTAGCATACATCTATTGACTCTCTCTTCTATTTCTATTTCTTTTCTAGTTACCCTCTAAAGAAATAAGAATAGATTGCTTTTTAAAAATTCAATATACAAAGCTGTCAATTAGATCTGCATTTATACCAATCACTACTTTCTGATAATAAAAAAGTAAAATAATAAATATGTGCTTTGTAACTGGAGATATAAAATTTTTAAAAAATATTATTTTCCTGGCCAGTCTATTATTTTACTCAGTCTTAAATACTGACAGAGTAACTCCTGTACTATTAATCCATTTTCTTGACACATCGAATTCATGCTAAATTAATAAGGTGTAACATTGGATTTTGAAAAGAAGAAAATTATTTGGCAACCCTGAAAACAGAACTCAGACAATTAATTCAGATGTTTTCAATTTGGCAAAGAGTTACCTGCCTTAGAAAAATTCTGAGTGTGATCGTTAATAGTTAAATTAGAGGAAATCACTCTATATTAAAAGCAAATAATTATTAGAATCTTACCAGTTATACATTATCTATGGATTTGCTTCCTCTGTTTTCCAGCCAAGTTTCCTAACTAAACATCTTTCTTATGTGTCATGTTTTCTTGTTGCCTACCTACAATTTTACCATTGCTTTCACAATGCAGACTACTTATTTTTTCCAAGCCAAGTATTCAAAATAAATGGTTATTTTCCATAAGACAAAATTACATATCTTAAAGAGCACAAAGAAATCCCTACCAACATTTTTGTAAGAAACTCAATTTGATATCAAACAATGCTATGCACATATAAACAAAGAAGGAAGTACATAAATGACTATATTGGAAATGGAAGAATTATTGAAACTACAGGTTTTTGTCAAAGCAAATTTAGAAAAGTAAACAGACTATTTAAATTGTTTAGCCTAAAGTTCTTAAATTTCAAAACTTCATGAATGGCAGAAACATACCAAGTAAAGGTGCTAAGTATCCATTAAATATAATGAAATTGGTAACATTAACCACAAATCTTTAATTCTGTTTTTTGTTGAAATTTATCCAAGTTTTAAACTTTATTTGTATAAATTTTTGACTGAGATATTAATGTGGGAGTCTACCTTAGTATGATTGTCACTGTTTATCACTATCTTAATCATCAGTCATGTTGATATTCTTATCTGTGGATGATATAGATTATTAAAACTTAAACAATGATCATAAAACAATTATCAGTATGATTTAGGTGCCATAATATTTTCTCTTTCTGTTAAGCATTTCAAATGTTAAGACCTTAAAGATACTTTAGCATTCTCTGCTCATCTAAAGATGTTAGACTAGTTATTTCTCCAACTCTTTGTACTTTAAAGTTAGCTGAAAATTAGAAAATTCTATTTTCAATGAAAGGAGGAATATAGAAAACATCCATAATTTCAATTACAGTTTATGAAAGATGCCTTCAAAGTACACAGAAAATTGAACTGGGACTAGAACGGATGCTGAGAAAAAACGCATGGCTCTCAGAGCTTATGCATTTTAAACAGCAAAATAGTTTATTAAAGGTAAAGATGGTCAAAACAATAGCTCCTTACTTGGAACAGCAACACTGGGTCTACAGGCTGGCAAAGAAGGGAGATTCCAACAAGGAAATATGCAGGCACGTTGTGTGTACAAAAAGGCTGTGTTAATGTACTTATTTGGCAGAAAAACTACACCTTGCAAATAGCACTGCAACTGCAGTAATATGTCGCCGGATGAGTAATGATGGATAAGTAGTGACTGCATATAAATGTAAAAGATAAATGGCTTTGTAAAGTATTTATACAGATACTTGGAAAAATTGCAATATATATATAGAAATATGGTGCAAATATGCAACCGACATAAATTGAGATGGAAATCAACTGCAGACATGTACGAAAGTGCCAGCTTATTGATTTATTCATCCCTTTTGGCAGAAGTCTTGCAATAGTTACTATTCATAATGTTTAAAAGAAAGCTATAAAATGAATAAAATAAGAGAATAAAATGAGAGATTTTAAGGAATAGGCTCTTGTGATTATTGAGGCTGAGAAGTCCTGCATCTGAAGGGTAGGCTGGCAAGCTGGAGACTCAGGGAAGGGTCAGTGTTGCAGTTCAAGTCCAAAGGTTGTTTGCTGGTACAATTCCCTCCTCTTTGGGAAGTCCGCCTTTTTCTATTTAAGCCTTCGACAAATTGGAAGAAGCCACTGACATTATTAAGTAAATTTTACTGGATATAAACTGATTTATTGTAAATGTTCATCACTTCTAATACCTTTATAGCAACAACTAGATTCCTGTTTGGCCAAATTACTGAGCACCATAGTTTAGTCAAGTTAACACATGAATGTAACCAACAGACCATCTTAGGCCAGCTGGCTTGTGGACATCTTGTTAGCTGACTGTAAACAGCTGGTGACCCCAGGGGAGATCTACACCAACACCCCGCAGAACCCAGCTCTCATTGCCAACCCATATATTTGAATGATGCAGTAAGCTACTAACTTTTGGATACATATATTTTTTTAAATAAGCAAAAGCTAATTGGTTCTGACCAGGTGCTGTGGCTCATTCCTGTAATCCCAGCACTTAGGGAAGCCCAGGTGGGTGGATCACTTGAGGTCAGGAGTTGGAGACTAGCCTGGTCAACATGGTGAAACTTCATCTCTACTAAAAATACAAAAATTAGCCGGACTTGGTGGCGCACATCTGTACTTCCAGCTACTTGGGAGTCTGAGGCACAAGAATTGCTTGAACCTGGGAGACTGAGGCTGGAGTGAACTGAGATCATGCCACTGCACTTTAGCCTAGGCAACAGAGCAAGACCCTATCAAAAAAAAAAAAAAAAAGAAAGAAAGAAAAGAAAAAAAGCCAACTGATTCTGAACTAAAAGGTAAATATAAAGATATTATTTTGCTTTAAATTGACCTATAAAGTTAAGACTTCCAGTCCAGTAAAATAAGTTGTCTCTTTTTTAAAACATTAACAAGAATATAGCATTTAGATGGGAAAATATGCACACAAAATCAAAGAAATTCTGATAAAAAAATCAATGAATATTAAAATATATTGTAAAACACAATCAGAGCAATTTAATTTAGTTCTGAATCATAAAATAATAGAGAAAATAGCAGGAAACAATCCAAAATCGTCTTAAATACTCACAAATTTAGTGATATAATAAAACATGAACTTAAAATCAATAGAGAAAAGGTGATTTATTCAACAAAGTGTTTGGACACTTGGAAAAAAACATAGAGGCTTGGGTGGAGAAAAAGCTGAATTCTTGTTTTCCAATATCAGAATACATTACAGATAAAAGTAGAAATATAAATAAGTGAAAACATTAATATATGTATAAGTTTGCCGGAAGAAAATAAGAAAATATTTGAATAATTTAATTATGTGTTAGGATTTATTAAGTAGCATAGGAATTAAAAAAGGAAAGAATTAAATTATGAATACATTAAACTTTTTATTATGAAAAATCTATGATGTTGATGGGAATATAAATTAGTTCAACCATTGTGGAAAACAGTGTGCCAGTTCCTCAAAGAGCTAAAAACAGAATTACCATTCAACTCGGCAGTCACATTACTGGGTATGTACCCAAAGGAATATAAAGTGTTTCATCATAAAGACACATGCACATGTATGTTTATTCCAGCACTATTCACAATAGCAAAGATATGAAATCAACTTAAATGTCCACCCATGATAGATTGGATAAAGAAAACATGGTATATATACACCATGGAATACTGTGCAGCCATAAAAATGAGATCGTGTTCATTGCAAGAATGTTGATGGAGCAGGAGGCCATTATCCTAAGTAAACTAATACAGGAATAGAAAACCAAACATCACATGTTCTCACTTATAAGTAAGAACTAAATGATGAGAACACACGGACACAGAGAGGGGAACAATAGACACTGGGGCCTACTTGAGTCTGGAGGGTGGGAGGACAAATAAAAGCAGAAAAAATAAATATTGGGATTTAGGCGTAATACCTGGATTGTGAAATAATCTGTACAACCCTCGTGACACGAGTTTACCTATATTACAAACCTGCACATGTACCCCTGAACCTAAAATAAGTTTTAAAAGAAATCTATGATCATAATCAGAATATGAGTAACACATTAGGAAGACACAGTTGCTATGTAATAATTATTTTATTAATATGTATAAAGAATTTTGTAAATAGTAAATCATGACAGAAAAATAAAAATATATGTGAAAAAACATTTTTCACCTAGAAAAGCAACTTACTTTTAATTTTTAACATGTATAAGCCTACTCATATATTAATATGAATACCAGTTAAAATTTGTTGACCCCAAAACTTGACAAAGGCTAAAATGTTTTAATATACACAGTGTGATAAACAAGTGAGGAACAACAGGTAGCCATAATCTTTTGGCGAAACTGTAAATTGATACAGTTAAAGTGTACATAGCCTAATCTGATAATTATCCTATGAAAAATTCCATGATGAACATAATGGTGGATATAAACGTTGACTTAAAGGAAATTTATGCTGATAAAATTGTGGAAAAAACGAATGGTTTTGAAGAAGGACTGGCTAAATAAATTATGCTAAATCTATGAAAAAAAGGGATAAGTGTTATATGCAGTGTGAATTTCCAAATTGTAGATCTAAGTGAGTCTCTATGAGATAGTAATAGTTATATAATAAACTTTAGATAGATAAATAAATTTTAGATGGAATAAACACATACACAGATATGACACCTATCTGTGTATCTCTCTCTCCTTTCCATTTACCTATGCTTATCATATTTAATATATGCATCTATATGTATATGCAAAATAAAGTATGTATAAAAGACATGCAATAGGCATGCAAGAAGTTGTTCATTGTGTTTGCCTCTGGGGAAACTGACAACCTGGGGATAGAATAAAATTAACATTGCATTTGGGCCAGTCGTGGTGGCTCATGCCTGTAATCCTAGCACTTTGGAAGGCTCAGGCTGTGGCTCACAGCTGTAATTCCAGCACTTTGGGAGTCTGAGGCAGGTGGATCACCTGAGGTCAGGAGTTCAAGACCAGCCTGGCCCACATGGCAAAACCCCATCTCTACTAAAATACAAAAATTAGCTGGGCGTGATGGCACACGCCTGTATCCCAGATACTCGGGAGGCTGAGGCAAGAGAATCGCTTGAACCTGGGTGGGGGTGGGTGGAGGTTGCAGTGAGCCAAGATCCCCCCACTGCACTCCAGCCTGGGCAACAGAGCGAGATTCCATCTCAAAAAATAATAATAATAAATAAGTAATAACATTGCATTTATTTTTTGTCAAAGTATTTATTTTACCATGTATGTATTAATTTACTGCTTTACAAATATTAGAGGAAAACTTTTGAATGCCTTTTAAATTCAAGTTGGGCTTTGGAGTCCTATTCACTGAAGTGTAGTGGAAGGACTGGAATGCTATTATTACCTTACCTCAGATTTTCCGTTTCCTCTTAGTAAAGTTGCCAGTTAAAATACAGAAATACAGTTTCTGGTTAACTTTGAATTTTAGATATGCATTTTCTAATGCATATATGTGCCAAATATTGCATAGAGTATGCAACTTTTAAAAATCTGGCAATCCTAACTTAGATTTGATATATAAGAAATATTATTCTATAAGTAAGGTGAACATATAATTTTTATACAAATTAGAACACTTAGAGTAAAATTGTTACAATCTATAGTTACATAAAATCAAAAACATAAACATGGATTCTGCCTAGAAAACTGGATTATCAGGTGATCCTAAATATGATCCCTCCCTCGAGAAGTTGGGAAGAAGAAAAGAATAGTGAAAGAAATTGTTCAGGTGAAATTTCAATCACTGACTATCATTCTTTTTTAATCAAGTCTCCTAATAAATATTACCCCCATTTCTCTCCTGCCCATAACTCTGGAAGGACTAGAGTTTATTTCTGCCATATGCAGCTACCATTTAATGGCTATGAAGAATGAGAAGAAAAAAATGAATAATATCAATTATGTATAAAATTAACTTCTTAATATCACTGTCAACAAAGTAAAGTAAGACAGGAAGAAACAGCAAAAAATAAACATTATCTCACTAATATCTTCAATCTTAAAAGTATTGCTATTACATAATCTATGTACTTTTGTTCAAATACATTCTATGCAGGGAGCAACTCTTAATGTTCATTTTTACTTACTGTATCACAGGATGTAGAGCCACATTTTAAGATACAAGACCTAAGATTGCTAAACTATAACAACAGCATTACAGATTGCAGGTCACAACCACTTGAAGAGTATTTAGGAGTATATTTTAAAAAGATAGTTTCCTAAAGGAAGTTATATTTTATATGCAGTGACTTGTACAGAAGTTTCTTCTCTTTTAACTTTGTCAGTTTCAAAACATTTATTGATTGTGATGAGAAAAGTGTAAAATTTTGTGTTTATTTAATTTTATTTTTTGATATCTTCTTTAATGGCTAAGAGGACAAAAGAAATAGCATAAGCTCTCTACTATCTTTTTGTTCGATGTATATATCACATAGCTTAACAGGAAAAAAGAGGAATTCAGCTGGAGAAGTAATGTTAACCATAAAACAGCATTTAACTAGCATTTGTGTGCTGTTTATTTGTAGAATATTAATCTTCATAAACTATTCTGCTGTATAAATTGTCATAAGATTATTCCTCACTGCCCCAATATAAATGAAATGCACCTTCAAATATGAATAATATTACAATGGTTTACCAAGGACCCATGCCAAAATGTAGCAATAATAAGAGAGATTACAAAGCAAGAGGATAGTAATTGAATCCTGAAAGAGAAAAATCTGTTAAAAAAAAGGGGGGGGGCTTTCTTGAGATGAATATGACCTTCAGATGACAGACAGTGCCAGCCTGGTGATCTTGCAAAGATAGGAGTAAATATGATGACCTTATCCTTTAATCTTCTGCCTGTAGGTCCAACTCTATGAGAATTCAGAAGCTCAAATGTATAAATTTCTTAAGTGATGTAAACCAGATAGATCAGCCTCTAGGATAAAGAGTATGGTGGGAAAAGCAGAGAGCAGACCTGGTGGAAAAACAGGAAATGTATGATATATTAATTCAACCAATAAATGCTAAGTATGTATTATACAGAGGACATTATGTTAGGTGCAGGAAAAACAAACGGGACAGAGTTCAATCTTTCAAAGAAGAAAAAATTTAATACAGAGACCGTAAAACTGATTAAATATTAAAGAAGAGTGGGAAGATCTAAAAATAACATACATTATTCCCCACACATTCACATATAATACTAGTGAATTTTTAGAGGTTCAATTTTCTAGAAACTTCAGTTTGGGGATCATTAAAGCTTATATTTTCTTACTTCTAATAATCATCCATGAAAATGTTTCATATTTATGACCATGTCAATATTCTGTGTGTTTTCAAGATGGTATTCAGTTTCAGCTGAATTATAACATATTTTAGCAACAGGAACATGCGGGTTTCCATATTTGAACACACTCTAGTATTTTGGTAATAAACCATCCTCGTTTCACTTCAATTAATTTATCACACAAATTTCCTGTCCCTGTAATTATTTTAAAGCTTTGTATTCATCTCCCTTATTTTCATACTCTGAATCTAAATCTCAAGTTTAATCTCTTTTTTAATGTTTCTCTCTCTCTCTCACATACACACACATTCAGAGCACATTTAGTCCTCAAATTATATAGAATTTAAAAAATAAAATGGTGCAGATCTTACTTGCTTATAAAATTAGTTATATCTGGTCTGATAACTTTTTCAAGCCTTTCAAGACATAAGGAGTTTTAAATTTAGAGACAGTAAAGAAAGTAGACAAAAGGAGAGGTAAAATATGTAATAAATCGCCATTTGGGAAAAATCATTTCAGAATTTGGAGACTACTAAATTCAATATCCTTCAATGTAGAAAGGCTGTCTGAAGTACAGCTGTCAAATAAATATGCAGATTCTTCAGAATTTTCTCAGCAATAGGGAATACAGAGTTTTCTAAAGTGCACTTTTCTTTCATTTATCTTGGATATTTTCAACAATTAAAATGATTGTTGTTCAAAAATGAATTGTGTTTCTATACACTGGCAATAAAAAATCAAGAAGAAAAAGAAATTAAGAGAGTAATTTCATTTATAACTTCCTGTAAAATAATAAAATAAGAATAAATTTAATCAAGGAGATTAGGGACTGAAAACTACAAAACATTGCTGAAATAAATTAAAGATCTAAAACAATGCAAACGCATACTATATTCATGGATAAAAGACAATATATTTAGCACATTAACATTATTAAAATCTACTGATTCAATTCAATTCTATCCAAATTCCAACAGCTGTTATGGCAAAAATTGGAGAACCAGACACAAATTCATAAGAATTTTGAGGTGTTCCAAATACTCAAGCAATCTTGAAATAGAAGAGCAAAGTTGTAGAACTCACTCTTCCCAATTTCAAAATTTATTACACATCAACAGTAATACAAAAATGTGGTTCTGTCTTTATGTAGAAATAAAGCAAGAGCTACACTAATCAAAACACTGTGGAGCTGGCCATATGTGGACATACAGACCAAAGTAATAGAATAAAGGTACAGAAATAAACTCATATATCTATGCTCAAATGATTTTTAACAAAGGTTCTACATATATTCCATAAGAAAAGAGTAATCTCTTTAATAAATAAGGCTGAGTAAACTGTAAACTGAATTTCCATAGGCAACAGAAATAAAGTGAACCCCATGTCATACCACATATAAAAATTAACTCAAAATGGAACAACAACCTAAATATAAAAACTACAACTATAAAATCCTTATAAGACAATAAATGAGGTAAATATTTATGACCTTGCATTTCACAATTGATTTTTAGATATGACACCAAAAGCATGAATGACAAAAGAAACAATAGATACTTTGGCCCTAATCAACATTAAGAAGCAAATACAAAGCACATACAAAAATTTGTGCATCTCTGATAAATTAACTTTTTGTGTCAACTTGACTAGGCCACAGTACCAAGATATTTGGACAAACATTTTTCTAGATGTTTTTGTGAAAATTGTTTAGATTACAATAACATTTAAATCAGTAGACTTTGAGTAAAGCAGATTACTCTCCATAATTTGGGTGGGCGTCATGTAATCAGTTAAAAGTCTTAATAGAAAAAAGGGCCTACCTCTCCAGAGAAAAAGAGAATTTTACCAGCAGACTACACCTGGACCGAAACTGCATCTCTTTTCTGCATTTCCAGCCTGCTGGCCTCCCAGGCGTAATTTGGACCTGCCAGTCGCCATAATTGCATGAGTCAATTCTTTAAAGTAAAACTCCCTGTTTCTCTTGAGAATTGTGAGTAATACACCATAAAAGGACATTATTAAGAAAGTGAAAGATAACCCATAGAATGGGAAAATATTTGATAATATATATAAAAAAATATATAAATATTTGATAAAATATATATCTGATAACAGTTTGATATCCAGATCATAAAAGGTACTCCTACAACTTAACAAACATCAACAACAAAAATAAAAACCCTAATTTTAAAAGTGGTCAAAATACTTGAATAAGTGTTTCTCTAAAGAAGGTATACAAACAGCCAACAAGCAATTGTAAAGATCTGTTTCATTAACTATCAGGGAAATGCATATTTCATATCCATTTGACATAAAGGACAAATATTCTGATTCCATTTACATGAAATGTCTAAAATAGGCAAATTCATAGATTCATTTAGATGTTGATCTAATCCAAACTAATCTAACCTAGGAAGTATATTAGAGATTAGGGGGGTTAAAAAAAGAAGGGAATGCAGATTTATTGCTTTGTGGTTATAGAATTTCTGTTTGGACTGATGAAAAACTTTTGGAAAGAGTGGTAATGGTTGCAAAATATTGTAAAAATAATTAATGTGTTTGAATTATACACCTTAAAATGTTTAAAATGAGAAAATTTATCCTTTATATATATTTTTACCACAATAAAAAGAATTACAAATAATTATTCTGGTGGTAGAGGAGGGGTTTGAATACATTTTTCACCACACCTCATTAAGAACATGATAATTGTCAAAGATGTAAAATAGTTGGAGGTGTTATGCTTTCAGACAATAATTTGGTAGAATCCTGTTCTTATAATGGGAGCATATGCAGTAGGATCCTGGAAGCGTATGTGTTTGAAGTGAAATGAGGAAATGAGGAAAGATAAAAATTGAGGTCAGAGAGTTAAGCGAGGCAGATAAAAATAGCAATCCATAAAGAGAAAACCATATAGAAAAATATGACATAATACAAGATTATTCAGCATAGTTCATACAGAAGCAGAAGAGCTTGGGTGTGCTAAATGAGAAACAAAGCTTATTTTTTTTAATCATCACATATGAAAGATGCAATAAAAACATTGTGGCCATTTTTTTGGGAAAGAGCTCAAAACAATTTTTCAAAGAAAGAGTCTATCTTTCAATCATTACCATCGTTTCTCATTTACTCGTATGAAGAAATGAGTAGGATCATATATTTAATTTTTTTTTGAGTTTTTAAAGTACTTCTAAATGGATGGAGTAGCCTCTTCTGCCCTAAGGTTAACTTACGGGTATTATAGCATGGAAACACACACACACACACATAAATACAATGCACAAATAATGTATCGCTTATAGGATACTCTTTGTAGTGTATAGATTAACTATGTACAGAGTTTTGTATCTATTACTTCTTTAGAATACTCTTTACACATTTGGGAATTAGGTTTAGAAGAAAAGATTTCCAAGCACCTAGGGGCCCAGGCGATCAAAACATTTTTCCCCCCTCAGGAATATTTATTTTGTAAACAATAGTGTTCTTTTTAATTTTTCTGTAACTATGTATTTAGCAGAAATGTTAAATGTTTTCACTTACATTTGCTACCAGGATTTATGAAGTAAAATGTATAAGAAAACTTTTCTCAGATAAAGAGGAAAGAAACAAACTCATTTTATTATTTTTGGCACCCACCATTTCCTATAGGAAAAAAAATAGAAGAAATATTACCATGGCACTTTCTGCATGCCTGTAGACCAAGAAAATAATATTTGTAAATCTATATAATTCTATAGTGGCAGTAAACGCAAGGCCACTGTTCTAGCCTTACATCTTAAATATATATATATATTTAAGATATATATATATATCTTAAATATATATATATATCAGATATATATAATATACATATAAATATATATATATTAAATATATATAAGATATATATATTAAATATATATATAAGATATATATATTTAATATATATAAGATATATATATTAAATATATATATAAGATATATATATTAAATATATATATAAGATATATATATATTAAATATATATAAGATATATATATATTAAATATATATATAAGATATATATGTATTAAATATATATATAAGATATATATATATACGTGTGTGTGTGTGTGTGTGTATGTATAAATCTTCTTTCATTGTCCATTATCTGTTGTTACAGTATTCTGTATTACAAAAGTGAGAGCCTTCTTTTAAATACACAATCACTCAGTTTGGCAAGCTTTTTTAAAGATATGTGTTAAGTGCATACTAGAAACCCTGTGAGTCTCATTTTCTTATGGTTTAGAGGTCTACAGCTGTTCAATGAATGTCATGTTTGCGTGTTAGAGAGACCAGAGTAATTAAAGTTCAAACAAGTGTGGACATGGAAAATAACAGCACTGTCATCCTCACTGGACACTCAGTTTTTTCATTATTTTGAAATAGAGCAATAAGTCCCAAAGTGACCTTGCAAAATATCCAGTGCAACTCACTATTTTACAGATGAAAATGAAGCCCCACAGAGGCTGAATGTTTCTTCCAAGGGAAACTCTTGTAAGTAAGTCCTGGCGCATTTCGATGGTCTGGATATAACACACTCCCTTTGACATGTTATCTATTCACTCTACTTATAAGGACAAATACAAATTAAAACAAGAGGCTTAATTTTTTTAATACAAATTTTTAAAAAATCTCTCTTTTGAAGAGAGATTTCCCTTCCCTCCTTTGTCTCTGAGCATTTACTCTAGAATAATTGTGAGTACATTCTCCTGTCTTTGAAATGTATGTAAATCCTTCTGAAGACCAGACTGGCATTTTGCAAGCTTTATGACCTGAGAACATCTTTTTTTAGAACCTGGGTACCATGTTTGTGAAATGTAAACATCAAAGAAGATAGCACCTTTATCTGTCAATTTCTTTGGGATGGTAGAAGCCTAACATCCTTGGATCTTTTGCTCCAAGCTGCAAAACTACCTCCTATCATAAAGATATGGGAAGTTTGCTTTTACTCTGGATAAAGCCAATGAGCTATCATAGGAAGTGATGACTATTAACAGGTTAAGTTAGAATATACCTTGTGTGACAAATGGTGCTGTCAAGTCCTCTCGATGACTAGTTATTGTTTATTTTGAAAATGTGTATGTAATGGATTGTAACTGCTTTGCTGTTTAAAAGGGTGAGAATTCTTTCTGTCTTTATTGTCTCTTAATGGATTGCCTGTAATGCACATTACATCTGGTTTTATGCGTATTCAATAATAAAAGATGTTTTCTTCCTCTACCACCTTAAGGGAGAGAATTTCTGGGTTGGGAGAAGATTTTGCTTTTGATTATATTTCCTCAACCCACTAAGAATAAGTCCTTTATTTTCTTTTATTCTTTCCTCTTCCTTATTTTTATATTTTATCTCTTCCTTCATACCTTCAAAAATTGAGCATCTGTATGTGCCAGGCACTGCACAAAAGACAAGAGATAATTAACATTTGTTTGAAATTTAGCTTAACAAACATTTATATTGCACTGATTGTGAAGTAACTACTGTTATAGGGACTTACCGGCACAAAACTAAGATCAGCCATTGCCCTCAAGACACTGACAGAGGCAAAAAACAATGAATAAATAATTATAATGTAATAGGGTTCATGGCATGACAGCAGTGTACACAGGTCCTCTTCAGTGCAGTGTTTAGGTGCAGAGATCCTGACTCCAAGCTTTCTGAAAACTTAATCCAATGTTACCACTTACAAGACTAATGGCTTTTGCCAAACTTACCTGCCTCAGTCTTCATATATAAATGAAATAATATTTCTTACCATGCACAGATGTTGTGAGAATTAAATGACTTTATGTACATAAAGCCCTTAGAGAATGTCTCTTATAAAGTAATGCTTTTATAAGTTGGAGCCATTTATAGGAGTTTGTAGGAAGAACATTAATAACCCATCCTGGATAGTGGCTTCCATGAATTCTGAGCATAGACAAGGAAGAGGTGTGTGACCGTACTATGTATGTGGAGAAGCATGTGTGGCTCAGGATTTTGGCAAGTGAAATAGCAAGGCACAGAGTGGGGTCATCATGAGGACTTTCTTTGCCATATTTAAGAGGTTAATCTTCAATATAGAGTTATGAAAGAAGTTTAGCAGAGAAGTACCCAGCAGGTCTGCAATTAGATACAGCGAATTTATTAGAAGACAGATGTTTGAATCATTGGAAATAGAAGGGGATGTGGGAATAAGATAAGATACAATGGTTTGACTGCTTGATGACCTTATGCCCCCAAGCTCCTAAATATAACTTTAAATGACACTAATTAATAATACAGCTTATAAATCAAATTTTTCTGATTTAAGACTTCTGCATTTTTGCATTAAAAATTATATTTTTCCTGTTTTACATGTTTAATTTTTATATATTAATGCTAAATGAAATCATCAAAGAGATAGGTTGAATTTTCTTTATCTCTTAAAACAGGTGGTAAATTTTAAAAATCAATTTTATTCTGTATAGCTAAGGCATAAAACATGAGTTATGAGATAAATATATTTAGTAAATTTGTTATTATTGTGAAACAAATGAAAATAACCATCCTCTTACATAGTTACCCGTTTATATCCTAAGGAGAAGAGTAGTTATAATGTACTAATTTAGCAAAAATTCTAAATACAATGCAGTATTAACTATAGTTCTTATGTCATACACTGGACTTTTAGACTTGTACGTATCTGCTACTTTGTATCCTTTGATCTATATTTCTCTATGCCTAACCTCCTCTCCCATGACCGTGGTAACCACTGTTTTACTCTGTATTTCTGTATATGAGACCTTCTTTTTTTTTAATTCCGCATACTAGTGAGTTCATGCAATATTTTTCTTTTTGCATCTTGCTTATTTCATTTAACATAATGTCCTCCAGCTCCATCCATGTTGTGATAAATGGCAGAATCTCCTTCCATTTTAAGGCTGAATAATATTCCACTGCATATATGTATGACAGTTTCTTTATCCATTTCTTTGTTGATGGACACTTAGGTTGTTTCCATATCTTGGCTATTGTGAATCATGCTGCAATTAAAATGAGAGCGCAAATTGACTTACAAGGTGATGATTTTGTTTCCTTTGGGTATATGCCCAGAAAAGAGACTGCTGTGTCATGCAGTAATTCTATTTTTAATTTCTTTAGAAAAATCCACACAATTTGCGTAATGGCTATACCATTCCACATGTCCACAAACACTGTAAAAGATTCCCTTTTCTCCACACCCTTGCCAATACTTACTATCTCTTTTCTTTTTGATAATATATATCCTAACGGGTGTGAAGTTATATCTCATACTTTCCCTGATGATTAATAATGTTGAACACTTTTTCATATACTTGAAAATTTTTATGTCATCTTTGGAGAAATGTCTATTTAGCTCCTTTGTCCATTTTTTAATTGGGTTAAATTTTTCTTGCTATTGAGTTGTACCATTTCCTAATAAATTTTGGATATTAACCCCTTGTCAGATATACAGTTTGCATTTTTTTTCTCAGTCCCAAGGTTACTTTTAATTTTGTTGATTGTTTTGTGGCTATGCAGAAGCTTTTTAGTATGATGTAGTCCCATGTCAGAATCTCCACTTTTGTAGCTTGAGCTTTTGCTGTGACATCCAAGATATCGTTGCTAAGGTCTATGTCAAGAAGCTTTTGCCCATTGTATTTTTCTCGTAGTTTTATGGTTCCAGTTCTTGTGTTTAGGTATTTTTATCTATTAGGAGTTGATTTTGTATAAAGTATAAGATATGAGTCTATTTTTAGTCCCTTTCATGCAAAAATCCAGTTTTACCAGCACCATTTATGAGACTATTCTTTGCCCATTGTGTCTTCTTGGTGTCCTTGTGAAAAATTAATTGCCCATATGTGTTTGAATCTATTTCTAGGCTTTCTATTCTGTTCCACTAATCAGTATGTTTATTTATATGCACAGCTGATGTACATGCTCAAATGTCCGTGTTCATTTCCTATTGCCCTCAAGAGTGATAGATGCAGGAAGCAGATAAGGAAGGGTCCCTGAAGAATCTCCGACCTGCCCCACAAGTGTTTATGTCTCATGTTTTTGTGCAGGTAAGGGAACTTGCCCAGGGCCTTGTCTGGGCATGCTGATTGGAGGCCCACATGCACTGGGAGAATGGGGTGGAGCCACCAGGAATTCGCGTCTTGTGCAAGGGCATGAGCCTGGCCTCTTCAGCTCCTGTGAGGTGGCCTGTTATTCAGTCTGTGATGTGGGAGCCTGTTGGCAGGACCCCTCTTCCTTTGCTGAGAGCTTTCCTTTCATCCAATAAAGCCATCCTCCTCACCCTTCAGTGTGTCCGTGTGACTAACATTTCCTGGTCCTGAGACAAGAACCAAGATTTTAGCTGAACCAAGGAACAAAAACTGGTGCACCAAGAGCACTTGAATTTCTGACTGCTATTTTGTGTATTTCAACGAATTTTAGCCTGGACAAATAAATAACTATATAATTATAATTCTATTAATATGAAAAGTTACAATGAATTCTCCTAATAATTTATAATTATTATATATTTTAAATTATGTAAATCTGCATGCTGTAATCATTACCTCTTGGCAGTTTTTGCAAATTCAGAAATGTCTTCATATCTTTGTCTTGATGTATTTTTCTTAAAGCAGAGCAGGACAAATGCAAATGGTGAATTATTAACCAACAAGGAGTACAGTAAAAATATAATAGCTTAAAGAACCAAAAATACAGTGAGATATGGATAGGAAATAAAAATAAGAAAAGAGGACATAAGCATTTGACGAATATTATACAAATACCGAGATACCAGAGAAGCAAATGAGTTTCTTTCAAAATGACCGTGTTATCAGTAAACAAAGAAACGAGAAAAATACATTGAAAGTAGCACAAGCTACATTCTAAAATTCAGAGACGAAGCTATGACAACTTTAGAAATGTAAACTGCTCTCTTAGTAGCCAAGGTCAGTTTCACCTTTCCTATTATTGTATTCATAAAATTTCATACAGAAGATATGGGGTTTCATAAGCAATGCTAATTTCAAACTTGTCAAACTAGAAAAAATAAAATGTTTTATGTCTAAGTTATTGTCATCTTTTATAACAGTAATTTTAGTGTTAGATTTTTATGTTTGCAAGCATTTTCCATTTTTACAGGCTCTGTATTGTAAACAATATATATCCATTCACCTTAAAACTACATTTTCTTTGCTCTTTCAATTCTTAGAAACTGCAAATTTAATATATTTAAATGACTACTAAGCATATTTTCATTAAAAATAATTTTCATATGTAATAGAAACAATGACAAATTACTTCATATTATATGTTGTGGTAATGACTATTTTAGATCAATTGAATTCCTGATAAGCTCCCCAAACCTGTTCATTTCACAACCTTCCTCATCTTTGATAGTGACAATTATATTATTTTAACTTGCTTAGGGCAAAAATCTTGATGTCATCCTTGATGTTTCTATGTCTTTTATACCCAATAACTAAACCATGAATTCTAACACCTATACTTTCAAAATACATCTGGAACCCAATCACTTCCCTTCAGTTTTCCAGATTAATACAAGCCACTATCATTTTTTATATGCTATGGCATTAGCCGCCCGTGAAGGGTTCATTAATTATTTACTAAATGAAGTAATAAATTAATGAATATATGCTTCCTGGACAACTAACAGTATTCTACATATAAATATTATTATCTTATTTGTGCCAAATATTGAAAATAGTTTGTTACTTAAGTGTAAGTCATCTCTAGTACAATAAAAAAGCATCATGATTTTAAATAGCAGCTACTCTGATTTAGTGGTGCTGCTATAGATAATTCTGTATTGCTTTGTCACACTTCAGGTTAGTGAAAGCTGACAGCAAATTAAATAACTATTTATCACTGGTTTAATTCAAGCCGTAGGATAATTAAAAGCCTGAAAGTTCACTTTCAGTCAAACATGAGTAAGGAAGCAAGAAGAGGAAACTGCAAACCTACCATTTCCTGAGCTTCCTGAGAATTGTTCCTATACCGATTTGTAAAATAATTATTCATATACCACTTTAAAATCAAACAAGGAGATATGGTGTCAATTGCATTCAAATAATATTAGTTCAGTTTTGTTTTGTCTTTTTTTTTTTTTTGAGACGGAGTCTCGCTCTGTCGCCCAGGCTGGGGTGCCGTGGGGCGATCTCGGCTCCCTACAAGCTCCGCCTCCCGGGTTCACGCCATTCTCCTGCCTCAGCCTCCCGAGTAGCTGGGACTACAGGTGCACGCCGCCACGCCCCGCTAATTTTTTTGTATTTTTAGTAGAGACGGGGTTTCACCGTGTTAGCCAGGATGGCCTCGATCTCCGGACCTCGTGATCCACCCGTCTCAGCCTCCCAAAGTGCTGGGATTACAGGCGTGAGCCACTGCACCCGGCCAGTTCATTTTTATTTAGAAATATGAGAAAGTTTAACCATGAAAAAATTGTTTCCGAATGTATTGCATTTTATATTGGAAACATTTTGTGAGGAATTTATATTAAATAATTTTCTTCATTAAATAATTGTTGACAGACTATCAGATTAGACAATGCTTACGAATATCATTTTAATGTTCAGAATAAATTTAAAAATGTTTGATAAAGTGGTAAGTGTAGAGTTTCCAATTTTGCTAACATTTTTGATGATAAAATTTAGACATCAAGCAAAAATAATCAAATATGAAAACAAAAAAGGACTTCTCTGGAGATTACCTTGGCCAAAGAATTGTGTCTTGCCTATTTGAGTAAATTGAACCTATTTATAGTCTTAAATTTATATTTCTACTATAAGCAAAATAAATTGGCTGAAATTGATTTTTTTTGTTTCTCCCTTAATTATCCTATGCACAATAGGTGCTCAATAGTTATTTCTTAAGTACAAATACCATTAAATATTAAAAAATCACAATTTGAACCTGGTACTTTTATTTCATGTAAGTGCATACTGATTCAGAGCCATATTCCTACCTTTGAAGATATATCTGTCAACAGCACGTGTACCTTAAAATTTGTAGGTGCACTTATATGACCTTAATCGCTGAGCCTGCTGTCCTCCCTGACCTATCAAAGCTTTGAAAGTCAGAAGAGGAGCTGGACTTCTATAGCTAATCAACGGTTGGATTGCTCAGAGTTTTCACATTCTTCTTACTTTCCCCTGGTTGATATTTATGAACGTTTCCCTTATCTGTTCCCCATCTAGCATAAATAATGCACCCAATCCATTTCCATGTGTTATATGCAAGCTTAAAGAAACAATAATGAAGGGACATCACTAAACCATAGTTTAGAAACTAATATTACAAACTTCTTAAAAAGGCTAATTATTTAATAAAAAACACATAAGCTACAAGAAACTGTAAATAGGTTTGGAATGGCATTGTCAATACAATAAAGCTTAATATTATTAAGTTCATAGACCAAGTTGTACAAAATTGACATTTCAACAAAAGCCTTTTAGGATGCAATCTCAAGCTGAAATGGCAAACAGAATCCACAGTAAAATATTTATTGAATTCTATTTCAAATACTTTTAAAATTTATATTACAGATTATTTTTCCCAGAAGTAATATTTTATAATTAGGAAAATGGTGAGGGGGCAATCTATAATACAAATAAGTAGAAGTTATTATTAATCTCTCTCTTGCTAATGCCTTAGTACAGTGACTGAAATTTAAATACCAGACAATCCTTTCTCATATCTTGGAGGTTTCTGTTAAAATAAAATTATTTAATGAAATGAAAATTAATGATATACATTTTAACCATTGGTGTTTTATCTCAATTTAGACTAATTTCTACCTTCAGCAAAATGTCTACCAAAGTCAAGTAATAGGGCCTGATCTGAAGCCGCAATGAATCTTCAGATATCAAATATGCACTGAATGCTGTGAATGCAGAAGATGAAATAATTAATATCAACTGGGCGCCAAGGAGCAATGGGAGGTATGTGTATAAATCACCCAGATAAACTCTAGTAAATTTTGGTTTGCCACCTGTAGAACGCTTCACAAGTCACTATGGCTCCCATGCCATATCTTATAGTCCCTATGCCGTATATCTTGTTCAATCAAATTGTTTGTCTGAGATGTCCATTAGAGACAGATTATTGAGTCCTTACTGTCATTCCAAAAAAAAAAAAAAAATGAATAATAACTAATGCCAGTTCCAAAAGGGGATGTTAGAACATGATATGATAAATACGTATTCTTCAAAAGCATTATATGCTATGCTGGCAACAATTTACAATCAGAAAATCTGTGAAAATACAGTTGGTTAAAACTTGATAATTACAGGATTATGAAATAATGAGTGCTGACAGAAAATTATTTTAACTAATTATAATAATAATATTTAAGAAGACAGAAGTCTCCTTGTGGAAAGAACAATATAAAATACAATCTATACTGTGGCTCTTGCCTGTAATCCCAGCACTTTGGGAGGCCAAGGCGGGCGGATCACGAGGTCAGGAGATCGAGACCATCCTGGCTAAAATGGCGAAACCCCGTCTCTACTAAAAATACAAAAAAAAATATTAGCCGGGCGTGGTGGCGGGCACCTGTAGTCCCAGCTACTGCGGGGCTGAGGCAGGAGAATGGCGTGAACCCAGGAGGCGAAGCTTGCAGTGAGCGGAGATCGAGCCACTGCACTCCAGTCTGGGCGACAGCCACTGCACTCCAGCCTGGGCGACAGAGCTCGAGACTCCGTCCCCCCGCCAAAAAAAAAAAAAAAAAAAATACAATCTATAGCACTCTTTTCGGTGGATTCCAAACTATCTAACACAACCAGTGAACAAGAAGCATAAAATTATAGGTCTACATGAAGTGTTTTTTAATCCAACAATTAAATAACTCCCACTTTCAGGTACATTTATTCATAATGTATGCTTTTGAAAAGTAGCTTCAGATTCCCACAATAAAGATGTCTTACAAAGCTGACTTTTTGGAGTTTTTCTATTTCTGATGTGTTCCACCAGCCAAAACAGCAGCAGGGACCTGAAATTACCATTAGTTCCACCTATTAAATTTTAATAAAAGAAACAAACTTCCATTTTCATTAATCATATCTCAACCTCTAATTAAAAAATAGGGGTTATCAAGAGGTAGTCGTCAGTTTAATAGTTTGAGAATTTCTATTTCTTTTACTATATAGCACCAGAGAATTGTTGGAAGCAAATTTGTGGGAAGCAAATACGTTGAGTAATATAAAGTACCACTAGTTATTAATTTTTATACAGAATATTAGCATCCACATCCAAATCAAAACCAAATTCAGAATGGCATTCTTCTGGCTATGAGACTGAAGATGATGGGAAATTGATTTATGATATATAAAGAGAAATATATTCTGATAAATCTTGTCAATGACTTTCTTTTCCTAAGTGCTGAAATTCCATTTAAACTGCCATGAAATTCAGCACAAAAGATAATCCCAATGTACTCACAGCTGCTTAAAGATGTTTACCTTGCATTTGAGCAAAGCTTGGCCAGAAGATTCTCAGCATGGCAAACTGTGATTCTGATCTCTAATTCTTAGGGAAGTGTGACTGAATTTTCATATTTTTTCCTAAAAAGCCTTTAACAATTTCACTTCCTGAAGCTAACCCTATTGTTATAGAATCACTTAGACTTTCAGAATTCAGTAGGAAAAAAATTAATTTTTAGTTTTCCTATTTGCAATTTTTGTAACTAAAGAACAGGGGCAATCCGAGAAAATTCAAAACTTTAAAAAATGTATTTTCAGTTCAAATATCTTTGTATGTAGGGCATAAGTGGATGAAAGCATCAACTTTGGGGTTAGACAGCCATATCTCAGAGCTCAACTCCATCTATCTGTGTAACCTTGATCAGCTTTCTGAACACCCCTGTACCTTAATTTTCTCATCTTTAAAATGGGAATACTTATGCCTAACCCAATTTGGCAGGCATTTATTATCCTTATCAGGACTGAGACATTTATTACTAATGTAGTCCCTTCAATATGATTCTCTCCCACATACATCTGATTATTGATATAAGTTATTGTCTCCATGAATGTGACTATAACCTTAATATCAGTTCATATAACATTCCTAAGGCTCATTTTCTCTCTTACATACATTTTCTCTCTGTCTATATAAATGCTAAATTTAGTACATATTCTTTAAGAACACTAAGATATTGAGGTCAAGATCAGTTATCCTCATCAATGCGCAAATGCTAACCCTTTAACTCACGTCTTTATTACATACTGTCTTTTTAAAAATTTATGTATTTATTTATTTTTGAGAAAGAGTCTCTCTCTGGTACCCAGGCTGGAGTGCAGTGGCATTATCTCAGCTCACTGCAACCTCTGTCTTCCGGGTTCAAGCGATTCTGCTGCCTCAGACTCCCAAGTAGCTGGGATTACAGCTGCCTGCCACCATGCCTGGCTAGTTTTCGTATTTTTAGTAGAGATGGGGTTTCACCATGTTGGCCAGGCTGGTCTTGAACTCCTAACCTCAGGTGATCCACCCACCTCAGCCTCCCAAAGTGTTGGGATTACAGACAAGAGCCACCACGCTCAGCCTCTGTTATATACTGTCTTTAAGCCTCATTTGAAATTGAAGAAGAGAGATTTCCCTTAATCTTAGAGATATATTGTATATCATTGGGAAAGTTACTTCATTTTTTGGTTATTATTGCTTTTTTGAGATAGAGTTTTATTGTCTCCCAGGCTAGAGTGGAGTGGTGCAATCACAGCTCACTGCAGCCTTAAACTCCTGGGCTCAAGAGATCCTCCCTCCTCAGCCTCTCAAGTACCTAGGACTGTAAGCGTGTATCACCACACTTGGCTAATTTTTAAATTTTTTGTAGTGACAGGGTCTCACTATGTTCCTTAGGCTGGGTTTCAAAATTATGGTCACAAACCTGTCTTAGAGTCTTAGAGTCCTGTCTTAGAGTCCCAAAGTGATGAGATCACTGAAATGAGCCACTGCACCAGCCTACTTCATCTTTCGTTAGTGTCAATTGTTTCATTTGGAAAAGTGTCTTGAAAACAGTTTTAAGGCCAGGGACTGTGGCTCATGCCTGTAATCCCAGCACTCTGGGATGCCGAGGAGGGCAGATCACTTGAGGTCAGGAGTTCCAAACCAGCCTGGCCAACGTGGCGAAAGTTGCTACTAAAAAATGCAAAAATGAGCCTGGTGTGGTGGTGCACACCTATGATCCCAGCTACTCGGGCGGCTGGGGTGGGAGAATCGCTTAAACCCGGGAGGCAGAGGTTGCATGAGCCGAGATGGTGCCATTGGACTCTAGCCTGGGTGACAGAGCTAGACTCCGTCTCAAAAACAAAGTAAAAACAACAACACCATTTTAATTTCCTAAGGTTATTGTGAGAACTAAATGAGATAATTCATGTAAAGTGTTTCTCATAAAATATGACAATTCTTATTGCCATTTATCAGTGACCTTCCATTGTTTAAAACTGATCATAATTAAGAACTATTTGCTGTAGGTCTAAAATAGAAAACCGACATTTGTAATATTGTGAAGTTAATGTTAGTTATGGCCACGAGAAATAAATATCCACACACGCATGTAGAGATATCCTGAAGAAAATGTTTTATACTCTTTCAGAAATAAGCATAATAGGCACACAAGAAAAATAAAGTTAACAGAAAACAACTGTTTGCAAATATCTGAAATTAAATGTAGGATTCTGGAGAAAAATGTGTTATTGAAAGAATATGTGAAAATTACTTTTCTCTACATTCAAACATTGAAACTTGGAATTATTCAAATGGAGAGATTTTCTTTCAGAAAAATAAAAATACTTAAACAGGATGCTTAAATGATTCCTTTATCATATTATGGATAACCTTAAGAACCTCTTTCTTAAGCTTAACAACTTTTAATATTCAATGTCAAATTTCAGAAGCTATGAAGCAAATTAATATAGTCATGTACCACATACCAATGTTTCAGTTAATGATGGACTGCATATATCACAGTGAACCCGTAAGATTACAATGGAGATAAAAAATTCCTGGCTGGGTGCGGTGGCTCACGCCTGTAATCCCAGCACTTTGGGAGGCGGGTGGATCACAAGGTGAGGAGATCGAGACCATCCTGGCTACCACGGTAAAACCCCCTCTCTACTAAAAATACAAAAAAAAATTAGCCGGGCATGATGGCGGGTGCCTGTAGTCTCAGCTACTCAGGAGGCTGAGGCGGAAGAATGGCCTGAACCCGGGAGGTGGAGCTTGCAGTGAGCTGAGATTGTGCCACTGCATTCCAGCCTGGGTGACAGAGTGAGACTCTTGTCTCAAAAAAAAATAAAATAAAATTCCTGTCCCCTAGTAATGTCCTGATGTTCTTGACCTTCTATAGGCTTTGGCTAAAGTGTGTGTTTGTGTCTTAGTTTTTAACAAAACAGTTTAAAAAGAAAAAAAAAGAAATAAAAATAAGAAAAGGCTTATATAAATATATAAAGAAAGAAAACATTTTTGTCCAGCTGTACGATGTGTTTGTGTTTTAAGCTCTGTTATTACAATAGAGTGAAAAAGTTAGAAATATTTTTAAAAATTATAAATTACCAAAGTTATAGTAAGGTAACGTTAATTTATTACTAAAGAATTTTTAAAACTAGATTTAGTGTAGCCAGTGTACAGTGTTTATGAACTATAAAGTTAGTGCTCAGTAATGTCTTAGGACTTCATATTCACTCACTACTCACTCACTAACTCACTCAGAGCAACTTCTAGTCCTGAAAGCTTTATTTATTGTAAGTGTTTTATACAAGTATATAATTTTTCACCTTTTATATCATATTTATACTGTGACTTTTGTATGTTTAGATACACAAATACCATTGTGTTACTGTAACGGGATCCTTGGGTTGTCACTTCAGCAGCTGAAAACATCTGTGGCCAGTGGCATTTTTGCCTGAGTTTTGCTTGGGTCTGCTGGGCCCACTCAGCCTGGCAACCTGCTCTCAGCTCATGCTACCAGCCTGAACCCCATGCCTGGCAAGGGTAAGTGTAGCAGCAAAGGATGTGTGAATGAGTGAGCATGGGGTCTCACCACTGTGCACAACCAGGCATGCTGGTTGTGGTGGGATGGGCAGCTCCAGGTTCTGGCACAGACGTTGGCTCCCTATGAGGCTGTGGCTGGACCAGGCGTCCTGCAAGCAGCTTTGATAGCTGGCACTGGGGAACGTCATGGCGCCAGGAAGCTTAGCCAATATACATTTAATATTTGAGCAATATATATTTAATATTTGAGCATTTGAGCATACATTTGATATTGAGCATCTGTCAATACTTAGCCAACATACAGTTAATATTTGAGCATTTCATTGTATGTAAATTTTACATAAAGAGATAAATACTATGAATTAGCTTTGAAGGTCAGTAAATGATACACATGCTGAAGCTTTTATGGAAGCTCACTTACCCCCATATTTTACTTTGAATTGCAAGAAAAAATATTAGAAAAATTTGTGGTGCATTTGAGAATGAATAGATTGATAGATTTTTTTTTTTTTTTTTTGAGATGGAATCTCACTTTTTCACCCAGGCTGGAGTGCAATAGCATGATCTTAGCTCACTGCAACCTCTGCCTCCCAGTTCAAACAATTCTGCTTTAGCATTCCTAGTAGCTGGGATTACAAGCATGTGCCACCACACCTGGCTAATTTTTTTTTTTTTGTATTTTTCTTGTAGAGATGTATGTTGCCCAGCCTGGTCTTGAACTCCTGAGCTCAGGTGATCCACACTCCTCGGCCTCCCACAGTGCTGGGATTACAAGCTACAAGCGTGAGCCACTGTGCCTGGCCAATAGTTTAAATATAATCATTTCTGTAAGATTTGTCCACTGGATCTAATACTATTTCATTAATGACCATCATCTAAATATTCTTTTAATCAGTCATTCAGATGCAGTATAATTAGTATGATAATATACCCTTATTCTACCAGGACTGTCTTAGATTTCTATGCCTGTTGTTCTGAAATAAATATGTAATTAATTATTCACACTTATCACTCTAAAAAATTTCCCAGGTGAAAATATAAACTACATTGTCACCCTAAGTATAATTTAAAATTGCTACTTTGCCTCCCTATCAAAATCGACATAACTTTCCCTGGATGAGTAAAACAGCTTAGTGATCTAGCCATTTCAGAAGGCATAAGGTTGAAATTTATTGCATATTTGGACTTGTTTGTCTGAGACAAACTATACACAGAACTCCCCAGCAGCAGTGTCTCTTATTGGCGTACTAAGTTTTCACCAGTAGCAGCAGTCTATGAGTGCATCCTTCTCTAAATTCTTTGATATAGGGGTATATGGCATATTCATTCCATCCATGCCTATAATATCATCAGAAAGGGAATGTTCATTAGCTAAACAAAATTATATCACATGCATATCAACTCTGCCAAAATTACATTTGCACCACAAATTACATGTGGACCCTATGCTTAATTCAATTCTACTGTTACAGCAGAATTTGCCATATAGTTTTCTTTTCGGCTAGAATGTTTTTCTTCTCAAGATAGCTCCACTTTTTGTCATTTAAAGAACAGTTTAAACTTTAAAAATACAACCAGTATGTTTATATTAAGAAGTGAGAGTGTCTGATGGGAAAACTGGGACAAATCAAGTTATTCCAACAAGAAAGGGCAGTGTTATGGAGGTGCTGAAACTGGAAGGCTTCAGCTCTTATTCCTAAAGATAGCATGGAGTATATGAAAGATAATAGTATAAGAATATAACAGGCAAGAGTTTGGTCAAAAGGATCCAACTGGAGGTAGTGATTAATCTCAACAATCAAAACTCACAGATTTCAAAGTCCAACCTGTGGAATCACAAAAATCTAAAATCAGGTGGATGATTTCTTACCATAGAAGTAGTAGAAGAAAGACCCAGAGTCTAGGAAAAGGAAAATCAATGGAGTGAATGTGTGATCGAGTCCCTTAAAACAAATAGGGATCATTTATGGGGCAACTAATTGGCTAGCTAATTGGGGGCATAATCTTGATGATAAGATTAATACCTCATTTCAGCACTAAAGCTTTCTTCACCTTTGCAATCCTGACTCTTCACAATAAGATAGAAGCCTAGTTGTCAGCAGTGAACCTTCTTAAAATATGGCTTTCATCATGCAGCAGTTTTTCTTGTAAAGGCATAAACACAGAAATGAACAAATAAAGCTTTAAAAGCCTTTTAGCTACTAATTCACCAGCCTAAACTTGTCGCTTGGTTTTTAGACAAAAATACTCCCTAACCTCATCGTCTTCATTTTGCCCTAATTTCTAATGTGTTCATTCATGAGAGTTTCCACACTGCCCCATAAACTGCCATTCAATGACCATCACATCATTATCAAGAATGCTTTTCTCTCCATTGTCACCTCTATCATATACCATTGAAATCTCACCTCTGTCTCATTTTTTCCCATGAAAATATAAATGCTGTAATCTTGGTTGATCCCTATCCTTCTAAACTCCAACAGAATATATAAATAAATATTAAACAAAGTATATATTATTTTATATTTGTTTATATTAAACAAAATATATCAGAATATTTTATATTTTTTATTAAAAATGTTTTTATACTTCGTGCTTTTAGTTTTGCCTTTCCTCTGGAAGCATAAAGTTCTTGGAACACAGGATTCATATCTTGTTTTGTTACTTATATATATTTGTATTATCTGTCAATGTTCTGAGAACATACTGTGTGTTGCTACAAAAGATCATGCTGACTTTCTCAAGCAGTTTGTAATCTTATTTTATGGATATATGGTGGGCCCTGGAAAGCTAAGCTTTTAGGGTCAGAGGTAGCACTGATGACTAGCATAGTTCAAAAATATTTTTATTAAGATATACCTGATTCAATATGCTTCTCCAAATCATATGTTTTCCTTCCATATTTCCGGGTATAAACCCCAAGCAGAGCCAGCTGAACCTGCCTATATCTCATTTAGCCAAATCTAATCACATCACCTCACCTTAGTCTCTCACATCACCTTCATTGAATAGTCTTGTTATAAGCCATCTCCGTGGTTTTATGAGTTGGGCATCTCTAGACTGGTAGTTTTCGATAGAACGTGTAGGTTCTGTGCAACGTAAAGTTATAGAATCAAGTTAACTACTTGATTAAGTAGTTAACAAAAAGTTTTTGGTCTAGTTTTATTCTTGAAGGGCAATAGGATTTTTCCTTTAATGCACTAAAAATCATAACAAAATTCACATTTTCTTCTCTTACTCTCTTATCATCCTACCTATAATTGACAAGAACTACATTATTCTAATTTAATCCCTGCAAGCGTTTGTCAACTAACTTCTGGGCCCCTCACACTCACATTATATTCAAAGCATCTAGCAAGATTGAATTTATTGTATTTGGAAATTTCCTCTCCTTCTTCCCATGTACTTCTTTACAAAGATACATGTACATACACACTTCTCAAACATTGTATTTGAACTCAGTTAATCATACCAAAAAGTGTGGAATTTAGGATAAACTAAATATAGTCCCTTTTGTGATAAAATGCAGTATTAGAAGAAACCAAACCAAGGTTTTGTTAGTTTATGGTCATTCCATATCATAACTTCCTAAAATAATTTACTTGGAGTCCAAAAGAGATAATATTTGCTGAACTTTTTTCATTTGAGACTGAACGAATTTTAGTTCAATGTTCATTAAGTCTAAATATACTCTAAACGCTTAGTGTTATGAAGTTGTCTGGTCTAGAAAATGTTTGACAATATGCCTGTTTTCTCCATCCCTACACCACAAAGATTTATCTGTTTATGTTGTGCAGAATAATGTAACTTTAACCTAATTATAGTACTTGCACAGACAAGCAGGAATTTTAGGAACTGCTATGAATAATTATAAAATAATCATTTTACCGTGATTCTGAAAAATCAAATAATATACTTTATCAATTTTGCAATCCAAATGTTTTCACACTTCATCGGAAACATGAATGTGTCCTATATTTTATAGCTTATTTGGTTTTAATTGATGACGTTGGTGTTTGTTCCCTTTATTTTTAACACTATGTAAAATAACGATATTAATCAGAACCAATGGCAACTTAAATTTGAGAATGATACATTATAAAAACCAGAAAGAAAGATTACTAATATATGTAATACATGGTCTTCATGTAGTAAATATTTCATAAGTAATGCCAATATATTTTGGCAAAAGGAGGAATAATTATCATAAGCAGTAATGGCTTGGAAATGTTTTTGATATCTGCTGTTGAAAACAATCACCAGAAATAGTAAAACAAAATAGTTTTTTTAAAAATCAGTAAACCAAGAAAATAGGACATAATGTAGCGCATAAAGAGCTCTGGGATACTTGTATACAAGATGCATTATATAGAATAGATGAAAGCTGTCACCTTCATTACCTCCTCTATGAATACACAGATGATGTGATGTTTCAGAACCATTAATCTATCACCTCTAATGGGCATTAAATCCCACTTTGGCTAACAAACATCTACGTTACAACCATCAAAAATTAATACACCATGGACTGTTTATCCTCTTAATGATATGTCATAAGTGAGAAAAGTTTTTGGCATATTTTTCATCTTCAGAGACTGTTCTCTTGAAATTTCTCACATGAATCAGAATTGTAGCCCATTTAGCCTAGAAGCTTGAAGTAAGTGGCAGTATATGACATCCTTCTTTGTCATTTTTGTAGTTACAGTTTCCATCACTGTGTTTATAATAAATGAGTTAGATTTGTTAAGTAAGTTGGTGATCAGATTGGGAATTTGTGTCTCCAAGCACTTACATTCTATTTCATATAAAATTTTCAGTAAAAAACATTGAAGTAAAAAAAACCCCATACATCATGATTGTTAATGAACCTATGAACATACCTTTAAAAACAGGAATTTTAGTGGTGTCAAGTCATGTCTATGTGCCACTGACATGCCAGATTTGGATATGTCACAGATGATAGCAAATGCTTTCTCACTTTTATATTATATTATTTAAAATAAATAATGATACAAAACTTACTCTTCTGAGATGGCAAACATGAACAGGGTGCTTAGTATATGCCAGGTGCTATTTCAAACACTTAACAATTATTTAATCTTCAAATACTTATGTGAAGTGCATAAAACTAAGGGCACTAACCCCCACCCAGCTTGGTTTACATAAAAGAAAATAAATCTCAGAAAAAATTAGTAACTTTCCCAAGGTATCACAGCATAGGAGTGAAGGATTCAGACTTTCAGATCCTGAATCTATATTTTCACTGGATGTTCTCTATGTTCTTACTAGGTATAGTAATGTACTCTTTCTAGAGGGTTTCTTAGGTAAAACTCAAAATTATGAAGATATCCATTAATTATTGGCAAGGTATAAATATACCAAACCTATTTAACATATAAAATGACATATGTTACTATTCAGAGCCAGTTAGTTATAGAACCGCTTTCTTTAAAATATTGTTTGCAAAATATGTGCTGTTAGAGCATCTTTTTTGTACATAGATTTTGCAATTCTGTGACAGCTGATTTAAAGTCTCAGCAAGTGAAAATGCAACGCATTACTAGATATTCTCAGGCAGCAGGCCTCTGAGCATATGCTACAGCTCACTCAGCTCACACATCATTCTGTGTGGAATATGTATATTTGGTATTATGTGGTGTGCTCTGGCCACTCCTCTTGCTATTAATGTTATGTTCTGAGAATATTTATAATCTATTATAACTGACAGATAATGCCCAAGTGATATTAAAGACTTGGTGATAAAATGCAAAATTTAGTAGCATAAAGCAGCTTTGGGGATGGTGGAGAAAAAAGAGATTAAAGACCAGAAAGGGGAAGCCCTTTGATATACAAGGGCACTACAAGCATCATATGCAACCTGAAGAAATAATCAATAATTGCACAAATGGAAAGTAAAAGGAATAATGACTGGGAAAATATCCTTATTTCAAATGCAAGTATTTTTATTATTTGAAAATAATGGAAATTTTTTTTTAAATATTTTATTTCTAATGAGCTTACACTCAATAATAACATAAGTCTGAAGCAACCTAATGGGTCCAATTAGGATCCAATTTGTATTTAAACTGGTTCCAAAAGTTTGAAGAGAAGTTGGAAGGTCTGCATTTTTGGAAGAGAGACACAATGGAAATAATATGTCAGTGAAATGGAATAGAGTGTAAAAATGGAAATGTGCCCATTTATGGGAAACTGTGATGACAGAAATAAATTGTAAGACTCCTGACTTCAAGTCCATGAAGTAACATTATATATTTGTGTTCATAAATTCAGTGTGTGTTATACTGTGGGCATTTTCATGTTGTGAATTATTTGTGTTAAAATTGATTTCAAGTCACACATTTATTCTGCCACAATTCACTTTGATATTAGTAATTTCTTATCCCTCATTCTTTTGCACTGCTACCCATTTGCCCATTTTCAGAACTACTTAATTATCTGTTCTTTTATTTATGATGTCTAAACCTGCCTTTACTATTTATCCATATTAATACAATTTGTGAAGCTTCATTTAGTGTTAATATTTTGAGGTTAAATGAGAACACTTTGACTAGCATACTCTTAAATGCTATAAAAGAAGTAGGTAAGAGCACCAAGACCGGGATCGAAGGAATAAATGGAAGGGACTAAGACTATTTTTGTCTGTATCTTCAAAATAAATGTTATGAATTATTTGATTTATCCATCCTTGGTACCAACCTGTTTTCCTTCTTTACCTATTATTACCAATAATAGTCAGAAGCAGACTATTTTGAAGCAGAAATATGGTACCATATTCAAGAAAGGCATATTTGATGTTTGGCATTTAATACTGCCTTAATGTTGCTTTATCACCATTATCTGATATTGTGTAATGCAACTGGAAAAAATACTGTCAGGCAGATAAGAAAATATGATATATTTTTAAGTGATGACATAGTTTATCACTTTTGGTGTACATGGAAGGAAAGAATCCTATTTCTTACTAGAATATAAAGGACATCAATTATAAAGTCATCTTGGAGGACATTTCTATGACTCTTTAATGTAGCTACTACAAAAACTCAAAATATTTGATTACATAAAAATGAATATATTTAAGTGCCTAAACTCACAATTCAGATTTCCAAGTAAAATGTAGGATGTCATTTAAAAATATATATTTCTTTTTAAAAAAATATGAAAGAAAAAATAGTCCACTTATGTCTCTATAGAATTAAAATACATGTAGAGTCAGACTAACTCGATTTGTATCCTGACTCTGTCATCAAGTTTCTATATGACAAAGCAAATCCCTTAACGTGGCATATATAAAGCAATCATATGATTTTGTGTTAATATTGCGAACATAAATAAAATTATGACTACTGATATAATTTGTTTTATTTTTCAGTTGTGAAAATATTTTGTCATATAAATAACATGAAAATTCTAAACAAGACAGTGATGCTAATGATTAATTATCAGAGTCTTTTTAAGATAACAGTATCAGTTTGGGAATATAAAGGTGAGTACTGGAAGGATTAATTGCAGGTTTTTAATATTTATAAGTAACATTTTATGCCCTTCAAGGATATATACGTATGCAGGAGAATATATTAAGCATATTAAAGTGGCAGAGATGTATAACTCTATGCATTTCATGGGTATATACATATGCAGTTCAATAGATTATAGTGTCCGGAGACTAGAAAAGGAGAAAAACGAGTGTGGAGTATTGGATGCATTAATTATTATTTTATACCATTAGTAGAGACCACAAACTTTTTTCTTTGATCTTGAAAATATATGTAAAGAAAGACATCATCTAGGATTGTGTTTTTTTCCAGAATGTAAGAATTAAGCCTATTATTATGTTTTTGATATGTATAGATAATTTTAGAAAGTAATTTGATGATTGTAAATTGCAATGATTGACACATTTTCTTAAAGATAATTGCTTCTTACGTATTTTTAAGGTGATATAAAATAAATTTATAATAATTTTTGATATCAGTCATTGTGGGATTAGACTTAGTAGTTGGGATTAGACTTATTCTTCTGCTGTAAAGAAATGAAAAATTGTGCAAAATATTGGAAAGAAGTGTTTTCAGCACAGAGAGGTGATTCTTGAGAACAAGGAAGATCATGAGCCAAGCTTCAGTTTCCCAGCATTTAGCTTGACAAAATTTCCATAATTCTGTGTATAAATGGAGCCCAAATAGAGATTGGCAGTCTCATTGGGTACAGAAAAATAAATTTAACTTTAGAATTATGTAGAAGGTCGAAACTTGCAGAGCCAGGTCTTAGAATCTCAAGATTACTGAGTGCAAAAAAAAGTTGAAGTACCGACTAATCCAGAGTATCGAAATTTTGTTGAATATCCTGGATATAAAGGTAACACCCAAATTCAGACTCCAAAAACTTCATGTCTTAGGAGTAACGACGCCAACTCAGACTAAATCGAAGCATTTACTGAAGCAAGATGGAGCCTGGGCCACATAGCAAGACCCTGTCTCTACAAAAAAATAAAAATAAAAAATTATTTTATTTTTTGTGTTGGCTCACACTTATAGTCCTAGCTACTGAGGAGTCTGAGATGGGAGAATCACTTAAGTCCAGGAGTTTGAGGTTTCAGTGAACTGTGATTGTGCCACTGTACTCCAGCCTGGAGAAGCAAGGAAGGAAGGTGATCTGGTAATTTAACTGTCTAAACAGAATTTAAGACTCTTTAAAAGAAGATAAAATTTTGGGAGGCCAAGGCAGGAGGATCACCTGAGGTCAGGAGTTCTAGACCAGCCTGTCCAACATGGTGAAGCCCTGTTTCTACTAAAAATATAAAAATTAGCTGGATGTGGTGGTGCACACCTGTAATCCCAGCTACTCGGAAGGCTGAGGTAGAAGAATTGTTTGAACCCAGGAGGCAAAATTTGCAGTGAGCCGAGATCACGCCACTGTACTCCAGCTTGGGAGACAGAGAGAAGCCCTGTGGGGAAAAAAAAAAAAAAAAGATAAAATAATCTAGAGTCTCTACACAATTTAGTATAGTTTAAAAAATAAATCCAATCGACATGTGAAGAAGTAGGAAAGTGAAAAATATAGCAATAGAAAAAAATCAATTGAATCAGAACAACATATAACAAAAGGAATGGATTTAGATATGAGGTCTTATAAGTATAAGAAAGCATAAGATCAGTAGACTACATGTATAGGTAAATATAGGGAGAGAATAAGAAACTTGATAAGTGAACTAACACACATATACATATATAAAATATAAAATGTGAATGAATGCACACATATATGTTGCATAATTTCTTGGAGGAATTCAAGTCAACAAACTTTTCGAGACATATGGGACAAATTTAAGATTTTAATATATCACATTTTTTGTCACAGGAAAATAAGACAAAAATAACAAGCATTATAATCCTTTGAAGAAACAAAGACTAATATTTTCCCAATTTTTCCAAATCTGATGAATAACAGAAACTCAAAGATCCAAGAAACTTAGCAAATCACTGAGAGAATATTTACAAGGAAGATGAAATATAACACATCATAATAACATTTTAGCAAGCTAAAGATGAAAATAAAGTGATAAAATCTAGAAGACAAAGAAATGCCATCTTTAAAGTATTAAACAAAAAAGCCCTGTCAATGTATATTCTATATCAAGCCTAAAATTTCATCAAAAAATAAGGTGAAAAAATGACTGTCCTAGACAACTTAAAGTTGAGATAGTTTGTCTTCAGCCCTAAAAACTTAAAGTATAATAAATATATATATATATACAAAAAGAAACATTAAAGGAAGTTTTCAGGTTGAATAAATAATATTCCAATGGGAATTTGACACTTAAAAATAAAGAAAGAACACCAAATATAATAAACATATTGTTAAGTATTCAAGATTATTATTAGGTATTCATTTATATAATCATTTTATCTTTAAGTCAAAAAAGACATAATTTATGGTGAGGTTCATAACACACACATGAGTAAAGCAAATGACCACGTTAATACAGTGAGATGGTGGCAGATAAGTGGTATATGCTATGTTAAGTTTCTTCATACATCTGGTGATGAAATATCAATTTAATATATAATTTAATAACATATATCCTAAACCTTAGATCAATCACTAAAATAAAAATCCAATAAAAAAATTAAATTCTAAAATATGCTCAAATAACCCAAATGAATGCAAAAATAGTAGAACAAAATAAAAGGGAACAAGTGAAGAAAAAATAAAACAAGTATCAAGATAGCAAAGTTAAACCCAACCATATTAAGTATCTTAGTAAGGCAAATAGTCTAAACACTCAGTTTAACAGAAATGTTTTTCAGACTACATAAAAACAAATCAACAACTTTCCAGTTATAGGCTAACTCTAAGCAATGTTTTAGATATAAAGACCCAGTTTTAAAATAAAAAGATTTTGAAGCATGCAAATTGTAATCATACAAAAGTAATAATGTTTTGTTAACATTATCAAAGTAAACTTAAAGACATGGATTATTCCTGCCACTAAAGAGCATTTTTCATGATGATAAAAATATAAATAAATCAGAAAGACATAAGCTCGTAAATGTATGAAACCTCATAGTACAGCTTTAAAATACACAACTTAAAAATAATTGAAAGATCTAATAAAAATATATAGAACTTCACAATCATATTTAAAGATTTTAGACATTTCTATTAGATCTTGAAAGATTAAATACACAAAACAAAATAAAATGAAACTTAGTAAGGATATGGAAGATTGAAATAGCTCTTTTAATGAACTGGACCAAAATGCTTACTTACAAACAGTATACAAAAATGCAGAATCCACATTCTTCTCAAATACACATGAAATATTTACCAAACTGGATCACATTCTGTTTCATTCAACAGTTGTTAATAAATTGCAAATGGCAAAAATCACAGTGTATATTTTGGACCATAAAATTCTGAATTATAAATAAATGAAAACATATATAGAAAATGGCCAAATATTTGGAAATTAATCAGCATGCCTGTTAATAAATCATGGAATACAAGAGAAATAACAATCATATTAGGAAATATTTTAACAAAACCATAATACAGACAAACTTGCAGAATTTGATAATGTTAAAACATGTTTAAAAATTAACTCACTAAGCTTTTAGCACTAAAGCATAAGGAAGAAAGGAAACATTAAAACTAATAACATGAAAGAAAGAGATATATAAAACAATAAAAATAAAGACATTAGAAGAAGCCAACGAATTTAAATGATATTTATTTAAAAGGATTCCTTAAAGTTATAAATGTATACATTACTGCGTAAAAAATCCTCAGATTTTTAGCACTAGAAATAAAACACAATCTTGTAAGAGAACTATTTACAATATAAGGGTTTTAAAGATATACGTAGAGCAACTTCATGTTGATAACTTGAACAACTTCATGTATATAGACAAATTCCTTGACATCGAAAATTACGAAAACTGCTCTAAAAGGAAAGATAAATATGAATAATACTGTATTAAATAATGCAGTTAAATTTATAATCTAAAATCTTACCACAATGAGTGTTTCAATAGTAAAGCAGTCACTGGTGAGTTCCACGATATATTTAAGAAAGAAGCAGTACCAATTTTCAATAGTTTTTCATAGAATAAAGGGAAAGAGAATATATTCAACCAATTTGATGAAGCCAATATAAACTGGTAATCAAACATTGATAAGGGCATTATGACAAGACTACCGAGCAGCAACTCTCATAAACATAGTTGCAAACATCCTTCAAGAAATACCAGTCAATTAAATCTGGCATTAACAATAAAAGATAATCCATCATGATTATGTGGGATTTATTCCAGAAATACAAGGATTGCTTAACATTCAAACATCAAGAAATAGATAATTTATCTTATTATAAGACTTAAAATATTTATTGATCACTTAAGTAGATATAGAGAAAGCATTAGATGTTATTCAACAATTATTCATGGCAAAATTCTCAACAAACAATCAACACAAAGAAACTTTCTCAATATGAAAAATTGCATTCATGAAAAACTCATAGCTACTATCACACTTAAGAGTGAAATATCGAGTTTAATCCCCTAAAATTAGGGACAAGGGCAAAGTTACCTACTCTTACCACTTCTAATCAATATTGTACTGAAGATCCTACTCAGTACAATAATAGAAGAAAAAATATTTGAGATATAAGAATTAAGGAAAAAGAAGTAAAATTATACTTATTTTCAAATATTATGATACTATGCTTATAAAATCCAAAGGAATATAAAAAAAGAACTGCTAGAACTAGCACCTAAATCCAGCAAGGTCATGGAAAACAAGATAAATTCACCAAAATCAATTATATATATACATGTCAGGAACATACATATTGAAAAGTGAATTAAGAAAAAATACAATTTACAATAATGTAAACAAGCATCACACACCTAAGAATGAATTTCATTACACACATGTGTGACCACTACATTCAAAATTACAAAACATTCTGAAAAAATTGAGACCTTAGAAATGTACAATGTTAATGTTTGCAAAATATTATTATATAACATTTTCTCTGGGAACTGATCTATTGTTTTGATGCAATTCCCAGTCCAAATACCCGCAGGGCTTTTTCCTTTGTGCAAATCGACGAATAGGTTGATTGTAATATTCTTTTGGGGGTAACATAATTATGTACAGAGCAACTCCAAAACATAATCAGATACATTATTAGAATTAGAAAATATGCTTATAAAAGTGCTGGTGACAAAGTAAATGTATAAAAATCAATTGTATAGCATAAAAATATCTAGTGATAAATCTAGAAACAGGTGAAAAAGTTACCTACTTTTGAGTCAGAATTTTCTGACTGAAGAAAGAAAAACCAAAATTGAATAAAGCAGCAAAGGGAAAACAATGTACAAGACAATTCTGAAAACTTGGCTATATTACTCTATTAGTTACTAAAAGTTAGCAAGAAACTGTACTAAATAAGACTACATATTTCTTGTAGGAATAATTAATCAAATAGTAAAGAACAGCAAGGAACAGACCCTCATGTGTAAATACAAGTTGTGACACGAAAGTGCTACTGAGTAGTATTATAGAAAGAAGAGTCTTCAATAAATGGCTCTGGTAATTTTGCACTCAAAACAAATACATTTGATTTATTTCTCTCACCACATGCATATACAAAAAATATTTATAGAGAGGTGTATATCCAAATGTGAGAAACAAGACTATGCAGCTTCTAGAAACTAGCAAAGAAAACTATTTTCTGATATTGAAATAAACAATAATTTATTATTAAACAAAGCAAAAATGGATGTAGTATAATGAACACACCAACACACTGGCTTTTATTTCAAAACTCATCAAAAGTCACTTTCAAGAGAGTACAAGTATATGACCTACATTGAAAGAAAATATTTTCATTATCTTCCCCTAAAAAAGCAAAGGGCTAATTTTAAAAACCTTCTTACACATCACTAATTAAAATATAGACAACAAAATTATTTGAACAAAACTTTTAAAAAAAGAATATGCAATACCAAATATATTTATGAAGAGTTTCAATATCACCAGTCTTCAGGAAAATGCAAATTAAATCTATGATAACATAGTATCATATATCCAATGACAATAACATATGTTGGTGAGAATGTGGAGCAATGAGAACTTCTAGTTGTTACTGGGAATATAAATTCATAAAACTACTTTAGAAAACTGGTTAGTATAATCTTCTAACATTCAACATAAACATATTATGAAATCCAACATTTTAATATCTAGGTTTATATTACCAACAAAATGAGTGTGCCTTTGCACCAAAAACTATATATTTTCACAGCAGCATAATTCATAATGGCCTTAAATTTGAAAGACCTTAAACTTCTATTAGCATTACATTTACACGATGCCATACAGCAATAAAGAAAATGTATTTATTACAGGTATACAAAAACATTAATTGAATCTCAAAAACATAAAATTGAGCCAGAGACCCACACTTTAAATAAAAGAAATAAAAGCACAGACTGTATGATTCCATTTTAATACATTTCAAAATATGGGCAAAACTTAAATAGTTCAACATCTAAATGACAGTTAACTTTAGGAAGGAGAGATTGGTTTGGTTTTTAATTTCATCAGTGATTTCATTGATTTGTTTCATCACCTGAGTAGTAGTTTCATGAGAGTATTTTGTTAAAAATCATTAAAATTCATGGTGAAAGTCCATTTTCTCAATGTGGCTTAAAATTCCATTAAAAAGAAAAATAAAAGAAAGTACTTTTTTAAATAAGTTGGTGTTATTTATTGCTTCTTGTTAAATCTTAGTTCTTGCAGAAAAATTTGATCATCTAATATTTATTGAGTAACTATTGCAGTAGTGTAAGAGGACAGAGGCAATGATAAGAGATCTGTCCTGGCTGTTAAGAACATTTTTGTTCTAAAATTTTCTACAAAAAAGCAAGCTTCATGTATTCTCACTTATTGGTGGTAGCTAAAAATTAGAACGATTGAACTCATGGAGATAGAGAGTAGAAGGATGGTTACTAGAGCCTGGGAAGAATAAGGGGAGGTGTGGGAGAAAAATGGGTCCGTTAATAGGTACAAAAAGTAATTAGAAAAAATGAATATGACCTAGTATTTGATAGCATAACAGGGTGACTACAGCCAATCATAATTTAATTATACATTTTAAAATAAAAGTCTATAATTGGATTGTAACACAAAGGATAGATGTTTAAAGGGATAGATACTCAGTTTACCATGATGTGACTATTACATATTGCATGCATGTATCAAAATATCTCATGTACCCTATACATACATACATACACCTATTATGGTACCCACAAAAATTGAAAATTAAAAATTAATAAAAAGGCTACTGGGAGAATTAGAAAAATAATCAATCAATCAATCAAATTTTCTACAGATCATTTCATTTTGGCTCCATATTCACCACTGGGAAACAATATATTCATTGCACACCTATGTATTTCACATTTATCAACACATTTGGCTCACAAAAATCGTTGCCTATAACATTAAGACACATACAATACACCAGAGTTACAAAGCATCCCCAGGATCTGAGTAAGCACTATTTGATTTCGAATGATCATTTCTTGCTCTACCTTTTGTTATAGAAGAATATTTGCATTATTTGCACTTTTATGTTCATTTAAATTTAAAGTTTCAAACATTATTTTCATTCTCCTCCCTCAGTTCACTTTACAAGCATTTTATAGGCATTTACTCTTCACCAGATTTTGTCTAGTTATAGGAAATGAAAACATAAAAAGGATATTATTGTTTGGAAGAGAAGCTTATAGTCTAATAAAAATGGCATAGTAGAAAAGAAAGTGACAACAATTGATCATTTAAGTTTAATACATATAAATGTTAATTTTTATAGTCAGTTGAATTTACTTTTTTAATGACTTCTTCTTCATTATTATTCTCTCTACTTGCCAGTCTTTCTTCCTACCCACTCTCCAAAAGGCTAAATTCACTTCAATGTGAATTACTCCTCTTAAAGTACATTTCTGATTATGCTTTTCGCTCTTTTAGTTTATTTTATTTTTCCTCCTCAAGGACCTTCAAGTTATCCCTTCTCTTTGCGAATATAGGCTGAACAGTGCAGTTTGGCATGCTTGGCATTGAAGTTCATCAAATTATTTTTTCCGCAAAATCTTTCAGCACTTATACAATATATACTGAATCAAATATTAGCTCTTTGTTAGTACAGCATACTCAGCTTTCTTGTTTTTTTTCTGTTAAACCATACTATTAGTACCAGGCACTAAATCATTATTAATTATTGTAGTTCTCAAATATTTGTCAGGCCCCTTTTCCATACGGCATGCTTAATAAATGATTTCACGAAAATAATGTACTGTGTAATTACAAACAGTTCATCAGGAAAATAGGGCAGAAGTGCAAAAATAAGACTATAACTTTCTTGCAAAATATGTAATAATTTTTTAATTAAACTTCTAAATGTCTTATGGTAACAGGTACAATACACTTTTACATTAGACAGACACTACAGCAACTATGGGAGTCTCAGCATTGAAACAGTATGGGACACTTCAAATTAAATATTTCTCATGTGTACTAGAGATATTAACTTTCTTTTTTTGTGAAAACTGGATATACATCAGATGTAATTGATGTGAAATAGAGATGTGGATAGAGGGGATGATTCTTCAGAAAAATATCAAAGTCAGTGCTATCCTTTGCAAAGTCATCCTGAGCATGCATTTTTCTCTGAATCTTTAATTGGAGAAACGGGCTATAAAACAGAATGAATTAGCAGCACCAATTAAGTCCCCTTTTTTCTTTTAGAAGTGTGTTGTTGTCATAAAAGTGGTGACTAAGAAAGTAAGTTCAGTTACTGAAGAATGCCCACCAAGAATAAAGAATTGGATGCAAAGCAGTAAGAGTTCATTTGTTTTTGTAATTCTGTTATTATTAACCTATTATTTTTTCTTCTGAGCCCAAGCTTGATACTGTGTCTGAAGCACTGGGATGGTTTAGTAATTTAAAATGTAAAACTTAATAGAATAATACTTTGCTGCAACCTTTAATCATATTTTTACATTGAGACTTGGTCCATATTTTTGTTTATTTTCTTAACTTCAAACATAATTGACAATCTTCAAAAATGTCATCTTTCTAAAGAAAGGGTCAACATTTAGCAGTGCATTACTAGATTTTTCACACATATTCATTGTTTTGTGGTCTTTAAGTATTTAATGTTGAATAAGAAATTCAAGCTTTACTTCTACATGCCCACATGTCGGATAGTTAATAAATATGTTTTTTCATTTGAATTCATTAAATTTGTTCGAAGTTTCAGAAACTACTAATACTTGTCATAAAATAAGTGATATAATTTAGTCAAAATGCTGAGTTATTTTTGAGTATTGAGAAGAATGTCAAATGTTAAATGGCATATTTTTCTTCTAATAACACCATCCTGGCTTGGCTGACCTAGTGAAGGGGAAGAAATACAAATTAATTTAGAGGTCACACTACACATTAGAATCTGTATAATTTTTGTTTTTCTTATCTTCAGTATTAAAAGAGGATTTTCAAGCTTTCAGTAGTACGTCAGCAAGTATCTTATTTAAATTTTTTAAATTAACAGATACTTTTACATATTTGAAAAAATTTTTACATTGAATTTAAAATTTTGGCTCCAATGCCTGCTTGATAATAAATTATAGAGAAGCCTAAGGAAAAGTCAATTAATTATTCATAACTCAGCCATCCATATATTTGTGTATATATATGCATTATGCCTTTATCCACCAATCATTTTAAGAGTATTCTAATATTAACACAAACTCTTTGAAACCATCAGTCTTTATTCCTCATAATGTCTGATTGCATTTATATACACACATATATACATAAAACTTCTCCAGTTATATTTACATGTTTATATATACCACTACAATATACATACACTATATATACAACACATACATATATTAACCTTTTTAAAAATCTACTCTTATCTGTTAAGACATACTAATATAAAGCCAGTTTAAAAATATAGCCTATGGCAAGTTTTTATGTCTGATTTGCTTGCTTATTGAATTTAATTGGTCATGTTATGCATAAATTCATTTCCAAATACTTATTAATTACCTTCTGTGTTCCAGATTTATATTAGTAAATTTTTCTTGTCTAATTGCTAGGAAATAACAAAGTATAATACATGTTACTGACCCACTCCTCACAGTGGAGCCGTAAATGGAGTCCCATATAGTAAGGTCTAAATATTTAAAGTTTTAACCCAAGATATAACTATCACCCATCCCTTTTCCTAGCTGTGGATCCCACTTTTAGTTCCCTTTACACCTTAACTGTACAACCCAGAGGCTCTCCAAAAGCCGTATTTCACCTTACAGCAGGTCTGGTTGTTGGAGCCTGAGCATATTTATAAACGGGGTTGAAGAGAGCAAAGCTGGAAGTGGGTTGTCCAGGGCTCCTGAACCAGGATGGAAACTGACCTCGTCACAGTCTTCAGAGAGCTGAGCAGGCTGTTTCTCTATCCTGTGGAATAATCTTATCTGTTCTGAATTTCCAGGCAGGTAAGGTCTTTCAAATTAAGACCACTTAAGTCAAGGAAAGACAGAAAACTCAGCTATCTGTTTGGTTATACATTTTAACTGATTTGGGTGGTCAGCTTAAAACGAAAGCAGCCAAATTTCCTACAGCCATGCTTTTCTACTTCCCTGCCGTCAACACACTCACATACTCACACACTTGTGAACTCTCAGATTCACATCCATTCAACAGGAGGACCTGGTTTAGCTCACACATTCCATTCTTGTATTTCGTTTGTACTCGAATTAATCATTCAGTTTAGCGGAGCCGGAGTTTCTCCTTGTACAGGTCTAAGAGAATATTTTAATGTTACTGTTGAAAGTAAAAATAGTCATACAGGATTAATTTTAAAAAAGAATTTCATTGTACCTTTAGAGTGAGAAGAACTGAAGTTTGCTCTTGCTTCTGTTATCTGGTATGGAATAACAGTCAGTACATACATGCGTATTACAGATTTCTTATCATGTTCATAATGTTTAATACCTAGTTCTATAATCATCCGAGTTATATAAACTGTAGTTAACCATGTATCTTCAAAGCATATTACTAATCTTGTTGATGCTATTATATATTCTGAAACAGCAAAATATGTGCAAAAACTTTTGGCTTAAATAGGATCAGAGTCCTCTGCTTCTGATCTTTTTGATATATGAGTTGTCAAGGAGACAGTACTTTGGAGGATGCTGGAAAATACATGGCAATATTATAGTTTAGAAGACAAAACCTTAGGAAGTGTTTCCCTCTCTTAGTCCAAGACATGAATGAAACCTATAAAAATATCTATTGATAGGGAAGGCACGGTGGCTCACGCCTGTAATCCCAGCACTTTGGGAGGCCAAGTTGGGCGGATCACGAGGTGAAGGGATCGAGACCTTCTTTGCCAACATGGTAAAACTGAAACCCCGTCTCTACTAAAAATACAAAAATTAGCTGGGCCTGGTGGCACAGGCCTGTAGTCCCAGCTACTCGGGAGGCTGAAGCAGGACAATCGTTTGAACCTAGGAGGCAGAGTTTGCAGTGAGCAGAGGTTGTGCCACTCCAGCCTGGCGAAAGAGATTCCATCTCAAAAAAAAAAAAAAAAAAGAAAATCTATTGATATACTTTCAGTGCACAACAATTCTCCTAAAACTTTTAATGACGAAAATAGGTAGATATTTGGGTGCCTAAAAAAAGAGATCTATTTTAAGATGGAATTAGAATTAATTCTGTGGATATTTCACATAGCAACGAGAACTGACCTGGTCTAAGAATGGCTTGGCAAAGTGACAATGAATATAGTATCTGAAGGATAAGTTGGTCAAGCAGAGGTAAAAGGAGAAAGATTATCCTATGCAGAAACACCTTAAAAAGTCCAGAGTTAGGATAATGGGTGCAATATCCAAGGAAAATAAGTTTTCATATAGGATGGATCAGTTAGGTTTTAGAATCCCATCTTTTAATTTGCTCAGACATTTATATATCTCTTTTTAAATTATTTATCTTAAATTGAACCTAATTTTGACAACCGTGCTTATACTCCCCTGTGGACTTAACATTTATTATGCAGATACCTATCTAGATGAATTTGACATATATTCTACATTTTATGAGGTCCTGAGTGGAAATTACCTGTATTGAGTGACGTACCCCTATAGGACAAGAATGTCTGGGATCACTAAACCATTGTAAGTGATTGAGTGAATGGCTTTGCTTAAATGTCAATACACCCATACTGGCTACTGCTATTACCGTTAGGGTATTGTTGCTTTCCTCTTGCCTGTCTACATCCTAAAAGAGGTCTTGTTTCCTTTTTTTTTTTTAATTCTTTCTCCCTCAACACTTTTTGAAAGTTAATATGCAATTTGTTTTATTATGGGAATTGGCACTCAGTCACCAGCCTGCTTACTCATTACATTTTCCATCTCTCTCTTTGCTGATTTTTGATATACCTTGCTATTTTTGCAGCCTCCAGTGAAATGCAGAAATAAAAAGATAATTAAGTGTTCATGATCACTTTCCTTCGGAATCATAAAACTATGCAATCTTATTTTTCAACTGCAGTGGATGAATGACAAACCGAAATAAAAACCAATGATTTATATTAAGCCAGGTAGGTATTTTGTGATCCTAGTCATGTAGGAAAACATTGATAGTGAAAATGTGACTCGAGTCATTTTTTTCTATTATGTTTGTCCATAACTTGATAGTATGATCCTTTACTTTTATTTGTTTTATGTAAGTATAGAAGAACACCACAAAGCATAAGCCAGAATTTGCATATATGACAGAGAAGTAAAGACATTGGGAAACCTGGCAACTAAAGTTTAAATAGTTAAAAGTGTAACATATATAACATTATTAGAGACAAGGCAAAGCTATCATAGCCAAGATGACTCAAATATATACATATATAATGTATATATGTATATATAATATATATAATGTATATATATGATTCTTTTCTTTCATTATTATGTATTCATTACAAACATTTCAGTTTTTGGAAAGGTTTTTAATTTAATACTAAAACAGGTTTTATTCACTTTTTCCAAATCAATCATATTTTGCCTTTTTCCCCTAGTGGTCCTGTATATAGTTCAGGCAAAAAAAAAAAAAAAAAATAGCTATCTTGACTCTGCAGCTTTGGTATTATTGACCTCGTCAAATATAAGAAGGATGACAGAACAGAACACACATTTTTCAGTGATATAAGCTGATTATATTCAGTCAAGTCGACATTTAAGGATCATTTCTAATCACATTTAGAATTGAATCTCATGCTACTCTTGGTAAATCCTTCCTGAACCTTATAGCCTTTTGAACTTAAGAAGGAACTGTCCGATACTTGAGAAAAATGCTTGCCAATTAGGAAAAATGGACAGTGATGAAGGAATAGCCCATAACTGCAAATATAATCAGAATAAATCTGTAGGATGAACTTTAATCTACCCTGAGAGATGTGATAGGGAATTGGGCATATGCCCTTTTCTCCACTGGCTTTTCTTTTTCAAACACGGATTACTCTTGGCTGACCCTCTTTATAATTTGTGTAAAATTGATTTCCCTCTTCTCTTGGATTGCATTATAAAGTCACACTGCCAGTAGGAAAATCACATATAGCCAAAATTAGCCTTGATAATCTCACAAATAATCCTTCAATTTCAAAACCTGGAACCTCAGATTCTTAAAATAATATGCATTTTATTCATGGATTTTTTTCCCCTCTGGAAGTAATGGAGGTCAAGTTTTTGTTAGAATGAGGAAATATTCTATCTCCCCTTTTTAAAACTCTTTGCTTCTCTCTTCCTTTCAATCTCTACCTCTATCTTAATTTTAATATCATCTTTCTCAGTCATATTGCTACAATTAAGCAGGCTAAATATGCATATGACCTGATTCCATTGTACCGAACATAAGATAGAGCTGATATAATTCAAGGGTGGTAATTCAATATCCAATTGTTGAAAACAGTTACAGTACATCAGTGAAAAAACATTTACGTCTACTTAGGTATTGCCGTATATTTTCCCAGCATCTGATCTCTGGTGAGATAGGAAGGTAACATATCCACAAGAAGAGTGGGACACTGTTAATTAAGCTCTCTGAATTTTTCATCTAACTCTCTAATGGCTATTATTTATTTGTTTGCTCTCTCTCTCTCTCTCTCTCTTTTTTTTTTTGCTGTAGAGTTACCCATATAAATTTACTCATGTGTATACCATGGTGCCATTTGTTTTAGCAACAGGAGACTGGATGGTTTGTGATATAGTTTGGATACATGTCCCCGCCCAAATCTCAGTTGAATTGTAATCCCCAGTATTGGAAGTGGAGCCTGGTGGGAGGTGATTGGATAATAGAGGTGGATTACTCATGACTGGTTTAGCACCATATCCTTGGTGCTTTCCTCAAGAGAGTGAGTGAATTCTAGTGAGAATCAGTTGTTTAAAAGTGTGTGGCACCTTCTCTCTCTCTCTTGCTCTGTTCTTGCCATGCGATGTTCCTGCTTTCGGGTCTCCTTCCAAATGAATAAAAGCTCCCTGAGGCCTCCCCAGAAGCAGATGCTGCTTTGCTTCCTGTAAAGCCTGAAGAACTGTGAGACAATTACACCTCTTTTCTTTTCTTTTCTTTTTCCTTCCTTCCTTCCTTTCTTCCTTCCTCCTCTTCCCCTCTTTTCTCTTCTCTTCTCCCTTCCTTCCTTCCTTCCTTCCCTCTCTCTTTCCTCCCTCCCTTCCTTCTTTCCTTGCTTTCTTGCTTTTTTTTTTTGCTTTTTTATTCTTCTTTTTTTTTTGAGACAGAGTCTCACTCTGTTTCCCAGGCAGGAGTACAGTGGCGCAATCTGGGCTCACTGCAAACTGCCTCCCAGGTTCAAGCAATTCTAATGCCTCAGCTTCCTGAGCACTTGGGACTACAGGTGCGGGCCATGACTCCCAGCTATAAACCTTTTTTTTTCTTTTTATAAATTAGCCAGTCTCGAGTATTTATAGCAATGCAAGAATGGACTAATAGAGTTTGTGATATAGCCCACACTATTTTTTCTCACTGTGGCTAGAAGAGCCACATAATGAGATAAATGCAATGCCTAAATTTAAAACATAATGAAATCATAATCTTGTGATATTCACTTTATTACCTCAAAAGAAAAGAAAGAAAGTCTCATTAAAATGCTTGACTTGACCATTAGTTTGTGGAATTGAAACAAAGGTAGAGTCTTATTAAAATAAACATTACCATAAAAAGCATATTTCACCAAAACTAAGAAACAATAGTGATATTTTGCATACATAACTTCAAGGTAGTCAAAAGTACAATGAAAATACTTTCAACCCTCACTCCAAATTCAATTTTCTTTGTCCCACTACTATTTAATTGCCTACATGGTCTGGAATTCAACTGTGAATAAAAGCAAATAAAATGTCTGGTAGATATATTTGTATTTCTTCTCAGAAAGTTTGCTGGAGAAATGTTGGCAAAACTATTCCTTCTGTAGGGTTTAGGTCAGTGATTTTTAAATCTGACAAACATTTTCCAAGGTTGAAAAGGAGTCGTTATTAAAACAAGATAAAATATAATGGTAAAGTTACTGGACAGCATTTTTATTTTAAAAACTAATAATAAAACTTTAATAGAACAATAAAGAAATAAAGAAACCACAGCATAGGAAGTTCATAGATTCATTTAATGTGACTGGCCTTTCCTCTCCTCCTTTTTAACAATATTTTTAAGTTCAAGTACCTAATATAAAATGTTCCTCATCTTCATCTTTTATGCCCAATTTTATTCAAGCTTCATAGTAGATTGAAATTAGTTCGCATATGTTTTTCAGCCTATTAGGCGAAGTATTTGATGTGGGAAACCTACTTAATACAACTACTATTAGACTTTTTGGTTCACAATATATTCAATACATAATCATTAATTAATATACATTTTTACAAAACATGGTATTCTTCAGGCTCATCCAGCCAAACTTCCCAAAGCCTAGAGTCTTTTTGTTATATACTGGAATAAGAATTAAGGAATTGTTGTCTATCTAAATAGTTAACTTTTCACTAAGATGAACCAACTAAAAACATTAAAATTGTCATCACTCATCAATGGGGTATTTCGTTTCGTTCTTTATTTTCTTCAGTATGGAAAACTGACTAGCCGAGATGGTTTAACAAGTGTCCATTCCTTTAAGCCCCGTGGGTTGTTGTTAAGATAGTCTTTTTTGTCTTTCTAGAAGTTAGTTACAAAGTCTAATGATAGAAGTATAATTTTAATAGTGAGGATTGTAGTTATATTTTTGTTATTATCATCCATGAACTGAGTTTCATATTTTCTATGTTTGACAATACACTTCAAAATTACTGATTTAGTAAATATGGCTTAATGATCGAAACTTTTTTTTACCTTTACTTTCTAAAATACATTATGTATAAAATTCACATAAATAAAATAGAATGAAATCTATGTAATATAGAGAAAAATATTTTCTTTAAATAAAAAATTCCATTAATGTGTACAGCATATATTTTGCTACTGAAAAACGTTTTATTAGCTACTTGCAATGCTTTAAGCTACTCTCCCCTGGAATAATTATGAGCATTTTATTTTGAAAATTTACTCTTTAAACAATGCCAAATCATTCAAAATGTACTGACTATCAAAAAAAGTAATTTTTTCTGGCAGTACATGATCATATTAATGTTCTTGAAATAAACATACATAAATAATTTAATAAATTGCATCTGATGTTTATTTCTACAAGAGAATTCTAATAAGAGCTTAAGAAAATTCAAAGTGTTGCTTTATTTTGTAAATTATAAGGAAATAGAATCTATTAACGTGTTTATTTTCTCCAAAGCAAAAGACACAGTTTTTCTTAGGTAAACATGTAAGCTCTATTATAATAATTTTTATAGTGATCTATCATTATAATAATCTATTATTACAATAATCTAGAGTAGTCCCTTTTCTATAGCAATCTATTATCTATTGAGATAAACTAGTGAAGGCTATTTACACCTTTCCAGGAGTTCAAAACCCTATTTAAAATCTATTAGAAGAAATTAAATTTCACATTTTACTATTAAGACTATACAGATAAATATATGTATACTGTTGTAGAACCGTATGATGATTATATTGCTTTGCAATTTAATGTTAACATTAAAATACTTCATATATTTCTAATTTCTCATTTATAATATGATTTTTTTATTTGTGTATATTAACCTCAGATGAGAGAATGTGTCAAATGTTAAATGTACAGATGCTTCTTCCCATGGTTATTTGCTATAAATTCTCATACAATTTTTTTTTTAGTCTTCAAATTTTCCCTGGCAGATGTACTAGTGTTAGAGTAGCTGCCTATGACAAAACCGTGGCTGGGTAGAAATTCTATACAAGTGTGAAAGCATGCAGAAAATAGTTTATTCCATGCAATTTTATTGCAAAAAAAAAAAGCAGAAGTTTTACATTCAGAGGAAAAGAGAAAAATAGGAAACTCACAATTACGGGGCCAGTGCTTTTTTATCTCTTTATATTATCTATATTATATGTGTGTGCATGTGCGCATTTTTTTTTTTTTTTTTTTTTTTTTTTTTTTTTTTTTTTTTTTTTTTTGAAATGGAGTTCCACTCTTGTTCCCCAGCCTGGAGTACAATGGCGCCATCTCGGCTTACTGCAACCTCGGCATTCCAGGTTGGGTTCAAGCAATTTTCCTCCCTTAGCCTCCCCAGTAGCTGAAACTACAGGCATGTGCCACCATGCCCAGCTAATTTTGTATTTTTAGTAGAGATGGGCTTTCTCCATGTTGGTCTGGCTGGTCTTCAACTCCCGATCTCAGGTGATCCGCCTGCCTCGGCCTCTCAAAGTGTTGGGATTACAGGTGTGAGCCACAGCGCCTGGCCGCATATGTGCATTTTATATAATCTGTAGTGATTATAATTTGACAGGGTCGTCATAAAATATTCTAATTTATTTGACTTTGTAGACTACAATAGAATAGGTATAAAAATTATTTGCAACACTAACCTGCTTTGTGACGTGTCTAGTGTTATACTATCCTGTTGTACATTTGTCTCAACAGTATATAAAAGCCTCTTGAAGTCAGGACATATTTTATAGAATCGTGTCATCCAAAATAAATTATATCATCTTATAGAATTGTATCATCGAGCACAATACTTTGCTTACATCAGATGTTCAATAAATGTCATATAATTTTCTTTTACTTTGGTACAATGAGAAATATGAAAATGCGGGAAGAAAAGATGTCCCAATACACATAACTTATCAAATACATTGTGGAAATATGAAAGTCTCAATTATAGCATAAGAAAACATGATCCAACATTAATACAGTAAGGCATATGCAGATTTCTAGACAAAATTAATATAAAAAATTCACATCTAAGAAAATAATTCTTAAATTCTGGTGCAATCAATTTCTTTATAGCTTATAAGTATCCTAGTTACAAAATACAGAACCTCTTTGGACTAATTGCACAGAAATCAATTAATGAATAAATTTTCTTAGCTTATGGAGCTGATAAAAAGCTGAAGACAAAGTCATAAAATGAGCAGAAAGGAAGGGAATCTAAGCAGAGTGATTACAGCCATGATCATAGCATCATTTAATCATATTGCCATAATTATTGAATACTAGGTATTTGTGTTCTTACCGCCACTAACATTAGACATCAGGCTGTTCACTGATAGCTGCTCTTGTCTCTGAAATTTAAAGGTTGCTGGCATCTCACTTGACCCTCGACTGCTGCCCTCCCCATGCTTCACTGCATCAGTAGTGCAGATTCAGAGCTCCAGAGTGATATGTCGGATGGGCAAGCCAGAGTCCACGGGTCCATGTCTTGGACTGCAGACAGGTTCAAAGTGAATATGGCACTTGAATGTTTGACTTTCACAATGGTAGGATTGACATTTCCTAATAATAGATAAAAGTTCAGTTCCTGAGTAGATAAAATAATAGATAAAAGTTCAGTTCCTGAGAGATGTCTCAAAAATTCTGTTTCTCGGCCTGGTGAGGTGACTCACGCCTGTAATCCCAGCACTTTGGAAGGCTGAGGGGGCTGGATCAGTTGAGGTCAGGAGTTTGAAACTAACTTGACCAACATGTTGAAACCCCATTCCTACTAAAAATACAAAATTAGCTGGACGTGGTGGTGCACTCCTGTAATCCCAGCTACTCAGGAGGCTAAGGCAGGAGAATCGCTTGAACCTGGGAGGCAGAGGTTGTAGTGAGCCGAGATTGCACCATTGCATTCTAGCCTGGGCAAGAGGAGCCAAACTCCCTTTCAAAACACACACACACACACACACACACACACACACACACACACCCCTCTGTTTCTCATTTGCAGGTAACATCTAGGTGCTTGTATCTCCTCCTATACTTGAGGACTATTTATAGTTCTGTATGCTAACATTCTAAATAAGTGAAATTTTTGTCATATTTAAATTAAGACACCATGAAGCATTTTAATGCCAGTGTGCCAAGGCATGATCGTTTTTTTTCTTTTTTTCTAAACTGGCTCATACTTACAAAAAGCAAGGTAGACAAAGCTTAGTTTATCAAGAAACAACTAATTTTGAAATACAATTCCTTATCTAGCTCATTCTCCTGTTAGGTCCATTAGCCTATATGTACTTCAAGAATGACATGTTCGTTACATTCTTACTGTCACAGATTAGGGGAGTGTTAGGTTCAAAAAGAGATACACAGTAAAGGGTTTCTGGGGGGTTTGTGTTTTCATGGAATGTGATTGTATAATGTCTGATTATTATTTTTTAAGTTATTAAGGGTGACTTGTGTTGTCATACCAATTTAATTTTGTAAGTACTTCAAGGAAGTTTCAACATGAGGTGCAGTCTCAGAAAATTTCATATTCAAACATGTAAAATCAAAGTAAAAATTATGCATGATTTAAGAATGACAAGCCTCAGGTATTTTGTAATATTATTTATATATGTGTTTAGAAAGCAAAATATAAATATTTATCTCCAAATATAAAAGACTTTTTTTCTTGTTTTTTAATGACAGACAACATACAGAACATGCAAGAAATTATTTTGGAAGTAGCATGTCACTTCCATATATATGATTTCCAAACAAAAGAGCAGGACACAGACTACGTTTTTTTAAAAAAAAACTGCATCAACAAAGGATATCGTGAATACTGTACTTTGCAGATAGTTCTGTCAATATAATGAGACTTATTATAAACTAATAGTTGTTTGCAGACATACAGATTCATTTATTAGAATCTGAAGAAACGAAATTAAATTGATATGCCTTGAAATGTAAGCTTAATTTTTTTTTTTTTAACATCACACCTGCTGTTAAGATCTTTTTCATTCAGTGCCAGAAGTGCTGAACTCAGTTAAAAGTGTTAATAGAATGGAGATGGAAATTCAGAAACTGCTCTTGGAATACTGAAGAGGGGTTACATTGTTCCTCTGATACATGTGTAGATCCAAATTTGAAAGACAAATTTGCGCAGGTAATGTTACATAGCAGCAAGTGCATCTCTGCTACATGCTGTTACCCAGGGACTCCTGTATCTTTGATCTAATGACTCTGCAGTCATCTACGGTGAAGTCCTCAAAGATTTTAGTCTCAGAAGCCTTTCCATTTCTGAGAATTGTTAAGAATCGCAAGGTCTTTTCATTTAAATAAGTTATATCAATTGACATTTACTATAGTAAAAATTTAAACAGATTCAATTTTAGAGATATTTATTTACTCCATTTAAAAACAGTAATAAATTCATTACATATTAGTGTAATTAATATTTTTAAAGGTATATTTTTCAACAAAGAAAATTTGTGAGAATAGTGACATTGTTTCACATTGTTGCAAGTCTCTTTAGTGTCTAGCTTAGCAGATGACAGCTACATTCAGATATCTGCCTCTGCATTTGGTAGTTTTCAGTATCTCATGTCATGTAGCATTTGGAATACTGTGCTGTGCATTTTCAGAGAATAAGTTTAAAAATACTTGAGTATTACTTAAAATTAGATATATTTAAAATAATTTTGAAAAGTAAAAGCAAGATTTTAACATCTCAGTATTAATTTTAAAATACCTTACCCATTCAGGGTACTGAAAGAGCACTGGGGATTCCCAGAGGTGCCTGGAGGACACTTTGAGAACCACTGCTCTAGGGCCGTGTATTCCAATTAGGGAAGATGTTTCCAAACTATTTAGTTTATGGTTCCCTTACTGTCTCAATCATTTTTTAAAGTGTGACAAGAAAAAAGTAATATGCTAAAATTTTCCTTTATAAGTATTTGGGTTCAAACAGCTTAATAAACATGTCCTAGCAACTTAATAGCTATTTTTAAAATAAAGATAAAATACTATAAATATTTTGTTTTATATTATTCTTAAACAACCATAATTTCTTATTATGGGATGATTACACAATTTCTTAATTATGCAATTATATCGGAAATAGTCACCCACATTGCCACTGCTGTATTTTCCTATGGTACTTTCTTTTTTTAATGAACTTTTAATTTTAAAACAGTTTTAGATTTATAGAGAACTGTGAGAAGATAAGAAAGTTCTTATAAGCCTAAACCTAGTTTCCTATATTATTAACATATTCATACAAGTGTGGTTCATTTGTTATAATTATTATTAATTTAAGACTGTACTCGGATTTTCTTAGTTTTTACCTCATGTTCTGTTTCTATCCCATGATCACATTTACTTGTCATGTCTCCTTTGGCTCCTCTTGACTCTGAAATTTCATCAGATTTTTCTTTGTGTAATGACTTTGACAACCTTGAGGAGTACTGTACAAGTATTTTGCAGAATGCCCCTAAATAAGGATTTGTCTAATGGTCTTCTCATGATTGGAGTGGATTTACTGGAGAATGATCGCATAGGTATATGCCAGTTTCATCACATCATATTGAAGGCACTTACTATTCATATGACTACTCACTGTTGATGCTTGGCTGAGGTAATGTTTGTCAGGTTTCTCTACTGTAAAATTACTCTTTTTCCCGTTTTCCATACTGTAGTCTTTAGTCCTTAGAAGGAAGTATGTGCAGTCCATACTGCTTGAGAGCAGAAAATTATTTGGAAATTGTCTGCACTTGAGGTTTTTTTTTTTGTTTTTTTTTTTTGCTTATTTGTTTTTGTTTTTGTTATTGATTTTCCAATATCTACTGTGATGACCTGGAAGAGCTCCTGATGATAAAATAAAACAGTTAGGCCGCCTATAACTGAGTCCCCTGGGAGTTTTAACCTCTTAGCTTGTCCTGATTGGGCCTTCAGCAAATCAGCAATTACAGTTTCAGGTTTTTGTGCCCCAGCATTGGTTTCTGCAACAGTTTCTGTTAATGAGTTTCTGCTCTGGTAATTTGTGATGCTCTGTATCCCCATGTCTATCTCTCCAATTTTTGGAACAGCTGTTTGCACTGTGACCTCATTTTTCTGAAAACTTTTCTGAAGAAAAGTTGTTGATTTTTCTTTTTGTTCAGCTTTTAACTTGTTGTTTTGAATGGAGTGAAAACTTTTAAGTTTCCTATATGCCATACTGAAAATCAGAAGTGGTGGTTTATATTTTTGGAAAGATTTAATTATTGATTTATGGAGCTCTTCAGGTAATCTATTACAATTTTTGTAAGTTGTGTCTTTCAAAGAATTGGTTCATTTCATCTGATTTTAAATTTTTTGGCATAGAGTTGTTCATAATATTTCTTTTTTTATCCTTGAAATAATAACATTGGGAGAAATAGTAATGACCTCTCTTTTATTTCTGATATGCAGGATTTGTGTCTTCTCTCTTCTCTTTCTCTCTCCCTTTTTCTTTTGTTAGCCTGGATATATGTTTAACAATGTTAGTTATCTTTTTTAAACGATCAGATTTGGACTTTGGTTGTGTTAAGGATCTTTTTTTTTTGAAACATTTATTTTAGGTTGGGGTGGGTACATGTGCAGGTTTGTTACATGGGCAAATAGTGTGTTTCTGTGGGTTTGTGTACAAATGATTTTATCACCCGGGTAGTGAGCATAGTATATAGTACTTGATAGGTAGGTTTTTTTGTTTGTTTGTTTGTTTTTCCTTTTTTTTTTTTTTTTTTTTTTTGAGATGGAGTCTCACCCTGTTACCCAGGCTGGATTGCAACGGCGTGATCTCTGCTCACTGCAACCTCCACCTCCTGGGTTCAAGTGATTCTCCTGACTCAGCCTCCCGAGTAGCTGGGATTACAGGTGCACCCCACGACGCCTGGCTAATTTTTTGTATCTTTAGTAGAGATGCGGTTTCACCATGTTGGCCAGGCTGGCTTCGAACTCCTGACATCGTGATCCACCCGCCTTGGCCTCCCAAAGTCCTGGGATTACAAACATGAGCCACTGCACTCGGCAGATAGGTAATTTTTTATCTTCACTCTCCTCCTAGCCTCCAACCTCAAGTAAGCCCTGATCTCTATTGTTCCCCTCTTTGTGTCCATGCATTCTCAATGTTTAGCTTCCACTTCAGAGTGAAACATGTTTTCTGTTCCTGGGTTTATTTGCTGAAGATAACGGCCCCCAGCTGCATTCATGTTGCTGCAAAGGACACAATTCCATTCTTTTATGGCTGCATAGTAGTCCATGATGTATATGTACCTCATTTTCTTTATCCAGCCCACTATTAATGGACATCTAGGTTGATTCTATGTCTTCGCTATTGTGAAAAGTGCTGCAATGAACATGGGCATGCACAAGTCTTTATCATAGAATAATTTATATTCTTTTGGGTATATTCCCAGTAATTGCATTGCTGCGTCAAATGGTAGTTTTGTTTTAAGTTGTTTGAGAAATCTCCAAAGTGCTATCCACAGTGGGTGAATTAATTTATATTCCTACCAGCAATGTATAAGCATTCCCTTTTGTCTGCAACCTCACCAACATCTGTTTATTTATTGAATAAACACATACTAACTGGTGTGAGATGGTGTCTCACTGTGCTTTTGATTTGCATTTGCATTTCCCTAATGATTAGTGATGTTGATCATTTTTATTTTATTTATTTATTATTAATCATTTTTATTTTATTTTAAACGGAGTCTTGCTCTGTTGCCCAGGCTGGAGTGCAATGGTGCAGTTTCGCCTCACTGCAACCTCTGCCTCCCAGGCTCAAGCAATTCTCCTGCCTCAGCCTCCCAGGAAGCTGGGATTACAGGCACGTGCCACTGTGCCCAGCTAATTTTTGTATCTTTAGTAGAGACGGGGTTTCACCATGTTGTCCAGGCTGGTCTTGAACTCCTGACATCAGGTGATCCACCCACCTTGGCCTCCCAAAGTGCTGGGATTATAGGTATGATACATCACGTCTGGCCGAGCATTTTTTCATATGCTTGTTGGCCACATGTGTGTCTTCTTTTGAGAATTGTCTGTTCATATCCTTTGCAATTTTTGATTTAAGTTCCTTATAGATTATGGATATTAGACCTTTGTTGAATGTATAGCTTGCATTTTTTTTCCCTTTCTGTAGATTTCTGTTTACTCTGTTGATAGTTTATTTCGCTGTGCAGAAGCTTTTCAGTTTAATTAGGTCCTACTTGTCTATTTTTGTTTTTGCTGCAGTTGCTTTTGGAGTCTTCATGATGAAATCTATGCCAAGGCATATGTCTAGAATAGTATTTCCTAGATTTTCTTCTAGGATTTTTACAGATTTAGGTTTTACTTTTAAGTCTTTAAAACATGTTGAATTGATTTTTGTATATGGTGTAAATAATGGTTTTAATTTCAGTCTTCTTCATATGGCTAGCCAGTTATCCCAGCAACATTTGTTAAATAGGGAGTCCTTTCCCCTGTGTTTGTAATTGTTGACGGTCAAATGGTTGAAGTTATGGGCCTTTATTTCTGGGTTCTCTAACCTGTTCAGTTAGTCTATGTATCCGTTTTTCGTACCAGTATCATGCTGTTTTGGTTACTGTAGCTCTGTAGTATAGATTGGTGTTGGGTAGTATGATTTCTCTAGCTTCATTCTTTTCACTTAGGATTGCTTTGGATATTCAGGTTCTTTATTGATTCCCTATGCATAGTTTATTTTAATTCTGTGAAAAATGACATTCACAGTTGGATAGGAATAGAATAGAACCTGTAAATTGTTTTTGGCAGTATGGCCATTTTAACCATATTGATTTTTCCTGTTCAGGATCATGGAACTTTTTTATTTTATTGTGTCATCTCTGATTTTGTCAGTAGTAATTTGTAATTCTCATTGTCAGGTTCTTTCACCTCCTTGGTTAGCTATATTTCCAGGTATTTTATTCTTTTTTTGGCTATCGTAAATGAGATTCTTGATTTAGTTCTCAGCTTTGACATTATTGGTGTATAGAAATGCTACTGATTTTTGAACATTAACTTTGCATCCTAAAACTTTACTGAAGTTATTAGGTGTAGGAGCCTTTGGGCAGAGACTGTGGGGTTTTCTAGGTGTAGAATTATATCATCTGCAAAGAGAGATAGTTTGACTTTCTCTCTTCCTGTTTGGGTGCGTTTTACATTTTTCTCTTGTGCGATTGCTCTGGCTAAGACTTCCAGTACTACACTGAATAGGAGTGGTGAGAGTGAGCATCTTTGTCTTGTTTCAGGCCTCAGGGGAATGCTTTCAGCTTTTGTACGTTCAGTATGATGATGACTGTGGCTTTGTCATACATGGCTCTTATTTTGAGGTGTTCCCTTGATGACTAATTTGTTGTTTTTTTAAAACAGGAAGTGATGTTGAATTTTGTTGAAAGCCTTTTCTGAGTCTATTGAGATGATCATGTGGTTTTTGTTTTTAGTTGTGTATGACATCAATCACATTTATTTATTTGTGTATGTTGAACTAACTTTGCATCCCAGGAATTAAAGCCTACATAATCATGGTAGATTAGCTTTTTGATGTGCTTCTGAATTCTATTTGGTAGTATTTTGATGATAATTTTTGCATATGTGTTCATCAAGGATATGAAATTTTTCTTTCTCTTAGTGTCTCTGCCAGGTTTTAGTATCAGAATGATGCTGGGCTCATAGAATGAGTTAGGAAAGAGTCCCCTTGCTTTGATTCTCTGGAATAATATCAGTAAGATTGGTATCAGCTCTTCTTTATACATCTGGTAGAATTCAGTTGTGAATCTATCTGGCCCAGGGATTTTTCTGGTTGGCAGGCTTTTTGGTACTGATACAGTTCCAGAACTCATTATTGGTCCGTTCAGGTATTCAATTTCTTCCTGATTCAATCTTAATAGGTTATATGTTTCTAGGAATTTATCCATTTTTTTAGCTTTTATTGTTTGCGTAAATAGGTGTTCATAATTGTCTCTGATAGTTTTTTTTTTTTTTTTTGGTTTGTGTGTTTGTATTTCTATGGGATTGGCAGTAATGTCATTTCGGACTGTATTTATTGGGGGCTTCTCCCTTCTTTAAATTAACCTAGCTAGTAGTCTATCAAACTTATTTATTCTTTTAAATAACCGGCTTTTGATTTCATTGATCTTTTACAGGCATTTTCACATCTCAATTTTGTTCAGTTCAGCTCTGATTTCGGCTATTTCTTTTCTTTTGCTAGGTTTGGTGTTGGCTTACTCTGGTTTTTGTATTTCCTGTAGGTGTGATATTAGGTTGTTAATTTGAGATCTTTCTAACTTTTTGATGTAGGCATTTAGTGCTATAAACTTTCCTCTTACCATTGGTTTAGCTGTGTCCCAAGATTCTGGTATATTGTATCTTTGTTTTCATTAGTTTCCAAGAATTTTTTAATTTCTGCCTTAATTTTATTCTTTACCCAAAAGTCATTCAGGAGCAGATTGTTTAATATCTATGTAATTGTGTGATTTTATGCTTTGTTGTCAAGTGCATACACATTTAGGATTTTTATATTTTTTGTAAAATTGACCCCTTTATTATTGGACCTCTGCATGTAATGGTAGACAAGAAAATTCAATGCATAGGGAAGACATATCTTGGCCACATGTTAATAGCAGGTATTAGGTAAATGGTCCCACCTACATGTAAAGGCTCTGAGAAATGTCTAGGAGGATGCAAAGGAGATAACAACATGGCTATTGAGAAATAAATCACTATTAGCTTTGTCTCTTCTGTGTTTTTGGAAACACTCTCAAGCTGAACGCTGAATTATTAATTCAATTTTATGTTCATGTAATCTGTGTTTTACTGTATCCATTATATTTTGATATTAATAATCCTCTTTTCTGAATATAGTCTTGGTTAGTATTTGGAAGTTTTCTACTATGCAACGTCCTCTTGGTTATCATTGAAAATCTAAGTTAAATATTTTACATATTGTTTTATATCATACTATAAGTTTGCTTTCTTCATGAATATTATTTCCGGTTTCTTAGAATGAGCCAATCCTTTTGATGTTGTGTGCCTTTTATGTGCCTCTTAATTTATTTCTTTTTTAAAAAAAATTTAATATAGAGAAACTGGCATTTTTCAAAGAAATTAGTTAAATAAATTGTACAGGCCACTGCTCAAATATTTTTATTTTTCAAAAATGTGAAACAGAATAGGTTTGTTTCCATAATTTTATTTTGCACTTTCAAGATTTTAAGTGTATGTAATATCTGAAAACTTTAGGCTTTTTCAATTATTTCACATTTATTTTTCCTTGATAATTTCAATGAGATTTTTACAAAACAGGAAACAAATGCTTAGCTTCAAATCATTATCTTATGACTGGGTCACTTTTAAAATATCTTTCACATTTATAAACGTATATACTTTAAATAGCAAATGTCTTCTGGCTTTTTATTCGTTTGGTGTTTCTCTTAGTCTGCTTTGTGCTAGTATAACAGAATAGCACAGACTGAGTAATTTATAATGAACAGAAATTTATTTCTCACAGTTCTTGAGGCTGGGAAGTCCAAGATTAGGCTGACAGCATCTGGCCTTCTTGCTGCAACATAGCATGGCAGAAGTTCATCACATGGTGAAAGGACAAGGAGAGGGACAGATCGAGAGAGAACAGGGGACTCAAACTGCCCCTTTCGTTATGAACCCACTCCTGAGGTAACAAGTCTACCCCCACTCTAACAGCCTTAATCCATTCACTCCACACTCGAGGCCTAATTACCTAATCATCAGGCCCCACTTTCCAATACTGTTGCAATGGGGATTACATTTCCAACACATGCTTGTCTGGGAGACACATTCAACCCATAGCAGTGTTTTTAAAGCAGGGAGGCAGTTCACTTATTTATTTTTTTGTATAAGAATAACTATGTACAATTCTGTGTTGATTGACTAATTAGGCCTGGTTACATACATTGACCACTTAAGTAAGAGTTGCTTAAGAAAACTCCTACATGCATGTTCTTTCTTATGTAACAAGAATATTGGTAAGTTCATTTAACAATAAAAATATCAATATTCTTGTTACACGAGAAAGGGTTAAATTGTGGTTAAATAAATTGTCAAGTTTAGGTTGAGGCTCCATCTTCATGAAATCATGTTCATTAACATTTCTGTTCTGCTCATATGGAAGATGCCATTCTTGCCCTCATGGGCTGAGCATGAGAACTGCATTTTACACAGGAAGAAGAGGATTGAAGTCAAAGCAAAAAATGATAAAATAGCTAAGACTACATCTCAAATCAATTTGCTTAACTAATAAAAACATATAGTATATATTCTACAAAATAGTACAGTATGATTATTATAGAAATAAACAACATTAAATTCATCTCTAACAATACTATAGTAAAAAGCTAGTTATTTGATCATCATCTCTAGTATATAGTTTATTTTCTGGTGAAGGAAAAATAAATTGTCCATTTTTAGAAAATGTAGTGTGTGACTTGCTATTTTACATTTGTCATTTTTTTTCATCTTATGCTATCTCAAGATATTCTGATATAACATTGTAATTATCTGGCTAAACTCATAATGTAGATTATCAACTTGCTAATCTAGTGAATATACTTTTAATTTTATAATGGATATGTAGCAATATAAATTTAAAGAAGATAAAAGTAATTTTTAGAATGCTACATTACTCTCACAAAAAACTTTCTTCATGTTCTTGTTTCTCTTCTTGTCAGTAGACTCTGCAACATAATCTAAAATTTAAATGACAAAGTAATGTAATTTATGTTATATCTTGTTAAGGAATACAACCATTTTTTGGGTATATTGTTTTACTTCTAAGGAGCTTGAAGTGAACCTATGTTCAAATTACACAGAGGATATCAACTATTTTTGAAAGTTTCTAAAACCAGCCAGGCATGGGGGCATGCACCTGTCATCCCAGCTACTCGGGAGACTAAGATAGGAGGATCACTTGAGCCTAGGAGGTAGAGCTGTGATTGTACCACCACACTCCAACCTGAGGGATAGAGCAAGACCCTGTCTCAATTAAAAAAAAATAATAATAATAACAAACAAACATCCTGAAACCAACCATTATTCATATTTCCTTTGGTGCTAAATTTGAAGCAATGTCATTAAAAAGAAAGTTAATGTGGATTGTAAATAATATTTTCCACTAAATCTGGAAAAAAATATATATATACATGGATAAATCATAAGTTTATATTATGTGTTTTACAGAAAGGAACTATCCCAGTCTTACATTTGAATATGTTGTGTGCATATATTATATTATATGTATGTTGTATATGTGTTAAGATTTGATAGAGATGATCATAAAATCACTAATATTTATTATTAAATGATAGGGTGAGGGTCCATATTGATAATATTACCTGAGTCACTGAGTGATAATTATGTGCAAAATAAAATTTTAACTTCACTAAGAAAGGAGTCAAAATACATGGCCTTTATAATTTTTTTTTTTTTTTTGCTTATCCGCATGTGAGTTTCCAAACTCAATCATGTTACTAGACACATAACAGTGAATGAATCATTTAAACTCTATAAAACTTAGATTCTATTTTTTTCAAATTGGAATGTCAATTATATTTATCTGTATGTTATTTCGAGAATTCATTAAAATCAACAAAGTATCAAATACAGTTCCTGGCACATAATAAATGTTTTATAAATGTTAGTAATTATCTATTTTTCATACTTTATGTTCTACCTCTGCTTTTTTATAATTTTCATGTTTTATTATTGCCATAGTAATTAATATAATTATTCCTACTGTGATTCAAACTCCCCACCTAGCAATTATTTATCCTACACATGATCATGTAGGACAATCTTATTTTATCCTACAGAAAATAATCCTTTTTTCTTATTACAAAATAATAAGGAAAAATATAAAAGAATTATTATCTTCTGTAGAATAAATAATAATTTAGCCTATATGATCAGCTATGAAAAGGTAGAAACCGAAAGAAGTTTTTATAATTAAATTCTTACAAACAATAAATTCATAAATGATAACATTGGGATTTGAACAACCAAAAACATTTTCTTTTCTGGCATAAATCACCGTGTGTAATACAATGGAAATCAAATCAGATAAATGTAAGAAACACAATGCAGATTTAGTTTTCCATGAGTTCTATTAAGATACATTGGCAAGACTATTCTTAGCATTTATAAAAATCTGAACCGCACTTTTATGATTTAGAATTCTTATCTCAGAGAATAAAAACACAAAAGTACTTAGAAATTATCTTTTATTGTTTAGTTTCTCTTGTAATTTCAACAAATAGTAGGTGGACTAGTGAATATATATTGCAGAAAGACACATTTGTCCTGAAGAAGAAGATAAATGTGTCAAGCCAACAGAACTATGTGGAGCATTCAGCTCCATCTAAGAAGGTAGTGTCTTTTCGTAAAATGTTCAAGCAAAGAATTGAACAGAAACAGTAACTTCTGTATCTAGTATTTGAATTCCTTCCAACACAACTTAGATTTATTTCCTTTAAAAGACTAGCTCTTATAGTCTATATGAAGAAATGAAAATATTCCCCAAAGCAATAACATAAGTAACAACATTTTCTTGGCATAGATAACTATAATTTGGACTTCAGAAAAAAATATAATAACTCACTTTTATTGAGCAGTTATGGCATATCAGGTACTTTTGCTATGCTATGACGTTTGCATGTATGATTTCAATCACCTTCAACATTAATAAGGTAGGTCTTGTTATTTTGATATTTTACACATGAGTAAAGACAGCGCCATGAAGATAAAAAGACATACAATTTATTATGGTACCAGGATCAAATTTCAAAATTATGCTTTTGAGGAGTAAAGTGCATTATGAATAGGGGAGTAACATAAACATTAGCGAAGATGGGATTTAGCATAGAAGGCTAAAGATAATCAGGAAGTTGATTAAATATAGAAGATCTAGCTATGGAGTACTGAGTTTAGCGTGACAGAGAAATTAGATTATAGAGCGCTGGAAAAGTAAAGAGAAGAGTTTAAGTTGATTGAGTAACCAGTGAATAAACTTCTGGATCATTACAAAGCAGATGAAAACATGCTTTTAGGAATACTGGAAACCAAACGAAGAATGTATTTAAGTGGAAAGATCGACTACAGATAAAGCCTTGTTAAGCATTTACAGCAACTCATCATCAAGTGAGAATGAGAGAATCATTGTTATTTGGTTCTAAAAAAGAGATTCAAATAAAATTATTATTATCTGAATAATGGACAATTGTTACTGACAATTTTCTATAAAGAATTAACAAAAATAAAAAAATATTATTTTAGAAGAAAATTTATGTTTGTAAAATATTCATACTATGAATCAGTGGCTCTGATACATTCAGAAGTAATAGAAGTAATTCTGTGATTTTATGGAATAAGAAGGGATTCCACTAGTTTTATAGCAGCTCAAAAGTTCACCAATATTATGGACAGTTTGATAACTGTAATATCAAGAACACTGTGCTTGTCACTTAGTTGGAGTTACCTCTAAAATATAGTTTATATAGCGAAACACCTAAAGAAAATGAAAGAATGGTAGGTCATAAAAGCCAAACAGGATGAGGAATAAAATTTTATAACTCACTTTCAGTCAGTTCTACTAAAAAAATAAAAAATAAAAAAGGAAACATAAAGATTGCTTATCATGGCTAAGGAATGTCAATGGTTGGCAGTTTATTATCAGAGTAATTGAAGATTTATGATAAAATTTAACAATGTATGTAAACATCTTAAAAGCTGTAAGTCGAATATGGGTATCATATGCTTGTATGCAATTGATTCTGTCTATAAAGTAGGACTATACTTAGTTATATATAAATAAGAAAGGGTAAGTATAGGAGATTATGGATAAGCTAGATAGTTTAATAAAAAGATGCCTTTATAGAACAGGAAGGACAATACTGAGGTCACACAAAATGTCCCCAGAGAAAATAAATGAAATAGAAAATCTCATCTAAGCTGTTTAAGAGAAAACACATGATTATGTGGAAATGGAGATTATATCTGTATAATTGGAGTGAAATGATAAGACACAATGAAGTAAGTTGTACATTGACATTAAAAGTTGCATGATTTAAACTTAGTAGAGTTGAGAGTTTCAGAAACGAAGCTTTGATAAAGAATTCGAGGCAGGAAAAAGAAAAGAGTAAACATAAGAAAAACTCTTCCCTGTGTCAAAATCTCACTCTGTTTGTGGTTGGTTATGGGAGCTGAGTAAACTTGAGAATTAATTTCTCAAGACAAATAAAGCAAAATCATTGTTGCTTTTCTGTCTTTGACCTGTTATGAGGGAAAAAATATTTTTTCTCCTGATAGCAATACCAGGAAATTCTCCTGTTGGTAAAATTAAATTTGGTGCTATAAGTTTAGGCCTTATTGAATGCACTGCTTGGCTCAAGAGAACTAGCCAGTTGCCAGACTGAACGTCAACTGAAACATTGCAGCATGGTTGATATTAATGTTTGGAAGCTCCAACCTTCTGGATAGGTCTAAAAATTATAGTTTTGCATGATGAAGATGATCTTCTAAGCCTATTGTTTTTTTCTTGAACCAAAATTTAAAAATAAATTAATTGTACATTTTTCATGTAAGATTATGAGGCATATTGATCTACTGAGAGGTAGCTATTTCCATATGGGTGAAAACATCCCTGAACTAAAGATCACAGAAATTGATGTTTCTATGGCCTTGTTTTTACTTGATTATTAGTAATATTCTTATATTAATAGTTATGAATATGAGTTTAAAAAACAGATTTTTAATTGGTAGTCATAGGTTGATAATTCCAAGAGGCAGGGTTGTGCTGAGTACATATTCATCACTGAGTGAAACCTCTTCCAGGGGTAATTTTTAAATATTCATCTTCAACTTTCTAATGTATTATAGCTAGATTTGCTGAGGGAAATATATCCACTAAAGTATTTCTTTCATGAGTTTCCTCTGAAAAGAGTAAATTAAAAAAGTATGAAGGAGCTCTCTTTATTCCACTGTAAGAGTCTGCCTTGAGCAGACAGCATAATTGGATAATGAGTGGGCACTCTAATATGCCAAGAACAAGAATATGGCTTATCCCAAATATGCAGCGACCAATTTATTATAGAAATGGACACTGAGGAGTGACAGAAGAGACAGAATAAAGAAGAGATAAGTAGAAGGAATAAAGTAGAATATTTTTAAAAGAAAATTTCAAGAACATAGAAGCAGGGAGTTAGGGAACTAATGTATGTTCTACTCATTAGTAATGAAAAGTGGAATGTAGAATAGGGCAGTCTGACACAAAAGAATAGTATACAGTCTAAAAATCACATTCTGGAGTAACCCAGAAAAACGTATCTTCCTCCAGTCAAAATGGTGTGTGAGAGAGTGTGTGTTTGTGTGTGTTTTGGGGGGAGGTACAGATAAATTTTAGCTCTTGTATTTATAGTCAATAAGGGTGATCCTCCATGAAGTATCTCTCTACTAGTGTGTATCAGGAGAAACGGGGAAGAGAGCAGGGGCTGGAGGCACCGTGGGTTTCTCCTCACCCAAGTTTAAAGTTAACTAATGTAAAGCAAAAATAAAGTGGGTAACAGTCCTGAAAAATTTGAGCAAACAAAACTGAAGGCCTGGGGCCGGGCGCGGTGGCTCACGCCTATATCCCAGCACCTTGGGAGGCCGAAACGGGCAGATCACGAGGTCAGGAGATCGAGACCATCCTGGCTAACACGGTGAAACGCTGTCTCTACTCAAAATACGAAAAAAAAATTAGCTGGGCGTGGTGGCGGGCGCCTGTAGTCCCACCTCCTCGGGAGGCTGAGGCAGGAGAATGGTGTGAACCCGGGAGACGGAGCTTGCAGTGAGCCGAGATCGCGCCACTGCACTCCAGCCTGGGTTACAGAGCGAGACTCCGTCTCAAAAAAAAAAAAAAAAAAAAAAAGCCTTAAAGCAAACATAAGTAAAACTTAACTTGGGTCGTTGCCGATAAATGCTTATGTTAGATAGAACTAAAATTTAACCTCAATCAGTCATAAGCAGCCAATTAACATGATTATGTGATTGGAGGCTTTCCACCAAGGTGGACTAAAATGAAGTCATTTTGTAATTGCAAACCATTCAGATAATTTACTTACTGTGCTTTTGCATTTTTCCAATAAATATTGCCTCTGACATTTTGTCATTGGAACGCTAATTGGTTGCTTCTTACTCAAACTTTCTAAAATTTTATTGTGCCTCTGATTTTTCTTTGACATCAACCGATGTCCCAAAGCTATAATAATGATCAAATATATGATATTGTATTTTCAGATGTGCAACAGCAAATACTTTTTTCTATTACAATAAAAGAGAAATTATATAAATAGAGAGACCTATCATTATCTACCAGATGAGATGGTGCTCCTTGAATCTCTGTATCTGTATTGTGACAAGTCAAGTTGGATTTTATGATGCACTTCACACATTTACGCTACAGCTACACATGCTAGAGGAAAGTGTTACTATTTTCACTACAGTTTTTAATTCACCTATAATTCTTAAAAAAAAAAAAGAAAAAAAGAAAAAGAACTTGCCTGGGGTTGTGTGGCATAATGAGAATTACATCTCTTCTTTCTCTTTGTCTATCTCTTTGTCTTTGTCTTTCTCTTTCTTTTATCTTCTATTAACCCCAAATATTAGTTTTATTAAGTTTAGCTTTATTCCTGCTATATTAAAATAATTTTCCCTATTTTTTTAGAGATAGAAAATCCTCAAACTCTGTATTAAGATATGAGTTAAGATAATATGATATCAGGAGCTCTGGTGATATACTGTCCTAGATATGAATGGGAAAATACTGTCTTTTTTGATTATCTTGCTGCGATTTAAATAACAAACATGCAAAGACTTATAAGAGATAGAGCAGGCTATCACAAAACCATGAGAGAATTCCATGTAAGATTTTCTCTCCTCCCAAATATGTGTGAAAACTATTTTTAGCAGTTTTTATTGTCAGCTCCCCAAATGTTTACACCCTCTATTTCTGCAAGGCTGTGATTCCTTTTTGACCAAACATTTGTGCAACACACACACACACACGTGCACACATGCACTCACACACATAGATAACAATAATTTTTGGAAAAGCATTGATGTACTTTGTATTTTGCCATTTAGAACACTTTTTAACAAATCTAGTTCATCTGAAGCAGTTTAGGAATGTTCCTGATATCTGATATAGCCCTGCTTCTCTTTACAATAGATGTGCCCACATTGCCTTTGATGTTAAGTGTTGCCATTTGACCTCCAATATTTTAAGATCCCATAATCGCCACAGAAATCAGGAAGTACATCTCAATGACAGCATTCCCTATGGTTATATCTGGGCTACATGGAATTCACCTGGGGTCTGGGTATACAAAGCACACATGATAAATCCAATAAAACTTCCCTATATCCCCATGCTTTCTAATTCCTTGTTCCATATTATGCTGTGGAACTCTGGAATCTCAGCCTCATTAAATATAGGTCACCACTAAGTCAAGTTTCATTTAATCTGCCAATTACAGAGCTATTTCTAGCTGTTCCAGTCATCTCCAGCTGTAAGAGCTAAATTAGGTACACCCGTAAAAATGAATAAAACCCAATTTAGTGTTATATCCTGTCCTGTTTGATCCTTAGAATCCACTCTCACACAGGTTTTCCAGCTTTCTGCTGATACATGTAAGCAAAGTCTTGTGATTATTTTGCTGCAGAAGTTTTTTTCTCCCTGGGTCATAGTATATACTACTATCTCTGGTGAATGTTGAGATGTGACTCCAGCTATGAGCAAATGGCAAAAGGGTGGAAAGAGATTCATGTCGTTGTTATAAAAATGAGCATCCCCATCCAGTAGAGAATCTCTTCTTCAGGGCTGAGATCTATCATTAGAGAGGACAAAGCTGTGGTTTACTGGATGTGGAAAAGCTGCTAATGTGCATTAGGCAGAACTTGCTAGAAATGTGCTCCTGGTCTAAGAGCCAGGTGCTGGAAAAGGTGTACATGCAGCAGAAGTTGTATGTATTCCAAGAATTTATTCCTGGAGAAGTTACCCATGCTGAAAGAGCCAACTTCTTCTATGGTAGCCATGGTGTATACTGCAGAAGCCTGGCAGGAGGGGCACACTCAAACCAAGGAAGAGAAGACCTTTACTTCTCTAGAGTCCATACAGTGCCATCTATTGTCAAAACTTAACATTATGTCATCTGGTGAAGATCTCTTTACAGGGTCTAGCATCATTTGCATAAAGAAGACAATGAATGGTAGATTTGGAGATGAGAGGCAATATAGTATATATGTATATATACACACACACACATATATATAATGTATATGTGATGCCTATACTACATATGTATTACACATACATTGTACTATGTAATATATAATAAAATACATACAATATGATAATCTTTAAATAGATTCAGAAACAGTTTTTTGGTTATTACCCCTACTTTCCTAATAACTAGTGAGTGTGTGCTCAGGAAGAAAGAAAAACTAGTTATGGGGGAAAAATGCGTTTTCTATTCACATCTAAGTTGTAGTTTGAAAAAAAGATGGGAAAATGTGCCTTGTTACTTAAATGTATTACATATGCTAACCTCGACTTTATAGCTAGATTGAAAAAGGGAGTTATATTTTATTTTATCAACTCACATTACATATTTTAATATGGACTCAGGAAAGCATTTTATTTGCATTGTTCATTGTGTCCCAGATCATTTTCCCCAGCATGTTATTTATGCTGAATCACTCTTGTATATATTTGAAATGAGCAGGCCTATACTTTTAGAAATTTCAGAGTAACATGTCACTTATTTTGGGGGCCACAATTTCCTTCTATCTTTATAGATATACAATAGTCAGATAGATTATATTTTTTCTTTATGTGCATATGACAGAATGAGTCTCAATTTGTTTTAATATTCTCATTTTGCAGTTCTTGATTAGAGCAATTCACCATGAGCCATCTTTATGGAACTTTGAAAAATATGTTGTAACTGAGCATGGTATCAATATAACCTACCCTCATGTCACAGTTTTTGGCCTTCCTCTTAAAAATGTACCAGCTTTTTTCCTGTATAGATTCTCTATAGATGTAACTTTGTGAAATTAATAAACAAATTAATTTATCTCTATGCATAGGCATCTTATTTTATTTGATGTTGTCTTTTATTCATTTTTCTTCTTCCTTTAATTTCTGTCCACTTTCTTCTTGAGTCTACCCTGAGGCCTTAATTTTAATATTTATTGCTGTCAATTTCAATGAAAATTTTTTCCTCAGAATTCTAAGTTTTGTTTTAGCTATTTCATGGAGTTTCTAGAGAACACTGCTTCAGCAATCCCTCTGTGACACAGCTTGGCACTTTTAATGATGCCACTGTCACACTTGACTAAACTGTTCCTCTCCTGTCCTTATGTTGCAGAGGGTATCACAAGTACTGACAAGCTGACTTCCAATTTGTCCCAGCTAATAAGTAACATTATTAGACCTCAGAATAAGTGCTTTGTATAGTGTATTTGAAGTATGATCCAAAGAGAATACTATCGATATTTTATGCAGTTTTTACTGCATGTAAACTTTAAAATTATTATAATAATCCCCATTTATAACAACATCCATAAAGTCAGCTCTGATTTTCTGAAACAAAGACATCTTAAAAGTCCACTAGTGTAATACAACCCTTCTCCTTTTCATTAATATTTGTGTTTCCAAGTAAATCTTACTAAACGTTGATCTTTTAACTCCCCCCACAACAACAAAAAAAAAAACAACAAAACTCAGAAACAATAAAATGACAAACTCAAACTAGCTAATGGATTTGGAAAAGGAATAGAAAATAATAAAGATTTAGCATAATGGATAATTTTACTTTTCTAAATGAAAATCAGAGATACTTAAAATTCCTTGCTCTAATTAGATGGTTCTTTTATTATAAAATTTTTAATGATATATTTGAAACCTTATGAATAATTACACATGTTGTAGCACACATACGTGCTGCCTTGGAATCACATTATAGATGCATAGTTGGGTGATACTGCATACGATTTTGCAGGTTTTCAATATAAAATTTTTATAAATAAGTGTAATAGTGTAAACTGGGCAATAGGTTAAGGAAAATTGATATGCTTCCGGGTTTAAGTGCTTATTAAATTATTACAAATAATTTTCTAGATTTTTTATTTTAAAAATATTATTGTAAAAAGAAAAATATTATTTCCCAAAGCAAAATCTAAAAATATGCTGGAATTTATGATAAATTCAAATGGATATTAGTATAAATGTACTGGATACAAACTTTTTCCCAAAGAAATCTCACCAGACATAAAAATTTTAAAAATATGAAAAATAAAGAGCATAAATTGTTGGTGTACATTTTTTAAAGTATTGAACTGCATCTTTCTTTTGAGTTTTCAAGGCTCAGTTACATTTTGTAGAAAAGAATTCAACCCAAGACAGGTAAGTGAAAGATAGTTATATTTAGTAGAATACCAAGAAGTATAATAGATACCTGTCATGTTATATGTCGGTTTAGTTAATTCTTATAATTCTGTTAAATTAAAATGAGAATCAGATAATTTAATGTGTGTTCAAATCTTATGTTGCTGAATATAAGAGGGTAGGTTGAGTTGAACTGAAGTCAATTTAAGTGAACCGCGTGTGCTATCCACTATACACTTGTTACAATTTGAGGCAAAATATTTTTTAAAAAGCAACGGTGATAATATTTGATACCTTTTTTTTTTTTTTTTGAGACAGCTTCTCACTCTGTCACCCAGACTGGAGTGCAGTGGCGCCATTTCAGCTCACTGCAACCTCTGCCCCCCAGGTTCAAGCGACTTTCCTGCCTCAGCCTCCAGAATAGCTGGGATTGCAGGCATGCACCACCAAGCCCAGCTAATTTTTCTATTTTTAGTAGAGATGGGATTTCAGCATGTTGGTCAGGTTGGTCTCAAACTCCTGACCTCCAGTGATCCGCCCACCTCGGCCTCCCAAAGGATACCATTTAAAATAAACTGAACACCCAATAAACACTATATTGGCTGGGCTGGGTGGCTCACACCTGTAATCCCAGCACTTTGGGAGGCCAAGGCAGGCAGATCACCTGAAGTCAGGACTTTGAGACCAGCCTGGCCAACGTGGCAAAACCCCATCTCTACTAAAAATACAAAAATTAGCCAGGCATGGTGGTGCGTGCCGGTAAGCCCAAGCTACTCGAGAGACTGAGGCAGGAGAACTCCTTGAACCCGGGAGGTGGAGGTTGCATTGAGCCAAGTTCACGCCACTGCATTCCAGCCTGGGCGACAGAGCAAGACTTCGTTCCAAAAAACAACAAACAAACAAACAAACGCCATATTTATACACAAATATGTTAAATTCTGTAGACATTCATTAAATAGTGCATTGATCTGCCAAGGATATGATTTGTAATAGAAAAAAAAAACAGTATTTTCATAAAGAAAAATAAAATAACTTACCATGTCTGTCCTCACTTCTGTTTGGATGTTCCAAGATGCTGAATGGGGTTTGTTTAGTTTGTTGACTTTATGGATAAAGTAGCTTATATTCATCTGGTGATTATTTTGCTACCAAATTAATTAGTTTCTGATAAAATCTGCCCTTACTAATTTCTGAAAATGGAACTACAAACCATGGAAATGTGGCTTGAATAGCAAGGCTCTGCATTATCAAATTCCGCTATATTCACCATGTCATATAAATAAAGAGCAGTAGTAACATTGAAAATAGTACTTTTCCATATTAAAAACATTCAAGGAATGTTTCAATATCCAAAGGGAGTTACTTTTTTGAAAAATAAAAGTAAGACAGAAAGGATACCTCTATGTATATATCTGCTCTCTGTGACTTTCCCACCCTAGAGGAAGAAGCAAGGCAAACTAAAATTCTACTTTTGCAGATCCCATTGCCACAGTCCAACTAGATCTGGAGGTATTGGAAAGATCTCAACCTTATTTCTTTTTACAGTATGAACTAGCAAAGTTTGCATCCTTGCTTTAAAATGGAAGGTTCTCACCTTCGTAATGTGGAAGCTAACATCAAGAAGAGTAGATTTTGGTTCTGGAGTTCCCGGCACACTAAAGATTAAATGGCTTCTTGAATGGCAATTCATTCCCATCCACTGCAGTTCATCTACACCTTGTTTTTGCTCTGATTGATTTCTTCACTTTCCCTTTATTCTCCAGGAGCTCTGAATCAAGAACTAGGAGCTTGAATTGTGCTTCTTCCTTTGATATAAACTTGAGTATTTTTCTCCGCGAAATTCGAGCATGGAATTTATGTAACAACTTTTAAACTTCTGTAAAATTGGAGAACCAGAAAAATAGATGTGAAAAGACATACTACATTTCAAAAGACAGTCATCCTGATGATTAATATAAAGATTATATTATCCAGAAAATAATGAATTTCTGTATTTAAGAAAATTAGAGACTAATGTAAGATTTTGAATTGTATTATGCAATTATAAATATACAAATTTTATATCTGTAAAAATTAGGTTGTAACAAAGACAGAATTATCAAATTTGTGATTACAGTGGAATCAGAGATAAGTAATGAAAAATCATGAACGGTTAAAAATAGAATATGTATAAAAATAGGTAAGAAAAATATATGTGAAGTACCCATAAAATCATCAAATAAAACTCACTATTAAGGAAGAGAAATGACAAAAATCTAACTAAAGTAGAAACACTTTAAAATATACTATTAGACAATTTAGTGAGGTAAAAGAAGAACTATAAAATACAAAGATTATTGAGAGCCTAAACAAGAATAAGCAAGTCATCAAAAAATCTATTTTCAAAAAATACTTAAATAAATTTAACAATATAAACTAGTGAAGAAATAAACCTTTAATTTTAGAAATTAAAAAAGTACAGAAGGAAGAAAAAACTTTGATAAAAACGAAACTTAAATAATCTTTTCAAGCTAGTATAAGCAAAAAATAAATTCAAAAGAAGTGTGTCTCAAAACATAAAATGAAAATTAACAGACTTCTGACAAAAAAATCAATTTACAAAAATCAGAATTAATTTTTGATAAAAATGAATAAAGTAAAAGGAGGTTTGTTTTATGAATTTAAAAGGGCACTAGGAAATTGTGGAGTTAATACATGAGTTAGAAGATTATGAAGAACATAAAAAATGGTGAAAATTTGACTTACATTCTTTTCTGCCTAAACTTGTATCCAAAAATAAATAAATAAATAAAAATAAAAAAAGACTGCATACAGAAAGCCTGTTTGTGCTTGGTAAATTTTTGGTAAGCATTAGATTGACCTCATTTGATGGGGCTTCAAGATTTTAGAAGTTATGGCTTTAAAATGATGAAAATTATATTAAGATGGAAGTAGGCAAAATTATTTGCTTTAACATGGCAATTAAAAAAATAGTTTCACCAATTTACAAAGTAAATTTGATGAAGCACAAGTTGTGTTAGTGTAGGTTGGGAGTCAGAATTTTCTTTTTGTAAAGGTCCAAATAGTAAATATTGTAGGCTTTGTGGGTCAGATGGTCTCCGTGGCTTAAAAACAGGAGTAAAAAATAGTAATCAAATGGATATTGCTGTGTTCCAGTAAAACTTTATTTACCAAAACAAACAGAGGGCTGAATGTAGCCCGAGGGCTAAAGCTTGCCAAACCATGGTATAGTCAGTGATTCAGTGGTATTTATTTTCTAATACTTTTTGTTTGTTTGTTTCAGGGTATTTTGTGGATGAGAAGAAGGATACAAAAATAGGTATACAGAAGTTACCACTTGAGATTTCTTTGCCTAGAAACCTAGGCAAAAATCTGTATTGAATGACCAGCTGAAAACAATCCCAAGTCTCTTCAATAAGTCTAATATTCCTTAGTTTATTTTTACATTCCCAAGATCTAAATACATGAGTGCTATTTTACCCTATGTGAATTCACAAATGTCAGCCTCCTGACTGCGTTTTTTAAATAAACCAACAGGCAATTTTAAATGTCTCCACTTAAAATCATCAGCTCATTCTTCTTCCTCTCCCTTCCTATTTTCCAAATTGCAGACCTCTCATTTATATCCTGTATTAATACAAATAAAATATAGCTGTATTTTTGCCAGTATATCCAAACTCTGGATACCTAATCATTTATGTCTCAAGCATTTATCAAAGACATTTTCCTCAGCATAGAGAAGCATAGAAATTATGGTAATAAATTTAAGAACATGTATCTATCATCTCTTAGGTTATTTATCCATCCATCCCTATGAAGATGCCTGATTCATAGGAATGGATGGATAAATAACCTAAGAGTAGATAGGTAGGTAGGTAGGTAGATGGATAGATAGATAGATAGATAGATAGATAGATAGATAGATAGAGGATATAGAATGTGTTATCTGACATTTCCACATTTGCAAACATTTCCTTGAGAATTATTATGCCTATAAAAAAAGTCACAGCTTCTCCTTTTCCTGTTTGTTCACTATAAACCAAAAAAGTTCACAGCATGTGAGAGTGGTTACTATTTTTATGTTTGCAATTAAATTGCCTTTGAAGAATATCATATGAAAAATTAAACCTAATTCAAATGTGGTTGACACTTTTCTGTTTCTACTTAGTCAGACTTAATGTTTTTGGAGCATGATGAAATTCTATGAAGAATTACATGCGTATATCTCAACTATGTTGATACTAACAAGGTAGTGTGGTTGGGAAAAGGAAACTTGCCTTGAATATATGTTGAAAATTTGACTATAACTGTTAATTTACTTAATGCCAGAGAGTTAGTTAACATTATAGCTTGAAATCGAATTTCTGAATGTTTGTTACTTTTTGAAATCAATATTTTATACATTTCTCCTCATGCATTGTGATAATTTGTAGCACCTTATATAATTACAATGAGAATGTAAAAATATTCTTTGTTAAATGATGCAATTAATGCAAACAATGCAAATAAAGTGAACAATTTTTATTTATTTATTTTTTTTTGCGATGGAGTCTGGCTCTTGTCGCCCAGGCTGGAGTGCAGTGGCCTGATCTCAGCTCACTGCAACCTCCGCCTCCCAGGTTCGAGCAATTCTCCTGCCTCAGCCCCCTGAGCAGCTGGGACTACAAGCGCATGCCACCACACCCGGCTAATTTGTGTACTTTTAGTAGAGACGGGGTTTCGCCATGTTGGCCAGGCTGGTCTCGAAACCCTGACCTCTGGTGATCTGCCCACCTCGGCCTCCCAAAGTGCTGGGATTACAGGTGTGAGCCACTGAGCCAGGCACAAAATTTCTTAGTAAGTCTTTCTTAAGTGTATTTAAATATTTATTTGTATTTTTCTTTTTATCCAAAATCTTCCACAGATTTTCACTCTAATCATGAAAGTTAGATAAACCATTTAAAGAAACTTTCAAATAGATTAAAAGAAAGCTATTATAAATAAATTAAAAATAAATCCTTTGAGATGCAAAACAATTAAAAAGATAGCATTTTTTCATATTCAGAACACATCTACTAAGAGATTATCCAAGCAAATAAAAACTAATCTGTATAAATGGAAAACTTTATGATTAAAAATGTTTATAAAATAATACAGAAGAGCTAGAAATACAGCTTTGAAACAAGTAAAAAAATTAAAATACCTCTATTGCTACTAAAAGAATTAATGATAAAATAATTGATCATTAAACTCATACAAGGAAACAAAAGAACCTGTTATTTTTTCCATTTACGTCTACTTTTTTAATTTCATGCCAAATTATTATAGAGAATTTACTCTGCTGAAATTATTAAGGCGGAAAACTCATTTTAAATATTTTTAAAATATCAAAGTTGACTCTATTTAAACATTAAAATACAGCAACACATTGAAATTGTAGTGCTTTCCATGTATAGGACACATTTCAAATAAAAGCAATAAAACAGTCTGTAATTTAATACAACAGGCACTTTAAAATGAATCGCATCTAATAAATCATCAAACACAATTGGTCATATTCGCACTTAAAATTTGCTACTAAATTCAAATTTTTATTTACTGTGATCTTTATATGTTACTCTTCATCTTTGCGGGGATAAGCAAGATTGCTAAGATACTCCAAATACTCCTTCTGTTTTTGTCTGACAGTTAGCTTCTGGGAATGAAATTTTTGTGTGAAACCCCTGGAAAGGTCTTCACTCAAACTCGTATTCCCAAGAGAACCAACAGTGTTCTCTGCAAAGCCAAAGGGATTCCAAATTTCCCTAGGACCTCGAGATCCCAGATGTTGCACAGCTGCATTTACCCAGATCTCTCTAAAATAGATTACATCTAATCTCAGACTTTTTAGCATCTCCACACACACTGCTTTTTACCCACTATTAAGTCCTCGGTCAATTTTATTGTATTCACTAGAAGAAGAACAAGGGGAAAGTGGATTCCCATGCAGCAAAACCATGATACACCCAGCTTGCTGTAGGCTAAGCATGAATGCCTCTCACAGAGGCTAAGTGATCTGAAACCTTCCTCCTCGTATTTCTTTGTGTGATTGTGTCATTCTCCTTAACCTATCTTACCACAATCTATATGTTGTAATTAATACCCACAATCAAATTTGTTGTAATTTTTCAAATAACGGTTTTTGCCTTAAACTCTATTTAATTACTAATGTACTCAAAATTATAAAAGTAAAAGTTGAATTATTAGATAAATTAATTCAATAAAAATATCTATATTTACAAGTCAAGTCACATATGTATTTATGAATGGAGGTAAATTTCAATTATGTTGAACTTACTGAATTCCTTTACTCATGTGCAAAGCATTTGATATTTAATTTTGTATTAACTGGAAATTTCTTTGATCAAACATAATTTCAGGCTCTCCAAAGAATTTCATGTAGTTTAATGAACCTACATTTGTATTATATTTGCAAATTAAAAGTTCCTTTATTCAAGGGATAAAATATTCTTACTGAAGTGGCATCAAGCTTTTCAAAAAAATTTAAACAAAAATGTTTTCAATGCCATAAACATGAAAATTATTATTAATGAGTGGAAAGTTGACTCTGTCACTGGAGAACAACTATCTGGGATATGGATAACTTATATCTTGAGTCTTAAATAATATAATATCCAGAAAATATGTTGATAGTAACTGTTACAGCAATAATAAGGAAAAATGTTTAAGCCACTACCTTCCTATGGGTTTATATTTCAAACATTATTTGAGAACAAGAATGACACTATGGAAATAAGTGTAAACTGATAATAAAGCATCAAGATGTAAAATGACTTTTATATAGGGTTCAGTTCTACAGCTATCACAAGATACAAAAGAGAATTTATCATCTGAACAGAAAAATTTCAAAAAGGAAAGCAAAGAAAATCAAAATTAAAAGATGAAATAACTTAATGGGCCAATATGTTTTACATTTATCTATCAGTAAATTATTATCTTCATATTATAGCAGTCTAGGGAAATAATAATATCACAAGACCACTAACTAAACAACATTTATCAATTGTACATATTTGAAATTATAAAAACTATAGCTTTTTACTCCCCTCAGTATCTATAAAGTGACTTGGAGAACTCGCAGTAATTTTGCACAGGTACGTGAAAACGCAAGTACCCACAGTTTTCTCTTTTTCTCCTACAGCTGACTTACAGAGCAAAATGATTGAAGTTGAATTATTACTTTGTGCCCTCTACTTATTGGTTCTATGCTATCACAATTATTTCATTAAAATTGAAAAAAAATAGATGGTACATTATTTTCTGTTTTGTTTAATACTAAACAGATTTAAGAAGCTCCTTAAGACTAGGGACCAGGCCTTACTCATCTTTGGGTTTCTCTCTGACATTATTTTAAAGTCAATCAAGCCATCCTCTACTCCTTTGATTTTCAGGACTGTTTATAGAGATACCTGAAATTTGTAACATGGAATTAGATGTATATGCTGTATTTTTATGAACATTTTTAATCACAGAAAAGGAAGAAAATTATTGGGCAGGATAATTAGCCTGTGTGTAATATAAAGATAGTAATATTTTGAGAGAAGTAGGGAATCTTTCTGCCTTAGTAAGAAATAATAGCAAACAAAAAGTAAGTGAAAAGAAAAGCAGGAATACTGAAGAAACATAAAAGCATTAAAATGTGATTTTGCAACTAAACAAGTTCACTATTATGTGACATCAGTTATTTCTAAACAACAAGAATATTCAGAAGATATTACTATTAAAATCAATGTATTAGTCATCAAAAAGTAAGTTAATAGAATGATATAATTTGCATAAATCTATGAGGTGTACCGTGCAGTATAATATTGACTATCCTTCCTAATCTTGGAGTTATTGAGGCTTGAGAGCTATAAAAGTAAATAGCTGGAAACAAGGAACGTAACTTATTTAACCTGACAGAGAACCAGCTGGCTGTAACTTTTCCGTTCAGTTTAGTGCATTCATTGTTAAGAGATGCATTGTGATATGTAATTAAAACATCTGGAAATCATGCCAATGTGAGGTACTGGAACTTTTATGAATCAATATCTTTTCTTTCTACAGTAAACTTGAGTTGACTGAATAGTTTAATCAGATATTGGAAGACTTCTGCGACAGCCAAGACCTTTGTTGCCTTGTTTGTGCAGTCTTGCCCTGAGGGTCTGACCCAAAGAACCGTAACATTTTACGGAGAAACTGAAGAGTACACAGAAAGTGTAACTAAATAGTGATAACTACTATGTAATATATAACTAAACACGAGCAGATTTATACCAGGCCAGCCACAAAGTGAAAATGAAAAATGGAGATACTGACATAGCATTAAAAAGGGAATAGTTACAAGTTGAAACGTGCTTGGGAACAAACTCATGCTTATTATAAATTGAAGATATTAGGCATTTTTTAAGATATGAGTTATCATTTATTTAATTACTGATTCAGTATGAAATGTGTACTTTATCAGACTATACACATTTACGCAAGTATAAAATGCTATTTATTGAGTTTAAATTACATACATTGTAGTTAGTCCCATTTGTACTCAATCCAATGATAACAACTTCTTCTCTGATATTTATTTTCTTCACAGTTTTATTCTTTTAATTCTTTAAAAATATAGTATTTTCTTTTTTGATCAAGATAAAAATCCAAAAAGTTTTACCACAGCACTTCCTCATCTATTGGAAAGTAACTGTTTGTGACTATGATGCATGCTTTTGTGTTCCACTATATAACCCAACGATTTCAGCTGAAATTTCCTGGGGTAAATTGAAATACAGGGTTTCCTGAGATTATAGATGAATGTGAGAAATTCTTCTAAGCTGCCAAATACATTCTGTTTTGATCAGTGACTCTGAAGTAGCTTGTACCTCTAGGCTATATATACAGAAGCAGATTCCATGAGTTTTATGGTATTAGCACATTTATACTTACTACCTATTGCCAAAGTGATCTTCAAAGTGCTTAAAACAATTCATAACCCTATCCCACCTGTGGTCAAATATATCTTACTAATCTTTTGAAGGTATCATAACATAGTAATGTCAGCTTTTGTATTTTATTTTTTCTTAACTAATGAATCTGATATGCTATTCTCTACTGTGCTTTTAATTTGTTTCCACTAACTCATGTGACAGAGCATTTTAAAATATATTTATTTGCCCTTCAGCTTTCTTTTTCTTTCAGTTTTCGATGAATATTTTTGACCCAATTTCTATTGTCTTTTGTCTTTTCACTTAGAATTTTAAAATTCTTATGATTTATACAGATCTTTTCTTAGGCTTTTGCTTCACAGTTATCTTTTTCCCAACTGTGGTTTAATCAAGCTGCTCTGGGAAGAATTTTTATTTTGTTGCTGTTTAAGATTCATCTGTAATTACCCATAGACATTATGGCTACTGTAAGTTAAGTCTTTTCTATTTCAATTTTTACTTTGGAATTGTTATTATTTTAAAGGAACATTGCTATTTTCGTTGGTTGGTAGTATATCCACTAACTGTCTAAACATTTTTTTCATTACTCTTAGTAATTATTTGTTTCTTTTTTAAATTTTAGGAAGACAATATTACCCCTCTTTTCCAATATTGTATCTCTGACTTAATTTATAGATGTATTATCTTGCTAAATCTCTCCATATAAAATTGATAAATGAATCAAAGAGACCTTGGTGGACATGCTAATCTTGGTCTTTCAGTTTAATAGGATTGCTTTAAGTAATTAAGCACTATTGCTTTTATTGTTTTCAATAGCATGTGTTATATTTCATATGGTTTTATGTATTTATTTATGACAATCACTACTTTAATTTTGCCATCCAGTGAGATATATTTTCATAAATATAATTTCAGGAAAGAACCATCTTTGCATTCATGAAATAAACCTGTTTCAACATGATCTAATTTTTAAATATAATCACTCAATTAAATTAGCTAAACTTTTACTGAGGTTTTCACACTTGGCTTAATAAAGATTTCAGTCCCTGATTTTAATATATGCTTCTTTATTGCCTTCATTATCATGATTATTCTATTTTTATAAAATAAATTAGACAACATTAATTTTCTCTTCAAAAAAGTTGACAATATCTGTCCTTTGAGTATTTGGCTAAATTTATATATAAATTAATTTAGATTTGATATATACAGAAGCAGAAAAATTACTTAATTATATTTCTAATTTTCCTAATAGATATTAGATATTGAGGTTCTAAAATTTTAAAGGTAAATTTTGAACACAAATGCTTTTGAGATAACAATAGAATTTATCTAAGATTACAAAGGAACGCTTAAAAATTACATAGACTGTTCTTTTGGGAGTTAAAAAATCTACAATCACTTATTTTTCCCTTATATTTAATCAAGATATTTTAAACCTGTACTATTTTGCTTGTTTTTTCATCAGTTTTTCTGGGGGAATTTTATATGAATAAAATTATGTTTCCAACACTTAGTATATAGACTGGTCGAATTATAAAACCTACTCGTGATTGTTTCCTTACCTAAAAAAAAGGAGATTGTGTTTAAAGTACCAGCTTCCCAGGACTGCATAAGATAATAAATAGGAAGCACTTAGAAAAGCACCTGTCACATAGTAAAAGGTCAATCACCACCAAATATTACTATTTTAATTGTGATTAATATTACCATTAACATTCCAAAGAAGTATTTTTAATTCTGGCCATATCCTATTTTGCTTCATTCATATTTTATAATTTTTATTTATCTGTTATTTCTTAATTTCTATTTTAAGATCTTTTTCTAGTTTCTGGCTTAGCATTTCTTTCCAATCCTTTTTCAAATACATGTGCTTTAGATTACCAATTAATCACCAAGTAATGATTCAGCTGTAACCCATAATATTCAATATATAATTTTTTATTCTGGTTCAAATACAAAACATAATATTTTTGTCATGATTTCTCCCAGACTCATGTATTATTAGTTCATTTTTTAAAATGTTCCAAGTATAGTGGTCTTGTATTACTCTCTTATTTTGTTTTTGACTTCTAATTTTTTTTTAACTGAATTTTAATTTCTATTTTTTCCTGTATCCAGAAACTGTTCTAAATTGCATCAAAACATAATTCGTTGAGTCATATTATAAATAGTAGACTTTGGAAATATTCCACATATTCTTAAGCATAACTTTATAAATTTTCTTTGAGTGTTACAGCTACCTCAGTATCTACTTGTCTATATTTTACTTATAACCATCTACATCCATATTAATATATTTAACCTTGTTATTCAGGATTTTTATATTTTTCTAATGTTTGTCAGCTTAAAACTGCTGCTGTTAGTCTCCTAAATTTCCAACAATGATTACAATTTTCCCAGTTTTCTCTTGTAGCTATTTTAGTTATTGCTGCGTATATTTGAAAATTTTTAATAAGCTGCTTACTCATTTAAACTGAAGTATAATATCAATATATTGAGCCATTTGGTTTCTTCTGAAGCCTCTCCCTTTGGCATGCAGATGGCCACCTTCTCATTGTGCCCTTACATGATCTTTCCTCATTCTTGGTGTGTCTGTGTGTATCTAAATTTTCTCTTCTTATAAAGACAACAGTCAAATTGGACTAGGGCCAGTCTTAATGACTCCTAACTTAAAAATACCTTTAAAGCCTCTATATTCAAATATAGTCACTTTCTGAGGTACTAGGGGTTAGAGCTTCCACCTATGGGTTATGGAGTATACAATTCAGCCTTAACAATGCACCTAGTGTGCGGTGGGGGAAGGGGGGAGGGATAGCATTAGGAGAAATACTTAATGTAAATGACGAGTTAATGGATGCAGCATACCAACATGGCACATGTATACATATGTAACAAACCTGCATGTTGTGCACATGTACTCTAGAACTTAAAGTATAATAAAAAAATGCATCTAGCTATGATTTTTTTCACATATCACTTATTATTAAAAATTATACTTGATTTGAAGGACTATGCCTTTCTTTAATTCTAGAAAGTTGTTTCAGTGTCTTACATTTATTTATCTCTTCTTTGTCATTGGTTCAATTTTCCATATCTGAAGCTTCGGTAAGATACAATTTTAAACTTTTCTATTTCCCTTTTTTCTTAACAGCTTGCTTATGTTACTAACCTCTGTTAATTTCTTAGTCTTATATTCCAATTCATTAAGTTCTCACTTTAACTATGATAGTTTCTACTTACTTCATTTGTTACCTTATTTTCATTTTAGTTACTATACGATCTTGCTATCTACGGCAGCGTAGCAAACCACCTCAAAATCTTGTTATTTTACTCATGGTTCTGTGCTTTGATTGGACTTAGACAATACTTGATGTTGCTCACACATTTGCAGTCAGCTTGCAGATGGGGCTTTGAGGTTATTTAACAACTAGCCTGGCTGGATGTTCATGATGGCTTCTTCACTTACATATCTAGTGTCTAAGTATTTCTTCTCATGCCCCCACTTCTCCTCAGATTAGACTGAACTTCTTAGACTCCAGAATTCCAGAGAGCAGGATGTAGAAGCTGCCCAGAACTAATACAATGTCTGGCATAAGCCTCTTCTCCCATATTCTATTGATCAAGGTAGTCATAGGCTCATCCCCAAATACAGGGGTTGGAAAAATATACCCCAACTCTTGATGGGAATAGAATATGTGAGATAAACATTACTGTTGCAACTGTCTTTGAAAAGACAAAATGCCACGCTACATTTTAACATTTACAGAATTTCTGGTATTGTTTTTTACCTGCTTTATTTTCTCGGATTATGTTTCCTCTGTTTTTATTTTATAATTTTAAATTTATTTTTACTATTTGAATATATCTTTTTATTTTCATGTGTAAATTTTTCTGCTTTGTGCTTTCTTCTACCTAAGTATCCAGATTACAGCCACATTTTGTAACAGCAGGGTGGGGTGCCTGTGAAGTTGCTGATGATTTTGCTGAGTCTGTTACTTGGCCAGAAATCTGAAGAGAAATAAATAAATGGTTGGTCTTTGCACACATCCTTGATGCAAAGTCATAGTCAAAGGAAAGTTAATAATACATCTTTAGCCTACTTTTAAAAATGAAGGAGATGCCACCTAAACCCTGGTGACAGGCAGAAATGCTAGTTCCACTTACCCATTACACTTCAGACAACAAATTCATGTCTATCACTGTTTACTCCGGGACCTGAAGCTAGCGTAAACTGTTTCACCCACGTTCAAAATGTTCCTTTGCAGTTTTCCTTTTGTGACCTGTGGAGCTTGGGATTTTCCTTACCTATGCTTTCTATGTTGATTTTCTATGGTTGATTTTCCCTTTAATATTTTAATTATCTTTGCAATGTGTTTAGATATGAGGGCACGTGTCCAAAAAATTCAAATGACTATATCACCTTAAATGAAAATCTTTTAAAGATAACAATTGCAATTATTTTTGTCAACCCTTGTCTGTTCTCAGGAAGTAGCTAGAAATTTTTCTAAAGCAGAAGGGATTAATAGGTCTTCCTGCCTCACTGAAACTATTTGAACAATGCACTATTTTCTGTTATATGTATTGGGAAATGAAGAATAGAAGTGTTAAATAATTTGTGAAATGTTACCAGGCAACTGGGATGAGAGAGGTTCAATTTTTATGTCACTTCCAGTTGAGTTTTAGATGGTTCATAAACCACTGGGTTGGGAAGATTTCTGAGATTATGTTCACAGAGAGTAAAAATAGTAGACTGAATTATCATTGTTTGGTGTATTTCTGATGAAATACACAATGGTGGCACATATAGTTTTACATTCCTTGTTCTGTACAATTTGCCACTTGAACAAACAAAAGAGGGAGGGAGAGGAGGTTAATTCCCATTACAAAAAAATTGTGAAGTGAGACAGAAAAAAAAAAAAACCACGTTTTATTTTCTAGTACATCTGTAAAGAAAATAATTCAGGTAGTAAAAATTAGTTGTAGCAGTTAGTGCCAACTGTGCTAAAGACTAGAGGTTTTGGAAGAAAGAATTGTATACAAATGATCACATCTGTTACTGAGGCTAAATCATTATTTTCGTAGTCTGTACAAGCATAGTAGAGCTGTAAATGCACAGTAAATCTACAAATGGTTCCAGTATTTTTAAAGCATTTCTATGCATTTCTATTAAAGGCCCACCATTTTTTTCACAGATAGTTATGCACAATTAAGCCATGTTTACTTCTACAAAATCAACCAGATTAAAAACTTCTTGCTCAAAAATATCTACCATAATAATTTGCCTTAGTGTCTGAAATGTTAATGTTCTATATTGCTTTGTTTTATTCAGGCATTATCTCCCATTAATATGCAAATCCTCCTGAGGTTTATACTTAATTTGTGTAATGTCTAGTTGTCATAAAGTGCTCTGCAACATTGTAAGGTTCTGTAGCAACAATTTTGGTATTGATGTGGAAAAGAATGTAGTGAGAGAAGATAAGAGGGCACAAGATTGCAAATATTATAGAATAAACATAGACATCTGGATCACACTTCAAATTTTAGGAGCCCCAAGAACATTAAAATGGTCAGTGGAATTAGATATTGTTCTATAGACCTGTAAAATATGTAATTTGCAATCGTTTGGAAAATTCAAAAGATTACTTAATATGTAAGTGTATCTGCTTTTCTACAAACCCGTCCTCTACTGACCACAAAAGGAGAATCTTTGTCCAACCACAGTGAAAAAAAAAGAAATGAAAACACCTGAGTCAAACCTAACATAAATAAATAGTACGTACATCAAAATACCAGACAGAGCATGAAGACTTGTATGTGAGTGGATTGGTCTTTTATCAGTTTCAGATTTGCGAAGTAGTGAAGGAGATTCTGAAGATATTGCTTGGAGCATTGAGTTGAGGCCCATTAATGTAACTTGAGGAAAATAAGTAAAGTTTGGACTTCTTTTAAATTACTATTTGATGTTAAATGATGCCTCCTTCAGTGCAAATCATACACAAATTGAACCACATGGGGTCATAATTATAACCTGGGCAACATTGTCAATTGTTTTAGTTAATGTACAGTAAAGTGTAAAGCAAACCTGAGTTTAAAATAGAGACAAAAAAGTTTTCTTTAAACTCATTTATTTTTACTCCCATGACATAAAAAGAAGAGTCTCATAGGGAAATACGAGACCTTTGTTTTGGGAGTTGGGGTATATATTTCAAATTTATTTATTTATTCATTAAATAAATACCATTTAAATGTACAATATTTGTGTTTCCTCTAGGAAATGTAACATCTAATAACTTTCCATAACAACATCTTAACTTAAAAGATTGCAATTCAGAACTATAAGTTGATTTTTAAAGTATCATCCAGTTAATTTGGAGAATCAATAGATATATATATAATTGGGTTGGAATTTTATGAGAAATATCTGAAAAGTTAGCACTTTTAAGGTGTTTTGCTATACTGTCTCCTACAATTGGTGATTAAAAAAATACCGGAGCCCTCATTTTATTGCTAAAAGTAGGAATATTAGATTAAATTAGAAGGAGCTTATATTTCAATACGGATATATAAGTTAGACAATGTAGGTGTATATCTTGAAGTTACTTTTCTGAGCTGAAATACTCTCAAATTGTTCATTTACTAAATGATCTTCTATATTCTGAATCAAAATAGTTATTAGCCATAATGCTAACATAGTAAATCATTTCAATCTAATTTCTTATTTCTTGTTTGGATCCCACCACGTATGGCCACTTAAAATACAACATATAGACAGCTATTTTTCAGTGAGCTGGTATGAAAAAATTATTCTCCTATTTGTATCCAAAAACTACAAAATTAATGTGATGTAAGTGTTTGGCTTCTGTACGTTAAATTTCAGATAAAAAGGAACATATTTTGCACTTGCTATTAAAATGGCCCAAAGTTAAGTTCACTAAGCTCTGAATTTGCTATAATTTTAATTTTTATTACATAATGTAACTATGAAGCCTTTTTATAATGAAATTTATTATTTAAATAAAGTTCATGTAGGTCAATAAATTTTAGAAATACATTTTATGTTATTGGCTTAAAGATTCTAAAACATGCTCTAGAAATGTATTTTCTAGGGAAATTTTGGCTTAATAACTCATTGTTATAAGATGCAACTTTTTACATTACTAAGCATGATTTATTTCCATATATAAGGGAAAATTTCGAATTTATATTGCTGAATTAAACAAACAATTTCCTGTTGTGATGGCTTTCATTACAGTTCAAAGACATAGGCATGTATTATGTCAGTCCTTTGTTCTTACTAATGATTGATGTAAAAGATTTTTATTTAAAGCCTTTGATAATATATAAAAAGCTCATATTTTATGTTCCATAATTGTAAATATATTTCTTTAAAAAGGCTGAAAGTCTGCAAAAGAGAAACAAAACCACCTAATCCAACCTGTTGTCTAAAAATTATTTTTTTCTTCACAAAGTTAGGGTTAATTAATAATAAATATAAAGGTATATTTAAAGCAGAACTTTATTTAATATCCTAAGAATATACTTACTAATTTGTAAGATAGGAGTTATTTAGAATATTACTCATATTTAACACATAAAGAAATCATGTGCTAAGGGGTCTATCTAAGTGAAAGCAAATCTGTCCTTTAGAACAAAATGTCAATCATTGATGTTTTGCTAAAATGAGGTGTTAAAAATTTGTGCTTTTCCTTTAGGCAAAGTCTTAGAAATAAAAAAAAAATAGCTTCTTCCCACATGTAGACATAAGGCAAGTACACAGTTCATGAACTGTGGCACCATGAAAATTTCATTCACATTATATACCATGTTTCAGTTAGAAGTGATTCAATTTCTGGTAATATAGCTTTGACCTATGCTGTACTTTTTCCTTACAGCTCTGCAATTTGAAGCATATTATATACAAAATGGTAGAAAAATGTTCAGTAATATCCTGCCATCTATAAATCATAAGTTTATATGTCCTTCAACTCTGTAACATTTATATTGTCCAACAGTATCTCTACATAGGTCATTATTTAGCTTTTAAATAACAGTTTGCAATCCCTCTTATAAGACTTCTTTAAGGAATTGAGGACAAAATACAAATAAAGACAAGCATGAATGTAATAAATATCACTAATTGTTTCAGGCAATATTTTAATACAAATGTTGCTTCTGATAAGTCCAAATGCCTCAACGTTAATTTTTAACTTCTGAACTCAAGAGAATGTATTTTTTTGAATGCATATTTTATGTGGTCATTGAAAAATTTCAAAAACTATAATACTTTAAAATAAATTAATCAGATATGCACGTCTTGCTTTATTTTAATACCATGGCAGAGAAATATAACAAAATTCTTTTTGATTATTGAGGTTGTTAGAATTCCCTGACAGCATATTTTAGTCATGTATTTGCTTTTGAGGGAGATAAAGCATCCCTTTAAAATTACAATGAGTAAATGAGAATTTCAGTGTAAAGTAGATGTGGTGATTCTTTATCTCATTTCACCTTGTTAGAGTTCATTAAATTATGTTGAAAGGCTGTTTTTTTGTTCAAATGCATACACAGACACATTATTTAAAGAGAGAAACTGTTTTTCTGATTTATAACCTTCACAACACATATCACAGTTCATTTCCTACAATACATCCTCCATAGATGCATGGTAAACAAGTAAATGTATGAGCAAACAAAGATATATATCACTGGTCCTACTTCTGACACAGATAATCTTGATTACTGTAGCTGCAGGAGAAACTAATTCCTCAAGAGCCATTTTCTTTCATAGCACATCCAAATGAAGAATGTTTTTAGTTGGCAAATATTATTTCTCTTATAAAATGTAAAGTAGGTTTTTAATCTAGCTATTTTTTATGTTTCAAAATACTTTCTTATTTACAGTTGCCAATTTAAATCCATAAATTCAGATATGCAAGAAATGTTTCTTTGATTTAATTTTGTATAACTAAACTCAAAAATTTTTCCTAGACTCCTCCACTGAGTGATAATTAATGTTAGCCAACACAAAGGATTTTGTCTCCTCCCTGAAGTAAACTGGAAAGAAAGATACTAGCCTCTCTGCTCTCAGGTTTAAAAAAACTTTTGGAAATTTTTAGTTCCCTACAACAAACAAATATATGAAAGAGAAGCTACAAGACACAGCATTCTATCTGCCTATCTTTTTCTCAAGGACCCTGTGATGGTTAATACTGATTGTCAACTTGATTGGATTGAAAGATGCAAAGCATTGATCCCGGGTGTGTCTGTGAGGGTGTTGCCAAAGGAGATTAACATTTGAGTCAGTGGGCTGGGAAGGCAGACCCATCCTTAATCTTGGTGGGCACCATTTAATCAGCTGCCAGCATGGCTGGAATACAAAGCGGGCAGAAAAACGTGAAAAGACTAAACTGGCCTAGCCTCCCAGCCTACATCTTTCTCCCATGCTGGATACTTCCTTTCCTCAAACATTGGACTACAAGTTCTTCAGTGTTGGGACTCAGATTGTCTCCCCTTCCTCATCAGCTTGCAGATGCCCTATTGTAGGACCTTGTGATCGTGCAAGTTAATACTTAATAAACTCCCTGTCTCTCTAGCGAACCCTGACTGATATAGATTTTGGACCAAGATTGGTTCTAGAGGAACAGAATATTAAGAATGAAATTCTTTCATTGGTTTTGTGGTTTCTGGAGTTGGCTGTTTAATATGATTGACCCCAAAATGCTGAGGACTCTACTGCTAATACTATGGAGAACACTGATAGACTCTGGCATGAACTATTTAGAGAGTTATGCAAAATAAATGCATTTGACACTCCCGGTTTGCTGCTTGTGAGAGGCAAGGAGTTTAGTGACTCTATACATAATACCTTTGGCCATATGTGGAGAACCCAGGAACATAATGAAGTTGGTTGGTTGCTCTAAGTTCAGTGGATAAAATGATAAAAGAAAATGACAAACTCTGAGATTCTAACTCCTGGCTTCAGAAGCAGATACTGAGCTTCAAATCTGCTAAGATTGCCCTGAGTGAGAGTCTTATCTCCTGTAGAGAAAGAGCTGAAATTGTGGAAAAACTGACACAAGCTCTTATCATGCAAATGGCTGACCTGCAATGAAAGGTGCATGCACAGCCTCGCTAGGTGTCTACTGTTAAAGTGAGAGCATTGATTGGAAAAGAATGGGACCCTGAAACGTGGAATGGGGATGTGTGGGAGGACACTGATGGAGCTGAGGACACTGAGTTTGTAAACACCGATGAACCTTTTTTGCCAGAAGAAACATCTTCCCTATCCTCAGTAGTGGCAACATCCCCTCCCTGAACCATGTTGCCATCAGCCTTTCCGCCTTTGTCTGAGAAGATAAACCCTGCCTGAGGCAACAATGATGGCCTCCCTTGAGACAGTTGCCAGGCAAGATAATGTTGATTCTCCTCAGGTGCCAACCCCAACACCCCTATTTGCTTCTAGACCTATAACCAGACTAAAGTACTGGCGGGCCTCTTGAGGTGAGGTTGAGAATGTGATCCATGAGGAAGTATGTTACACTCAAAAAGAACTGCTTGAGTTTTCTAATTTATACAAGCAGAAATCTAGAGAAAAAGTATGAGAATGGATATTAAAGGTGTGGGATAATGGTGGAAAAAACATAGAGTTGCATCAGGCTGAATTTATTGATTTGGGCCCACTAAGTAGGGACTCTGCATTTAATGTTGCAGCTTGGGAGTTAAAAGAGGTTCTAATAGTTTATTTGCTTGGTTACCTGAGATATGGATTAAAAGATGGCTCACTGTGAGTGAGCTGGAAATGCCTGATCTCCCTTGGTTTACTGTAAAGGAAGGGATCCAAAGGCTTAGGGAGATTGGGATGGTGGAGTGGATTAGTCACTTTAGACCCACTCATCCTAGCTGTCAGTGTCCAGAAAATATACTCTTGACCAATGCCTTGTGAAATAGATTTGTGAGGGCAGCACCTCATCTTTGAAGAGCCTTGTAATTGCTCTTCGTGTATGTCAGATCTAACAGTGGGAACCACAGTCACTCAACTACAACATTTAAATACAATGAGAATAATTGATCCTGAGGTGGCAGTGGCCAAGTGGTGCCACTCAACTGACAAAGGCAAGGTGGGCATAGCTACCATAATGGACAGCAGAAGCAAAGCAGCAATCAGAATAGTCTGAATCATGTAGAGCTCTGGCATTGGCTAATTAATCATGGTGTTCCTAGAAGTGAAATTAATAGGAAGGCTACTGCATTCCTACTTAATTTATATAAGAAGAAAACTTCTAAGTCAAATGGACAAAAAAGTGAATTTGAATTATAAATAGAGAATCAAGGCCCCTCAGTCAATTTCCAGACTTGGCCCTGTTTACAGACCCAGAACTCCTTGAATGAAGGAGAGGATGGTTCCCCGTGATGAAGGACCCCACTATACAGCTGACAATTTATGCTGTTAATGTTTCTCCCATCCTTCCCCAAGGAGATCTGGCCTTTTACCAGGGTGACTGTACCCTGGGGCAAGGGAAATAATCAGACATTTCAGGGACTACGGGATACTAGCTCTGAGCTGACATTGATTCCACGGAACCCAAAATGTCATTGTGGTTCTCCAGTCAAAGTAGGGGCTTATGGAGGTGAGGTAATTAGTGGAGTTTTAGCTACAGTTTGACTTAGTGGGTCCAGTGGGTGCCTGGTCTCATCCTGTGGTCATTTCCCCAGTGCCAGAATGCATAATTGGCATAGACATACTTGGCAGCTGGCAGAACCCCCACATTGGCTCCCTAACTGGTAATGTGAGGGCTATTATGGTGGGAAAGGCCAAATGGAAGCCATTAGAGCTGTCTCTGCTGAGGAAAACAGTAAATCCAAAACAATATCATATCCCTGGAGGGATTGTGAAGATTAGTGCCACTATCAAGGAATTGAAAGACACAAGGGTGGTGATTCCTACCATATCCACCGTCAACTCTCTCATTTGGCCTGTGCAGAAGACAGATGGATCTTAGAGAATGACAGTGGATTATCATAAGCTTAACCAAGTGGTGACTCCAATTGCAGCTGCTATACCAGATGTGCTTTCATTGATTGAGCAAATTAACACATCTTCTGGTACCTGGTAGTCAGCCATTGACTTGGCAAATGCCTTTTTCTCCATTCCTCTCCATAAGGTGCACCAGAAGCAATTTGCCTTCAACTGGCGCAGCCCAACAATATACTTTTACTGTCTTATCTCAGGGGTATATCAACCCTTCAACTTTGTGTCAAGTAATCTTATTCAGAGAGACCTTGATCACTTTTTGCTTTTGCAAGATATCACACTGGTCCATTACATTGGTAACATTATGCTGATTGGATCCATTGACTGAAAAGTAGCAAACACACTGAACTTATTGGTGAGACCTTTGCATGCCAGAAAATGGTAAATAAATCCTAGTAAAATTCAGGGACTTTGTACCTCAGTAAAATTTCTAGGGATCCAGTAGTGTGGGGCCTGTCAATAAATTCCTTCTAAGGTGAAGTATAAGTTGCAGTATTTCCCCCGTCCCCCTACACCCAAGAAAGAGGCACAACACCTAGTGGGCCTATTTGGATTTTGGAGGCAACACATTCCTCATTTGGGTGTGTTACTCCTGCCCATTTATCAAGTGACCCGAAAGGCTGCCAGTTTTCAGTGGGGTCCAGAACAGGAGAAGACTCTGCAACAGGTCCAGGCTGCTGTGCAAGTTGCTTTGCCACTTGGGCCATATGATGCAGCAGATCCAAGGGTAATTGAGGTGTCAGTGGCAGATAGGGATGCTGTTTGTAGCCTTTGGCAGGCCCCCATAGGTGAATCAGAGTGAAGGCCTCTAGGATTTTGGAGAAAGATCCTGCCATCTTTTGCAGATAACTATTCTCCTTTTAAGAGACAGCTCTTGGCCTGTTACTGGGCTTCGGTGAAAACGGAACATTTGGCTATGGGTCATCAAGTCACCATGTGACCTGAACTGCGTATCGTGAACTGGGTGCTTTTCTGACCCATCTAGCCATAAAGTGGGACATGCATAGCAGCATTCCATCATCAAATGGAAGTGGTATATACCTTATCAGGCTCGAGCAGGTCCTGAAAGCATAAGTAAGTTACATGAGGAACTGGCTCAAATGCACATGGTCTCCACTCCTGCCTTCTCTCCCCTAGCCTGCATTCATGGCCTCATGGGGAGTTCCCTGTAATCAGTTGACAGAGGAAGAGAAGATTAAGACCTGGCTCACAGATGGTTCTGCATGATATGCAGGCATTATCCAAAAGTGGACAGATGCGGCACTACAGCCCCTTTCTAGGTTAAAGGACAGCAGTGAAGGGAAATCTTCCCAGTGGGCAGAATTTCAAGCAGTGCACCTGGTTGTGCACTTTGCATGAAAGGAGAAATGGGCAGATGTGCGATTATATACTGACTCATGGGCTGTAGCTAATGGTTTTGCTGGATGGTCACGGACTTGGAAGAAGCATGATTCGAAAATTGGTGACAAAGAAATTTGGTGAAGAGATATGCAGATGGACTTCTCTGAGTGGTCAAAAACTGTGAAGATATTTGTATCTCCTGTGAATGCTCACCAACGAGTAACCTCAGCAGACAAGGGTTTTAATAATCAAGTGACAGGATGATCCGTTCTGTGGACACCACTCAGCCTCCTTCTGCAGCCACTTCTGCCATCGCCCAATGGGCCCATGAACAAAGTAACAGTGGTGGCAGGGATGGAGGATATGCATGGGCTAGGCACCATGGACTTCCACTCCCCAAGGCTGAACTGGCTATGGCCACTGCTGAGTGCCCAATTTGCCAGCAGCAGAGACCAACACTGAGCCCTCGGTATGGCACCATTCCTCAGGGTGATCAGCCACCTGCCACCAGGTGGGTTATATTGGACCTCTTCTATCATGGAAAGAACAGAGGTTTGTCCTCACTGGAATAGACATTTACTCTGGAAATGGATTTGCCTATCCTGCACACAATGCTTCTGCCAAGTCTACCATCCACGGACTCGTGGAATGCCTTATCCACCATCATGGTATTCCACATAGCATTGCCTCTGACCAAGGCACTCACTTTACAGCTAAAGAAGTGCAGCAGTGGGCTCAAGCTCATGGAATTCACTGATCTTACCTTGTTCCCCATCATCCTGAAGCAGCTGGATTGACAGAATAATGGAATGGTCTTTTGAAGTCACAATTACTATGCCAACTAGGTGACAATCCTTTGCAGGGCTGGGGCAAAGCTTTCCAGAAGGCCATGTATGCTCTGAATAAGCATCTAATATATGGTACAGTTTCTCCCATAGCCAGGATTCACAGGTCCAGGAATCGAGGGGTGGAAGCAGAAGTGGTACCACTCACCATCACCCCTGGTGTTCCAATAGCAAAATTTTTGTTTCCTGTTCTTGTGAATTACATTCTGCTGGCCTAGCTAGAAGTCTTTGTTCCAGAGGGAGGAAAGCTGCCACCAGGAGACACAACAACTATTCCATTAAACTGGAAGTTAAGATTGCCACCTGGACACTTTGGGCTTCTACATTTAAGTCAATAGGCTAAGAAGGGAGTTACAGGGTTGGCTGGGGTGATTGACCCGGACTATCAAATTGAAATCGGTCTACTACTCCACAATGGAGGTAAGGAAGAGTATGCATGGAATACAGGAGATCCATGAGGGCATCTTTTAGTATTACCATGCTCTGTGATTGAGGTCAATGGGAAACTACAACAGCTCAATCCAGGCAGGACTACAAATGGCCCAGACCCTTCAGGAATTAATGTTTGGGTCACTCCATCAGAATAAAAAAAAAAAAAAAAGGAAAGAAAAAGAAAGGAAGAAAGAAAGAAAAAAAAAAACAACATGACCTGCTGATGTGCTTGGTGAAGGCAAAGGGAATATAGAATGGGTAGTAGAGGTAGGTAGTCATCGATACCAGCTACAACCACATGACCAGCTGCAGAAACAAGGATTGTAATTGTCATGAGTGTTTCCTTCTTCTTTTGTTAAAAACATGTATGTATGCATTTTTTTGTGAAAAACATTCATGTATACCCTTGTACTAAAAAAAAAAAATCTTCATTTTATTTCCTTTTTCCTTTATCATGTGACATAAGACTTATTGACTTCCTATCAGCATTTAAGTATTGTTAACTTTATGTAATAGTATTTGGATTAGGGATTGTTGTATTACAGTTGTACAAAGGATAGTTGTATTATGTTAGGTGTAATTATGACCTTGTTATTGTCTTTGTTTGAAGATTATGTATGATCTCAGGAGATGTATATGCATTCAAGTTGACAAGGGGTGGACTTGTGATGGTTAATATTGTCAGCTTGATTGAATTTAAAGATGCAGAGTGTTGATTCTGGGTGTATCTGTGAGGGTGTTGCCAAAGGAGATTTACATTTGAGTCAGTGGCCTGGGAAAGGCAGACCCACCCTTAATCTGGGTAGGCACCATCTAATCAGCTGAAATATAAAGCAGGCAGAAAAAAACATGAAAAGAGAGACGGGCCTAGCATCTCAGCCTACATCTTTCTGCCATGCTGGATGCTTCCTACCCTTGAACAACAGTTTCCAAGTTCTTCAGTTTTGGGAGTCAGACTGTTTCTCCTTGCTCCTCAGCTTGCAGACGGCCTATTGTGAGACCTCGTAGTCATGTGAGTTAATACTTAATAAACTCTCCTTCTAATATATATAAACTCCCCTTCTATTATTTTTTATATATATATATTCATTAGTTCTGTCCCTCTAGAGAACCCTGACTAATACAGACCCACTAATAGTATTCTTTGCTTCTCTTCTGACATGCCCACTTCCTTAGTGCAGGAAACCTTTTCAAACCTCGGGAGACATTAGCATCACTCTTTATCATCTCCATTGATCCAAATATTTATATTTCTATCTTAACATAAGATATTTCAGTTTCTTAGTTTAAAGTTTGTAAGTTTGTAACTCAAAAATCAAGTGGAATAGGAGCAACTACTTGGCTACTGTGTTTTATTTTGCTATCTCTTACTCAAGGCAATGAGCAGAAAGTGCATTATACGCCTCTTAATAGGAATGATGAGTCGTGTGTTAAAAAGATAAATATTTATTAGCAATTCAAATACACTATCTTATCATATTAAAACAATAACCAGTTAGTTTGGCATTCTTCATCCAATACATGAAAAGGTATTTATGCTGCTGCTTTTAAAAACTGTATATATTTGACTATTGGTGCTTAATTAGATTTCTTAATGAATTGAATTTAGTCAGTCTTACAGTAAATAATAATATACGGAGAATGGTTCGCTCCAGTTATTTGCCAGATGGATATATAAGCAGTGTCTCCACACTCACATACACTCACATGTATGCACTAGTGAAATGGGTGTGAGAGTAAGGAGCATGGCAGGATGGACCAGAACTCCCATGAGAATGGTTAAGGGTGGTAGTTGCTGCTTCTGAGGTGAGGGTATCGTCAACTCTACAACCCTTTGGTGACAAGTTCTTCTATTCTCCTGAATTGTATAACTCTCTTCATAAGGCTGTGTACTGTTTCATTAAAGAAAGTATATACTTTTACATGTGTCTGTTGGATATTTTTCACCAATCATGTAGTTGTTTTGTTTGAAATTACGGAGATTGATTTTAGATATGATATTAATGTAAACACCATAGACGTGAGTTGTAGTAAAACTTGGGGGAGTCTTGATAATACTGTATTTCCAAGATGTCTTCAGGCCACATTTATTTAGACCATAATTACTTGGTCTGAGTATCTGAGAACAATTATTTCAATGGAGTAGAACCACTGGCCCTTGTCTCTGAGTTTGGCTATCAAAGCAGTAACTGCTTGTATGTTATGTGAAGATTTATGGGGGTCTTCATTGACTTGAAGACAATAATATATTCCTAAAAATTCTCAAGTTCTTCCCAACTAGAATAAGTACATTCAAAACTCAAATTCCCAAACTAAAACATATAAAGTATGTGCAAATAAGCAACAAACTACAATCATATTAGTTTATAAACCACTTTAAACATTTTCCAATCACTAAATGGTTGATATTATTATTAATGAACAAATTATTTGCATGCATAACGACATCCTCTTTTCCTCTATTACCTTTCTCTCTCTTTTGCATTCGCCACAAATCTCTTTAAAAATGTTTCACTGAAATAGGATTTATTGTAAAATTAGGCAAATACAAAAAACAAATATAAAATACTTTATGTAAAGGTGCTTGGAACAATCTGATAAATGGAGGAGAATGGTTCAAATTAACTCTAACTCTGTTAAGTTTCTCTTAGCATTGGCAGTAACCAAGATTACTTGCCATCAGTATTAACATCTATTACACATTTCAAACAACTACACATTTGATTCTGATTTTGATATTCAGCCAATTGAATTTGGAATGTAAATAGAGAACTTTCACTTCTATTTTTTAAACGTATTTAGTTTTGAAGATGTAAAATATATTAAGTTGGTGCAAAAGTAATTGCAGTTTTTGCCACTACTTTCAACGGCAAAAATCACAATTACTTTTTTGCACCAAGCTAATAAACTATTCCTTTATAAATACTGGACCCCCACACCACAATGTACAAAAGATATGTACAAGAGGTCTAAAATATAATATGAAATGAGCACTTGGCCAGACGCGGTGGCTCATCCAGTACTTTAGGAGGCCTAGGTGAGCAGATCATTTGAGGTTAGGAGTTTGAGACAAGCCTGCCCAACATGGTGAAACCCTGTCTCTACTAAAAATAGAAAAATTAGCCGGGTGTGGTGGTGGGCACCTGTAATCCCAGCTACTTGGGAGGTTGAGGCGGAAGAATCAATTAAACCTGGGAGGCTGAAGTTGCAGTGAGCCAAGATCACACCACTGCACTCCAACCTGGGTGACAAAGCGAGACTCCATTTTGAGTAAATAAATAAATAAATAGAAAATTGAGCTCTAAAATAAAAAACGATAGTCAGCTGGTTGGTATAAGAAGGACTGACTTAAAAATCACTATATATTTCTATCTTCCAGAGCTATAGTGGTATGGAAAACTGATACACGATCTGAAGTAATTCAGCACTCAATTAACAAAACTGAAACAACTTGATGACAGTAGTGGAGAAAGTGTGGAAAATTGCCACTCATCCATACAATTGAGGAGACAGTCCATGAATTGAATCAGAGTATGGGATACAATTGTCAATATCTATCTAAGTTAAGAATATGACATTCTTTATGACCTACTGTTAGAAATGAGTGTACATTTATGAACTGAGCATGTAAATGGTAACACTGTTAATACTTTCAAAACACTGATAATAATCTAAAGGCAAAATATCAAGTGACATTAGTAAATAATAGAGCATTATTAAACATAGTGTCAGTAAGCATTAAAATGTGCCAACTATATGTTTTGTTAGGAAATAATCTCCAAGATAAAATCAAGACTGTAAATTTAAAAGATGAGATTTAGAATACTGTGTATACTATATTAGCATTTGTATACAAACTATGTTGTCATTTGAATAAAAATGTATTATGTCTATGCATATCTTAGGATATAAATGGGTCATCCATGGAAATTGGTAAACAACTTATACCCAAATCTAATATCAGTGGAAAGGGCATTTCTAGTGGCTGAGATGTGGTGGAAAGGTGATTTACATTTCACTACATGTGCATATATTTCCTCTTTAAAACTAAGTTTGAAAATATTTTAAAACACATTCTCAACACTTTCAACATAATCATGTCCAAGATTATTATTGCACAGTGTAAATAATGAAGCCAGTGTTTGCATTAAATCAATATTTATGACATTCAGAAGTTGGAATGGAAGAATACTATTGGTAAGCTTTTCAGCATGTGGCTAAATAACATTAAAATTGACTTATTCAGTAACTATACATAAAAAGTTATATCACTCTCAGCATGTGTTAATTCAGCTGAATAAATCATACTTGTTCAGAGTGGGCAACTCTAGACTCTGTATAGCAAGGCCTTTATCTGAAGTACTGTGTACTCACAAGATTTTAAGAAAAATTGAGCATAAAATTCCATGATCCTATGAGTCACTGAATTTGCCCAATCTGATTGAGTAACAAAGGAAGAGAACTACCCACTTCCTGAGTATAACTGATTGAACTGATTGAATGAATGAATGAAAGTGCTTGTGTGTGTGTGTGTAAACCTCAGATATTTTAATACAATTATATAATTTTACAAGGCTTAATGCAGCTATCTTGTCAATTGCAACTAAATGCATATGCAAACTTCTAAATAAAAGAGATAGTATGTAAAGAGTTCAAATGTCATTGTTTACTCAGTAAGTAAAAAGTCCAAGTCTACTCCCAGAGTGGTGCATATACAGTCAAAGGGTATTTGGATTGATTACTTGAGGAGCTCTATTAATTTTCTTATTCTGGCTCATTTTTACATTTACAACAGGAAAACATCCCTCCATGATTAAGAACCTGGAACTGTGCCTGCCAGTTACGAATCCTATAGTGTTAAGAACTTTATACTTCTGGTCTCAGGTAGATAGGATTTATTCCTGTGGAAAAAGCAGTAACTATTTAGTTAGCGAAGATTTTGCCCTCATAAATTCTTCATAACATCATTCATTGCCATAAAATTCATAAAGGCAGTAGGGGTGCATTCTGATTTATCATCTGATTCAGCACAAAACATTGAGCGCTGGAATTTAAACACACAGCACATGGTAGCATGCCTAATTTCAAAGAAACCAGTATAATAATTAGACTCCTCTTTAATTTTTTTAAAAATCGGAAATACCTAAAGTCACATAATTTGAATCAGCAGGCAAACTGCCATCAGAAATGAAATAATAGGCCCTGTGCTGTTTCACGGCAAATATTTATTCTTGGTTTATTTCTTTTTATTATTATTATTATTATTATTATACTTTAAGTTCTAGGGTACATGTGCTCAATGTGCATGTTTGTTACATATGCATACACGTGCCATGTTGGTGTGCCGCACCCATTAACTCATCATTTACATTGGGTATATCTCCTAATGCTTTCCCTCCCCCGTCCCCCCACCCCACAACAGGCCCTGGTGTGTGATGTTCCCCTTCCTGTGTCCAAGTGTTCTCATTGTTCAATTCCCAACTATGAGTGAGAACATGCAGTGTTTGGTTTTTTGTTCTTGTGATAGTTTGCTGAGAATGATGGTTTCCAGCTTCATCCATGTCCCTACAAGGGACATGAACTCATCTTTTTTATGGCTGCATAGTATTCCATGGTGTATATGTGCCAAATTTTCTTAATCCAGTCTATCATTGATGGACATTTGGGTTGGTTCCAAGTCTCTGCTATTGTGAACAGTGCTGCAATAAACATACATGTGCATGTGCCTTTATAGCAGCATGATTTATAATCCTTTGGGTATATACCCAGTAATGGGATGGCTGGGTCAAATGGTGTTTCTACTTCTAGATCCTTGAGGAATCACCACACTGTCTTCCATAATGGTTGAACTAGTTTACAGTCCCACCAACCGTGTAAAAGTGTTCCTATTTCTCCACATCCTCTCCAGCACCTGTTGTTTCCTGACTTTTTAATCATTGCCATTCTAACTGGTGTGAGATGGTAACTCATTGTGGTTTTGATTTGCATTTCTCTGATGGCCAGTGATGATGAGCATTTTTTCATGTGTCTGTTGGCTGCATAAATGTCTTCTTGTTTTATTTCTAAAACATAAAATGTGAGATTTATTATTAATTTTGTGGCTGTTTTCTATAACACTATTTAGATGCCACACACACAGAAATCTTATTGCTCTTTTATCATAGTGACTGTAGACTCAATGAAGACTTGGGTCTCTGTGATAACCTAGCACAGGCTACATTAACTGCTTTTGGAGAAAAGGGCTCAAGATAACTTTGAATCTTCTCACTGTATATGTCATTATGTACAAAGTTTTCTTGGATTGAGAGTATTCAATTATAAAAGCAAAAATGTGTGAACTTTCAGAAATTCCGAGAACAATGTGTTGGAAAGAAAATACCTAGAAGTAAAGAGAAATGGATGCTATTGAGTATCAATTCTTATATCTTCATTACTTTATACAGTTAAAAATCATTTAACTATTTGGAGACCAAGACATACAATGTAAAACCTGACTTTTTCTTAAGCTTTAATGATTTACAGATTAGTGAAGTGGTGTCTAAGAAGTATGTAGTGGTGCCTAGATGATGACCAAGTTAGTTATTGGGATGACAAGAGAAATCACTGTAATTTCTGTTCCAGTTTTAACTCACCCTTTTAAATCAATATTTGCATATTTTACAGTGTACATAACGTTAGAATAGTAGAGTATGTACAATCTCTTTAGTCTTAATTTTTTTTAATTGAAAGGAGTAGATATTTTAAAAGTACGTGGAAACTGCTGAATTGAGTAATTAGATGATATAATTTTAAAGAAGAAAAGCAAACAAATATAAAACTTAGATTGGGATTTGTAGTTTTTGATTAGAAGGGAAAAACAAAGTAGGTGAAATAATAGTGACAGAAATATTCTCAAAACATAAGTATTCTCACCTCATTTCTTTTTGAAAGTTTTTGCATCCTTATGTGAGAATAGTGAATAGAATATCTTCTGTCTGTATTACCTTCTGGATTATGATTTTTTTGCTTATGTGTGGTATTAGCCAGCCAGGGCTGCCATAACAAAATATTGCAGACTTTCATACACTGGGTGGCTTAAACATCAAAAATTAATTTCACACAGCTCTAGAGGGCAAAAGTTCCAGTACAGCTTGCTAGCTCATTCAGTTCCTGACGAAGATCTACTGTCTGGCTTGCAAGCAGTCACCCTCTCACTGAAACCTTACATGATATCTTTCTAGGTGAGGGCACACAGTGACAGAGAGATGACAGAGAGAGAGAGAGAGGGAGAGTGAGAGAGAGAGACAGAGAGAGAGAGGGAGAGTGAGAGAGAGACAGAGAGAGAGAGAGAGAGAGAGAATAAGCTCTCCGGTGTCTCTTCTTAAAAGGATGTTAATCCTATCTAATTATCTGATCAGGACTTCACCCTATGACTTCATTTGACATTATTTACGTCCTGAAGACCCTGTCCCCAAATACAGTGACATTAGGAGTTAGGATTTTAACATATGAATTTGAGGGAACACAATTTTATTCTATAGCATGTTCCAAGAGAGAGGATTAAAAAGTGGTTGCTGAATTTTTTTACCTGATTAAATTTAAGCAACCTTCAAATGTAGCAGTGAAAACTTTCATGTATATATTTTGTTACTTATGAAAAATAGGTTAAAATGCATATGTTTATAATTATACACCATATATATATATATATGTATAGTACCTAGTATCTATAAAACATAATCTGTTTTTTCTCTTATTACTTTCATTCATATTGGTTCAGTTTTCACCTGACCTCTTAGGAGACCCAGACAATTATACCCCAGTATATTGCCTTAATACACCACTCCATATTAAACTAGAGTGATATTTCCTGTTTGTTATGCAATCCTATGATCCATCCCTAACTAACTAGGAGTATTCGCCCCGGTCTTCTCTTAACCAAGGTGCCAATAATCAACTTATCCAAATTATGAAGCATAATATTCCAACCATTAAGCCAATATCTATTTTGAATTCTAGTAGCATACCTTCTTACACTTATACGGATTGAGAGACAGCCCACTGAACACCCCTTCACCATTACTGGCCAGGCGTCATCCCTCTTGTACTTATTTCTCATTCTCATTTTAACTCTATTCACCAGCCTAATTGAGAACAAAATACTCAAATAAAGAGGTCCTTGTAGTATATATTATTACTTTGGTCTTTAAATCGAGAATGGAGAGTATGTCTTCCTAGGGCAACTTGAGGAAGAGGCATTATGCTCCACCATCAGCGCACTCCCTAATATTCTTTCGGCTTTTCCTTTAAAATTTAGGTAAATTTTAAAATAATGTAAGTCAGCAAAATATTTTAATATAAAAAATGTACTTCTGTCTCTATAGAAGACAAGACTAAGTCTGTAACTTACAGTTTTGTACCTTCAATAGTGATCACTCAATTTCTTATGATTCGAGAACCTCTTGGAAGTAGAGGGAGCGGTGGCTTAAATGATGCCTTGAGCTCAAAGAAGACTTGGTTTTCCTCTCTCATTAACACAGCGACCCTCACACTCATCATCTTCCAAAATAAAAAGGACAAACAGCAGCCCAAGGGGAGTCACAGCATTTTTTTTCCAGTGCTCTACACTTGTGATTTTTAACATTGCTGAAATGTACATTTTGATATTGACATTGATGATAATACCTCCAACTTCTACTGCCACTGACACAAGAAAGGTAAGTAATATTTTGTGCTGTAAATTAAAACACACACACACACACACACAATTGTCAGCAATAGTCTGCTTTTTGAATCCAAGAAAAGGACTTAAAAGAAAATTCTTTTCTGAAGGTGAGAAAATAAGTACAGCAATCAGCAAGGGATTTTTAAAAATGCTCATTTTGCGGCAGTTCCAGTGAAATTCCTTCTATGGAATATAACTGACCTGTGACTAAGTTCCAGAATATTTATAAAAATGTCAACTGCTATAACTTTCTATTAAACCCTATTGAAGCGACTCACAGATTTAGAAAAAAATAGAACGATTAGTATTATTGTAAATGGAGCGGATCTTGTATAATTTTGAATTTTCTGTACCACAGGCATTAAAAATATCTGATACATTGGATTCTGTTATAACTTTAGCCCATCTATTTTATTCTTACATAATAATACCTTGACATATTTAGAGATTTGTTTATGAAAGAAAGCACTAAAATATAACCATCCAAAGCAAAATAAAACCCTATTGGGCCAAAGGAATATCTTTTTTTTTTAATTTTATTTATTTATTTATTTATTTATTTATTATTTTTTACTTCTATTGGTTTGAAAGTGATCCACATGATTTTTATTCTTCTGGTGGTTGCTCTTACATGTGTCATGTTGGTTTGCTGCACCCATCAATTCATCATTTACATTAGGTATTTCTCTTAATGTTTTCTCTCCCCCGGCCCCCGACCCCCTGACAGACACCAGTGTGTGATGTTCCCCTCCCTATGTCCATGTGTTCTCATTGTTCAACTCCCACTTATGAGTGAGAACATGCAGTGTTTGGTTTTCTCTTCTTATGTTACTTTGCTGAGAATGATGGTTTCCAGTTTCATCCATGTTCCTGCAAAGGACATAAACTCATCCTTATTATGGCTGCATAGTATTCCATGGTGTGTATGTGCCATATTTTCTTTATCCAGTCTATCATTGATGGGCATTTGGGTTGGTTCCAAGACTTTACTATTGTGAACAGTGCTGCAGTAAACATATGTGTGTATGTGTCTTTATAGTAGAATGATTTATACTCCTTTGGGGAGCTTGGCTGGGGGAAGGAATATCTTTATAATTACATAATTATACTTATTATAAAGCAATTCCCTGCAGAATTTTTAAAGTTATACTTCTACTTTGGGGCAAATTGTTATAATACATTTCATAGAACTAAAATGGTTAAATGATAATCAGAATATAATACGTCATGTCGATAATCAGAATATAATACGTCATGTCTTTCTTCCCTTATATTATCAAACATGCAAAATGACAATGCTAGTATATGTCATATAACTCAAAATATATTCTTTTTGTAAAATTTATAAATTATTACAGGAATATGGTGTTTCCCAATTTAAATATCACCTTTCATTTGTAAATAAGAACAATTTGCATGATTAATTGTAAGTAAGGATATTTACAGTATGTTTTTATTTTATTTTGGGTAAATAAATGGTAACAAATAATAATGGTGTCTTTTCAAATGTTTTTCTCCTTTGGTAATTTGAGGTTAAACGTGAAAAGTCCCTAAAGCAGAGCAGAAAACCCTGCCCTATTTCTTAAATATGCTCTAAAGACCAAGATAAATCTGAGTAGGGAGTGATTGCTGTGTGTTTGTTTTGGTAATTGATAACAGATAGCATATCTGAGCCTTACCTTTGATCAGGTATTAGGCTTGGAAATATACATAAATTTCTGGTTTAATTCTCACAACAATGAAGAAAATAAGGGTTATGATCAACCTGTGATTTGCAAGTTAAGGGCTTTTCTGGTGGTCAGGTAGATAAGTAGTTCTTTCCACTGTGTTTCTTTGGTTACAAGTTAGAGAAGTAACACTAAGCTCACCTAATCATACAGGAAAAAATATTTATTAAGGCTCAGAGCCTTCTTAATAAATCCAGAGCCCATCCAGACTCAACCAGGCATTAAAAAGTGTTTACGACTTGCTGTTAGATGGTTTTGTGTGTCCGAAATTGATTAATACTCTCTATCTGAAAAAAAATCTGCCTTAGCTTTTATATTTTCATAATGTAATTTTGTAAAACTTTGCATATTAGTTTCAGCAACCTGAAGTTAATTATTCTTTCTGTCTCAACCTAGATAAAATGTGCATTCTTAAGCTAATCAACTTATAAGAGAAGAAAATTACATGAATTCACTCACTGTTATACCCAGGGAGAATGATAAATTAATAAGGCTATCCAAAAAGGGGCTACTATATGAGCAGAACTAGCACAATATTTAGAGTCAGTGTTAATTGTCTCAAAATATATGGTTTGAAGATGACTCAGATTTCTTTAGAAAGCCTTTCACATTCTCTTGTACTTTGCTGTCTAACTTTTTCCCAGACAGCACTAACTAGTAACTGTATTCTATATTTGTCAATAGCAAGTTAGATTGTACAAATAACTGGGTTTCAGAAATATTACTGTGGCAGGGGAAACCGTATAATACAAGAGGTTTGAAATTTAGGTTGTAAGTTACTTTAATTAATAGAGGTTCAATTATTCTTTATTTTCTCAGGAACAGAGAGGTCGATAATTTCTGGGATCATTTTTATCATTTGCAATTTTGCAAAATCAAGAAACATGAAACTTTAAATTTTAAAATAAGACATACAAAGGTTAAGATGTAATTACAAACAAAATCCAAAGACTTCACCCAATGTGCCTACGCTGTGCTTTACCTGAGCCCAGTGAGAAACGGAGGAGTGCAAGATACTTGAATTTTAATTTCTAATGTGAAGCAAAGGGAGGGAAATTATTTTGGTGTTTTTTGTCATGGTAGAGGTAAATCATTTACACAAAAAATTGTTTCATACTGGTACTTCTTATGGTAGGATAGAAAGTCTGAAATCCTTTTGTTTCAATAACTCATTTTAAACACAGTCTCCTGAGGTGCTATATGAAATAATGTATCATGGTGCTTGATAGCATGGGTTCTCAAGAGAGATGCTAGAGGAAAATACTATCTCTTACACTTGACATCTCTATGATATCAGTCAAATTACCTATTGTTTCTAAGTCTCAGGTCTTAATCTGTCAGTTTGACTTAATAATCTAACTATTTGTAAGGACTCCACAATATTATGCAAAATAATACATCAATGTACCTGGCACGTAGTAAATCTCAACTAATATTATATGTTATCATTACAGTTTAGCAATGTGTTTTCCCAAGAAAAACATAATTGCATTTTAATCTATCCAGTGTTCATTATTTAAATAAGAAATTTTAGTAAGTCACTCAAACATTCACATATTTACATATTAAAAAGTAGATGATTTTTACCTGGTTTATTTCATATAACCTAGCCTCCTCCAGTTTTATTCATGTTGTTGCAAAAAGCAGTATTTTTATTATTTTTAAGGCTAAATAATATACCATTGTATACATAATATGACACATTTTTGTTATTTATTTATCTTCCACAGACATTTAGATTGCTTCAAATCTAGGATATTGTGAATAGTGCTGTAGTGAATTTGGAAGGCAGATATTTCTTCAAAATAGTGATTTTATTTTCTTAGAATATATATCCAGAAGTGAGATTGCTGGATCATATGGATATTAGGAGTTTTTTTGAGGAACTTCCATACTGCTTTCCATAATGGCCATACCAAGTTACATTCAAGTCAACATGTATAAAGTTTCTCTTTTCTTCATGCATGTCCTCTCCAACACTTGTTATCTTTTGCTTTTAAAAATAGCCTTCCCAACAAGTGTGATGTGGCATACCATTATGGTTGTGATTTTCATTTCTTTGATAACCAATGATATTGAAGACATTTCCTATAACTGTTGGCCATTTGTATGTCTTTTTGGATTAATGTCATGATCTCAATTATACAAAGGGTAACCAAAAACTTTATGGAAAATGTGTATTATAACAAAACTATGCATAAATTTCAAAACCAAATTTTGCACCAAAATAAACTCATATTAGCTTGTTAATATTTCTGAATAGGTCTAATTTAAGGCATTAAGAAGAATTAAATATCCATTTGCAAAGAGGCTATTAGAACAACATAAATTTTGCTAAAATTCAGCTTGAACAAACATCAAATATATGGTGAAGTTTGAGTATTAAAATGGTGAAATAATTAATGTTTTATGAAAAATTTATGGAGACAAATCCCCAAGTAAATCAGCAGTTTACTAATGAATAATTCATTTTAAGAAGGGATGAGATGATGTTGAAGATGAAGCCTGCAGGGCAGACCATTCACCTCACTTTGAGAGAAAAAAAAAAAAAATCTTGTTTGCGCCCTAATTAAAGAGAACCAACAATGACCATCAGAAACAATAACGAACATGATAGATATCTCAACTGATTCAGATTACACAAGCTGACTGAAAAATTTGAGTTGAGCAAAACTGTCCAATCAATGGGTGCTAAAGAAATTGAACCCAGGGAAGCTGAAGACAAAAGCAGAGCTTACAATGAAAATTTTAAGCAAGTGGGATCAAAACCTGAAGGATTTTTTTGAAGAATTGTAACAGGTGATAAAACATGGCCCTGCCACTATAATCCTGAAGACAAAGCACAATCAAAACAATGGCTACCAAGAGGTAAAAGTGGTCCAGTCAAAGCAAAAGCAGACTACTCAGGAGTAAAAGTCATCACAATATTTTTTGGCAATGCTCAAAACATTTTGCTGGTTGACTTTTTGGAAGGGCATATAACAATATCATCTGCTTATTATATGAGTGTTTTGAGAAAATTAGCCAAAATTTTAGCAGAGAAAAGCTGTACCAGATAGTCCTTCTCCACCACAATAGGAATGCTCCTATTCATTCCTCTCATCAAATAAGAGCAATTTTGTAAGAGTTTCAATGAGAAATCATTATACGTCTGGCTTACACTCCTCAGTGGTCTCTATTTAACTTTTTCGTTGCCTAATCTTAACAACTATTTAAAGAGCACTTATTTTTCTTCGTTAACAATGTAAAATGATTGCATTAACATAGTTAAATTCCCAGGACTCTCAGTCCTTTAAGCATGAACTAAATGGTAGTAATAATCACTTAACAAAACTTTCATAAATTTAATGGAACTTAGATTGAGAAATAAAGCTTACATTATCATTTTTATCTATTCATTCTACTTTCCATGAAATTTTTGAAGGCTCCTCATAGGTGAAATCTAAAAATGTCAAAATCATATAAACAGAGAGTACAAGGGTAATAATTGGGGGTTAAAGGCCAGGGAGATGGGTAGGTAGGAGATGTTGGTGAAAGGGTAAATATTTGTAGTTACAATGTGCCTAAGTTCTAGAGATTTAAGTTAAAGCATAGTTACTAAAGTTAAAATAATATATTGTATGCTTGAAATTTTATAGGAGAGTGGCTCTTAAGTAATCTAAGCACACACACACAAAAGGTAACTGGAGTGATATCAGCAAGATAGTAAACTAAAATATTCCCCAGCATCATCACACCTACCCCCACAACGAAAGTACCACTAACAACTAATCAAAGACAAGAATATTACTCTATATTTACCAGAACTTCAGGGAGAAGAAACCACCCCCTTGACCTAAAGAAATAAGAAAATCTGTTACCACAAAAAGATAACTGTTTTAGACTATGCTAGCCCCTTTCCCAAGGAGGTGCAATGCTGCTCACAGATAATTTTTCTGGACCCACTTTTTCCAAAGTTTAATTTGAAGGTGTACTTTAATCCCTTCAGTAGTTTGGGATTTCTGTGGGAAGCCCTCTTTGGTCCTATTCCACAAGAAGCATTGGGAGTCCCACGGGGGCTGAAACACATGGGGTATATCGGAGACAAAGAGTAGGAACACTGAATGCAGTAACTGACACACAAATTGTGGTAGTTTATCTGGGTTCTGATCAGCAGAGACACCATGATGAAGAGACTGAACAGATTTCCAACACCACAGCAACACCAGGTGCTGGTATGGAGCCTTTCCCTGACCTAGAAATAACTAAAAGTTTAGTGGTTAATTTCCGATGTCACTTAAGTTTGCCTCAAACCCAGAAATCATTGTATATCTGTGATTACATTTCAGTGGAGTCTTCAATTCTGGTTCTCTCAATAAGTCTTCACCAAGCCGGGAAACAAAGGTGGGGCAACAATTTAGTTTCAAAGTACTATGTAAGTTCCAATGCTAATAATAAATCCTCCCCACAATTAGAAATAATTGCAGGTCAGTGATTGAGTTCTAATATTAAATAATAAATACATAATGCCACCAAAGAACACTTGCAAAAGCTGGAAGTGGTGGCCCTCTCCGCAAATGCATGGAAATCAGCATAAAGATACAAGAAGTGTTAAAAAAAAAAAAAAAAAAAAAGAAAGAAAGGAAAATGGCATCACCAACACCAAAAGAAACCTGTAAATCTCCAATAATGGACCCATACTAAGATTTTTCTTTTTCTGGTAGCACCTCAAAAGAACAGGCAAGACCAAGAAAAAAATAGGCAAATATGACTACATCAAAATAAAATGCTTCTTCACAGCAAATAAAACAACTAATTGAGCAACAACACAACCTCCAGAATGGGTAACAGTATTTGCAAACTATGCATCCAACATGGGGTTAACATGCAAACTATATAAGTAACCAGAACAACTCAGTAGGCAAACAGACAAAAAAAAACTCAAATTATCCAATTAAAAATGAGCAAAGATCTGAACAGGTCTCAAAAGAAGTGTTCTCAAAAGAAGACATATAAAGGGCCAGCAGTTATTTGACAAAAGCATATTACTAGACATCAGAAAGATACAAATAAAAAGAACCAAGAGATATTACCTAGCCCCAGTTAAAAGGCTTTTATCAAGAGACAAAAATAATAACAAAAATGACAAAAACAAATGCTAGTGAGAATTAAAAGAAGAGGATACTTTTTATACACTGTTGGTGGAAATTTAAATTAGTACAGCTGTTATGGAAGGCAGCATGGGGTTTCCTCAACAAATTAAAAATAAAACTATCACATAATCCAGTAATTCCACTATTGGGTATATATTCACAGGAAATGAAATCAGTACGTTGAAGAGAGAGCTGAACTTCCATATTTATTGCAGCACTATTCACAATGGCCAAGTGATGAAATCAACCTAAATGTTCATCAACGAACAAACGGAGCTAACAGAAGACAAGAAATAACCAAGATCAGAGCTGAATGGAAGGAGATAAAGACATGAAAAACCCTTCAAAAAATCAATGACTCAAGGAACTGCTTTTTGAAAAAATTAATAAAATAGACTGCTAGCTGGATTAATAAAGAAAAAAGAGAGAAGAATCAAATAATCACAATCAGAAAGGATAAAAGGAATAGGGGAATATAACAATGGACCCCACAGAAATACAAACAACCATCAGAGAATACTATAAAAACCTATATGCACATAAACTAGAAAGTCTATAAGAAATGGATAAATTTCTGGACACATTCACCCTCCCAAGACTGAACCAGAAAGAAATTGAATCTGAGTAGACCAACAATGAGTTCTGAAACTGAGGCAGTAATAAATAGGCTACCAACTGAAAAAAGCCAAGAAACAGTTGGATTCATAGCTGAATTCTACAAAAGGTACAACAAAGGGCTGGTATCACTTTATTGAAACAATCCCAAAAAATTGAAAAGGAGGGACTCCTCCCTAACTCATTCTATGAGGCCATCACCATCCTGATACCAAAACCTGGCAGGTATACAACAAAAAAAGAAAATCAGACTGATATCACTGATGAACACTGATGCAAAAATCCTCAATAAAATACTGGCAAACTGAATCCAGCAGTACATCAAGAAGGTTATCCACCACAATTAAGTTGGCTTCATCCTTGGGATGTAAGTGTGGTTCACCACATGCAAATCAAATGTGATTCATCACATCAACAAAACTAAACACAAAAACTACATGATTATCTAAATAGATGCTGAAAAGGCCTTCAATAAAATTGATCATCCCTTTATGATTAAAACTCTCATTAACTAGGTATTGAAGGAATACACCTAAAAATAATAATAGGCATATATGACAAACTCACAGTCAATATCATACTGAGTGGGTAAAATCTGGAAGTATTCCCCTTAAAAAATGGCACAAGACAAAGATTCTCTCACCACTCCTATTCAACATAGTATTGAAAGTTCTGGCCATGGCAATCAGGCAAGAGGAAAAAACAAAGGATATTCATATAGGAAGAGAGGAAGTCAAACTCTCCCTCTTTGCAGATGACATGATCCTATATTTAGAAAACCCCATCGTCTCAGCCTCAAAACTTTTTTGGCTGATAAGCAACTTCAGCAAAGTCTAAGGATATAAAATCAATGTGCAAAAATCACTAGCATTTCTATACACCAACAACATACAAGGAGAGAGGCAAATCATGAATGAACTCCCATTCACAATTGCTACCAAAAGTATAAAGTACCCAAGAATACAGCTAACAAGGGAAGTGAAGGACTTCTTCAAGAGGAACTACAAACCACTGCTGAAAGAAATCAGAGAAGACACAAACAAATGGAGAAACATTCTTTGCTCATGGATAGGAAGAATTAATATTGTGAAAATGGTCATACTGCCCAAAGTAATTTATATATTCAATACTATTCCCATTAGACAACCATTCACATTCCTCACAGAATTAGAAAAAACTATTTTAAAATTCATAGGGAACTTTAAAAAAGACCCCAAATAGCCAAAACAATCCTAAGCAAAAAAAAAAAAAATGCTGGAGGCATCACACTGTCTGACTTCAAACTACACTACAAGGATACAGTAACCAAAACAGCATGGTACTGGCACAAAAACAGACACATAGACCAATGGAACAGAACAGAAAACTCAGAAACAAGGCTGTACACTAACAACCATCTGATCTTCAACAAACTTGGTAAAAACAAGCAATGGAGAAATGATTCCCTATTTAATAAGTGGTGCTGGGAGTGCTGGCTAATTATATGCAGAAAATGGAAACTGGACCCCTTTTTTACATCATATACAAAAATTATCTGAAGATGGGTTAAATACTTAAACGTAAAACACAAAACTATAAAAACTCTCAAATAAAATCTAGGCAATACCATTCAGGACATAGGCATGGGCCAAGATTTCATGACAAAAACACTAAAAGCAAGTGCAACAAAAGCCAAAATTGACAAATGGGTCTAATTAAACTAAATAGATTCTGCACAGCAAAACAAACAATCATCATAGTGAACAGACAGCCTACAGAATGGAAGAAATTTTTTCAGGGAAAAATTTTTCAATCTATTCATTTGACAAAGGACTCATATCCAGAATCTATAAGGAACTTAAACAAATTTACAAGAGAAAAACAAACAACCCCATTAAAAGTGGGCAAAGGACATAAATAGACACTTCTCAAAAGAAAACATTCATGTGGCGAACAAACATATGAAAAAAAAATCAACATCAGTGATCATTAAAGAAATGCAAATCAAAAGCACAATGAGGACACCATCTCACGCCAGTCAGAATTATGAGTATTAAAAAATCAAGAAACAACAGATGCTGGTGAGGTTGCAAAAAAAAATGGAACGCTTTTGCACTGTTGGTGAGAGGTAGATTAGTTCAACCATTGTGGAAAACAGTGTAGCGATTCCTCAAAGACGTAGCAACAGAAATACTGTTTGACCCAGCTATCCCATCATTGGTTATATACCCAAAGGAATATAAATCATTCTCTTATAAAGATACATACACACATATATTCATTGCAGCACTTACTATTCACAATAGCAAAGACATGGAAACAACCCAAATGCCCATCAGTGATAGACTGGATTAAATAAAAGAATGTGGTACATATACACCATGAAATAAAAAGGAATGAGGTCAACCACAAAAAGGAATGAGGTCATGTCCTTTGCAGGAACATGGATGGAGTTGGAAGCCATTGTTTTCAGGAAACTAATGCAGGAACATAAAACCGAACACATCATGTTCTCACCTATAAGTGGGAGCTGAATGACAAGAATGGGGAGGGGAACAACACACACTGGGGCCTGGGGTCTGTAAGAAGGGATTGGAAAATGGAGATAATCAGGAAGAATAGCTAATGGTTGCTGGCCTTAATACCTAGGTGATGGGATGATCTGTGTAGCAAACCACCATGGCACACGTTTACCTGTATAATAAAGCTGCACATCCTGTACACGTACTCCTGAACTTAAAAGTTGAAGAAAAAAAAAGAAAGTATAGTAGGGTCAGAGATGGTGCATTATGGCCAAATAGAACCCTCCGGTGATGAGCTTTCTGTAGAAACACCACATTGAACAACTAGGACAACTAGCCATGCAAGAAGCATCTTCATAAAAACACAAAAAAATCAAATGAATGATCCTAGTACTTGGTTTTAATATAATAACAATAAAAGAGACATTGAAGAAGACAGAAAAAGAACAGAACTCTTGGACTTTTTACAACACCACCCCTCAGCCCCAGGCAGAATATCTGTGCTTGTGAAAGGGAGAGTGAAGTGAATGTAGGATTTGGTGCCATCCTAATACAATGGAAAACAAGACTGGGCAGAATTTTTTGGTACTCAAGGAAGAAGTATTTCAACTAGCCCTGGAGCAGAGGGGAATCCCCAGGTTGGCTTCAGTACAGGCTGATTAAAGTGGAACCCTGAATATATTTGAGTTGTAATCAGGTCATCGTGATGGCAGTCTTTGGGCAAGACCTAGTGATGTGCTGGTCTCATGGGCAGTGGAATTGTGATGGAGCCCAGTACGCCACCAGCTGCAGTGGCCACATACATGCCTTTGTGGCTCTTCCTCCAACTCTAGGCAGTGCAGCATCAGGAGAGGCTCTTTAACCTTGGGGGAAACAGAGGGAAGGAGCACAGTAAACTTTTTCTTGCAACTTGGGTACTAGCTCAGCCACAATAAAGGACAGCATCAAGCAAAATACTGAAGCCCTGATTTCAGACTTTTGCTCTTAGATAGCATTTCCAGACCCACCCCTAGCCAGAAGGAAATCTTCTGTCCTGGTGGAACAGACTCAGTCCAGCAGGATTCACCACCTGCTGACTAAAGCGGCCTTAGACCTTGAATAAACATCAGCAACAGCCAGACAGTAAAGGCCACAATCCTTGGGCAAGCCCCAGAAACGAGCTGGTCTGGGAGGCTATAGGCTTTACATGTAATCCGATATGGTGCCAGATGTGGTGGCCACAGGAGTGCCCTTGTCACTCCTTCCTCAACTCAAAGCACCACAATGCTGAAAGAGACTCCTTCAGCTTGAGGGAAAGAGAGTGAGATACTTTGCCTGAATACTCAAGAAATTCTCCCTTATCTTTCCCAAGTCCCCCAACACTGTGTGTCTAGGAGTTTCAAGAATTGCAGTGTTCCTGGACTTAGGGTGTCCACTAATGCCAAAGCAGCTGCAGTGACCGTAGGCTTAGCCAACAAAACTCAATTCCCTTTGGATTTTTGAAAAGCCCTTTCTATGTATTTATTTATTATACTTTAAGTTCTATGTGAAAAGCCCTTTCAAGAAGGATGTACACAAACAAGCCCATACTGGGAAGATTGGAATAATTGCTTGTCTCTTCAATGCCCAGACATCAGTGAACATAAGCAAGATCAAGAACATCCAGGAAATCACCACCTTTCCAAATAGATTAAGTAAGAATCCAGTGACCTGTCCTGGAGTGATGGAGATATGTGACTTCTCAGGCAGAAAATTTAGAATAGCTGTCTTAGGGAAGCTCAGTGAAATTCAAGGTAACAGAAAAAGAGAAGTCAAAATTCTGTCTGAGATTTTTAACAAAAGTTTGAAATAATTTTAAAAATTAAGTGGAAATTTTGGAGCTGAAAATTCAATTGACAAACTGAAAAAATGATCACAGTCTCCCGGCAGGAGAATTGGTCAAGCAAAAGAAAGAATTAGTGAACTCAAATATAGCTTCTATGAAAATACATAATTAGAGGAGAAATAATTATTATAACAAGGAAATGAATATAAGATCTAGAAGATAGGGTCAAAAGGCAAATATGACTTATTGAAGAATGATTGGCCTTAAAGAAGATGTAGAGAAATATATTAGGGTAGATCTTTTATTCAAAAAAGTAATAATGGAACTTTACAAACACAGGTAAAGAGGAAAGTGTCTGGTTCAAGAAGGCAAAAGAACACCAAGTAGGCTGAACCCAAATAAAACTACCGCAAGGCATATAAATAATCCAGCTCTCAAAAGCTGAGAATTATAAAAGGATCCCAAAAGCAGCAAGAGGGGATGAAAAAGCAAATAACATGTAAACAAGCTCTGAAACTTCTGACAGGAGGCTTCTCAGTAGATACCTCATAAACCAGGAGGGATTGGGATGACACATGCAATGTAGAGAAGGGCGCGGGGGGCGGGGGGAGCAACCTTCTAACCCAGAATATTACAGTCAGCAAAGTTATGCTTCAAAGGTTAAGGAGAAATAAATAATAAATATTTCCTCAGACAAACAAAAGCTGAGGGATTTCCTTAACACCATACCTGTGTTACAATAAATGCTAACGGAAATTCTTCAGTCTGAAAGAAAAGAATGTTGGCAAGCAACAGGAAATCATCTCTAGGTCTAAAACTTACTGATTAAAGTAAGCACACAAAGAAATACAAAATAATCTAAGTCTGTGACTGTGGTGTGTAAAATACTCAAATCTTTGGTATGAAAACTAAAAGACAAACCTACCAAAAATAAGAAGTACAACAATTTTCTAAGAGATAGACAATATCAAAAACAAATATTTGTTCATTGTAAACAAAAATTGAGTTGAAATGACTATTAAAAGTTTTTCTTATTGAAGTTTCAATTTCATCAACTGTATTTTGAAACTCTTCTCATAACAATAGTGTAATTTTTAAATGTGAGGAATTACTTCCAATGAAGTAGCAGTGTGTAGGTGTACTGGATTTCTATCAATTGAGTTTAAATAGTTTCTCACAATGTAATGTAATTTTGTGTAATTGCCTCATTTTATTTCTATTACCTCCTTCATATTTAATTAACATAACTTCTAGAAGAAAAAAAAGTAGCTTTGTAATGTAATGGATATGTTATTTAGCTTGAATGTGGTAATCATTTCACAATCTGCATGTATTGATCAGATTGTACAGTTTGAATTTTTATTTGTCGGTTATACCTCAATAAAGCTAAAAAAGAAGAAAACAAAAATATTTTAAAATTACATTGTGGTGGTTGAATAACACGGTATAGCTGTTAAAATACATTGAGTTGTATACTTTAAATTGGTGCACATTCTGTGAATTATAGCTCAATAGAGGAAATAGTAGATGAGCAGTATATGCTAACCCTTGCAAACTGAAGGTGAGATGTATTCAAATTGATTCAAATGCCACACTTTAAAAATTGAAATACTATTATTTTATTTATTTTGGTAGGGGCATTTACCTACCAAAAGAGGATAATGCTTTCTCTACAAACCTGTTTTAAAATTTGTGTTTCTTTTTTAATTATTGAAGAATGGTTTAGAGAAAAGAATAATTAAAGCACCATAAGAAAATGGGTCTATTCTCAGCTCTAACCTTATAGATCTGAGTTATTTTAGGTGAGTATCAACTGATTTCAAATATCTTCATCTATAAATTAGGGTTGAAGTAGATAATTTTTAGTTGAAATAGATAAATTTTAATTTCTCACTAATTGAAAACACACTTTCATTTTTTTACTTCTGTGAGATTATGGAAGCTCAGCTACATGTGCTTGTAAAGTAATGAAAAGACTTTGATGTAAAAGCAAATAACATCAAGAGGAAAGGAAAATTACATAGAGTAGGAGACCATCTCTACTGATAGCATGTGATTATCAGGTATGTTACGGACCCTTAAAGTGCTTATATGTACAGTTTTATCATAAAAATCTGAACATTTAGGCTAAATCACTCTTCTGACAACTGAACACAAGATGTCAAAACTTTATTCCATGGGATCAGTACTCTGAGCTAAAATACAATTTTGCAGGTCATGAGTATTGTAGACCCAGGCATGTAAAACTTGGCAAGTGAACATGCTCTATAACCGTCACATTAAACACACAACAGTATTCTAGAAATGTAACATTGTTATCCATATTTTGCAGGTGCCCAAATTGTACAATCTCAAAAAATATTGGTTCACCATATATAAGCATGGTTTTATCACAGACAATTTCATGTTGCCAACACATTTTCCCTCCTGATCCAATGTATGTTTCTATGAATGTGATAGTCCTAAAAGTATAGTATCTCTAAAACATTTCAGTGTAATATTAAGAAAGAAGTAGAAGTTTTATAATAACTAAGAACATGAAGATTTTTAAGTGGCAAATTTATTCTGCAAATTAATGGAAATTATTAAACACATATTTATCATACATATGTTTAATATTAATAAAATCCCAAATTGCTAGGTTCTGCTTTGCATAAGCACCAAAAGTACTAAAAATTTTGATAGACGTTGATGATACTAGGAACAGATTCTGTTTCTACTGAATGTAAAAACTCATTTCCTACTTTTTTTTCACTTTCCAAACTTAGGTTTAAACAAGTAAAATCAAAATTCAATTTTATTGGAATGTTGAATTTAGTAGTAATGTACACCATAAATGTCCAAGATGCCACGAGCAATATCGTAATGCTAGGAGTTTCTCAAATAGTGTCACATAGAGGCATTAGAAGTCAGGTGTGCAGAAGTCAGGTATACAGAACACACGTATGTGAACAGAAATTCCAGCACTTAAAGAACATCTGCTTTAATTATTACTTGCTCTTAATGGTATGTGTACACAACATTTTTTAGCATCTTTTTAGGTTATAATTTTTAAATTGTTTGATGATATATCAATTCCTAGGCTATTTGTTCTTATATAAAATAAATTCAAATTTAAGCTGCTATTTCACTTTAAAGTCTTGATAACCATCATTCTCAGCAAACTATCACAAGGACAAAAAACCAAACATCGCATGTTGTCACTCATAGGTGGGAATTGAACAATGAGAACACACGGACACAGAAAGGAGAACATCACACACTGGGGCCTGTATATTAGGTATATTAGGAGATATACCTAATGTTAAAAGACGAGTTAATGGGTGCAGCACACCAACATGGCACATGCATACATATGTAACTGACCTGAACATTGTGCATGTGTACCCTAAAACTTAAAGTATAATAAAAAAATGAAAAAATAAAGTCTTGATAAATACAATTAATAACTTCTGGATGAATTACACCTATGATCTATTAAAAGTATGATGCGTAGATTATTGGAAACAGACATGTATATCACGACAGAAGATACCTATGAATCTGTGTTCTATCTGTACCACTTACTTGTTATAGCAACACTGAATAAAACATATCATTTCTTAGCTTCAATTATTTTTGCTATATATAAAAATATCAATAAATATATCAGGGGTTTTTAAACATTAACTCAGATAATATAAGGTGAAAATGATTCACTATAGTTTTTAAATGCTATATTAGCATTATTATATATAAGTATATATGTACTAACTGCAATCTTTAACATCCCATAATATTTCTATATCCCGGATTTCAAAATCCCCAAATTATCCTTTTCTTCAGTATTTAGAGTGATTCAGGAACAATATGATGAATTCACCCTTGGAATAAAAAGAAAATGGATAGTGGAGTCAGGGGCAAATAAATGCTAAAATTTAATAATGATACAGTCTCTTCTCATTATTCATTAATTCTAAATTTGTGGATTCGCGTACTCGCTAAAATTTATTTGTTATCTCTAATTCAATACTCATAATACTTGAAAGTTGATTTACGTGTCAGAAAGTTTAGGCAGTATAAAAGATGAACTAGGGTGGGGGAATACTGGAGAAAATTAAACTAAGGTAGAAAACTGGGCCAGGAGCGGCGGCTCACGCCTGTTAATACCAGCATTTTGGGAGGCCAAGCTGGGCAGATCTCCTGAGGTCAGGAGTTCAAGACCAGCCTGGCCAACATGGTGAAACTCCATCTCTACTAAAACATAAAACAAAAAATTAGTTAGGTGTGGTGCTGTGCGCCTGTGATCCCAGCTACTCAGGAGGCTGAGACAGGAGAATCACTTGGACCTGGGAGGCAGAGGTTGCAGCGAGCCAAGATGGCACCACTGCACTCCAGCCTGGGTGACAAGAGCAAAACTCCATCTAAAAAAAAAGAAAACTGTTAAAGTAGTCTATGCTAAAATAAAATAAGTGCAGATGGTATGTCACTAGATATTTAGAAGGTAGTATTAAAAACAAAAACAACAAATTTGGAGATTTGGAAAGTGAACCGTAAGAATGGTAAAGGAGAAGTTCAAAGCATATGTGGTCATTTCCAATCTTATAGCTGGGAAAAGTGAAGGGATGCTTTTGATAATGTGCATGGATAATAATGGCTATGAAACAGGGACTCACCACTGGATTGTATGATAAAGAAAAAAAAACTGACATTTAAAATTGTTTCCATAGTCTAATTATACTTCATATCAAAGTTAAATGTGTCTTTGTTACCTCAAATCTAAGTGAAGTTGATCAAATAAAAATAATAACTGTAAATTGGCTTTCCAATTTTAAGAAATATGCTGAATTCAGAAATATTTTTATTTATTAACACTTTTATTAAATAGCACTAAACCAAGGTGTAACTTATGTATGTATTCCTATTTTAATGAAAACATCAAAACATTTTTAAATAGTTCTGTATAATGTAGTTTGCATGCACTGCTACTGACACAAAGGTGATAGGGACATAGTTTATATATAAAAAAAATTGTTTGTGCCTTCAAATAATTTAAAGCTAATAAAATTTCCCTGTTTTATTTTTTCTTCTATCAGAAACCAGTCTGAACGTGGTAAAGCAAGATGTTTGTCACCTGTATAAGCAGATTTCTTATAAGGTTTTTATAGATCACCTTATTACTCCTCTTATCTTAAAATTTTGAGGAATTTTTCTGAAAACTTTCTTCAAACAATATTATTTTTTGAAGTTTAACATGTTAGTTCAATTAAAATTTCGGCAAAAATAATAATAAAAGAACAACGAAGTGGTTATTTCTAATTCTATACAAATAATGACTTGTGAAAACCTGTTATCTTTCCTGAAGTTTGAATATTGGATAGTATTCAAGCCAAAGCAACCAACAATGTCTGTCAGCTCCATTTGACAGAAAATAGATAAAACCTCACCAACGTATCATAAATAATGTTTAAATAAATCTTCGCAATGAAATTATACTTGTAGATTATTTATTTGAAATATAAAACAAGAGAATTTCACAAAGTTACTAATGGTTGTTTGTTGTTTAGGAGAGTTGTCACTATTCATGCCTGAATTGTAACTTTTAAATACCACCAACTTAGGGAAAACAATAACTAGATAACAGTTTTGCTTTGATTTTATTATGTTCATGCTACCACATTCCCAGGTTCTAGAGTAATCATATAAAATGTTGTGTCCCATTTGTGAAACACTTGGGAGAGAAAAGGTTGGGACAAATGCTAAGACAGATAGGACACTGGAAATACTGACATAAACTATGCCTGTTCCAAATACACCAAAATATATGGTTACCATGTATACTATTTCTGTAAATTTTCATATTTCTAGTTCTTTCTCCCAGTCCCTTAGGGACTTCATTTGTTTTTATTTATATCAGCTAATCTGATGAGGTGGAATAAAGTAATTATGAGAAAATGTAAATTTTAGAATAAAAACATGTATTTTTTGGTCTCATAAGAATACCTTAGAATAAGCTTTTTCCCAAACAATTCCTATAGAATTTGAAATTATTGTAAGACATATTTAAAATTAATTTTTATAGGATTTTTAATTATCTTGAATTTTTTCAATGCATTGGTATTCAGTTAGTTTTCCTATGCAGTAAGGTGTCCTAAACCCAGTGGATTAAAATGCTAGTGCTTTATTTCACTTACGTTCTATGGGTTGGCAATTTGGGTTGCTCTAAGATAGGTGGTTTTGCTGGGCTGGACCAGGCTTAGCTGGTGGCAGGGCTCACCAGTGCTTCTGTAGTCACCTGCCAATCTTGCCGAGTGCTGACTGGACTAAATTGTCTCATCTGGCATGGGTGTCCAGGCTCCAAGTGTTCTTTTGTTCTTCAGCAAGCCAGTCTGGATTTGTCCACATAGCATGCAGCAAAGCAAAATGTGTGAAAGGGCATGAAAATAAAGACAAGATTGTATATATCTCTATGTATGCACACACACATATACACACATACAATTTTCTATAATAGATTTCAGAGTTCATTAGTTTGATCTCACATGTAAATATATCATTTTCTTTTTCCATTTCAATACTTCTCATCTGAATACCCTAATTTTACTTTCCTAGTCTATTGTTTATCTTAGTTTCATTACATACATCTTCTCACTGATTTTATACTATTCTATAAGGATAATTAAAACAAATATTGAATCCTGGTTTTTTGTTTGCAGTCTGCATCTCTGTATATTTTGATATGGTTGCTAGACTTAGCAAGAATTTCTCTGCTTCTTTGGTTTCCACAATACCATTTTTTCCCAGGTATAATTCAATATCTAGTAATTCTTCCTTCTAATTGCTTTCTTACCTCTTTCTCTTTTTTATGTCATGCCTCAAATCTATTCTTTAGACTCTTTTCTTCTTTTCTTTTAGGCTTCCTTCTATATAAATTATATCCAATTCACATAAATTGGTTAACTGCTCTGTCAAATGTTTCCACGTATAGTTATTTAACATTGGAATTCATGGAACTTTGCCAATTTCAACAGCCTCTTTGACAACTTTGCACTGATGAATCACATAAAACAGTTTTAAATCATAGGTCAGAAGTTAAAAGCCCTTTAATATAGGTGTAGGTAAGTTTTCCTATTTTACTTCCCATATGCTTAAGCTACTCTATAAAAATTTTTCCCCATATATATATTTCTTAGTTTTTACTGGTACACTTTGGCTCTTTTTCCTCAAAATAGAGGAACATGTCCAAATTCTACACCCTTTTCTAGGCTACATGCAAAATCACCTACACGACACCTTCACTAATGTTTTAATGTCAAAGAAATCTCTCCCATTTGTATTAATTTTACTCTGTACATCCCTTGCCAAAGTTATTTAACCATAATAATAGAATAAAATTTTTGTTTTAAATAACTATTATTTTATAAACATGTATTCTGATATTTTTATATTCTGTCTATAGCATCCCACATTGATTTCATTACATAGTTGCAATTTTTAGCACTTTTGAGCACAAATAAGTTAGTGGAATGGCAAGAGAATGCTGTCTTTGCTTATGCCAGATGGATGTCAGATAATTAGGAGGGGCAGTGGATTCTCTGTTTGTTGAGCAATCACAGACATACCTTCCAAGTCCTAATTTTTCATTACATCTACACATGGCCCAGAAAAGTAACTGAACTCATTTAACAAAATTGTTGGAGTAATCATTATATAAGCAAAAATGAAGAAAGAGAAGATTATTTCTTAAAATCCAAATTTCTTGTTACCAAAAAAGTATGCTCCTACCTACAGACATTATTGTACATGTAAACAGTAAATAGCTGTACAGATATAAAAATATCATTTTATATAATTATAAGCATGCATCTGCATTTTATTCTTGTTTACTTCTCTCAGACTCAGGAGACTGGCAAAGAAATTGTGTTTGCCTAGCTGTATCATGATGTCCTACATGAAAATAATTAACTTGAAAATACAAACTCAAGAAAAAGAAGTCCATTTGTTTTTCTTATTTAGAAGCATATTCTGACTATTGTTTCAAGCTCTAACAGGAGGGTCTTTTTGCCTCAGAATATTTAATAACCCCGAGCTTGTTTTTTTTTTTTTTCACAAGACAATTTTTTGCTTAAACAACTTCTCAAGTGAACCTTAATAACATCTCACATGGTTTGGGTAGCACAACCTACATTATTTATTTAGTGACAAGACATATACATGAAGATCTTTGTGGCCTAAAACCTTCGAGCAGGTCTTGGTTTGAAGAGTTTTAGAAAATTAGATGTTTTTCGAATAGAATACTCATAGTAGTAGCATTAGGTGGCTCACTGATCATGGAGTGTTCATTTGAGTCAAGCAAATAACTTCTTAATCTTTAAAATTATAATTGAAGTGGAAAATATCACTATCCATGTACATCTAAGTGACAATAATGTAATAGAGTTGATGTAAGTAATGCGATTAGACATGAACAACGATTGCTACATCAGAGTAGCCAAGATATGTAACTCTCTTCTGTCCTCCTCCTGACAATTCCTTTAGCCACACTTCTACCTAAAAGGTTAATTAATTGCCTATTACTGTAATCATACTGATTAATACTGAGAATTATCAAGCTGTATGGTAACTTTCTGAAATCCTTCAAAATTTAACTCAGTGATAAGAAACATAGATCTTGACAACTTTTATAACAATTTATTTTCAGATATCAAAGACAAAATATTTCAAAATGCATGTTAAAATCTCTCACTTTTAAAAAGCATTTAAAATTTTCCATTTTAACATGTCAGCTGAAAGTGCACAAAATGCCTAGCAGCAATGTTTTACATTAGGAAGTCATTTTATTGAGTTAAAATGAAAGGAAATGAATTTTATAGACTTACTTTCAAGTATTCTTCTATATGGCACACCTTTGTGTGAAGGAGTTCTAGTTATATGAAATTTGGTGAAAACAAACAGCTTAATTTGTATGTTATTCCTTTACATTTTGTGATATTTATAGCACTTATTTTGTAATATATTATACCATAGGCTCATATAATCATATTATATATATTTACATAGATTTATATAAATATTATATAACATAAATGATATATGTTATATATAATATATTAGCTATATTTACATATTTTGTATTATATATACTTATGTATCTATATATTTATATTTTATATGTAAATAAGTTTATATATACATATGAAATATCTATTATATATAAACATATACTACATTACATATATAATATATAAGTACATATTTACACATAATATATTATATATAAATATATATTTATAAACACAACCAATAGAATATGAGTATATACTATTGAATATGAATGTATGAGTACATTCTTTTACATACATAATTATTTTCATCTAAAGACATTTCTCTAGGGTTTAAAATTTGTGTTATATATTGGTATATTTCTACCATTCAGCATCTATCACAATGGTAAGGACACAATAAAGTGTTTAGTATATATCTTACTAAATGTTTTTCTGAAATATTGTATTTAATTATGGAAAATATATTTGGAAACATTTCTATCACATTCAAACTTCAGGAACCATGTAGAATGACTGTAAAGTAACAAAACTTGGCATTAAAAATAAGCTAATAAGAATAATATCAGAAAACTCTATATTCTTCAGTAGTCATGATATGTAGCAACCACTTTCATTTTAGCAAAATAAAAACAAAGAAACCCAGGTATCACTTCTGTAATATAGTCTCAAAATCTACAGCTTCTATGAAAGCTAAATCTTATTCAGCACTCATAGTTAAGATCCTGATGCATTTTTCCCGAGGAGACATTCTACAGGAAACTTTGTTGCTGGCAAAGCTTATTCTATCTTAAACTAAATAAACAGTTCAAAAACTGTCTACTAGAAGTCAGCAGTAAACAGTCAGTCTCTGAAACATTCACGAGACTTGAAAAAAAACTTCCTGAGGTACCAAATAATTTATTCAAAGCTTACACCCAACTCATGTCTCAAGCAGAAATTTATTTGAAATTCCCAGTTTAAAGAGTATATGATCTCTTACTAGAGCTAGTAAGAATCATTTCAGCAACATTTAACCTGTGGGATAATGTTGTAGTCTACAGCTGCATAACCAGTTAAAAACAAGTCAATCAAAGTTAACTTTACTGTTTTTTTTTTTTGAGACAGAGTCTCACTCTGTCACCCAGGCTAGAGTGCAGTGGCGCTATCTCCGCTCACTGCAAACTCCACCTCCCGGGTTCAGGGCATTCTCTTGCCTCAGCCTCCCCAGTAGCTGTGACTACAAGTGCCTGCCACCATGCCTGGCTAATTTTTCTGTATTTTTAGTAGAGATGGGGTTTCACCATGTTAGCCAGGATAGTCTCGATCTCCTGACCTCGTGATCCGCTCGCCTTGGCATCCCAAAGTGCTGGGATTACAGGCGTGAGCCACCGCGCCCGGCCAACTTTACTCTTAACAGTGATTTTGCAACTGTGTGCTCTGAAATCTTGAACTTCGTCCAACTTAGTCTAACTCTTTCTCATTTTAATGACCCTAACTATTGCTATTCAATAGAAAATAATGAAAAACAGCAAAATCCAAGAACTGTTTGAGTATGTATGTTTATAAGTAAAATTGGAAAAAAAAGCCAAGTAATGTTATTATCCTTCTTTTCATAGTTGTATATGTAAATTATATATGCATCCTGTTAAGATTTCTGAATTATTTTCAGTAAAAACATAGATTACGTCTGGGGATATTCACACTTCCAATACACACTTGTCCTTTGAAATTAGATATATTCACATTGGCTTAGCTTTTGTTTAAATGTTTATTTTCTTAGTTAAATAATGAATCCACATTCTGGTGGCAGATATGACACAACTGGGTTAGTAAATATAGAATCAACAACACTCTAGGTCATTATTATTAAAAGTTCTTTATCAGTTGACTTTGTGGTATGTTTTATAATATTAATATATAGGGTCATAGCAAACCTATAGTATTTTTTCATTTTACATATTTTATTGTTGCACAATAAGCAAACAGTAGTTTCTAAAGTGTATGTGTTCAGCTCAATAATACTTCACAAAGTGAATAAATACACTTATGTAATCAGCACCTATGTCAAAACAAGTTGAATATATACCAGCCATCCTCCTGTAGCTGTTACACTACATGACAAGGGTAATCATTATTCTGACTTCCAGGAACATATATATATATATATATATATATATATATATGTATATATATATATATATATATATATATATATGTATATATATATATATATATATATATATATACAGCCAGTTTTAAAACAGTATACCAATAAATTATGCAGAATAAACAATTTTGTGTTTTTGGCTTCTTTGGCTTAATATTAGGTATGGAAGATTCACTCATGTTTTTGAATATAGTTTTAGTTCAATCATTCTTTTTGCTGTACATGTATGAATAGTAGCCCATTGAATGAATATACCACAGTATATTTATCCATAATTCTGTTCATATGTATTTGGGATTTTACTGAACCAAGGCTTGTAAGAAAATAAAAAAGCTGCTATAAACATTATTTTACTTGTCCATTAGTGAATACATGTAGAAATTTATTTTGGGCATATTACTAGAACTATGTATATGTCTATAAGTAATATGGGATATGTGTATCAGGGAGTTACTAGGTGTCAAACAGTTTTCTAAAGTGTTAAGTTTATGAGATTTGTTTTACTTCATCTTCTCACTAAAATTTGAAATTATCTGTTTTTTCTTTCCTATTTTTGTTTCACTCATAAAGCTCTTTGATCTATTGTATAGCTTTGGGACATAAGTTGCTTTTCTTAGGTAACATCAAACATGTTTTAAAGTTATTTAAAGTTATTCATTGTCTAGTTAGCTTGCTTTTAGAGTAACTGTCTACACCTGTGTTTATTTTCCTTTTTGGTTGTCTAATTGTTTAGATTTTTTAAAATTATTATTATACTTTAAGTTCTAGGGTACATGTGCACAACATGCAGGTTTGTTACATATGTATACATGTGCCATGTTGGTGTGCTGCACCCATTAACTTGTCATTTGCATTAGGGACATGGATGAAGCTGGAAACTATCATTCTAATTTTTTTGATTCTAAAATTATTTTTAATCTTCTGAGTATAACATTATTGATTTTTTGTATCTTGTGTAATAAATATTTGCTTACACTGATATCATAAAATATTTTTCTTTTTTCTTTTTTTTTTTTTTTTTTTTCTAAATGCTCGCTTGTTTAACCTTTCAGATTTAGGACTGTAATACATAAAGGAAATTTTTTGTATATGTTGTCAATAGTATATTAAAATCACTTTTCCTACATTTGTATCCAATTGACAAAGAACCATTTATTTTAATAAAACATTTTAACACTCTGGTATAGTGCTTTAAGCTTAAGTCAGCTCAATGTGTATGAGTGACTCCATTGCTGGACTCCTTCTCCACCCCTTCTTCTCCTTCTTTTTTTTTTTTAATTTCCTTGGTCAGTTTGTCTATTTTTGATAGAAAAAATCAAACTAATAAAACTTACACACACACACACACACACACACACACACATACATATATAAAGGTTGAAAGTGAAAGAAAAGAAAAGAATTATCATGCAAACACCAACAAAAAGATAACTGGTATAGCTGAATTATTATAAGACTATCACATACTTTTAATAATAAGCTTTTTGAAAAGTAAAAGAGACATTTCATAATAATAAAAGGTTCAGTCCAAAAGAAAGAAGTTGTAATTCTAATTATGTGTATATCGAAAAACATCATTCTACAACATATTTTACAAAAAATATACAGAATTAAAAAGAGAAGTGTACAAATCCACAGTCATGGTAGAAGACTTTAGAAGACATCTTTGTATTAGAGCAAGTAGTTATAAAACTAAAGAACGATAACAGCTAAAAAATTCATTTAGCCAACTTGACATACTGATATGTAGAACAATGGAACAAATAATGGCTGGGGGTTTAATTTTTTCAAGTGCACAAGGAAATGTCACAAAAATAACTGTATTAGTCAGGGTTCTCCAGAGGGACAGCGCTAATAGGATAGATGTATATATAGAGGAGACTTTATTAAGGTGTATTGACTCACATGATCACAAGGTGAGGTCCCACAATAGGCTGTCTGCAAGCTGAGGAGCGAAGAAGCCAGTCCTACTCCCAAAGCTGAAGAACTTGGAGTCAGATGTTTAAGGGCAGGAAGCATCCAGCACGGGAGAAAGATGTAGGCCTGAAGACTAAACCAGTCTAGTCTCTCCACGTTCTTCTGCCTGCTTTTATTCTGACTGCGCTGGCAGCTGATTAGATTGTGCCCACCCAGACTGAGGGTGGGTCGGTCTTGGTCAATTGACACAAATATTAATGTCCTTTGGCAACACCCTCACAGACACACCCAGGAACAATACTTTGTATCCTTCAATCCAGTCAAGTTGACATTCAATATTAACCATGACAATAACCATAAGCTAATTCATCTAGAGAGCCTCATCACATTTCAAAGGATGAAAATCATTCTTAAAAAAAATTAAGGCTGGGTGCAGTGGCTCTTGCCTGCAATCCCAGCATTTTGAGAGGCTGAGTCGGTTGGATCACCTGATGTCAGGAGTTCGAGGCCAGCCTGGCCAACATGGCAAAACACCATCTCTACTAAAAATACAAACATTAGCTGGGCATGCCACACGTGCCTGTGGTCCCAGCTACTCAAGAGGCTGAGGCAAGAGAATCGCTTGAACCCGGGAGGTGGAGGTTGCAGTGAGCCGAGATTGTGGCAACGCACTCCAGCCTGGGTGACAGAGCAAGACTCAGTTTCCAAAAAAAAAAAAAAAAAATTAAAATACATTGGTATTACGCTAAACATAAGAAGTAAGTATGTAAGTTTAAAGAGAACAAAATAACAGCTTGTATATGAGGCAATGCACTTCTAGAGGATTAACAAAAATAGTTAGGAAATATATTTACATGCATAATATTGAAGATATGGCACAAGAAATCATGGGAGATGAATATTGATTTGAGAGAAATGTATTGTTTGTTTTGTTTTTTAAAAAATAACTCATTTAAATTGTTAAATCTCAAGGATAGAGAAATAAATTTTCAGGCATTAGACAAGCAAAGCAAATCGTCCCTTAGGGTAAAAATAAAAATAATCAAGCTGGTGTTTGTTCTTTTAATTCTAAGAAGTGATGCCAGAAAACAATGAAAAATTCGACCTCCAGTGTCTGGTCACAGACTCCTTAAAGCAAAATGATCATATCTGTCAGCATACTTACATTATGTGTAGCATTATAGAACTAATGTAGAAATAGTACCAACACTAATATGCCTAACATTTGAAGAAGCAGTGTAGAGTAGGGATCGATCAACATAAGGTGTTCAGGTGTGTCAGAGCTTGGCCAGGTGGCCTAAGTCTGCTTTGGACCTCCTGCAAGAAAGCGGGTCCCGATTGTAAATGTTATTGATCAAAACAGGGCTTTGGTTAATGGACATTGCACTAGGGTAAGGAGACAGGCCGCTCCTTTCAACTGCATGCGGCTCACTGACTTCATCCTCAAGTTCCTACACAGCACCCTACAGAAGTATGTCCGACAAGCCTGGCAGAAGTCCAATGTCAGTACAAAACGGGCAGCCACAAGGCGGGACAAAAAGATTGAAGTCATAGAAAGGGAAGCCATAGAAAGGAAAGCCAAGATGACAGATTTTGATAATTTTATAGTTATGAATGCAAAGAAAATGAGGAGCAGAATAATGAAGAATGAAATTAAGAAGCTTCAAGAGGCAGCTGTCATGAAAACGTCTCCCAGAAAAAACACCTGCTGCTAAAGGTGCTGCTGCAGCTTCTGCAGTTCTCACTCATATGTGGGAATTGAACAATGAGAACACTTGGACACAGGGTGGGGAACATCACACACTGGGGCCTGTTGTGGGCTGAGGGGAGTGGGGAGGGATAGCATTAGGAGATATACCTAATGTGAATGATGAGTTAATGGGTGCAGCACACCAACATGGCACATGTATACATATGTAACAAACCTGCACATTGTGCACATGTACCCTAGAACTTAAAGTATAATAAAAAATAAATAATAAATAAATAAATAAAAATAAAGAGGACCACTGCAGGAAAGAAGGCTCCAGCCTAGAAGCCTCCTTCCCAGGAAGCCACAGGCCAGAAGGCAGGGCCTCTTCCAAAAGCTGAGAAGGGTCAGAAAACTCCAGTTCCAAGAGCACCTGCTCCAAAGGCATTTGACAATAATGCATAAGAGGCTGTTATGAAAGTAAATAAACGTTCTTTTTGACATGTTGAAGACATTTTTTTTTACCTAATTTGCCCAGGAAAGCCACCATATAGATTTTCATAGTCTTGTATTAATTTAACTTTTCTGTTTCCCCCTTGATCCACTGCTGTTTGCATAGTTTAATAAGCTTGTGCATAACCCTAACACAGAAAACAGCTGATGGCTAGCTAGATCCAGTTCTTCCTCAGACCAGATATTTTCAATAAAATGAAAATAGTAATACATAATTATCATGTCCTGAGGAGACATTAGTCCAATCTCTCAATACATTTGATTACAAATATCAATATAAGAAGATAATAATTGTTTTAACAAGGTCTGTACAGAATTCTCTTGGTCATGACTGTTCAGCCAAGAATATTTCTTTTCTTCTGGTACAGGGACTACATCTTGCACAAGGGAATTTTTATCTCCTCTTTCCAGGTTGAAAAGAGATTAGAATGACATTTTTACATTTGCTGCTTTGGAAGTGCCTTTAGCTCAAAATAATTCTTATAACCACATGGCATATTTGGGGTACATATTCTGCCATCCATCAATATCTGTCATTTTATCATTTGCTTCTCAGTTGATGTATCAGTTTTTAATTTGTTTTACCCCATCCTGCCTTCTTTTAGATGAATAAAATACTCTCAGTCCATTTTTCCTCAATTTACTTATTTATTTATGTATGTTTTGTTGTGCTTTAAATAGTGATTCAAGATTTACAACATAGATTATTCACTTAGTTGATAAAAATTATTACTTTCAAACATTCCCCACAGTCCTAAAATCTTATACACAAATTCAATTTAATTTTTATACCTCGCATCATTGTATTCATACATTTTAGTTAGTATTCAGAATTCCCTAAATGTTTTTTATTTGCCTGGTACTGTCAATGTTTCATAAATTTCATTTATTTTTATTTTTATTTATTTTATTTATTTTATTTATTTATTTTTTTTGAGACGGAGTCTCGCTCTGTCGCCAGGCTGGAATGCAGTGGTACGATTTCGGCTCACTGCAACCTCTGCCTCCCGGGTTCAAGTGATTCTCCTGCCTCAGCCTCCCGAGTAGCTGGGACTATAGGTGCACGCCACCATGCCCTGCTACATTTTGTATTTTTAGTAGAGACAGGGTTTCTCTGTGTTGGCCAGGATAGTCTCAATCTCTTGACCTCGTAATCCATCTGCATCGGCCTTCCAAAATGCTGGGATTACAGGTGTAAGCCACGGCGCCTGGACATAAATTTCAATTTTAAACTCATACTTCAGTCTTTGTTTCCCTTCATCTATTCTTATAAGTCTGTGTTTCCTTCTTAATAAAAATTTGCCTTAATAATTTTTATTTCTTTAGAGCAGGTTTTCTGGAGATAAATCCCCCAGTTGTGTTGTTGTTATTGTTGTGGATGTTATCTGGAAGAATTTGTACTTCTAAGATTTAAAGGATATTGAGTATAGTTGTTCTTTCTTTGTTGTTATCAAGGAGCCTCTAGACATCACAATTCTAGCATAAAAATTTTATTATTTTTTTTTATTGAACAAGTCTTTTCATTTTTATTGTGGGTTTTTGATTTACATATATGTAAAATGTCTGTTTAGAGACTTCCTTATCTTTTGGATATCCACTACTAAACTAATTGCAACATTAATATAAATTATTCAATCAATATGTAAATATGAAGCAGAATAATAAAAAGAATAAGAATATTTCAGGGTTCTTGCAGCCTAGACCTAATTTTTATTACTATGTCTTACTTTCTCAAAGCAAGACATATCTATGTATCTATAACTTTGTATCCATGATTTACTTGCATTTAAAATATATGTTTTTTCAAACATCTAGTTTTCCTAAAAAATATATTTTGTGTGTTTCTTGGTCTAAAGCTTTTAAAACTGGCATCATGTAACACTCTGCAATTATTTATTTCACTCAACACTATGTTTCTACAACTCATCCAAGTTACTGTTGTAGTAGTTTGCTCATTAATTTCCAATGCTTTAAGTATTCCATTATGTGCAAATATTAAATTCACTAACTCACCTCAAGTAAGTGAATGTTTGCCTTATTTCCAGGTTGGTGTATTTTTTAGCCATTGTGAAAAGTGCAATCAGATATTTTGTACATATCTCTTGGTGAGTAGAGAAAATTTTTCTAAGTCATATACTTAAGAATATAATATCTGTTTTAAAAGTTTGTAAATGCTCACCTTTTCAAGATAACTCCAAATTATTTCTAAAGAGTTTATACCAATCTACACTATCATTTTTAATGAATAAGAATTACCCATTTTTAAATATTTTGCCTACACTCAATGTCTTAGACATTTTATTGCTGCTAATAATGGTGGGTATAGATATGTATATCTTTGTAGTCTTAATTTGCATGTCCTTCTTTTGTAATAAGACTTAATTCATTTATTTTGCTAGCCACAAGAAACCCTGAGTTAAAGTAGGAGGAAGAACTACATCATTGAATTATGTCTGTATTTCAGGAAGTAAGTGGCTAACTCTATCCCTGCACCCTTTCTTAGTCAACTTACTTGTCTGGCTTGTACAATCAGACAGAAATTAGCATTCTTTTTCTCATTCAGTCACACTTTTACTTTTCTACAGGATCCTGGTCAATCATCTACAGTGAGATGTTTTAAACCATTAAATACTGTGCATCTCCCTATTTTTAAGTATATTATACTCTAGTGTAAGCTCTGAGTGTGTGTGTGTGTATGACAGCATTGTGTACCTCTTATAGTCAGGAACTGTGTCAAAGTAGCAATAAATTACTCATGCGTAACAGAGCACCTCCCTCATTGCACGTATTCATCAAATTAGGCTATAGAATTTTTTAAAAATTTGCTCCCTTTAATAGAAATCCATTTGCATAGCATTCATTGACTCAAGGAGTGGCCCTCAACTATATTGCACTTCATTTGGCATAGTGGGAAACAATATTCAAATAGCTAATTCTACTAGAAGTGAATGAAATATATGAAGAAATGTCAAGCCATGAGTTATGAACTGTAATGGAAAAAGTAAAACATAGGTAAAAGAAATAATAAAACGGAGATGACTTTCAAGTCTTTCTTTAAATTATTGGTATGGATATAAAGTGGGAATAAAACTAAGGTTATCTCATACTGATGAAACTAAGAAACAGTATGGCTTACTCAAAAATTTTAAATCCAACTTTACCTGGAGGATATGTTCAAACAGTGATGAGTCATTAGGCTAGAAAGTAGAGTGGAATGGTTCATGACATTACAAAGAATTGAAATTGTATTCCAGGTTTTTAATTGAATGATATAAATGTAATTATTTAGAGAAATCTAGTATTGAAGAAAGGTAATTCTGTTATGTCAGAGTAAAAATGTTAAAGAATAATTGGACTAGAGATCCTCTCTCAGTTCTGTAATATATTCATGTTAATATTTATCTTTTTCTCTTTGATTTTATGGTAAATGTAGTCTTTAATTATATCAAAATTAATCACACACTATTCATCTGCCTTATATCCTCCAGAGTTATTTCTTTATGCAAAGATGGAATGACAAGAAAATTCTTGTGTTGTAGATAATTTCCTATTTAATTTGATTTCCCTGGCATATTTACTGATGCAAGCAGCAAAATCTGTTCCGTTGAAACACTACTATCCCAAGAGGGAAAGCACTCTACCATATCTTCTTAGAAAAAGAGAAAAATATATACACTTGAAATCTCAAACAAGAATTAAACAAACATATATGTAAAATTAGAACTATCTGCCTATATGAAAGAACAAATTAAATCACCAGGTGAATTAAAGTTTTGTTTTCTATATCCAATTACTGTTTCTATATTCAATTTTATAAGTAAATTAATTCCTGGCTATGTTAAGCATGCCAACACAGCCTTTAGAGATATAATTAATGAACTAAGGAAACCATTGAACAAATGACTTGACTATGTTCTTAGGTATGTGACTGTTCACTGGTGGCCAGCTTTTACTGTGTGTCTAAAAGAAAAGAGGAATATGTTATAGTACACTTTAAGAAGGAGGCATGTGAAAAAAATTATGTCTATCTTTTTCAGTATAGAAATTACCATGACCCAAATAAACTCCACTTCATGAGAAGAATCTCCCATGCTACCAATTAATTAGTTAATTAGTTTAAAAACATATGTGCCATAAGAATTAGTAGATCTATATTGATTTATAAAATATGTCTTATTTACTCTGTTTAGGATTTTAATCATACCAAGATGGTTTTTAAGAACTTAAAGGTAGTTTTCTACTAAACAAAGCAAAGAAGAGTTTAAACAGATAAACTTGATGTATAATGACTAAGCAGGACAATCACATTTTCGGTTCCTGATTTACACAGAAGTAAAATGTCCTTAAGAGGCCTTAATGACAGATCAAATAGCCAGAGTGGACTTTTGTTTCTGTCATTCTGAGACAAAGTTGGTTCCTTAATAGATGCTACCTCTGAAACCAACTAAAGTTATTGAAAAAAAATAGCTTAAATTATAATTTTAAGTGAAACGATAAGTTGACAAGTTGGTGAGGACTACTTACAGGCTGAAAACTAAATGGAGGTCAGAAGCAGATATAAGCAGAAAATGGAAAAAGGCTTTTGCTTTGAGCATAACTGCTCAACATAAGTTTTGATTTCTGTTGAGAACAAACTAGGAGATAAAACTCAGAGCTAGATAGCTGACTGGATGCAGCCAGGAAGAACATCTCCCATCAAGAGACTAGGACATAGGGAAGAACGTCACACCAAGCAGATCTTTGGAGGGAAGGCATTGAGAGTGGATGGAGGGAGGACGCAGATACTAGGCTGAAGGAGGAAGCAGGGAACCCTGCACATGGCTACCAAACACTGGGGCTTGTTCCTGGCCCCCAGTGGCTTCTGGGGAAGAGGTGAGTGAACACAGGAGGGGTGGCCTGCTCTCACCACGAACCTCTGGAATCTTAACAGCAGGAGACGCCATGACCTCCACAGATACTTGCGCTGGCAGGGAGAGCTGCTTGGAGTGGTGGTAGGGGCAGGACTCCAGCCTGTGTGGAGCACAGAGGGTGTGAGGCCGGAACATCTGCAGTGGATCAGGGCCAGGGACTCCCATCCCCCAAGGCTGGACATGCTCCCTAGGAGACTTTAGTCTTAGGGTGACTGTCAGATCTATGCAGACCAGGGCTCTCTTGCCCATGAGATGGAGTTGGTCTGATCTGAGCACTGTTTTTCCTGCTGGCCTCTTCCAGGGCCCCAGCCTGGCTGCACCTACTTGCAGCACAGTCTTGAATTCCCACCAAGATGCTTCCCAGGGGCCCTCATCATAACTTCTTGGCTGGCAGAGGCAGACCACACCTGACCCTTGGAGAGCACCAACAGAGTGGACCCTGATGACATGCACCAGCCCACCTGCACCATCTTGCCACCATAGCCTGTCCCCACTGCTTTGTTGGCACGACATGCTCACGGCCACCAACCCACTGCTTTCCCAGTGTGTGCGCACAGGCCGACTTTACCTCACCTGCCTCACCAGCGCTTGTGCCCGCACACACCCCATTGTGCCAGTACTGCTGGCACAAGTGCACCATGCTGCACCCCCAACCCCCCTCTGATGCATAGGTATCCTGCCATGCCACCATCCCGGTGTGAACACCTGGACCGATACCAGCAATCCTGCCCCTGCCAGCCCCCACCCTCGCTGTACCGCCGCTGATGCTGTTAGTGTGAGCACTCAGAGGAATGCCACAGCCCTACTCCTGCTGGTGCCTTGCCCCAACCAATGTCCATGGCTCTGGCTGCACTGCCATGGCTATTGGCACTCACTAGTGAGCACAGATTCCACTGCCATCATCCTGACTTAGCACTTTGGCCAGCACCACCCATAGGAGTATTGTGGCCAGCAACAAGGAACACCTTTGCTCCTCCAGCACAGTAGGTTCCAGAGAACAAAGGGGCCAGAGAAGAGAGCGGGGGTCCTGATACCAGTCCCCCAGAGTTAAAGCAGGCAGCCCAGGACTGATGAGCTGAGCCTTGGGCTTCTAAAATCTTCCAGAAATGAAGCCAGCCACCTGAAACTACCTTATACCACAGTCAAATACCCGAGGGCATCAAAGAAGATGAAAGCAAAAAACCCCATCCAAAGGACAGCAACCTTGAAGACTGAAGGAACATCAGTCACACAGATGGAAAAGAACCAGTGCAAGAACTCTGGCAACTCAAGAAGTCAGAGTATCCTCTTACATCCAAACAACTGCACTGGTTCTCTAGCAATGGTTCTTCACCAGGCTGAAATGGCTGATATGACAGAAACAGAATACAGAAAATAGATAGGAATAAAGATCGAGATTCTGGAGGAAGTCAAAACCCAATCCAAGGAATCTAAGGAATAAAGTGAAGTGATACAGCAGCTGAAAGATCAAATGGCCATTTTAAGAAATAACTAAACTGATCTAATACAGCTCAAAAACTCACTTCAGGAATTTCACAATACAATCTCAAGTATTATCAGCAGGATCGACCAAACTGAGGAAAAATTATCAGAACTCAATGACCGATTCTCTGAAGTAACTCAGTCAGACAAAAATAAAGAAAAAACAATAAAAAAGAATGAACAAAAACCTCTGAGAACTATGAGATTATGTAAAGAGACCAAATCTATGACACATTGGTGCCTCTGAAAAAGAGAAGAAGAAAGCACCAATTTGGAAAACATATTTGAGGATATTATCTAAGAAAATTTCCCCAGCCTCACTAGAGAGACCAACATTTAAATTCAAAAAATGCAGAAAAACCTTGTGAGATAATATACAAGACAGCCATATCTGAGACACATAGCCATCAGATTGTCTAAGGTCAAAATGACAGAATAAAACATGTTACAGGCAGATAGAGAGGAGGGGCAGATCACCTACAAAGATTACCCCATCAGGCTAACAGTGGACCTTTCAGGAAAAACCCTACAAGGCAGAAAAGATAGGGGGCCTAAATTCAACATTCTTAGAGAAAAGAAATTTCATCTAAAATTTCATATCCAGGCAAAACTAAGCTTCCTAAGTGAAGGAGAAATAGGACAAGCAAATGCTAAGGGAATTTGTTACCACCAGACCTGCCTTACAAAGGTCTTTAAGGGAGGCCTTTATAAATATAGAAAGGAAAGGCCATTACTAGTCACCACAAAACACATTTAAGTACATAAACCACTGACACTATAAAGCAACCATACAAACATGTCTGCATAATAACCAGATACCAACATGATAACGGAATCAAGTCTGCATATATTAATATTAACCTTGAATATAAATGGACTAAATGCCCTAAATAAAAGGCACAAAGTGGCAAGTTGGATAAAGAAGCAAGATGCAACTATATGCTGTCTTTAAGAGACTCATCTCACATACAATGACACCCATAGGCTCAAAGTAAAAAGATGGAGAAACATCTACCAAGAAAACATTAAACAGAAAATAGCAGGTGTTGCAATTCTAATTTCAGACAAAAGAGACTTTAAACCAACAACGTTCAAAAAAGATAGGTAATTACACAATGGCAAAGAGTGCAATTCAACAAGAAAACTTAACTCTGTTAAATATATTTGCATGCAACCCAGGAGCACCCAGATTCATAAAACAAATTCTAAGAGACCTGCAAATAGACGTAAATAATTACACAATAATAGTGGGAGACTTTAACAGCCCACTGACCGTGTTAGATAGATCATTGAGGCATAAAACTAATGAAGGGTTTAGGACCTGAACTTGACACTTGACCAAATTGACCTTACAGGCATCTACAGAACTCTCAACCCAGCAACAATAGAATATGCATTCTTTTCATTTGCAGGTGGCACATACTCTAAAATTGACTACACAATCAGCCATAAAACAACACTCAGAAAATTCAAAAAAAAGGTGAAATCATACCTACCACACTTTTGGACCATGAGGCAATAAAAACAGAAATCAAAACTAAGAAAATCTATCAAAACCATACAATCACATGGAAATTAATCAGCCTATTCCTAAATGACTGATTAATGCAGAAAAAAATTTAAAACAGTCAGCATTTTTTTCATGTTCAAAACCTCAACAATCTAGGCATTGAAGGAAAATACCTCAAAATAATAAAAGTAATCTACAACAAACCCAAGGGGAAAGCTGGAAGCATTCCCCTTGAAAACTGGCAAAAGACAAGGATGTCCTCTCTCACCACACCTATTTAACATAATACTAAGCCATCTAAGTAGGAAGAGAGAAGGTCAAACTATCTGTGTTTGCAGATTATATGATTCCACACTTACAACATCCCATAGTCTCTACCCCAAAGCTCCAAAATCTGATAAACAACTTCAGTAAAGTTTCAGGATACAAAATCAGTGTACAAAAATCAGTAGCATTTCTATACACCAACAACATCCAAGCTGAGTGCCAAATCAAGAATACAATCCCATTCACAGTAGCCACAAAAATAACAAAATACCCAGGAATACAGATAAGCAGGGAAGCAAAATATCTCTACAATGAGAATTATAAAACAATGCTGAAAGAAATCAGAGACAACACAAACAAATCACAAATCATTCCATGATCATGAATAGGAAGAATCAATATTGTTAAAATGGCCATGTTGCCCAAAGGGATTTACAAATTCGAAGCTGCTATTCCTACCAAACTACCAATGACATTCTTCACAGAATTAGAAGAATTAACCATATTAAAATTTGTATAAAACCAAAAAAGAGCCCACATAGCCAAAGCAATCCTGAGCAAAATGATCAAAGCTGGAGGCATCATACTAGCTGACCTCAAACTATATTACAAGGTTAGAGTAACCAAAATAGCATGGCACTTGTACAAAAACATGCACATAGACCAACAGAACGCATTAGGGAATCCCAAAATAAAGCTGCACCCCATAACCACATGATCTTCGACAAAGGTGACAAAAACAAGCAATGGGAAAAGAACTCCCTATTCAACAAATGATGCTGAGATAATTGGCTAGCCATATGCAGAAGACTGAAACTGTACCCCTTCGTTACACCACAGACAAGAAACAACTCAAGATGGATTAAATACTTAAATGTAAAACCTAAAACCCTGGAAGATAGTCTATAAAAACCCTGGAAGATAGTCTATGAAATACCATTCTGGACATAGGATCTGGCAAAGATTTTATGTTGAAAATGCCAAAAACAATTTCACCAAAACCAAAAATTGAGGCCTAATTAAATGAAAGAGCTTCTGCACCACAAAAGAAGCTATCAATGGCATAAACAGACAACCTACAGAATGGGAGAAAATATTTGCAAACTATGCATCTGACAAAGGTCTAATATTTAGAATCTGTAAGTAACTTAAGCAAATTTACAAGGAAAAAAACAAAAAGACAACTCCATTCAAATTTGTAAAAAGGATTTGAACACTTTTGAAAAGGCATACCTGCAGCCAACAAGCATATAAAAAATGCTCATTACTAATCATTAAAAATGTTCAAATCAAAACTACAATGAGATACCATCTCACACCAGTCAGAATAACTATTATTAAAAACTCAGTAAATAACAAATGCTGAGAAGGTTGCAGAGAAAAGGGAATGCTTATATACTGCTAGTGGGAATGTAAATTAATTCAGTCATTGTGGAAAGCAGTTTGTGGATTTCTCAAAGACCTAAAAACAGAAGTACCATTTGACCCAATAATCTCATAGTTGGTTATATAATCAAAGGAACATAAATCATTCTACCATAAGGAGACATGCGCATGTATAGTCATCACAGCACTATTCCCAATAGCAAAGACATGGAGTCAACCTAAATGCCCATCAATGGTAATACACTGGATATATAAAACAAAATGAGATTATGTCTTTTGCAGCAACACAGATGCAGATGGAGGCCATTATCCTAAGCAAACTAATGCAGCAACAGAAAAGCAAATACCACATTTGCTCACTTACATGTAGGAGTTAAACATTGAGTACACATGGACACAAAATAGGAAACAACAGACACCAGAGCCTACTTGAGAGTGTGGGATGGGAGGAGGGTGAAGATAAACAACAACAACAACAACAACAACAAAAACTACCTATTGTGTAGTATATACATATATACATTATCCAGGTGATGAAATAATCTGTATACCAACCCCCATGACATGCAATTTACCTATATAACAAACCTGCATATGTGCCCCTAAACCTAAAATAAAAGTTAAAAAAAAAACTCAGATCTTACTTAGCATGGAGAGTTTGAAAATTATATCCTTACTTAAACCAAAAGACTTATACCATCACAGTAAACATGAGCTAGAAACAAACATAGGCGACATCAAGGAAAATCGTCCATTTTTTAACAATAGATTAAGTTAAATAACAAAATGTGAAGCACTTCTCTGAGAATGTGAAAGAATAATTTGGCCTTCAAAAAGTTACCCAAAATTAATTCATATGCCTGGGATGCCTAAACAGTTTCAATCCTAGAACTTAGTTTGAACTACTTAAAGAGAGTCAGTCATTCAGATGGCTAACAGAAGCAAATCGAAAACCCCTCTAGAAGGACCCAATCACAACTGAACTTCAAACCTGAAAAATATTATTAGACACATAAGCTCATAGTCAAAAAATTTTTTTTATTATTATTATACTTTAAGTTTTAGGGTATATGTGCACAATGTGCAGGTTAGTTACATATGTATACATGTGCCATGCTGGTGCACTGCACCCACTAACTCATCATCTAGCATTAGGTATATCTCCCAATGCTATCCCTCCCCCCTCCCCCCACAAAAAATATTTTTTAAGTAAAAGCATAGTGTAAGAAAGCCAGGGTAAAGTAATTTATAGAAGAAACAGAAAGATAGCAACTAAAGATATTAAAATTTCCAAAGACAGAATGAATGCCCGATTGAAATTTGAGAGGAAAGAGAGACATAATGACAGAGAGGCAAGTGGCTGCAGGGAAAGTAGCCAAAATTTTTAGAAATGAAGAAAGATACTACGGAAGGTACCAATTAAGGAACTCAACAAATCTCATAATCAAATGTAAAAATAATGCATACATGAAACTGCAGATAAAGAAAGATCAAAATAAGATTTTTAGGGAGTTCAACATAAATGGCCTGATTTACTCTGTATCAATGTTAGAAAGAATAATGGCAAAAATGTGAAAAATACATAATTCCAAATATCTTAGCACTAAAAGAAAAAACATAAAGATTTAAAATAATAGGACATTCAACACTTGCTCTCCATAATAGATCTAACACATAAACAAACCAACAAAAATCAAAAAGTATATAGATGACTTGAACAATATGACAGCCAACTTAACTGCCTTATAGAATATAAGAGGAATATATATTCTATTCAGGTAACATAGCCAATATGTGCCATAAATCCAAACTCAAAAAGTCAAAAAGTTTAAAAGAATTAAAATCCTACAAAGAATGTTATTTGACCTTAACAAAAAATGTTCTTGTCCTTAACAGATTGAAACCGGAAATAGATAACAGGATGATACCCGAAAAATCTCTAAATATTTGGAAATTAAGCAACACACTTCCAAATAATCCATGAATTAAAGAAGTAGCAGAAGAAAATAGAAAGTATTTGAATTGAGGAAAACGTAAAACACAACATAGCAGCACCAGAGGGATGCAAATAAAATAATGCTTAACAGGAAATATATAATATTAAATGTTTGCATTTCAACTGAAAAAAAATAATAATTCAAGCCTTTTCCTAAAGAGAGTAGAAAAGAGCAAATTAAACCAAAAGATTAGTAAATAAAATTGCCTATATTTCTACATACTATCAATGAACAATTATAGATTGAGGTTAAAAACAGAACCGTACACAAGAACAACAACAAATATTAAATAAGCAAGGGTAAATTTAATAAAATTTAATAAAATATGTGCAGTATTTGGATAATGAAAAGTACAAAATAATCATTAAAAATCATTACAGACCTAAGTAATTGGAGAGATAATCCATAATCAATAAGAAGACCCAATATTGTTCGTGTATCAATTCTCCCTAATTGAAAAATTAATCAGTGAATTCACTCACACACAAAATTTGAAGCCAGATATTTTGTAAAATTAACAACCTAGTTAAAATAAAAATATATGGAAAAGCAAAAGATGTAGATTTTCTAAAGTAATTTTAAAAATTAGGAGAATTCTTACTACTTTATTTCAAAGTTTACAATAAAAGAATACTCATAAAGACAGTGTGCTACTGACATAAGAAGACCAATAAATTTCATTTCTGGGTTCTCTATTGCATTTCATTGGTCTACATAAGTTTTTTATGCCAATGCCATGCTACTTTGGTCACTATAATTTTGTAGTGTAATTTGAAGTCAGGTATGTGATGCCACCAGCTTTGTTCATTTTTCTTGGGATTGCTTTGGCTATTGTGGGTCTTTTTTGCTCCTATATACCTTTTATTTCTTTAAAGAATGGCATTCATGTTTTGATAGGGATTGCATTGAATGTGTAGATTGCTGGCAAAAATAAATAGACATATAGACCAATGGAACCGAACAGAGAACCCAGAAACAAATCCACACATTTACAGTTAACTCATTTTCAACAAAGGCACCAAGAACATATATTGAGGGAGAGCAGTCTTTTCAATATATAGTACTGGGAAAACTGGATATTCATATGTAGAAGAATGAAACTAGACCCTTGTCTATCATCAAATACAAAAATCAAATCAAAATAGATCAAATACTTAAATCTAAAATCTGAAATTCTGAAACTACTAGAAGAAAACTTTGGGGAAATGTTCCAGGGCATTGATCTGGACAGAGATTTTTAAATTAAGACTTCAAAAGCACAGGTGCCCAAAGTAAAAATGAATAAATGGGATCATATTAAGCTAAAAAGCTGTGCAGCAAAGGAAATACTCAAAGAAGTTGAAAGACATCCCACAGAATGGGAGAAAAATGTTTGCAGACTACCCACCTGACAAGGGATTAATGGCTAGAATGTATGGCTACATATTAATATGTTATTAGTATCTCAGTAATTTAATAGAACGAACAATCTGATTTAAAAATGGAGAAAAGACCTGAACAGACATTTCTCAAAAAATGACAAATGACCAACAGGTATATGTGAAAACCGTCAACATCACTAATCATCAGAGAAGTAAGGGTCAAAATCACAATGAGATATCATCTTACCTCAGTTAAAATGACTTTTATTTAAAAAAATGGATGCTGGCAAGGGATGTGAAGAAAGGGAAATGCTCATACACAGTCAGTGGGAATGTAAATTAGTACAGCCCCTCTTGAAAATATAGAGGTTCCTAAAGAAACCAAAATAAAAGTACCATATGATCCAGCAACCCTATTGCTGTGTATATTAAAACAAAAAAACAAATCAGTATATTGAAGAGCTGTCTGGATTCCCATGTTTATTGCAACATGAGTCACAGAAGCCAAGATATAGAATCAGCCTAAAGGTCCATCAAGGAATGAAGAAAGAAAATGTGATACGTGTACAAAATGGAATCTTATTCAGCCATAAGAAAGAATGAAATGCTGTCATTTGTAACAACATGGATTGAACTGAAGGAAATTGTGTTAAGTGAAATAAGCCAGGCACAGAAATACAAATATCACATATTCTCACTCATATGTGGGAGCTTATAAAAATTGATCTCATGGAGGTAGAGAGTAGAATGATGGCTACCAGAGGCTGGAAAGATAAGGAAGGAGGGGCAAATAAATAGGCATTGGTTAATGCATACAAAAATACAGTCAGATAGAAGAAATAAAATCTAATGTTTCATAGCACAATAGGATAACTATAACTAAAAATAATTTAGTTATATATTTCAAAATAACTAGAGGGGTATACTTGGAATGTTTCTAACACAAATAAATGATAAATGTTTAAGGTGCTGGATATCCCAATTATCCTGTTTTGATCACTACACATTGTTTCCTTGTATCAGAATATTACATACACTCCATAAATATATGAAAACATTATGTATTCATAAAATATAAAAATAAAAAGGTGAATCAAAACAAAAACAATAAAAAATAAAACCATGAGCCCTAGAGACAATTGGATCAGAACAGAGATTACAAAAGCTGACCAACCTTTATGTAATTTTGAACATATATGTCAAGATAATTAAATGGAAAAAGATGTATCTTTTAAATAAATGATGTTGAAGCAACTAGATATCCATATTTCAGTAAAAAAAGAAAATATCGACCTTTAATTGACAATATACAAAAAATTATCTTGATATGGTTCATAGCTGTAAATGTAAGAGTTAAGAAAATAAAACATCTAAAAGTAAACAGAACATTCTTACAATCTTGAGTTTGACAAAGGTGTCTTATACAGTACATAAAAAGACATAAACTACAAAAGAAAAAAAACTGGATTTTAAAAGGTTCAACTCTTTAAAAGACTAAGAAATTGAAACAATAACCACAGACCACAAAGGTATTTCAAAACACATGTCTGGTAAAGGATCTTTATGAGGATCATATAAAGAACCCTAACAATTTAATTATAAGAGGACACAAAATCTAAATTTTAAACTGGGCAACTTATTTAAATGAACAATTCACCAAAGGTGAGAAATAATGGCAAAAAAAAAAAAAAACTTAGGAAAAAACTATTCGGCATTATTAGTCCTTATGAAAATGCAAATTAAAATCACAATAAATGCCAACTACATACCTGCTAGTGTAGACAACAACTGCATAAACCCTATTAATGCTTTTAGGGTTGCAGAGCAATTGGAACTCTCATACACTGATGGTGATAAGTAAAGAGAGTATTCTCACTTTGGAAAACAGTTTGAGAATTTCTTTCAAAATTAAACATATTCTCACTAGCAATTCTACTCTTAAATAAATAGCATATGTTCTCAAAAGGACCTCTGCATTGATGTATACAGCAGAATTATCCATAATCACCAAAACTAGAGAGCACTCAAATATCCATCAACTGGTGACTGAATTACACAAACTGCAATGTATCTATGCAATAGGATACTACTAAGTGGCAGAAGGAACATGCTTCTGTTAAATGAAACAACGGGAATGAATCTCAAAGTATTAAGTAATTTGAACAAAACCAGGTTGAAAAGGCAAAAAATAAAATTCTATATAAATGACATTACGTAAAAGGAAAAACTGTAAAGAAAGACACAATTACTGATTTACAGGATCTGCGCATAAGGAGAGAAAATTACCTACAGAGGGACTTTAGGCAACTTTTTGAGGTTTTGAAAATATTCAGTATCTTGATTGTAGTAGTTTTTATATTACTGAATACTTTTGTACATCTAAAAATAGCATTTTACTGAATTTAAAAATCTCAAACCTGTCTACGTAACAAACATAAATGACAACAGCAAAAAACTACATGTCATAAACAAATGAACAAGGAAAGTCATACATTCAAAAATAAAAATTTTATGGAATATTTTCCTAGTATTTATAACAAGAACAATCACATGTGGAATCAACTATACTAATACAATTTATTATAACATATATTACACAGAATTGCTCTGTGTACTTTCATGAAATAAAACCAAGTTTAAAAATTAAACTTCATTTCAGATATTTAAATAAGTGATTTCCTTATGTCTTGTATTTATCAAAGCTTTGGTGTAATTAAATAAATAACCAGGATCCTTGTATCAGGGATTGTTAATTTTGTTTAAAAGTAATTTTTTTTCTTTGCTTTAAAGTAAAGGCCTTTATGATTTTACTAAAGTTTCTGAATTATTTCCCAAATAAAAATAACTTTTATTTTTAAAAGTTATTTTAAAAGTCAGTTTCTTCAGTTCACTATACAATCACTTTGGCAAAGTTTAAAATGTTTTACACTAAGTTACTTCAATTTTTAATCCTTCGCTCAACATTAGTAACCCTTTATTGATTTCAGCTATATTTAAAGTGAAGCTCGCAGAAAAAGCTAGAAAATGTTGAAAATTGACCCAAATGTGCTTTATATTAGCTTCGAATTAAATGTTTTGGAACAATGTTACTGTATTTTGGTCACTCAATAGTTCAGTTATATATCTTTGATAACAAATATGTGACAGGTGTATGATAGTCACTGACCTAGATTTAACCTAGGCACACACAATGATGACCTGAACCTCTCATGCAGGTTACAATCTAGTAGAAGGGGATAAAAAGGATTTAGAATGTACTATTTAGCAAACAGGACACTTTCAAATAAAAGAGTAGCATATTATAAATAATCAGGATAATTTGATAGAGAGGACCAGAGAAGAGAGGTTTGCATAGGGGAAGGGATCATAGCACTCACCTCGAAGAGTCAGGGCATGAGCTAAAGAACAGTAAGGAGCAGTCAAGTGAAGAACTATAAAAAACGTATTTTAGGGCCGGGCGCGGTGGCTCACGCCTGTAATCCCAGCACTTTGGAAGGCCGAGGCGGGTGGATCACGAGGTCAGGAGATCGAGACCATCCTGGCTAAAATGGTGAAACCCCATCTCTACTAAAAATACAAAAAAAATTGGCCAGGCATGGTGGCGGGCGCCTGTAGTCCCAGCTACTCTGGAAGGGCAGGAGAATGGCGTGAACTCGGGAGGCAGAGCTTGCAGTGAGCCCAGATGGTACCACTGCACTCCAGCCTGGGCGACAGAGCAAGACTCCGTCTCGGGAAAAAAAAAAAAAAAAAAGGTATTTTAGATGGAGGGAAAGCAAATGCAAAGATTTTGAAGCAGAAAAAAAGAAAAAAAAACACAAACACACAGGAATATTTTCAATTTTCAAGAAACAAAAGGGAAATACTCTTTCTTGAAACTTTACTATGGCATGGAGAATAGCTAGGATGTGTTGATGTAGAACCTCTTAACTGATGACTAGAAGTTTGAATTTTATTCTAAGCATAATGAAAAACAACAAAGGTACCTAAATATGGTAGAAATGTGATTTCTATTGTTTCTAAATAACTACGTTTTCTGCTGTCCGGAAAACAGTTGGTGATATCAAAGTGGGAATTGGAAAATCAGTTTTGAGGCCGTTGTAGCAGTTGGTTCACGTGAGGAAAGAAGATTGCTTGCACAAAGGCGCTGGCCTTGGAGACTGTGGAACGAATCTGGAAAGTCTTTAGACAGAGGTAGAACTTGGTAAACTTTAGTGTTAGCTAAAGTGTTGGATTTGCTACTTAAGATTTCTGTGAGAGCAGAGACGTAGCTTCTTAAATTGGGGTCATTGATTTCTAGATGTTATATAAATCAGGCATATAATTAAGATAATTGTTAATGATAACAGATTGTGACTGAAATTGAAAGACTTTTGAATTGTATAAAACAAGGCTTAGGTTTCCCAGGAGGTTTAAATGGATCAAGATTAGTTAATTGCTCATATTAGTGCCTGTTACAGAGTACTAGGATGGGGCAGGGAGAATGTGATGTATAATTTGGCTATATATATATTGCTTATACAAAGGTGCTGGCCTAAGAAATATATATATACACACATATATATACATATATATACACACACACATATATATGTATATATACACATATATACACACACACATATATATGTATATATACACGTATATACACATACATATATACATACATATATGTATATATACACATACATATATACATACATATATGTATATATACACATACATATATACATACATATATGTCTATACATATATGTATATATACATACATGTATGTCTATACATATACACATACATATATACATACATATATGTCTATACATATATGTATATATACATACATGTATGTCTATACATATATACATACATATGTATATATACATACATGTATGTCTATACATATATGTATATATACATACATGTATGTCTATACATATATACATACATATATGTATATATACATACATGTATGTCTATACATATATACATACATATATGTATATATACATACATGTATGTCTATACATATATACATACATATATGTATATATACATACATGTATGTCTATACATATATACATACATATATGTATATATATAATATATATTTCTTAGACTGATAATTCTTAGACTAATAAATAATAATAATAATGATTTATTATTATTATTATTATTATATAATATATTGTAGGCTGGGTGTGGTGGCTCACACCTGAAATCCCAGCACTTTGGGAGGCTGAGGCAGGCAGATCACCTGAAGTCAGGAGTTCAAGACCAGCCTAACCAACATGGTGAAACTTAAAAAAATACAAAAATTAGCCAGGTGCAGTGGCTCCCACCTGTAATCCCTGCATTTACTGTAAGCTGATGATCAACTAATTGGGTCTGCTTCTGAGAGTCTGCTTGGTATTGTCTGCTTTGATTTTCTTCTATGTTTTAGCTCATTTTTAGAAAACTGGCCTAGTCTTGCTCACATGATTGCATTGCCAGGTTTTAAAAAGAAAGTGAAAGCATAACACAACTTCACTTATGCCACCTTCTATTAGCCAAAGCTATCACTAGGCCAATGCACATTTGAGGGGTGGAGAAATAAATTTTACCTGTTAATGAGAGAAGCTAAAAAACATCACATTGTAAATGGACCTGGATAGAAGGGGAGAAGTAATTCTGTCCATTTGACAGTCTACCACATCCACTTCTGTGGAACTAACCCCTTAGGGTTTGAATTTCAAAAACTGTTTCCATCTGATCTTGTCCACTAGATTTATTATGGCAGGACACATGCAATGGGTACATTGTTATGTATCCACTACAGAGTCTTATAGGACATTGCATTTCTTTGTAAATTAGTAGTTCAGTAAGTGTTAAATCCAAGTGTCTTCAAATTTAAAATTGCAGGATTTAGGTGTATTTTTCTAATTCCCTCAAATTAAAAATATCAAACACTTTCAATAATAATAGAAGCTTAGACTAAAGCTGCTGTAGTATGATCCCTTTATCACTTCATAGAGAGACAAAATCCTAGTCCCTTTGAGGTCTTAGTTTGTTATCTTCAGCATGGTAACAGTTGTTATTGTAATGAACTCACATTATATTATCTAAGTGGGGAAAGTCTTATATATAAATTTAATCCTTTGAATTAAAAAATAAACAAGGATTAGATAAACTATTTAGACATAGTTTCATACAAGAAATAAATGTCTGAATGGTTTTTCAGCTTCTCAATTCCACTGACCAGCTTGCTACAAATTTGATGACCTTAGACCAGCAGTCAAGTCCCAGAACCATAACTAGGCATATTAGGAAATTCACCTAGAATCAGTTTGATCATTTTACTGTCAGTCATCGCAACTAACATGCCAAATTGTTGTATATTACTTTACAAATAAATTAAGTAGAAATTTGCTAGTCAGAACTGTATGATAAATTAAATTACTCAAAAATTATATTTTTAAAGAAATATCAGAAAGATATTTCTATATCTACACTAGATTTCTAATTTTGTTCCAAGTAATAATTAAACAGATTGCTAAATATTCCCACTGTGTTAAGTTTATAGTTGTTCTATATCAGGTGAAGAAACTGTTAGTTAAATATCTAAAGTGCTTATGCAGTCAGTAAAAATGAAGGAATAACCTAGTGTCATATCTTTTCCTACGTTGCTAAATGATTATACAAAATGTCTTTTGCTGACCAAGCTGAGAAACCATCATTCATATTAAATCAAAATGGAATGTTAGAATCCAAGAACATTGAATTAGCTGATGAATAACATCCTGAATGTCTCTTCAAGTGTTATGGATAATTACAATGAGAACATTCTCTGGCACATGGCAGCTTCTTGCAAAAATTAGGAATGATTAATTTTGCTTTGTCACATAGAAAGATAAAAATAACATCACTTAGCTTAAAAAGGTACAGATGACCCTTACTTCTATTTAAAAATATATTGTTTGTCATGATCACAAGAAGAAATGAAAAGAAATTGAGAAACTTTTTTTTTTAAGTTTAAAGGATAAGTAAAATTGTTTCAGTATTTTCATTTCTATATAACTTATTTTAAAAATATCCTCTGTATCAGAAGTTCTAATGCACAGAATATACCATTTGTAGGTTAAATTCTCATTTTATACTCATTTTTGGCTTATTTTTCAAGATAGACAATATGTTGGAATAAAGTGGATAATGTTGGAATAAATATTTGCCAGCATGAAGGTTGGAGACTTACAGGCTAGTCTCAATTTTCTCTTTTGAGGAATGGTATTGATTTGGTCACCCTAAAGCATGATAAAGGCAGTTTTGTTTAATAAAAAAGGCAAGTTTTGAGATGAGTACTTAAGTTTAAATCCTGGTACACTGCTTATGACTTTAGCATAGTCATTTAATCTCTGATCCTCAGTATAATTCAGTAAGATGTGAATATTTAAAACATTTTCTCATCAAATGTGTTTTGATGAGATACAAACTTAAGAAGTTTGCTGTGAAGAAACAGGAGGGTGGTGTATGTTTAAATGCCATGCAAAACCAAAAGCTTTTAATACATATTCGTTCATCATTAACTATATCATTGCTGTTTATAATCTTTCTAAGCCCCATATTTTCTCTCTTCATTTTCTACAAAGTCAGTAAATCTCTGAGCTGAGAGATACTATATAGACTTTCTTAAGACAATCACTTTTACTTCAAAAAAAAAAGAAAATCATTTCTTAACTTGGCAATAGTTGATTGATCCCTAAGATTCAACTCCTCATCTTCCTTTTAATCATGTGCTACATATGTATATCGATATATCTGAGGCTGTGCTCAGAGTTTGAAAATTATTTCAATGTTGCTATTAAAATTCGAACCCCTGCTGAATTCTAAAGTGTATATCATGGCAAACACTGAAGTGTCTAAATATTTTTAAATCATATTTTTTTCTTCATTTTCCTTACAATGAAATGGCATGTAAATTGAGAAACTTAAGTTGCATTCCTTTGAATCAACATAAGGATAAGCTATTCCAGGTTCAGTGGTCACCTCAGAATAAGATGTTTTTGGCTTCCGGTGGTACTGATTACAGACTGAATGTCTGAGACTTAAGTATAATTGGAGAGGAATAATCCTCATAAGATTCAGAAAACAGGCAACCAGAGTTGTTGCTTATTCATGGTCATCTCATTGCCAAGATACTGATTTCTCATGGAATCCCAATGAACTTGAGTGATTTGTCCTGTATTACAAGACAATGTCCTGCAAGTAGTGTGGCAAATATTAGAGATCATTTATAGTGATGAAGACCTTGAAGGAAGCATAGAGATTCAGAAGAATAAGGGCCCTAGATATGTCTGTACTTCTAGTGATTGTAGACTTCTCTTTATTTTTCGCTCAGCCCTGAGATTGATTTAACAGTGGTTTAAAAACACACTATCCCTGTATAACAGGTACGCCAAAAAGGCTATTAGCCCACATAATGAGTATGTTCTAAATATTAACTGGGAAACACTTGATGCACCAAAGCCACAGACTTACATTTTAATTTTCTTCAGTAATTTTCTAGTAACAAACCCATAAAATTTCCCTTTCTAAAAAGTTACAGAAAGGGAAACTTAGCTTAAAAAGGTACAGATGATCCTTGGGACTATTTTAAAATATATTCTGTTTCTCATGATCACAAGAAGAAAATAAAAGGAACTCAGAAACTTTTTTTAGGTCTAAAGGATAAGAAACACTGTTAAGGATAAGGGAAACCGAAGAAACTACTTCAGTTACAGAAAGGAAAATGTTATGTGTGGTTATTTTTCTTCTTATGCTGCGTCTCCAAGTTTTTCAGAGTGATTTAAGTAAAGACTCGAGTGAGTGAGGAATAGAGACAAAGGAGATAGGTCTCTGAGCCATGAAATATAAATACTGCAAGCCATCGTTTCTAATAAGGAAATAGGGAGATCCAAGACAAATAGATTCCTGCTCTGAAATCTTTTTTATTTTTTTTTTATTATTATTACTATTATTATTATTATACTTTAGGCTCTATGGTACATGTGCACAATGTGCAGGTAAGTTACATATGTATACATGTGCCATGCTGGTGCGCTGCACCCACCAACTCGTCATCTAGCATTAGGTATATCTCCCAATGCTATCCCTCCCCCCTCCCCCCACCCCACAACAGTCCCTGAAGTCTGATGTTCCCCTTCCTGTGTCCATGTGTTTTCATTGTCACAATAGCAAAGACTTGGAACCAACCCAAATGTCCAACAATGATAGACTGGATTAAGAAAATGTGGCACATATACACCATGGAATACTATGCAGCCATAAAAAATGATGAGTTCATGTCCTTTGTAGGGACATGGATGAAATTGGAAATCATCATTCTCAGTAAACTATCGCAAGAACAAAAAACCAAACACCGCATATTCTCACTCATAGGTGGGAACTGAACAATGAAAACACATGCTCTGAAATCTTCACACCTGACTTTCCAGGACATACATTTTCGTATGCAGACCAGTTTCCTCCTGTTTTCTTCAGTTAATTCAAAACTACACGTTTCTGTTTCCCCATATATTTTTGCTTGTTAGTGTATTTCTTGAACTGTTTTTGTATTTTTTTCCTTTCTATGAAATGATGTTTGTTTGTTTATTTTAAAAACAACCTAGGAACACGAATTTGTAGGGATGTATGATTTTACCTGACAGTTATACCACAGGTAGACTGTCAGGTTGAGAAGAGTAAATCAATAACTGGTATTTGTTTTTAAATTAATCCTTGATAAAAACTACTTTTTGTTAGGAGCTAGTCCTTAGCTACTAGTTCGATGCCATCTCCATTTTGGGCGTGACCTGTTTCACCAGCAAGCCTGGTACTCTCCATGACTAACTGTGTAAGTGCTCAACAAAATGGAATAAATTGCTTTTCTACATACAAAAAGTAAAAATAAATAAATGAAATTTAAAAATTGAGAATTACTTTTTAAAATGTTTTAAGTACATTTAACTCATTGGTAACTAGTGGCTAAATTTACACACTTCCCTTAAATTAATAAATAAAAATAAAATTTTATATTTAAAATAGATACTATTTAGAAGAAAAAAATAAAACTTCTGTTTAAATTAGCCTTTGTAGCCATTTGATGAAATTTCCGTAGCTTGAAAGGAAACAAATTGCACTTATTTATTTAATAATTATTAAATTAGGACAAATAGTAACACAAACTATTTGTTATGTGCTTAATATTTTGTTTGTCTGCAGTATGGATTTTTAAAAATGTGATGCTTTTGCTTATTTAAGGACAAAAATTGTCCTTAGAGGAAATGACTTATCTCTTAACTGCTGATACAGAACACTCATGCAAAGTTTATCGTTTTTTTCTCCTCTATGACACATCAAATAGGTTGCATCAATACCAACAGCATCTCCATTCTGGACTAATAAAGACATTCTGATATACTCACCTGTGAGCTGACTTATATAAATGAAAACTGGCAGTTACAAGGCTATTTACATTTTATTATAAGAGACTTTGACAAATAAAACATATTTTAATATTTTTTCTATTTGGAAAGAAAATTTAAAAGCACTTTGTTTGCATGAGGATAGTTCTCATTATTTTCTTTTTTAAATATGTTTTTCCATGAGACTAAAAGGCAACACTATTTTTACCTACATTAAATGAGCAATAGCAGGCATTACACCTGAAATCTGTAACAAATAGCACAGCTTTTGAATTTTCAAAAGAGATATCCAAGTTTGCTTTTAATCATCCTTATTTTTGTAAAATTTTCTAGAAGTCAATTTTGTTTTTCCAATTCCACAGTCCTTGAACAATTGAGCAATGTACTGTGAAGTTGTAACTACATTTCTTCATTTTCCAATACACCAATATACACAAGTTAGACAAGGTCCTTAACATTCCTTCTCCAGTGAAATCTAAGCTGAACCACTGTCTACAAAATGCTACTGTTATAAGGAGCACTGCACTATGGAAGGCAGACAAGCATGAAACTAGATTTTTTCCGCTCTCATTTATTAGTAAGAAAAATGTCTAGAGAGGTAAAAAACTTTCCCATGATATTCAAATTTCTACCTAGCTCTCAACAACTTAGATTATGTTCTAGGTTGATAATTAAAAGTTTATATAATACACACGTATATTATATATAATATAAACTTTTAATTTGCTTTATATATAATTTGAATTATATACATTTATATAAAAATAATTTTTGTTACAATTAATGTCTTGAATGTTAATCTTTTTATAAATTGCATGAAGTATTCTACAGCTTAATTTACAAAGCTTTTTTTTTTTTTTTTTTTTTGGAGACAGGGTCTCTCTCTGTCACTCAGGCTGGAATGCAGTGGTAGGGTCATAGCTCATTGCAACCTCGATTTCCTGGACTTAAACAGTCCTCTTGCTTCAGCCTGCAAAACTGCTGGGATTACAGTTGAGAGCCACTGCACCGAGCTTGCGATACTTTTCTAAACAATCAGATACTAGAAAAGAGTAGAGCAATGAATGGTATTATTGAATGTTTCTTCTGCATAAGACACTAAGGCTGTGCAGGAAAAGTTACTAAAAAGATTAACTTGCCCCAAATATATTTGAGCTTTGCTTTCAACTCCTGGGAGTTGACCTGTAAGTCTTCGGAGCATCCTTCACGGTAAGAGCTTGTTTACTCGGGGATTTGGGCCAAGCCAGAGGGGTTTCCAAGTGAGAGAATAGTTTCTTAGTTTTTGTTTCTGGTAAAGCCCCTTCCTCATCTCTCCTTTCTGCTTATTAATAGAGACAGAAACTAAAAACCATGGCTTCAGTCTGCTAAAAGCCTAAAATAAAACAAAATAGAACAAAAATAACAGTAACAACAAATAAGGTGCGTTGAACAAGCTTATAAGTTGGGCAATATGGTATTAGCTCAACCTTCCTGGTGCTGGAGTCTATCACATCAGTTATTACTTTAGTGAGACAAGTAAACTCAATACTTAGAAATTGTGTTGATTATAATTAATGAAATAAATGAGTGAAACAAAAACAAAGAGGATGAAGCTAGATAGAGCAAACTATATTATCAGGTTAGTATATTCTTTTGATGATAGTATGCTGAAATAATTACAGGAAATGCTATTTAGTAAAGTTGAAGTAAAATTCATTATATAAAATAACAATTGTAAATTGAACAATTCAGTGACATTTAGATGACTGCTCCTGTCTAGTTTCAAAGCACATACATCACTCCAAAGTAAAGCCCCTTACCCATTAAGCAATTTCACCCACGTCTCACTTCCTACTTCCCCCAGTTTACAGCAACTTCCAATTTGTGTTCTGTCGCTATGCATTTATATTTTGGATATTTTATATAGATAAAATTATATAATATGTAGCCTTTTGTGTCTGTTTTTTTTTTATCTTAACGTAATGTGTTGGGGAGTCATTCAAATTGTAGCATGTATTAGTATCTTAATCATTTTTATAGTTGAATAATTCATTGCAAGAATATTCACCTTTGTTTATTCATCTACTGGTAGATATTTGGTCTGTTTCATCTTTTGGCTGTTGTGAATAGTGCTGCTATGCACATGTATCTTTTCTCAAATTTTGTGAGATATGTGGAATTGGGAGAATTCTGGAGTCACATGGTAATTCTTTGTTTATCTTTTCAAAGAACCACCAAATTGTTTTTCCCAATGGCTGTGACTGTACCATTTTCCATTCTCTCAAATGATGTGTGTTTTTGTTACAGCCATCCTAGTGGGTATGATGTGGCACCTTACTGTGGTTTTGAATTGTGTTTTCCTAATGACTAATAATGTCCAGCATCTTTTCAAGTGCTTCTTGTCCACTTGTCTGTCTTCTTTGGAGAAATGTCTAATCAGTCCTTTGGCAATTTTTTAACTGGGTCATTAGTCTTTTTGTTACTGAGGTATAAAAGTTCCTTATATGCTGGATAATAAATATTTATCAGATATATAATTTGCAAATATCTTTGCCCGTTCTGAAGATTTCTTTCTTATTTTCATGACAATATCCTTTGATATGCAAATGTTTTAATTTTGATGAAGTCCAATTTATATAGTTTCATTGTTGTTGCTTTTTCTTTTGGTATTGTACTTAAGGCCCTAGTACCTAATCTAAGGTAATGAAGATTTACTCATATGCTGACTTCAAAGAGTTGTATGATTTAAACTTCCCATTTAGGTCACAAAACTATTTTGAGTAAATTTTTGCATGTGCTCTAAGGCGGGAGTCAACTTCATTCTTTTGTATGTGATATACATTTGTCCCAGCATCATTTGTTGAAGAGACTACTATTTCCCATTGACTAGTTTGGCACTGTATTTGAAAATCAAATGGCCATATATACATATAGGTTTATTTCAGGACCCTCAGTTCTATTCCATTGGTCTGTATGCCTATCCTCATTCCATTACTATATTGTTTTAATCACTGAGCTTTGTAGTAAGTTTGGAAATTGAAAAGTGGGAGTACTCTAACTTCATTCTTTTTTCCAAGATTGTTTGGCTATTCAAGGCTCCTTGCAATTCCATAAGATTCTGAAGATTAACATGTCAATTTCTACAAAAAGGTCATAGGAGTTTTTATAGAAATTGCATGGAATTTGTAAATCATTTTGGATACTATTGATATCTTAAAAATATTACATCTTCCATTTCATAAACATAGAATATATTTGTATTTATTTCTTTCAGCAATATTTTGTAATTTATATTGTACAAGTTTTTCATCATTTTGGTTATATTTATCCCTAGTTATTTTATTCTTTTGAATAAAAATTCTTTTGATTATTGTCAATGATATTGTTTATTTTATTCTTTTGAATAAAAATTCTTTTGATTATTGTCAATAATGATATTGTTTTCTTATTTTCCTATTCACATAGTTCATTGCTGATGATACAAACACAACTGATTTTGGTTTCTTGATCACATACTCAGTAACTTTGCTGAATTAATTTACTAAATCTAGTAGTTTTGTGAATCGTTCAGGATTTTCTATATATAGCATATTATTTTCCTAAGGCTGTCATAACAAAGCATCACAAACTGAATGGCTTAAAGCAACAAAATTATTCTATCAGAGTTCTTGAGACTAGAAGCCTAAAACCAGTCTCCACAAAGTCATGCGTTCTCAAGACATTGGAAAGGATCTCCCCGTGCCTCTTGCTAGCCTCTGGTAGTTGCTAGAAATTATTGGTATGTCTTGGTTTTTGGTAGCATAATTCCAATCCCTGCTTCCAACTTTGAATGCCTGTATTCCCTTCTGTATTCCTTTCTTCTTATAAGGATAATGGCCATGGGATTAAGACCATGCTAATTCAGGATGGCCTTATGTTAACAAATTACATCTACAAATACTATATTTCCAAATAAGGTCACACTCTAATGTTCTGAGTAAACACAAACTTGAGGGGAAGACACTACTCACTTTAGTAGAGTCTGTCCTTTGGACCCCCAAGATTCACATCCAGCCCATAAACAAAATGCATTCACTCCATCCCAACATGACAAAAATGTATAAGCCACTCCAGGGCCAACTCTAAAACCCAAATATCTAAATATCAAGTTAGGAAAACCCCCATATTTCATCATTTAAATCATCTACATCAAGTGTGGCTGAGACTCTGAATATGGTACATCCTGGGACAAAATTCCTCTCTATTGACAGACTTGTGAAGCTAGAAAACAAGTTATGTGCTTCTAAAGTACAACAGTGGGGCAGGCACAGGACAGACATTTCCATTCTGAAGGGGAGAAAAGTGGAAGGAATAAAGGTGTTACTGGTCTAAAGCAAGTTTACAGCCCAGCTGGGCCACATCTATTAGCCTCTAAAATTTGAAGGGAATGCCCTGTAGCTCAGTGTTCTGTCCTCTTATCCTCCCAGGACAGTGGCCTTAATCTCTCAGTGTTCCAGGGTGGTGGCTCTGCTGTTTGGGTTCTCCTGGATGACAGCCCTGGTATCTTGCCTGCATAGGCTTTATCAGCCCTTGCCTCTCACAGAATTCTTCAGCCCTGACTTCTGGAATCCTTGCTTTGCCCTCTGGCCTTTGCATCCATGTCTCTATCCTCAGAGTCATTATAACTTCATTTTGTCCCATTTCGGTTCCTGTCACCCCAAGTTGGCAGTGTTTCTGCTGGTACAAAATTCTCAAAACCTTTTCAGGTTTCCATGGATGTCATCTAAATTCTCATTATTCAGACTACATGGGTGCACAGGCTCTAAACCAAATGGTTATAGATATTAACCACATTTGATTGCATATACTTTGTTTATATTATCTTTTGGAGGATCATTAAAATGCAATAAAAATTTTACACTATTATTTAAAAATATACCTTTACAGCAGAACCTAGTGTTTGATTAAATAATTGGGTACTATTGCCTAGCCAAGTTGATAGAGTAAAACTCACCATCCCAAACAGCATCATATCGTCTTCAAAGAGAGGTGGTTTTATATCCTCCTATCCAATTTGGATGTTTTTAAATTTCTCTTTATTGTCTAATTTCTCTGGCTAGAACTTCCAGTAAAATGTTGACTAGTAGGCATCCTTGTCCTTTTTCTGATCTTAAAAAGAAAGCTTTCAGTATTCACTAGTGAGCAAGATGTTAGCTGGGGGATTTTAATGAAAGGACTTCATATTTAGAAAGCCTCCTTCTATTCCTTGTTGTCTGAGCCTTTTTTACATGATAAGATGTTAGGTTCTGCCAAATAATTTTTCACTTCAATTGATATGATCATGTATTTTTCCCCTTATGTCCTCTTAGTGCACTATATTACACAGTTTGATTCTCTTAGGTTGAAACACCTTTGCATTCCTGGGATTACCCACTTGGTCATATTGTATAATTTTTTTAATACGTTCTTTGATTTTATTTGTTAGTATTTTGTTAAGGACATTTGAATTTATGTTTATAAAAGATATGGATCTGTAATTTTATTTTCTTTTGCTATTGTTAGCTTAGATATCTAGCCTCAAAGAATTAGTTAGAAAATGTTCCCTCCTCTTTTTGGAAATTATTTTAAAATTTTGGTTAATCTTTCTTTAGATATTTGTTAGAAATCACCAGTTAAGCCTGCTGGTCCATGCTGGACTTTCCTTTCTATTTTTTTAATTGATTTAATCTATTTACATGTTATAGATTTGTTCAGATATTGTATTTCTTCTTGAGTCACTTTTGATAGTTTGTGTGTTCCTAGAAAATTGTTAATTTCATCTAGGATATCTATTTTATGGCACAGTTTTATTTCGTGGTGTTCCTTTATAGTCTTTTTTATTCCTGTAAGGTCAGTAGTAATATATCCACCTTTATTTCAGATTTTAATTCTTTTTCTTTATTTTCTTTGTCAGTTTAGCTAAAGGCTTATAAATTTTGTGGATCTTTTCAAGGAAACAACTTTTGTTTTTCTTGATTCTATTTTTTTTTTTCTGTTCTCTATTTTGTCAGCTTTCTCTAAACTTTATTACCTTCTGCTACCTTTAGGTTTAGTTTGTTCCTTTTGCCCACTACATCCTTAAATTGTACAGTTAGGTTATTCATTTGAGATCTTTCTTCTTTTTTAAGGCAGGAATTTAAGATTCCTTCCGAGCACTGCTTTCAAAGCATCTCATAATTTTGTGGCTTTTGTAGTTTGGTATGCAGGAGGGAATGGCGCTCAAGCATCTTTTTTTCTCCCCCTTTGTTCAGTGAGTAAGAGTGAGGGTTACAGTATTACAGGATTTCTTTGGTGCTGCTTCGCCAGCTGGAAATCTTTGCGGCCACCATGACCTCTGTCTGGGCCTCACTCGGGACTGCTGGGCTCACTCCACTGCTTTGTCCAGTAGGTTGTGCTCAATTTGTGCCCTGGCCTGGCTCCCACGCCTGCAGCAGGACCCTCGCTCAGCCTGTGACTGGACCAGGCATGCTGTGACCAGCTTGGGTGCCAGCATCTGGGCGAGGGGAATGTGGTGGCACTGGAAAACTCGGAGATGCCAGCAACCGCGGAGCTCCAAAGGGCTGTACAGCTGTCTCCTGGGAAGTTCTGAGGTCTGAGCCCCCAAGAAATGTTACAGCTGTCCCTCATTCTTGCTGCCCACAGTTCAGTGAACTGGGGTGTGTTACAGCTCTTTTGGCACTTGCCATTTGGTAAGTTCTGGGTTCTTGTTCCTCCACCAAGAGGAATAAGGTAGTTGGACACCGGAGAGTAACTAGGAAGGAGAATAATTTTATTGAGTAACAGAAGGAAAGCTTTCAGCACACAAGGGACCTGAGAGTGGGTAGTCCTCTGCATGAGAAGCGGCCCAGAAGCAAGTAGACCTCTGTAAGGCTGAGTCTGGGATTTTTAAGGCCTAGAATGGCGAAGTGCATGCTGAAAGGGCCAGGGGCGGGCCTGAAAGAACACTATTCAATTGGCTAAATGGCATTGAGGAAGTTCTCACTCTGGTCCTGGGCTCTACTGGGAAATGGCAGATTAGTTTTCAGGCTTCAATCTGTCTTTGGCTTTAAGATTGGGTTTCACTGAGGATCTGTCCCTGTCTGCCTAGGAATTTGTCTGTCTCCTGTTGCTATCAACAAGTTTTGGTATGTTTTCTGTTTGTTTGTTTCTATTTTGCTTGAAGTGCTTTCTAATTCCCTTTGACATTTTTCTTTAACCCATTGTTTTAGTGCTGTGTTTAATTTACTCACATTTGTGAGTTTTGCTCTTTACAAATATTAATTTCTAGCTTTAGTCAATTGTGCTTGGAGAAGATACTTTGTATAATTTCAATATTTTTAAATTTAATAAATCATGTTTTGTGGACTAACATATAGCCTATCTTAGATAATGTTCCATGTACAGTTGGGAAGAATGTGTATTCTGCTGTTGTTGGGTAGAGTATTCTCTTTATGTCTGTTAGATCTAGGTAGTTTGTAATGTTGTTCAAGTTCTTTCTTTTCTTATTGACCTTCTGTCTAAATGTTGAATGTCTATTAAAAGTGGGTTATTGAAGTCTCCATCTATTATTTTGTTTGCTTAATATGTTTTGGGGCTCTGTTATTTGGTGTATATACGAATAATGGTGTTTTAATTAGTTGGCCCTTTAATTTACTTTGTTTCTTGTGGCTTAAATTCTATGTTGTACATTATTATTTTTGCCACCCCAGCTCTTCTTGATTATGAAACATATTTGTCCATTCTTTCACTTTCAGCCTATTTGTGTCACTAGATCTAAAGTAAGTCTCTGTGAAGAATATATAAATTGGATGACTTTGTTTGTTTGTTTGTTTTTTGAGATGGAGTCTCATTCTGTCACCCAGGCTGGAGTGCAGTGGCGTGATCTCGGCTCACTGCAACCTCTGTGGCCCAGGTTCAAGTGATTCTCCTGCATTAGCATCCCAAGTAGCTGGGATTACAGGCACCTGCCACCATGCCTAGCTAGTTTTTGTAGTTTTTAGTAGAGATGGGGTTTCACCATCTTGGCCAAGCTGGTCTTGAACTCCTGACCTCATGATCCACCCATCTCGGCCTCCCAAAGTGCTGGGATTACAGGTGTGAGCCACTGAGCCCAATCCATTTTGATAATCTCAGCAATTTTATTAGAGAGTTTGATCTATTTACACTTAAAGTAATAACTTATAAGGAAGGATTTACTTCAGACATTGTATTATTTATTTTCAATGCCTTCTGCCTTTTCATTCCTCAGTGCTTCCACTACATCTTTCTTTCATGTTTAGTTGATATTGTTGTTTTTGTAGTGTACTGTTTTTGAGTCCCTTCATCTTTCATTTTGTGCATATATAATTGTCCATACATATTATATATGTATAATGTTTATTTATTCTTCATTATACATGTACTTATATACACACAAAAAATATATATTATATACAGTTATGTGTATAGTATACACACAAAAAAGGAAATGAGAAGATAATATATTGTATATGTGTACATTTGTAGAAGTGTATGTAAGTATCTATAGCTAGATAGCTAGCTAGCTAGATAATAAATAGATAGATATTTTCTTAGTGGCTAACAAAGGAATTATAATTAACATACTGAATGTATAACAATCTAGTTTTCACTAAAGCCAACTTACCTTCAATAATATACAAATTTCTATTCCTATAGAATTGCTTCTCCCCTTTATTTTTCTTATGTCACAAATTACTTCTTTATATATTATTTGACAGGATAGATTTATAATTATTTTTTTCATTTGCTTTTTAAATCATGTAGAAAATAAAAAGTGGAGTTACGAATTAAAATAACAATAATAGTTGCTTTTATATTTACCAACGCAGTCACCTTCACCTTTTCTTATTCCTTTGTATGATTTTCACTTCTACCTAATGTCCTTTTATTTCAAGTGTAAGGGATTCCTTTAGCATTTCTTAGGTCTGTTGGTAACAAACTTCTCTTCTATATATGTGAGAATGTCGTTTTTCCTTAATATCTGTTCATTTTTCTTCATTTCTTTTCTTATTTCTCAGACTGATTAATTGCAGTTGTGCTGTCTTTGAGTTTACTGCTTCTCTGTTCTGCCTGCTGAGATCTGCTGTGAAACCCCTGTAATGATTTTCTATTTCATTCAGTGACTGTTCACTTCCTCCTAGAACTTTCTCTAAAGATCAGGCAGAGATGCTCTCAGTCCTTTTCTGAATGTGCCTCTTGCCCGTAAGCATGCATGTCGTTTTCTAAATTGTGCAGTATATTTGGGCACTTTTGAATGCTTTAATTTCATAAAGAAAATTATCTCCCCAGATAGGTAATTTTATACTTTAACTGTAATCTTTTGCCTCTGAGAGCTACAGGTTTTTCAGTCAACTTACTTGTGTTTGAACAATGCCCACCATTTACTTTTCTGCAGGCAGTTAGTGTCAAGTTGGGGGAAACAGAGATGAGCACCTTTGCATCATCAGTTTCTCTGCCCCTGGACATGTTAGAACAAATAGACACAGTAGTGTTTTGGGTTTTTATTTTATTTTATTTACTTATTTACTTATTTTAGATAAAATCTCACTCCATCTCCCAGGCTGGATGGAGTGCAGTGGTGTGATCTTGGCTGACTGCAACTTCCACCTCCCAGATTCAAACAATTCTTATGCCTTAGCCTCTCAAGTAGCACCTGGCACCATGCCTTGCTAAATTTTTGTATTTTTAGTAGAGATGGGATTTTGCCATGTTGGCCAGGCTGGTCTGGAACTCCTCTGCTCAGGAAATCCACCAGCCGGGTGCAGTGGCTCACGCCTGTAATCCTAGCAATTTGCAAGGTCAAGTATTTATTTATTTATTTATTTATTTGTTATACTTTAAGTTCTGGGGTACAGGTGCAGAACATGCAGGTTTGTTAGTTCTTAAGGACAAGGACAAGAAACAATCATATATTTCAAGTATGTTATTTCACAATACAAAATCAAACTGTTATTTAAAAGGTCAAAATTAAGGAAGTTATTAAAATTTGGACTGATATTTCTTAAAAATAAATGGATTGAGTTAGGCTTGTCTTTTCAAATAGGTCCCATTCATCCTAAAAATTCTTTTTTTTTCTTTTATTATTATTATTATTATTATACTTTAGGTTTTATGGTACATGTGCGCAATGTGCAGGTAAGTTACATATGTATACATGTGCCATGCTGGTGCGCTGCACCCACCAACTCGTCATCTAGCATTAGGTATATCTCCCAATGCTATCCCTCCCCCCTCCCCCCACCCCACAACAGTCCCCGAATGTAAACTAGTTCAACCCTTGTGGAAGTCAGTGTGGCGATTCCTCAGGGATCTAGAACTAGAAATTCCATTCGACCCAGCCATCCCATTACTGGGTATATACCCAAAGGACTATAAATCATGCTGCCATAAAGACACATGCACACGTATGTTTATTGCCACATTATTCACAATAGCAAAGACTTGGAACCTAAAAATTCTATAAAGTTTTCACTAAACAAAAATTTAACTTTGAAACTTTTATTGTATTTCTGAATTACCCCCAGTTTGAGAGCAATTTTGTTGTTTTGCTATTGTATTTGTTTTTTCTGTTGATTCAGCCTCTCTATTTTAGTTTTTTTGTTTGTTTGTCTTTGGCTGTTGGTACAAGAGAAAAGGTCTTCTTATCGCCTTTGAGAACAGACTGGAAGACACAACAAACATTTTCATGCCCATGAGTATTGCAAATGCCACATTACAAAAGTGTCCTCCAACATAACTACAACAAAAAAGAGCAAATACCTGTTTATAGCTTATTTCTGAAGAAATATTTGCTATAATCATATACAGTGGTCATACGTGACTTTTAAATATGAATTACGATAGTCCCTCAATATACATGAGAGTGCCAAAATTCTCCACAGGTACCAAAATCCACTGATATTCAAGTCCCTTATATAAAATAATCTACATACATATAACCTATGCACATCCTCCACTACATTTTATATTATCTCTAGATTAATTTTAATACCTAATGCAATGTAAATTATATATAAATAGCTGTTATATTGTTATTTTTTAGGAAATAATAACAAGTAAAAAGAGCCTGTATATGTTCAGTACAGAAACAATCATACTTTTTGTCCCAAAATTTTCAATTCAGAGTTGGTTGAATCCACACATGCTGAATCCACAGACATGAAAGACTGATTATATTTAATATATACCTAGTGTTTCTAAAGGCAAGATTGGAACAATGTTTAGCACATGCAACTCTGTATTGTACTATGAATAATCAACAATGATCAAACTACTGCACTCCAGTCTGGGCAAGACAGTGAGACCCTATCTCTAAAAAAAAAAAAAAAAATACATAAAATAAGCAACAATAAAAATGTGTTGTTAAAGAAGCCACTCTTGTGACTGTTCAAAAGACCCTGAATTAAATAATCATTTATATAAACATGTAATTTCTATGTGTGTTAGGTTCTACAATTTCTATATCAAAATTACTAATTTACAATTTCTATTTCAAATGGATAAAAGAAAGAGAACACACTCCTCACGGACTGCACTATGATAGGTCTTTTGGGTGTTTTTCGGTTTAAGTGATTTTGAACTCACTCCAGAATTTGCAGTTCACAGACAATCTTAATTTTTTTAAGTTTCAAACACCATGGTTTCTAATGAAATAGGAATAATAATGTGGCTTTACCTTAAATACTATTATAAGCAATAATAAAATTGCTGAAAGAATTTAATGATGGTTCTACTTATTCCATGAAATGGAATATTATAATACAGCTTTTAAATTTTGGTGTCAATCTGAATTCTTATCTAGAGAAGTCATTTCTGTTAACATGTGAATTAACTTTATTTTCCATAATCATCTCAACTAAGAGAGTTTTAATAATTAGAAATAAACACTTTTTCAATTCTTGCTGATTATTATGAAGTATTTTTTTAAACTGCAGATATTTTAGATATTATGTATCATTAAATGTTCTAATTGTGAATCTTTCCAAATGCTGTTTTCATTATATGGTTTTACTGATGTACAAATAAGGGTTGTGAATTTAATTTATTCTAGCACTGGTTCAATTTTCAATTAGTTGCTTGCACTAATTAGATATGACACTAGATTTATTTCTGTTGCTTGTTGTTTTACCTGTTTCTTTCCCTTTAATTCTTAACTTTATCTGCAATTTAGCAGAAAATGTCGACCTATTTTATCTAATTGCTTTGCTTAAATTTCCTTGATTAAGAGATAGGATGTAAATTCACTGTAACTAACATCTCCTTATATTTCTAGCTAGTCATTATGTAATTGGCTCTAAAAACTTAAGGTAAAAACTCACTTCTAGATGAAATCTGTTATAAATTTTTGACACCTTCCTTATTAATCAACATCTAGACTCCTTCTTTCTCAAGCTTCTCTTTTATCCCCAAGGTCTGTGTCATTTAGTTATTGAAAGTGAATACAAAATTTTCTATATGGATTTGTCTAAGCAGCTTATCACTGGTACTAGGGATTTAAGTGTTTCCCTCTCCTCCAAACTTCCTTATATATTCTGAAATGGTTTTTCTCTGTGTGCCTACTCAAATCTCATCTCCAATTATAATTCCCACATGTCAAGGGAGGAGGTGATTGGATCATGGGGGAGGGGGTTCCCCCATGTTGTTTTCATGATAGTGAGTGAGTTCTCCTGAGATCTGATGGTCTCATGAGGCAGTTTTCCCTGTTCTTGCTTGCTCTTCTCTCTCCTGCCATCATGTGAAGAAGGCCCTTGCTTTCCCTTCGCTTTCTGCCATGATTTTAAGTTTCCTGAGGCCTCCCCAGCCATGGGGAACTGTCAGTCAATTAAACCTCTTTCCTTTATTAATTACCCAGTCTTGGGTATTTCTGTATAGTAGTGGAGAACGAAATAATACATATACATTCACCAAAAGGGAAAAAGAAAGCTTGTTTACTTGTTCTCAGTATCACCTAATGGTAAGGTAATATTCTTTTATGCTTCAGAAGTTGATATTAATCTCAACTATCGGGAAGCTAAGCACAGTAATAAAAAAGTACACTGCTGATTGTCTCTGCTTATGTAAAGAAAACAGTGTCCTTGTTTAAATGGTGTATTGCGATGGGGCTATGATCTTTCAGAAAGTCATGAATGCTTAATTCTATACCAAGCCCAGTGGAACCAGTTAGTTGAAACTGACTCTTTGCGTATGTGACCCAATCTCTGCCTTATTATCAGAATCCCAGAACCATGCAAATGGGGACCGCACAGCAACCCTGCAGATTCAGCCAATTATTCCCAAACAGATCATCCAACTGTCTAAAAAATACCAACTTTTGTAATAGCTTGATCTCATTGCTCCTCTGTATAGATCAGGTACTTTCTACAAAAAAAAAAAAAAGAAAAGAAAAGAAAAGAAAATGTTTCTATAACTGTGTTTGTCTCTTCTTGCATTGCTATAAAGAAATACCTAAGACTGGGTGATTTATAAACAAAAGAGTTTTAACTGACTCAACAGTTCTGCAGGCTGTACAGGAAGCATGATGCTAGCATCCGCTCGGCTTCTGGGGAGGCCTCAGGAAAGTTGCAATCATGACAGAAGGTGAAGGGGGAGCAGGCACATCACATGGCCACAGAGGAGCAGAAGAGAATGAGTGGGGAGGTGCCACACACTTTTAAACAACCATATCTTGTGAGAGCTCACTCACTATTGTGAGAACAGCACGAAGGGGATAGTACTAAACCATTCATGAAAAATCCACTCCTCTGATGCAGTCACTTCCCATAAGGCCCCATCTCTAACACTGGGGATTAAAATAAAACATGAGATTTAGGTAGGGCACATATCCAAACTATATCAATAACTGAAGGAAGAAGACAGGCTATAGTGGCCTACTTCCAACTTCTTCAGTATGTCGATTCTTCTAATAATAGGACATGATAAATTTATTGTAATTAAGTGCCAGTTACCATGAAGATCTCTGAGAATAATTTTTAAAGGCTTCCTCTATCTTTAGCAGGATGGGATTTTTATTCCAATCTCCCTATTTCCGCTTCTTTCCTTAGAAAGGACACATTTGCATTCCACCTCCTGTAATCCTGCCAATACAAAGTTTGAGAAAACAAAGCAAATTGGCAGAGGTTCTGTAATCATAACAATGAGGATTATGCTATGAGGGACAGACATTATCAGAATAAGCAAGAGAAAAGTGTGTTGGTCTTCTAGACTTTTATTCTCTTACTGTTAACTGCATCTTAAGAAGCCACTTTTTAATCCCAGCTTTCTTTATTTACTTCTAAAGATTACATGGACTGTATGTAGAAAAGGCTACATTATCAGCTCACATCCACATCCTATGAACAAATCCATCCAGGTGGGAATATGATCCAATGCTAAGATATTACTATGGGACCTATGATTCTGAATATTTTCCTTTATTTCAGAAATAAGAAATGAAAGTAATTTTTTCTCCAGAAAGTATCATATCATTAAATATTTATAGATTAAATAGATAAATGAATGAATGAATGTTGCATCATTTACTCTTCCACTGATAATTTCTTGTATTAATTCAAACAACATATTTCATACTTGCCAAAAAAGCAGGAAGTTCTTAGGAATAATTAATACAAGATTTTAGCACCACAGCTCTGTATGAAGAGTGAGAGTTAATAATTGCTCCAATTTCTTTAAAAGATGAAATTTCAATATTATAGTGGTATGACTACTTTATATCTTTCATTTTGTCCTTGAAAGAACAGAATATTAATTCCAATATTAATCTCTTGATCAAAATTAGTATTGATATCTGAAACTGTGCTAGATCTTTGACTTGAGTGATAAAAAGCTAATTTTCTGCTGTTCAATAATTATCATTTTTCAAATATGTGTTTATTATATGAAAAACATAATTTCAAATAAGAGATATTTTAAAATAAAGAAAAATTTGAAATTTTTTTTTTTTAAACATAAAAACTTTGTCTCTCATTACCAGAAACTGCTGTGTCTCATCTTCACAAGGTGCTTAGGGAAAGATGTCTATTCATAATACTTAGTGATTTATTTTAGTTTAATGAATAGGACCTGAATCTAAACATTAATGTTATATTCTTTAAAAGTAAAACACAGTGCCTATCTGATACTATATTGATTTAATTTTTCAGTTCATACGTTATAATTTAATGCATCACTTGTTTATGTCTTCTTTCTCCTACTAAGTTATTGTAAAGTGTTAAGTGATTAACAAAGGATGGAACAACATTTAATGAAGTGATAAAGTAAAAGTTATAAAGAATATGAGGACAAAGCAAATCCTTGAAGAAGAGGGTTTAGAGAGGGGAAAAAAGCAATTATTTAGAATTCCAGGCAGAGGACAATAGTGCATGCAATGTATACCACTGTGCAAAGTTTTACAAAAAAGTCAGCATTTTTTTATTATTCACTCATTTATCTATACACCAACCATTCAACAGGCATTCACAGAATTCATACTATGTTCTAAGCACTGTGCTAAGCCTTTGGGACACAGAATAAAATAATGCACTGTTATCCACAGTTGTCTCCAAACAATTCCACTGTGGGTATGACATATGTGTAACATATTTAATATAAACCTGCATTATGCATTAAATCCTTACAGACTATAGGAGTTCATCCATAATGCAGGCTAGTGTTGAACAGATGCTGTAAACAAATGATGTAAAGTTAAGTGAGGAAGCACTGACAACACTTGTGACTTATTGAGCCATTTAAAATGAGCAATGAGCCAAAGCAGAAGTCCTACAGAGAAATAATCAATAATGAATACATTATCATGCATGTTTCCCTTAGACAAGGGTAATAATCATGTTACATTCACTTTTGTGACTAAATAATTTAAAAGAGCCCTTTCCCCCTCCTTATGGACTCTATCATACCTATTTCTGGTACAAAATAGAGAGATCTCAACTGCTATTAACACCATAACTCTGTTAGAGTTTAGCTGCTCAGTGCATTTTTCAGAATCCATCGGCTCATTTAAACCTTCAGAGGGAAAATGGCAATTGAGCATGAGTTTTACATTAAAGCAATACTGCACTGAGTAAAAGCAATGTGGCATTTCACTAGTTCATCAATTGTGCTGTATCTTGAAAACTTACAATGGATAAATAAGCAAATACCTTGTCTTCTCTCCAACCTCAGTTTCCTATCCCTAATAGACCAGTAACATATTTTTTGTATATTGTTAAAGGAATTATTTTTATACCCTCTTAAAATGCACCATTTAAAGTGTTATCATATATTTTTATCCTGCTATCCTTGATTTTTCCTACTCAATATTGTCTTTCTCTAGTATTAATATTATTCAGTAGGAAAGTTACATCTATTCAATAAATGGTGGTGTCATAAAATTCGACTGCATTCATTAGGTGAAAAAACTAAAATAAAAAGAAAATATTGCAGGTTATTCTGGCCACCTTGTTAATCACAGGGATTTTCTCTTGTGTTAACTAATAAATGAAAAATGTAAGTCCAGTATCCCTCAGAGAGACTAAGTTCCCTTATGCCTTTTATAAATTGATAACCAAATCTAGTTGGTAGTATAGCTTAGTGATTAAATAAATATATGTGTGTATTTTAAATTCTGAAACTATTAATAATTGTTGAAGTTGGGTTATGAGTACATTGGGCTTCATTGTATTATTCTCTGAATAACCATATAGGTTTGAAATTTTCCATGCTACAAATTAAAATATAGAATAAAAATATACACATGCTCACACGGTCCTCACAATCAATGATTATTATTTCAAAATTTGGAGAAAAACAAAATGTTTTAATACTACATGTGCCCTAAAACAAATCATCCATGTCATTTATTTTCATCTTGGAAAAATATGATGTGTTCCATAGTTGAAGTAAATAGTTGCTTTAGTCATTTTTTATGTATCAATTTGGTTAGGCCGTAGTGTTCATTTATTCTACAAATCACAAATCTTAGGTATAGCTGTGAAAATATTTTGTAGATATGATTAATATCTATAATACATTGACTTGATAAAGGAGATTATAACAGATAATCTGGGAAAAGACCTGATTTCATCAGTTGAGTCATTTAGGAATAGTAATGAAGCTTCCCTGAAAAAGAAGAAATTCTGCCTGTATATTGCTGTCAGCTCATCCCCACATTTCAACCTGGACTTCCATGGCCTGCTACACAGATTTTGGAGCTTGCTAGCTGGTTCCCACATGAGTAAACCAATTCCTATATATATATGTATATATATATATATACATATATATATACACACACACACACACACACACATACATATACACACACAATATATTCACATAGCCGAGACTGTGTTTTGCATGAAATTAGACTGTAAAGTGTCATATGGGCTATCATCAAACACTTTTAAATCATGCAACATTTCTTTGACATTTCCTTAAATCTGCCATGCATAGCATACATGTTTTTTTGTATACAAACGATTTCCATAGTTTAAATGCATGATGAAATTTAATAATCATCAAGCTACAAAATGAAAAGAAAGAAAGATCTAGCAACAGAAATCTGAATTTTCAAAATATTTAACTTTTAAGGTAACTTTTTCTAATCTTTAATAGTGACTAGGTGATATATAGGTAATTACAAATTTACATACAAGGCTTATGTTTATGCCATTGTGTTTTAATATTAAGTACCTTTATGCTTAATACAATGACTAAACAAGGATTCATCTTGTTGGGGCAGAAGGAGGAAAAAATATCTGATGTTATTAACGAATGATGAAAATTTTCATGACTTGATCTCACTCTACCTCCTTATTTGACTGATTATAAGAAATGAAATATCATCCTCACTTTACTTTAGCGCTTTAATTCCTGGGGATGAAACTCATCATGGTTCACTCCTCACTGCCTAATTTCAAAGGGAAATTTCACACATTAATGGAGATCTCTTTTCAGCATTAAGAGGCATTAAATAAAATTTAAAAATAATAAAATATCCCTATATCACATATGATATCAGATATCATATATCTCTAAGAACCTGTAGGCCAACACACTCCTTTCTTCTAACTCGGCAACTCGGCACCCGGTTATTGTAGACTCAAGAAATAAAAGTCATTTGTTCTGTTGGCCATTGATTTCACTCTATCTAGGCAATTTTCCATCGTTTTCTTTTGGGACTTACTCTACAATATGCTTCCAAACTCTGGACAAGACAAGGATAAGTCGCATTACCTTTTATACCTCATTAGCTTTAACAACTACATAGCTAGCACTTACACAAACACTGTCTTACCTGCTGTTCTGTTCCTCAGTATATTGCCTTCCTGCTGTTTTTACAGGTGGCATTTAAGTAGTGCTAATCTGAGGTATATCATCGTTACTACATCATTGTCACAGACTTGTTAGCACAAATCTGGGAGCAAAAGCTACCTTGAAAAAAATTACAATAAAAATACCGAGAGTTTATATACCACAAACTAAAAAAAAAACTACCAAAAAAAAAAAAAAAAAAACTACCAACATTTATGACTACCAACATTTTCCAAAACTTTGGAAAGAAATTACTATTGGCTTGTTTTTACTCACATTATTTTGCTGATAAACGGTTTCATGCAAAATTGAACACATTTGTTAATACAGTAAAATTCTCTTTTTTTTTGTTTCTTTATAAAGATAGAGTATGCCTCCATCATAACTAAAATAGTTATGATGATGCTTTGCTCCACTTTCATATAATATTTGTAGGTAACTGTTTAAATTTCTGCCACTGTTTAGTGGTAACCTATAAGAGTTACCTATTGTTGAAAAAAAAGTAAGGTGCCTCTTTTTAGGGTCACAGTCAAAGCATGAAATCAGACATTTAATTTGTAAGTAAATAGAACCAGATGCAAAGTAAAATGGAGATCAACTCTTAAAAAATAAGAAAAAGAAGAAGAAAAGAACAACAAAACAAATACAGTAAAAGAAAATCCTGAGGTTTTGGCCTAGATAGCTGACTAGAAGCTGCTAGCATGCACCTCTGTAAGGGAGAGAAATGGAAGGGGTGAGTAAATACAGCACCTTCAAATGAAACATCCAGGTGCATGCACTGAGTCTCATCCAGGAAACAGCTCGACCCGCAGAGAAAGTAGTAAAGCAAGGCAGGATGACAGCCCACTTGGGAGTGACACAGCTCCAGAGGAGCCCAGGAAAGCAATGACTGAGTGAGCAACATGCTTTTCCCAAGGATGTTTGCGACTCTTGGGTCAGGAGATCCCCTCATGAACCCACTCTGCCAGGGCCTTCAGTCTGACATGCAGAGCTATGTGGAGTCTCCACAGAGCAGCCACTGAGGCACACGTGGAGCCCAGGGAGCCTTAGTTACCCAAGCTTTCTGGTATAAGTAACTGCAACTCCTGCAAAGTGGGAGGTTGGACCCCCATACATACCCCCAGGAAAAGGGCTTAATCCAGAAAGCTGAGCAGCAATGGTCTGTAGGTCCCACTTCCAAAACCCCTTGCAGGATAAGACCCACAGCCACCAGTAGCAGCGTTGAAACTCCCTGAAACAGAGCTCTCAGAGGGAGGGGTAGACCACCATCTTTGCTGTTCCACAGCCTTCGCTGTTTTTGCCTTTGGGCTCTAGGGAGTCTGAGGCAACTAGATACTGGAGGGGTCCCCCAGTACAGTTTATAGCTCTGTGAAGAAGTGGCCAGAATGCTTATTTAAATGAAACACAGATCAGATCTTATTTCTCTTAACTGTGTGGAATCTCCAGACCAGGGTCTGCAGTCACCCCTGCTAGTGTTTTTCACTGAGGGCAGTTCAAACCTCCTTGGGATGGAGTTCCCAGAGGGAGGATTGGGCTGCCATTTTTGCTGTTTCACAGCCTTAGCCATTCTTGCCTTTGGGCTTTGGAGAATCTGAGGCAACTAGGGGATAGAACGGACCCCCAGCACAGCGTATCTGCTCTACAAAAGCAGCAGCCAAGGCTAGGTGCGGTGGCTTACGCCTGTAATCCCAGCACTTTGGGAGGCCGAGGCGGACAGATCACGAAGTCAGGAGTTCGAGACCAGTCTGACCAACATGGTTCGAGACTAGTCTGACCAACATGATTCGAAAGCAGCCTGACATGGTGAAACCCTGTCTCTACTAAAAATACAAAATAAGCTGGACGTGGTGGTGTGTGCCTGTAATCCCAGCTACTCAGGAAGATGAGGCAGGAGAATCACTTGAACCTGGGAGGTGGAGGTTGCAGTGAGCCGAGATCGTGCCATTGCACTCCAGCCTAGATAATAGAAAGACTCTGTCTCTAAATAAATAAATAAATAAAACAAAATAAAATAAAATAAAAATAAATCAGCCAGACTGCTTTCTTATGTGGGTCACTGATCCCATTCCTCCTCACTGGGCAGGACCTCCTCAGGGGTTTCTAGCTACCCTGCTGGTGTTTTCTGGCTGGCAGCAGTTCCAAACCGCCCTGTGAAGGAGCTCTCAGAGGGAAGGGTGGACCATCATCTTTGCTGTTCAGCAGCCTTAGCTGGTGTTGCCTTCAACGTTTAGAGAGTGGGAAGTGACCAGGGCTGGAGCGGACCCCCAGCAAAGCACAGCTACCCTGTGGAAAAATGGCCAAACTGCTTTTTTGTGTGGGTCTCCAAACCTGTTCCTCCTCACTGGGTGGGATCTTCTAACTGGGGTCTCCAGCCACTTCCTGCAGGTGTATTAGGGCTAGCAACAGGCCTGTACCTCCTTGTGATGGAGCTCCCAGAGGAAGGGGCAGGCTGCCATCTTTGCTATTTCATAGCCTTCACTGTTGATTCCTTCAGGTACTAGAACATTTGAGGTGACTAGGGACTACAGTGGACACCCAGCACACAGCAGCAGCCCTAAGCGGCCAGACTGTTTGTTATGTTGGCCTCCAATCCCATATCTCCTTACTGGGCAGGTCTTTCAGGCCTGGGTCTCTAGAAACTCCCCATCAGCTCTGCAACTCCCTGGAACAGAACTTGCAGTGGTAGGGGCAGGTTGCTATCTTTGCTGTCTTGCAGCCTTTGACCTTGCTATCTCCAGACTGGATAGTCTGTGGGGCCCAGAGCAGTTCCAGATCCCCAGCATGGAACAACTATGTGTTAGTACATTTTCACACTGCTGGTGAAGACATACGTGAGACTGGGTAATTTATAAAGGAAAAGAGGTTTAATGGACACACAGTTCCACATGGCTGAGGAGGCCTCACAATTATGGCAGAAGGCAAAAGCCACATGTTACATGGCAGCAGGCACAGACAGAATGAGAAGCAAGTGACAGGGAAACCCCTTGTGAAACCATCAGACCTCCTGAGACTTATTCACTACCATGAGAAAAATATGGGGGAGCCGCCCCCATGATTAAATTTTCTCCCACCGCTTCTTTCCCATAACACATCAGACTCATGGAAGCTAAAATTCAAGATGAGATTTGGGTGAGGACACAGCCAAAGCATGGCATTCTGCCCCTGGCCCTTCCCAAATCTCATGTCCTCACATTTCGAAGCCAATCATGCTTTCCCAACAGTCCCCCAAAGTCTTAACTCATTTTAGCATTAACTCAAAAGTCCACAGTCAAAAGTCTCATATGAGACAAGACAAGTCCCATCTGCCTATGAGCCTGTAAAATCAAAAGCAAGTTGGTTACTTCCTAGATACAATGGGGGTACAGGTATTGGGTAAATACAGCCATTCCAAATAAGAGAAATTGGAAAAAACAAAAAACAAAAAACAAAAAACAAGGAGCTACAGGCCCCAATGGAAGTCCAAAATTTAGTGGGGCAGTCAAATCTTAAAACCCCAAACTGATCTCATTTGACTCCACGTCTCTTATCCAGGTCATGCTGATGCAAGAAGTGGGTTCCCATGGTCTAGGGCAGCTTTGCTTCTGTGACTTTGCAGGGTTACAGCCTCCCTCTCAGCTGTTTTCACAGGCTGACATTGAGTGTCTGTGGTTTTTCCAGGTGCATGGTGCAAGCTGTCAGTGGAATCTATCATTCTGGGTTGTGTAGGACAGTGGCCCTCTTCTCATAGTTCCACTAGGCAATGCCCCAGTGGGAACTCTGTGTGGGAATTTCAACCCCACATTTCCCTTCCTCACTGCCCTAGAAGAGGTTCTTAATGAGGGCCCTGCCCCTCCAGCCCACCTCTGCCTAGACATACAGGCATTTCCATACATCATCTGAGATTTAGGTGGAGTTTACCAAACCTCAATTCTTGACTTCTGTGCACCCGCAGGCTCAGCATCATGTGGAAGCTGCCAACGCTTAGGGCTTGCATCCTTGCGCCCTCTGAAACCATGGCCCAAGCTGTACCTTAGCCTCTTTTAGCCATGACGGGAGTGGCTGGGACTCAAGGCACCAAGTTCCTAGGCTTGATGCCTTACACAGCAGGGGGGCCCTGGGCCCAGCCCATTTTCTCCTAGGCCTCTGGGCCTGGATGGGAGGGGCTGCCACAAAGGTCTCTGACCTGCCCTAGAGACATTTTCCCCATTGTCTTGGTGATTAACATTTGGCTCCTGGTTGCTTATGCAAATTTCTGCAGCAGGCTTCAATTTCTCCTCAGAAAATGGGTTTTTCTTTTCTATCTCATTGCAGGCTGCAAACTTTTTGAATTTTTATCCTGCTTTCCTTTTAAAACTGAATGCTTTTAATAGCACCCAGGTGACCTCTTGAATGCTTTGATGCTTAGAAATTTCTTCCACCACATACCCTAAATCATCTCCTTCAAGTTCAAAGTTCCACATATCTCTAGGGCAGGGGCAAAATGCCACCAGTCTCTTTGCTAAAACATAGCAATATTTACCTTTACTTCAGTTCCCAACAACTTCCTTATCTCCTTCAGAGAACACCTCAGCCTGGATTTCATTGTCTATATCATTATCAGCATTTTGGTCACAGCCATTCAACAAGTCCCTAAGAAGTTCCAAATTTCCCACATTTTCCTTTCTTCTTCTGAGCCCTCCAAAATGTTCCAAAATGCCTGTTACTGCTTCCACATTTTTGGTTATCTTTACAGCAATGCCCCACTCTCCCAGTACCAATTCACTGTATTCACACCGCTGACGTTAAATTCACAACTTGCCATTTTCACACTGCTGATGAAGACATACCTGAGACTTGAGTAATTTATAAAGGAAAAGAGGTTTAATGGACTTATGGTTCCATGTGGCTGATGAGGGCTCACAATCATGGCAGAAGGTGAAAGGTAGGTCTTACATGGCAGCAGGCAAAGAGAGAATGAGAATCAAGTGAAAAGGGAAACCCCTTATAAAACCATCAGATCTCATGAGACTTATTCACTACCATGAGAACAGCATGAGGGAAACCACCCCCATGATTCAATTATCACCCACCTAGTCCCTCCCTCAACACGTGGGAATTATGGGACTTACAATTCAAGATGAGATTTGGAGGGGATACAGCCAAACCATATCAAAATACTTGATGGAAAAGGGCCAGACTGTTCTTCACACAGGTTCTGGTCCTCACTTCTCACTGGGCAGAGCTGTGTGACCTGAAACTCCAGCACAACCACCCTCCCACTGCCTGATCACTCCATTCAGAGGCAGCCCAACATTTCTCCATGGATAAAATTCAAGAGTCAACACACAACCCCTCCACCACTGCAGCTGCAGTGGTACCACCCTAAAAACCTTACATCAGGGAAGGAAGAAGGAGCCTAGTCACTATGCCAGTACCTGTGTTACCAGGGGTCCTTGCTCCCAGAGATCCCAAGATGGTGGTGGGCCACTTCCAAAATGGCAGTGGGCCACTTCCAAGATGGTGACAAGCCTCGTGTTCTCTGACCTGGGGTTCTTGGCCCCACGGATTCCAAGGAATGGAATCTTGGGCCATAGGGTGAGTGTCATAGCTCTATTAGAAGTTGTGGGTCATGGAAGAGAACCATGGAACCCAGTGACTAGCGTTCAGCTCGATTAGGACGAACCCAGGCACTTAGCTCTGCAGGAACAATGGCAAGCCTTTAGCACAATCGGGAATGGCAATGGGAGTCTCATTGGATCAGGAGCATAGCGGACACCCTGCTGGATCCGGAGGGATGGGAGTCAGTGGCGGGATGGGGGTTAGCGGTGGGATGGGAGTCAGCGGCGGGTCTGCGACAGTGGCAAACAGCAGTGGTGGATGGCAAGTGAAAGCTCAGCTTGAGCCGTAACAAACATGGACCAGAAGAGTGCAGCTGCAAGATTTAATAGAGTGAAAACAGAGCTCCCATACAAAGGGAGGGGACCCAAAGGGGTTGCTGTTGCCTGTTCAAATGCCTGGGTTTATATCCCGATCCTTGTCCCTCCTGCTGTGCTCTCAGGCAATAGATAATTGGCTATTTCTTTACCTCCTGTTTTTGCCTAATTAGCATTTTAGTGAGCTCTCTGATTGGTCAGGTGTGAGCTCAGTTGCAAGCCTCATGTTTAAAGGTGGATGCGGTCACCTTCCCAGCTAGGCTTAGGGATTCTTAGTTGGCTTGGGAAATCCAGCTAGTCCTGTCTCTCACCTGCAGTACACCATAGCCACCATACAAGGAGGAATCCAGCCCCTCTTCCTGGGGAACCCCCAACTGCCCACTCTTCACCAGGCAGGGACCCTGGCTCGTGACTCTGGAACAGTCACCCTACCTGTAGCTGCATAAACCCACTGGTAGTGATGCAGAGTTTCCCTGAGGAGAAGTTCCCAGAGGCATACAACAGTCCCTCTTCCATTGTCAGAGCAGCATTTCTAACCCTGCAGTCCTCAGTCTGGGGAAGAAATAAAGAGCCTGAGGGCTACACTTGAGCTTACAGCTTGCCACAGTCACCATATGGAGAGGTGACCAGTGTCTCCTTTTGGTAAGCCCTCCACTTCCTGATCCCCAACAAGGGAAGCCTCAAGTTCATTCCAGCAGTGTAGGTGCCCCACCCCACTGGCCAAATACTCCCAGTAACAGTGGCTCCATATTTCTCAGAGGTAGAGGCCCAGGGGCAACTGAGAACTTCTTCGTCACTGCCTCTGCCATGGGACTAACCCTGCTACCTTCAGACTAACAAAGGAACAAATACCCTAAATGCCTTATCCACACCTCCAAAAAGCTGTAGTCAACCCAAGCTGAGGAGGCCAATCTGTCTCTCCTGAGTCTTGTCCCCACACTCTCTGCTCATTGCCAGGCATTAAACCCCTGGATTGGACCCAGAACACTGACTCCCTCATCCTAGGCTGATCACACTGAGCAATTGCTGACCTGCATCTCTCTGAGGTGAAGCCTCAAGGAGACAAGTAAAAGACCAGAGGATATAACCTCTGCTCAGGTCCCTCCTCTGCTGCCTCCAAGTTGAAGAAGAAATATAAACTGTGAGATCACCTCAGAGCTTCAGTGAGCAGTCTGGGAGTCCCAAGCCACAGTCTTTAGCCTAATACTGAAATGAGAGAGGAGAACACAATTTCAGAGCATTGAGAGGGAGCAAGACTGCAACCATTAGGAAATATAGGGTAGCCAAATGACTGAGCACGAGCCTACAAACTGACAACTATACCTAAGCACCACCTACTGGATCACACCCCAAATCTTCAACACCAAAAACATCTGACTAACATATGCCCTTGTGAAACCAAAGACAAATAGTCAACTACAAATAAAGACTGACCCTGCACAAAGCCTCAGCCCTGTGAATACAACCAGAAAAGAAGTCTACTGACTGTAATCAATCTACACTGCAGTTATAGGCATACTCACACACAGAGATGAGAAAAAACCAACACAAGAACTCTGGTAACTCAAATGGCCAGAGTGTCTTATGTCCTCCAAACAATCACAGTATTTCTCCAGCAAAGATTCTTAACCATGTTGAGTTGACTGAAATGACAGAAATAGAATTCAGACTATGGATAGGAACAAAAATTACTGAGATTCAGGAGAATGGCAAAACCCAGTCCAAGGAAACTAAGAATCACAATAAAATGAGACAGGAGCTGAAAGACAAAATGGCTGGTGTAAAAAGAAAATAAACTGATATGATAGAGCTGCAAAACACACTGCAAGAATTTCACAATGCAACTGCAAGTATTAACAGCAGAAAAGACCACGCTGAGGAAAGAATCGCAGAACTTGAAGACTGACTGTCTGAAATAAGACAGTCAGACAAAAAATAAAAAAAAGAATGAAAATGAATGATGTAAACCTCCAAGAAATATGGGCTTATGTAAAGAGGCCAAATCTATGAATCATTGGCATCCCTGAAAGAGATGTAAAGAAAGAAAACAACTTGGAAAACATATTACAGGATATTGTCCATGAAAACTTCTCAACCTCTGCGGAGAGGCAAACAGTAAAATTTCAGAAATACAGAGAACCCCTGTAAGACTGTACAAAAGAAGATCATCCCCAAGGTAAATAATCATCAGATTTTCCAAGGCAGAAGCAAAAGAAAGAATGTTAAGGGCAGGTAGAAAAAAAGGGCACGTCACCTTCAAAGTGAACCCCATCAGGCTAAGAGTGGACCTCTCAGCAGAAACCCTACAAGACGGAAGTGACTATATTCAACATACTTACATTAAAATATCAACCAATAACTTAATATCCAACCAAACTAAGCTCCTAAGTGAAGGAAAAATAAGATCTTTTTCAGATAAGCCAATGCTGATGGGCATTGTTACCATGAGATTCACCTTATAAGAGATCTTGAAAGGAGCACTAAAATGTGGAAAGCAAAGATCATTACCAGCCAATACAGAAACACACCTAAGTACACACAGCAGTGACACTATAATGTAGCCACATAAACAAGACAGCTTAATAAGCAGCTAATAATAAAATGATAGAATCAAATCCACACATATCAATACTAACCTTGAATGTAAATGGGCTAAATGCCCCATTTAAAAGAGAGTGGCAAGTTGGATAAAAAAGCAAGACCCAATGGTGTGCTGTCTTCAAGAGATCCAATTCACACACAATGACACACATAGGCTCAAAATAAAGGGATGGAGGAAAATTTACCAAGAAAATGGAAATCAGAAAAAAAGCAAGGGTTATGATCCTAATTATAGACAAAACAGAGTTTAAACCAACGAAAATAAAAAAAAAAAGACAAAGTAGAGTACTACATAATGATAAAGGATTCAATTCAACAAGAAGACTTAACTATCCAAATATATATGCACCCCACACAGAAGCACATACATTTCTAAAGCAAGGTCTTAGAGACCTACAAAGAGACATAGACTCCCACACAATAAGAATGGGAGTCTTCAACACTCCACTGACAGTATTAGATGGATCATCAAGGCAGAAAATTGACCAAGAAATTCAGGACTTCAATTCAACATTGGGCCAAACGGATCTGATAGACCTCTGCAGACTCACCATCCCAAAACAACAGAATGTGGATTCTTTTCTTCACCATATGGCACATACTCTAAAATTAACTACACAATTGGCCATAAAACAATTCTCAGCAAATGCAAAGAACTGAAATTATATCAAACACACTCTCAGACCACAGCAAGATAAAAATAGAAATCAAGACAAAAAATCACTCAAAACCATTCAATTACATGGAGATTAAACAACATGATCCTGAATGGCTTTGGAGTACATAATAAAATTAAGGTAGAAATTAGGAAGTTCTTTGAATCTAATGAAAACAAAGATACAACATACCAGAATCTCTGGGACACAGCTATGCAGTGCTAAGAGAACAATATATAGGAATAAATTCCCACATCAAAAAGTTAGAAAGATCTCAAATTAACATCCTGACATCACAACGAAAAGAGCTACAAAAAGCAAGAGAAAACCAACTCCAAATCTAGCAGAAGACAAGAAATAAAATCAGAGCTGAACTCAAGATCAGGACAAGACACAAAAATGATTTCAAAAGATCAAGGAACCCAGGAGATTTTTTTTTTTTGGAAAAAAATTTAATTAGATAGATAGGCTGCCAGCTAGATTAATAAAGAAGAAAAGACAGAAGATCCAAATAAACACAATCAGAAATGCCAAGGGGGATATTTCCACTAACCCCACAGAAATACAAACAACCATCAGAGACTACTATGAACACTTCTATGCACACAAACTAGACAACTTGGAAGTGCTAAATTAATTCCTGGACTCATCCACCCTCCCAAGACTGAACCAGAAAGAAACTCATTCCCTGTACAGATCAATGATGAATTCCAAAACTGAATCAGTAATAAGTATCCTACCAACCAAAAAAAAGCCCAGGACCAGAAGTATTCACAGCCGAATTCTACCAGATGTATAAGGATGAGCTGATACCATTCCTACTGAAACTATTCCAAAAAGTTGAGGCGGAGTGACTCCCTGCCAACTAATTCTATGAGGCCAGCATCATCCTGATACCAAAATCTGGCAATTTAAATCAATCAACTTAGCTTCCCTAGTAGGTAAAACACTTTGGTATTGTTTGCTGTGATTAGAAATTTAGATTGTATCCCTTGCAGTCTGAATGATTCATCAGTTTTGCTTTTGTACCTCATGGTAAATATGACACTACTCACCTGCTCTCATCAGAGAAAAATACTGTTTGATCCTTTATTTTAAATTCTTTCTTGATAATATTTTTAAAGATGATTAAAATTTGTGCAAAACTTGTCATTACTAAATTGGCCTAAGTAAAAATTACTGTGGCAAGACAGAAAATGATTGAGATTAAATGGGCATATTAAAAATTCCAGATTCTTCATTTTCATTTTTTTCCAGGCAAGCCTGGCTGAAGTTAAAATCTAATTTGGAGGGAAAAAAAGAAGAAGCAAATGCTGTCACTGCTAGTTAATGGATGTCATTTCATTCTATTGAAAATTATTTTATATGTAGCTAGAAATGAGCCTTTTATCTTTGAGTGTGAGAAAAACAATAACCCCCCAATTGTTTCTGCTGGCATTCTGCCACTTAAGATAAGACCCTATCAAATCTCCATAGTCACTGTCAAACTTTCTCCTCTCCTGCCCCCATTATCTCCAAAAAATCAAGTGCATTTCTTTTTCCTTGCTGGAAGGAAGGAACACGCCATTTTCAGTGTCTGAGTTGGTACCTCAGAGAACAATCAATTATTGATTGTGTGAGATTTTATAAATAAAGCCAAATGTAGGCAGGTGATTAATCATTCATTTCTGGTTCACCTTGAGAGAACAGTACAATGATAATAAAAGCAAACCATTGTCTGTGTTTCCTGTTCATTCTGTGCATGTTCAGCAAATGCATGCTCTCTACAGTTCATATGGATTCTTGGACTGTCAGCTGAGCCATTTGGTGTGGAAAATCACCCAGAAGGAGAGAAATAATGTCTTGTGAATACCTACTATGTGTCAGGAACTGTGTAACTACACGGATTGCCATTATCTTCTTCCTTTTACTTGAAACGAGGCTTATATGACCAGCTTCCAATCCTGATTGCATGACCTCCTATTTCTCCTTGGGCAAGTTGTTAAACCTCTTTTTGATTCAGTTTCCTTCTGTCCTCCCGTCCAAAACTATTTCATTATGAAACTATTTTATAAGATTGTTATAATAAAACACAAACAGACACACACAGACATGCATATACACACACACACACACGCACACACACACACTTTACCAGTCAAGATTCTACCAGACAAGCAGAAGCAGTAAGGGAGGATATTTACATACATGTTTATAGTAAGAAGTATTACATTTGCACTAACATAATTAATTGTGCCTTACACAATTTAAGAAGCTAATTAAGCAATCACTGCAAAGCTGTCTTCTGCAAGTCTGATGCTGGAGCTCTGAGTCCACAAGGCAGGTAGTCACAAAGGGAAGATGGATGTGAAGTGGGTCAGATCAAGGGCAGGCTGGAACTCACGTACATAATCTAAAACTCCACTGAGGCCAGTAGTTGCTTTTGTTGTCCCTGACCTTGGCAGTAAAGACAGACTTCAGGAACTGGGCCTTTGACACAGAACTAAACACACATTTGATTCGTGAATCCAAGAAGCTGATGGGTGAGCTTGAGAAGGGAGAGCAACTGTTGCTTCACACCAATGAGGTGAATCAGCTGCTCACGGACAATGTGTATGTGTGCTGCAAAATAATTGCTGCTACCCTTTGGCTTTCCAAATATACCAAGAATTGTCCTTGTGTTCTTTCCTAAGGAGAACAGACACGAAACTGAATGCTGGAAAATGTGGCTCATCCTAGCTAATTTGACATTATGACAGCATCAAACACAGATACATAAATACCACATGTACAAATATACTTGAGTTTGACTAGTTAAGAGTTTCTGTTGAATTATTTTGTTTCAATTTTAGATTTCCACCTATGAAATTAATAAGATTGTGATTCAAGACACATGAGTTTCAGGACAGATTTTATGGGGAAGGTGTGATAAAGACCATTTATAAAATTAAAGAGTGAAGTAGTCAGACTTAGAACAAGTGCAAATTGACATAAAATTACAATTTATAATAGATTTATTTTTCAAACTTTAAATTTACCAAAATCCATGAAAAGTTGAAATTTCTAATCTTTGTAAAACTGGTGGCAGGTTCTGTCTCTTTCCCTATTAAGATAAATGGTGCCCACTAAATCCCTGCTCTCTTATATAAAAAGTCCAGGAATGTAGCTCCAAATTCTCTGAGTACTTATTTTTTCAATCAGCTTCCAGGAGGATAGATTTTATTTTGAGATAAGGATTCATTTTGCACGTGGATTCCATACAGAGTGATTTTATTTTTTCTGAGTGGAAGTTTCCTTTGATGTTCTGGACAGAGTAAACTTATCATTAACTGCTCAATTAAGTTTACTTTCAGATAAACAAGTATAAATTTGGTACTCTGGCAATATGTTGAACCCCTTAACTTTTCATGACTGTTTTACTTTTGAGGTAAGAGTATTAGCTTTTGTTCTTTTTTCCAGCTTTATTGAGCTATAATTGACAAATAAAATTATATATGTTTAAAGTGTACAATGTAATATTTTGTTATCTATGCACATTGTGAAATGATTACCAGGATCAATTTAATTAATATATTAATCACCTAATATAGTTCCCTTTTTTGTGAGGATATTTACCAAATGTCAAGTGTACAATATTATTAACTATCATCCTTATGTGGTATATTAGATTCTTAGAACTCATTTTATAACTGAATGTTTATAAAATTTGACCAACATCTCCCCACTTCCTCCATTCAGGAATCCCTAGCAGTCACTGTTCTTTTCTCTGTTTCTGTAAGATTGCCTTTTTTTTTTTTAAGATTACACAGTAAATGATGCCATACAATATTTATCTTTCTCTGTCTAGCTTATTTCACTTAGCAGAATACCCTCTAGGTTTAGCCATGTTGTCACAAATGGCAGGATTTCCTTTTTTCTAAGGGTAAACAAATAATATTTTATTGTGTTTGTGTATAAATAGCTATATAAATCTATATCACATTTTATTCATTCATCTAATGACAGCCACTTAAGTAGTTTTCATATGTTGGCTACTGTGAAGAGTGCTACAATAAGCATGGCTGCTCAGGTACCTTTTTGAGATACTGGTTTCTTCTCATTTGGACATATACCAAGAAATTAAATTGCTGGATCATATGGCAGATCTGTTTTTCATTTCATGAAGAACCTCCATACAGTCTTCCATAGTGGCTGCACCGATTTACATTCCCACCAACAGTGTACAACTATTCTCAGCATCCTCACCAACATTTGTTATATCTTGTCTTTTTTATGATGGCTATCCTAATATGTATGAAGTGTCAATCCATCATTAGCCTCTGTTCTTAATATTAATCAGTGAATAATTAGTTAAACTGTTCTAATTTACTCTTAAAATACCTGTTGGCCCATTGTCCTTTGGGTTTTCGTGGACTTGAAACTTCACAGTAATAAGTACGGAACAGTTAGAGCAGAAAGTTTCAATATAATCTATATAGTATTAACTAAGATAATATTTTAAAAGATGTTTTCAGATCCTTTATAATGGAATTATGATTTAACATGAGATCTGCTTTGGAGACCAGCATGCACTTTTAACAAAAAAGAAGTAATTTGCCAGTGGGTTTTCTTAGGATTACACTTTCTCTTAGGAGAACATTACTTTAGAATAAAGTTTGATTTCAAGTTAGGGCTGACTATAGAAAGAGAGAGAATCTACAGTGACAGGAAAGATCAGTGTTCCTGCTGCCTGAGCAGGATGGGGAAGGGAGTTATGAGCTATAGACTGTAAAGGATCATGAGGAATCTTTTGAGGAAAATAGAACTATCTGCGTCTTGATGGTCTATAGCTGTAAGAACCTTTCCAATCAGTAGATGTATATAGATGCAGCAGAAACAGGGAATTTACAAATTGGGTGTGAGGAATGTTGAGGAAATATCTTCCTCTATTCACAAATTTTTGCCTAAGTCTTGATATATGCTTGCTTAGTTTTTCTCAGTAATGCATGTTGAGTTTTTCCAATTTGTTCGTTTGCATCTAATGAGATGATCCCATGGATTTTGTCCTTTATTCTGAGTGGTAGCTAAGGTCCTCTTGAGTTCCAGAAAAAAACAATAGTAGATCATGCTTGATTTCTGGGAAGATACTAACAATAATAAATCAGACAATATTTGTTTCTGAATGATATTTGCTTCTAGCAATTTATAGGAAATATATTCTTACAAAGATAAGAGCTCTTGAACTCCATGTGAGAAATAAGGAATCATCATATTTAGATAGTTAGGCATAATTTTAGTTAAAACTGGAAGTTACTCATGGGCTTTAGTTGTTTTTACTTCTTGACTGTACTGTACAACTTTTTATGTAATCTTTCTGTAACCTTCTAAACTTTTCCTTAAGGTTTATTATTTTGTTAACTGTGAAGTTTAGACATATTCAGCATTTCTCGTATTTGATTATTACCATTTTAACTTCAGGAAAACCATGGTACACAAATATAAAGTAAATCCACTTGAAAAACTATAAATTCCTGTGTATAGTATATGTAGGGGAAAAGCACGAAAGCAAATATCCATCATATTGTACCATTGCTTAAAATCCCACAAGATGTGCTATTTAAATAACTGATTTTTTATAGCATATTAAGACTCAGAGCCTAGAAAAGACAATTATCATTACATGAAAACAGATGAACGCAGATAATTTCTACAAATTGATACCTTCATTCTTAAATAATTTAAATTATGCCCTTGCTTATAGAAGTTTTTCCACTGGAGGAATTTAGACATTTCAACTGGGAAGTCAGGGTTAAGAGGTCGTATTGTCTGTGAAATTAAAGCAACTTAAAAAATTTGTAAATAGCTGCATTTCACTGTTTCAATGTTCCTTTATTATTCTATTATATATAATATTATTCATATATATATCCAATATTTTTGAATGCTCATTATTGTAGGCAATTTATGTTATATTAGCATTACTTTATTTAACCTTCATGGCAGCCCAAAAACTTACATAAAGAAGCAGTTTTACTTATAGCCAGAGTATAAATGAGAAATCATAAAATAAATTGAAATGAAATTGTTAAATGCCAATAAGTTTTCAAAGTTTTAAAAGTATGTATTTTCATTCTATCTGCTTAACATAAGGCTATGGGGTAATCATTTAGTTCAAAGTAATGAATGCCTTTGCTTTTTCTCTTTAAATTTCTTCTGTTGGAACTCTAGTGCACAAAGTCAAGTGAGGATTACTTCTCAAATCATGACATCATGACATATTATAAACACTGGTCTGAACAAAACTATGCTCTTATTTAATTTACCTATGGCTTTTTGTCTCTATTCCCTATTCCAATTTCCCTTCAGTTTCATTAGGCTATGATTCTAATATAGTTAACGTCTCTCTTTTAGTTTTTATGGATTCTTGTAAATAGTATCTTGTGTCCTATTCCTGTGTGTTTATTCTAGTAAAACATATCATAGCACAGGTCCTCTTTTTCATCCTTTTATCCCCACTTAGTATGTTAAAAAGTTTTATTTACCTATGTTGCTATGGAAAAATGTAATCCATTGCTTCTAATTATTCATAATACTCCATAATAACTATACACTCTCCCTTTGGTGAACACTGTGAGTTTTTTTTTCTAATACCTCAATACTGTGATAACAATAATTCAGCAGTGAATATTGCTGAGTATATGCCCATAGGGGCAATATACTCAGCAATATTTTATGAAGAGGTAGAAGGAATAAGATCTAGTATTCATTCATACAATAGGGTGACTGTACTTAACAAAAGTGTATTGCATATTTCAAAATAATGGAAAGGTTGAATTAGGATGTTCCTAACATAAAGAAATAATAAATGGTTGATGTGATATTCCAATAATCCTCACTTAATTACATTGTGTGTTTGTATCAAAATATTACATGTACCCATATGTTTGTAACAATTACATATCCAAGATAAATAAGAATATTTTTAAAAAGTAATATAGGGCTTTGCATATGACAAACCCTATACTTCCACCTGCAGTCCACGCCAGTTCTGTTATTTCTACTTCTGTCCAATAAATAACACCTTCTAGCTTTTTAATTTTCACCAGACAAAAAAAATAAGTGATTTATCTTTTTTTGTTATTTGCATTTTTATTTTATTCTCCTTTACCTTTTTTATATCTTACATTTGTTTCATATTGCTAATATCATCTTTTTTCTCCTTAAATGTACTTACCATGCTTACTTTAAATTACTTGTTCACTGCTTCATTAATTCTCTCCAGGTGATCTTTGTTGTCCAGTTTCTGTTTTTTTTTGAGGTAGTTCATTTTTCAGTGATTTGTATTTTAGCCTGTGAGCTTATGCTTTCCAGGAGATATCAACTTCTCTTCTTTGATAATCTGTACTAGGAAAGAGCTAATTATTTAACTTTACCCACTTTGTGTAAAAATGTTTAATTTAAATATATATTATAAAGGAAAACTAAATTTTAGTACATTCTGGGTATTTATATTTTGCTTGGTAATTTTAATTTTCTAAACAAAAAAAATAATTTAAAAAAGAATAGAATATCTGTCCTAGGCCTTATGTTAAAGATTTAACTTACAGTATTAACTAGAGCTGTATTTTATAGCAAGATCATCCTTCTATCACCAATAAAAACACAGAGATTGGGGCTTTGAAAGTCGCCATATGCATTACCTTTCTTATCTATATCAGTACCAGTTAGTTATTTGATCTTGCTATAAAATACAGTTCTAGTTAATACTATAAGGAGATATTCCAGAAGAAGGTATTGTTTTCATAAAGTATGACAGCTCCATGCAAGTGATTATTCCTGAAGACCTTCAGTGGGGCAAGATGTGAGAGTGGAAGACAATGATATTGATGAGACTGGCCTTGTGTAGGCCTAGGCTAACATGCATGTTTGTGTCTTCATTATTAACGAAACAGTTTAAAAAGTAAAAAAAAAAAAAAAATTATATATATATATATAAAGGCTTATATAATAAGGATGTTTTTGTACAGCTGTACAATGTGTTGTATTTTAAGCTATCCCTACAAAAGAGTCAAAAAGTTTTTAAAATTAAAAGTTTATGAAGTGACAAAGTTATAGTAAGCTACAGTTAATTTTTATTGAAGAAAGAAAAAAATTTAAATAAATTTTCAGTAGCCTAAGTGTATAGTGTTTATAAAGTCTATGGTAGCACACAATAAGGTCCTAGGTCTTCACTTTCACTCACCACATACCCAGTGACTCACCAAGAGCAATTTCCATTCCTGCAAGCTCTATTCAGGATACATTTCTTCAAAAGTCAGCCATATACCCATCCATTTCTTCTTCTAAGCATTATTTCCCCGTGAGAAATGAAAACGTATTCACACACATGCTTATACCCAAATGTGAACAGAAGCTTTATTTATAATAGACAATACTGAAAACAACATAAAAGTCCATCAATAATTAAATAAATAAACTGTGATGTCCCATAAAACTAAATACTTCCTAAAATGAAAACAGCTATGAAACACATAACATGAATCTTAAAATTATAAGGTTTCAAGACACAGAAACTAAAAGTGTATGCGTTAAGATTTCATTAACATAAAATGATGAATCTATAGTGACAGGAAAGATCAGTGTTCCTGCTGCCTGAGCAGGATGGGGAAGGGAGTTAGGAGCTATAGACTGTAAAGGATCATGAGGAATCTTTTGAGGAAAATAGAACTACCTGCGTCTTGATGGTCTATAGCTGTAAGAACCTTTCAAACTGCATATTCTAAATGGATACAGTTTGTGGTTTCCTCAAAAGATTTATGTGGAAAAACTAAGAACGGACTGAGTTCGAAAAAAGTTAATTCAGTGCAAGAGAGTGTGTGATAGTGAAAAAACATAAATATCAGAGTCCAATAGGCCTGAGTACTAATTCTACACCAGTACTTATTAGCTTTGCAACTTTAGAGGTGTGATTTAATTCTCTGGTTTTCAGTTTAATCCTATCTAATAACATGGATAAATAATGTGACAGTGTTTTCTTGGGTTTCTTTTCCTACGGTATTGTTTTAAATTTTAAATAACATATTAAAATTCATAACAAAGTTTGGGTGCATTATAGGTACATATAATAGTGTTGTAAAGCTTGCCTTTTTTCTTTTCTTGAGACGGAATCTCGCTGTGTCGCCCAGGCTGGAGTGCAGTGACGCGATCTTGGCTCACTGCAACCTCCACCTCCCGGGTTCAAGCAATTCTTCTGCCTCACCCTCCCAAGTAGCTGGGACTACAGGTGCGCGCCATCACACCAGGTTAATTTTTGTATTTTTAGTACAGATGGGGTTTCAACATGTTGGCCAGTCTTGTTCGCAACTCCTGATCTTGTGATCTGCCCGCCTCGGCCTCCCAGAGTGCTGAGATTACAGGCATAAGCCACCACAGCCGGCCAAGCTTGCCTTTTTTTTACTAGGTGGTTGACACAAATTGTAAATGATTTCAGATATCAATTTGCTTAATAATTTGTGATTTTACATAATTTAAATCACTTGGAATTTAAGAGAGCTAATGTACTGATTATAAACCTCACTAACATTTTATTTGTGTTTAAATTAACTTGTGAATCACTTATCTCGTTTTCTAGTCCTCTCACTCCAAATTTTCTCACATTCAACTGCCAAGAACTTATTTATTTGTAATAGAATGAAATGTATTTAGTTACCCTCATCACGCTCATGATCACTGTCGGCCTGTATTATTTGTGTTATATATTAGAGTCTGCTAAGAATCAAAATTACAAGATCATTTAAATATAAGGAAAGGTTGGAGATTGTTAGTAACCTATTAAACAACATTTGCATTTAAGTATAGCTGCTTCATTCAGTATACATATTTCAGCTTTAGGGAATACGATTGTCCTATGAACTCAATTTATTCTACTCCTATGTAAATTATTAGAGGACTCCAGGAGATGTATAATTTTACTCTATGATTTAGATCTTAGAGAGGCATCAATTACATTATCTTTCAAGGACCAATTTAAATAACTTCTCTTGAAACTTCCCCTGGTCTTCTCTACAAAAATTTTAAAAAGCACTGTAATTTAACTAATAAGACCTTAAAATATATAATCAGTTTCCTTTATTGAGGAAATAGCTTTAGAGAAGTAAAATTATTTGTCCAAGAAAAACAGCCATATCATGTCAAAGTGAAGACTGAAGTCCAAGCTCATTATGCCCAGTACAATCCAACACAATATCCAGGTACCACACTACATTCACATTTTTAACATCTTAAATAATATAGTCATTTTCCTTCCATTTATTTTGCTATGCGGCATGTATTGCCATGTAGCATTCTATTACTTAGAATGTATAATTTGATGCTGTAAATAAGAAACACTACAAATAGTAATTTAAATTAAACAGATTATTTCACTCATTTTACAAATCAGAGATGAGGCTATCTAGGGCTTGTTGACTGACAGCCTCATTCTCTTTCATGTATTATTTTCATTTTGGGGTACAAAATAACTGCTCAGCCATTGCCACATACCAGAGGTTGAAAGATTAAGAGTTAAAGTAGAAGGCAAGTAATTTCCTTCGGGGTAACAATGCAGAAGTTACACACACCACTTTACCTCACATTCTGTTGGTGGCACAGGCACAGCTAGATCCATTAGAAGGGGCAAATGGAATCTCCAGCTGGGTCATTTAGCTTGATAACATCAGGAGCTATATTATGACAAGAAAGTGAAGAATGTGAAGTGGCAAACAATTAGCAGTGTCTGTCCTCAGGGACTTTCAGTCATTTTTTGACAAATCTCTGAAAGAATTTCGGACAACAGGCTGAGCGCTGTGGCTCACGCCTGTAATCCCAGCACTTTGGGAGGCCAAGGAGGGTGGATCACCTGATATCACAAATTCGAGAGCATCCGGGACAACATGGTGAAACCCCGTCTCTAATAAAAAAATACAAAAATTAGCCGAGCGTAGTAGCAGATGCCTGTAATCCCAGCTACTCAAGAGGCCGAGGCAGAATTGCTTGAACCTGGGTGGCGAAGGTTGGAGTGAGCTGAGATCACACTACTACATTCCAGCCTGGGTGACAGAGCAAGACTCGGTCCCAAAAAAAAAAAAAAAAAAAAAGAATTTTGGACAACAAAAGGTATCTTTTTCACATTTGTAAGTTAACATATACAATTATGTCATAATTTTATAGTTGCAAAGTTATAAATTCTAGCATATTACAAATATTGATATATTAGTGTATTATCAATTTAAAAATAATTGAAAAACTCTCTGTTGACGAGCATTTTACATCTTTTTTCTTCTTAATTTTTTTATATTTTCTTAAACTTGTTTCCCATGGAATAGTATTCTAATACAACTATATCCTCAAGCATTTTGCTAATTAAACTTTATAATTTATTACAATAAAACTACATGTAAAATGATCTTTTTCTGTGTTTTTATGATTCAAAATTCAACTTTTTTCCTAGATTGTCCTAATAGTTATTATCAGTACATAAATGATAAAATTATTATACATTGTTATCATTATTAATTATAAAAACGTCTCGGTGAAATAGATGGATTTATTTTCGTTGTTCAAATTATCTGCTGGGTACAGTGGCGTATGCCTATAGTTCCAGCTGCTTGGGAGGCAGAGATGAAAGGATTGCCTGAGCCCAGCAGTTCCAGTCCAGTGTGGGCAAAATAGCAAGTTCTCATCTCTGAAAAAAATGTGGATTAATATCATATAATTTATGATCAATATAATTTCTACTTTGTGGTATATATAAATAATTATGAATGATTGTAACAAAAATACAGATAAGAATGGGAAAATTTTTTAAAGAGCAATTTCAGTACATTTCTTGGACGTCTTCTGAGTTGTATATAAAAAAAATTACATTGTGACATCTTACCCAGGAAATTATTTTGAATAATTTATCAAGTGAAAACATTTATCAGGTTCTCTTTAAATTAGCTGAAATCAAAGAATCTTGCAACCCACATGATACATAAAAGTATTTGTTACGAGTCAGAAGTGTCATTCACTTTTTGGAAACTAAACTAAAATTTTGAATCATTTCTTTTTTATTGTCCTGGATGACCTTTATAAAACACGGCAACACACAATTGGAATACTAAGAATGAAGGAAATGTTAGCCTTTCTTTTTAAAGTGGATACAAGAGATAGCTTAAGGGAAGAAGGGAATGGAGACTGGTTTGTTCTCATGAAGATTAAGTTTATGGAAACATATTTATGGGAATTTATGGTCTGACAATAATTATTTTAAAAACCATCTATTCCTGTGTAACTCCAAGTTTCATGCACCCTAACTTGAAGATCATTGCTTAATAATATATTATGTGTTTACTATTTTATTATTCTAAATGGTCTATTTCAACATCTTTGCACACACACACACACACACGCACCCTTCTACTCACAAATGTCTTACAATTTACTATCTTATATACCTGATACAGAATGTCCAACCAGAATTTCCAACTAGCAAATGAACCTTTGTGTCAAGGAAAATGGTTCTTTATGACAGCCTGAAGAAACTGAAGAGAGACTGCTGAGTAAAAAGTAATAGACAAGAGTACAACATTTTCAGGATCCACTGTTTTTCTCTGAATGGCACATTGAATTCCCCATAATTTCTCTTTTCTCTTGTGACTCGATGTTAATAGAGTTAATGAGAATAGCAAAACCTACACTTGACCTGGTGCCTGCAGTTCTAGCCAAAAACAGACTCAATAATCTATATGATAAGAGTCATTTTATTCTGTTTTGACTGAAAAAATAAAAAGTAATCAGGAGTCATTTTGAGTGGCATATTTCAAACTCCCAAAAAACTATAACATTTACGCAATCCAAGAAACTGTTGGAGTTTCAAGGGGCAAGATCTATAAGTATGTCATCTCACTACCAAATAATCAGCCTCTGAGATTGCCTATGGTCACACGGTCACACTTCAAGGCCAGATGTTAAACCCTTGATAAATGTTCATGAAAGATAAGAAAAGGGGGCTACTTAGGAGACTTTGGTAATCTATCAAGCCACTGGTACCTTATCTTTGCTTTACCTATTGATTATCTTGAAACATGTGTTCTTTTAATTAGAAGTAAATCATCTCTTGTTTAACTGACAAATACGGCTGCCACAGGGAGTAGGAGGTGAGGGAGTAGGACAGAAACCTAATCCTTTAACAGAAAGTTTTCTACAGGCTGCAAAGAGATTTAAAACTTTAATTGCTTCAAAAAATTAAAAAATGCTAGCAGAAAGTATTTGTGTGCTCAGTTCGTTTGTTGTCTTTTTTTCATTCGTTTGTAAGTTTCAACATTTTCAACAAATGCATATAGGCCTTATTAGATGGTAAGAATATATCAGCAAACAAAACAGACAAAATTCCTGCCCTATGGAACTTACACTCTAGTAGGAAATTTCAATATGAGGTTATGGAGACAGAAGAGAACTGAATAAGTGAATCCATGCATAAATGAATATTTATTTGATAAAAGCCAAATTTTTGGTAAGTGCTTGTTTTAATGGTAAAGAAAGTACTGTTTTCCAAGTGCAAAAGAGAAAAAGTGACACATACCGTGTTTTCCACATAGTTCTGGTTTTAAATATTTTATCTACTTCTGTAAACATGCTTAAGATCATGTAATTTATTTGAAAAATAATGTATATATATTCATGTAAAATTTGAAGATTATCTTAATCTCAGATATATATCAAAAATTTTTACTGTCCACTTTTAATGATTCTGTGAAAATCTTCTCTGAGCTTCATTTTTCACATTATGCCAAATTAAAATATTAATCCAGCACTATATATCATACATAGGTGCTGAATATCAGTATCTGTAGAAGCTTTGTGATGAATATAGAGTACCACATAACTGTATTACAGTATTATTATGGTTATCACATGTAGTTAAATATATCTTCCTGCTTCAAAAAACCTTAAAGTGAATAAACAAAAATAAAAAGGGATAAGTAAAATTTAAAAAATTGTATTAGGCAATTTATATTTAAGCTATTTCTTATGTTGGTATGTGGAAACTCAATTTGTTCTTAATATACAGAAAATAATTGATTTTTTAAATGATAATTGTTTTAAAATATTTTAAAAACTTTTTTCAATAATATTTCACATGAAACTTTAAGTATGTTATTAAAATAGTCATAATATTTGGTAATACATCTAAAAAGGGACACTATCTGGCTAGCAATCATTTAGTTGTCTTTACTATCGGAATAAGTATTTGAAGCATTTAGACAATGTCATTGGATTCTTTCTTCAAGATAATTCACTTAAAGTATATTTTAGTCTTCTATGAGTATTGAAACATCTCTCCTTATCCCTGAGACATTCTCATAGGAAAATTAAGACTTTGGTTAAAATAACTAAATAAAACTAATAGAAAATGAATTCACTCTGTATTAACCATGTTAACTGAATACTTACTCATTCTACCATCTTGGAATGTAAAACCTATTGTTGACCTAATAGGAGGCTTTGCACAAACGGGAACACTGGCATGACTTTGCCTGCTGCTTTCTGAAGTTTGATTTGATATGAGCTCATTGTCATAAGGAAAGATTTCGATTCATCCAAGATTCAACAGCATCACCAAATAACTAAATATATTGTAGTACTACTCCCCTCTGTATATTCTACAAAAGACTAGCATATCAAGACTTTGTTCTAATGTTGAAATGTGATATATTTTTATTGTATTTGCTTTTTTCATTCTCAGTCTAATGTATCTTTTTGTTACATTAAAGTTTAAGGTAAGATCAAGGTAATGTCATCAAAATCTACCTATGTTCTATATGTTATTGTTTTTATCATAGTCAATTATCTATGTGAAATAATTTTAGTATGACAAGATACACGTTTAATTACTTTAATACATTCTTCATAGGTTTATTTTTAGCTTGCCCTGTCCATAGTCTCCATTTGCCATTTTCTTTTATTCATGCAAATTGGTATCTCTGCATTGCCAGTTATGGCTCCAGAGAAACAATTAAATAATACGTAGTCTCCAACATATGACTAAAGCACGTATCAAAATTGTATTTTAAAATCAGTTGCTTGAACTCTGAATATATTTTTCATAAAAGGAGACATTTTAAAACTTGTAGTTAGAAAATAAAATATATATTAAAACATGATTCAATACATAATATAACTGATGGTTCATTTGCTATGAAAACTATTGAAATGTAAGCTTGTGGTCATCAAAGTGAAGTCTATCCATGTCTGATTTTCAGGTATCCATAGCATATCACGAAAAATCTCCAATGAAAAAGTCAAGCAAAACTTAAATTGAAAATTCAGTATTATTAAAAGGTAAATGACTAATATCAGAATTGTGTTAGAATGTTTTGTTTAATCAGAGAGAAAATCCTAAGGAGTGAGGGAAGCAGTGGTTAAAACATCATAACTCTCTTACCAAAATAGCGATTTTTGATTCTCTCTCACCACTGGTTGTTACTTTTCTTTCCGTAGTCTGGAATTTTAAGAAATAAGAGAGTTTTCTTATTTCTCTTATTTAAGAAATAAGAGAGTTTTTCTATGACAAACCCATAGAAAATAGCCTGAATATCTACGAATATGAAAATAATTACAACATTAATACTACCACACACATAGACACACAAAAGTACTATGTCTACCCAATGAAAGTATTGTTTTGTAGTCAATGAAAATATTTTCAAATATATTTAATAACAAAAATACTTATGAAAAAGTATTAAGTCATATAATAGGTATCATGTCATCCAATTATAATCATCCCAATTTAGTTCAACATGTGTTATAAGGCATGATCCATCTCATCCACAATCACCTAATTTCAATCTGTTGCATCTCATTTCAATTTATAGCTATAGATATTGTTGCAATATTGAAATGGATATAGATTGTTGTAATATTGAAATGGATATAGACATATCTCAATACATTAATGTAATAAAATGTATTTAATTGTTTTCAGTACTGTAGAATCTCTCACCCAGAATATGAGGAAGTTGATTGAACAGAGTGAACAGCGGGGATAGGATAGCTTAAACAGATTTTCTTGGAGAGTGAAAAAGGAGAGGTTGGAGCTACCTCCTTCACACTGTAGTGATGAAAACTTCCAGGGATTCCCTTAAGCTTTTGAAACACATGGTCTTCATTTAGAGGACCCAGAAGTCTGTTTCTTTGACTTGTGCCTAACAGAGCTAAAGCTGCAACTAAAAATTGGACAGAGTTGGCTGTATAGAGAACGGCTTCTCAGATAGTTTTGAGATGAAGGTTATAGAAGTAACCTTCTGTAAATGTGAACCATTTGCGAGACAAAGCTGGCCTGAAACCATTTGACATCTTGGACACAAGACTGTGACTGTGGAACAAGAGGATGGCCAGATAAACCAAGCTATCAAGATGGAGACTGAAGATTATGTATATTTTAAGCCAAGGTAGCTTTACACAGTCCAAAAAATGTCTTTGAGTTGGAAAGAAAAAGAAAAAAAAAGGATTCCTCTGAAATATTTTAGCCATTAGAAAGTGAAAAGTCAACCAGTCAAACAAAAATTACATTATTCATTTATCACTCTTCTCTTTCACTATTTTGAAAATTTCAGAAACCTAAATCAACAAAATGGAAAGACAGAGGTAAAAGGAGAGGAAGACTGAAATCTTACAATTAAACATATCTCTCATTTCTCCAAACTGGGGAATTGCTCATTACAGGTTGTAACCAGGAGAATGAAGGGAAAAAGATTCCTTCGAATAAAGTTTGATATTTTCAATAATATATTTTTTACTGCTTTGTGCAGGGGTTTTATTTTCTGTTTTTTACTGAGATAAATTCACATGAAATAAAATGCAAAGATTTTAAGTAGTTGGTTTAATGAATAATTGCTGAGTTTTGACAATTTTTTAAATCTGTGTAACCACCATGCAAAACAAAATATAGACCATTTCTTTCATAAAGCTTCCTCACATCACTGGAAACAAGTCACCCTTTCTGTTGCCGGAGGCAACTGCATTAGGATATTTAAATTACTTGGCTTTGAATCTCATATATATGAGAATATATGGAGAACTCATATATATGAGAACTATATATACCCTATATATATATATGAAATAAGAAGACTACATATATAATAAATAAGAAGACTATATATATATATATATATATATATATATATAGGGTATATATAGTTCTCATACATATATAACTTTTGTTCTATATGGGTAGAACAAAGATTCTTTTTATCAATGTAATAGTTGTGGACATTCAATCATATATTTGTGTGTACAGTTGTCCATTTCTGTTTATTGTTGGACATATAGCAAAATGTTATCCTTTTTTCTGTTGATGAATATTTGCATTATTTCAAATTTACATCTACTATGAAGACTTATATACATTCTTCTGTATGTCATTGTCTGGACAAATTTTATTTGTACTTTGATGACCAGAATGATCATTATTAGATTGTTTCTTTTCATTAGTATTTTTTGTTTTCTATATTAATTTTTACATCTCTAAAATCAAGAAAATATCCTTGTGTATTTTCCTCTATAAGCTTTATATTTTAGTTTTTTTGATTTATATGTAAAATTTATCTCAAATTCATTTTTGTACATATACTGAGATAAAAATTGAAGTTTAATTTTATCCACACAGTTATCCAGTTTTTCTAACCCCATTGTTCAAAAGATTTTTTGTACACCTGTTGACTTGATTGAGTACCTCATCATAAAACAATTGACTACATATCTAGGTCTATTTCTAAACTATTCATTTGTCTTGGTCATTGTAGCTTTATAATAAGACTTAAAATTAAGTAGTGTAATTCTTCCATTTTAAAGATTTTTTTAGCTATAATAAATCATTTTTATATACATTTATAATTCATCTTGTAAAATCTCTATACAAATTCTACTGAGATTGCATTGGATTGTAATAAATTTGTAGACTGATTTAAAAGGAATTGACATTTCAAAAGTATTTAAAAATGCTTAGCCACTACATATTTAAATACATATTCTGCAAAATTGTCACTCCTCTCTCTTTTGGGAATTCCAAAATCCATGTTTGACCGTTTGATATTATCTACAGACTCAGAAGTCTTTGCATTCTTTCTCCATTTTTTTTTTGTTTGTTCACTTTTTTTATGGATAATTTCTAATTCCTATTGACTTGTCCTCCACTTTGTTGAAATATTAATCTACTTTTGCCAGGCCTCCATTAAGTAATTGTTCATCTTTATTTGTTATATTTCATTTTTATTCTAAAATTTCCATATAGTTTAAAAATATTTTCTATATTACTAATGATATTCTCCATATGTATATACATAGTTTTTACATGGTTACTTTTTTCAACATGCTTATCATACTTATTTCAAAATTCCTGTTAATTAATTTAAACAGGTAGACCAACTCTGATTTGGCTTCTGTGCCAGTTATTAATTTATTTTCTCTCAGCTCCAAATACACTTTTTATTGCCCTGCTTGCAATATGAGAGCTTGAATTTATAAGCATTTGTATTTTGCCAGCTGGCATGCTGATTGGGCAGCATGCTAAGCACTCAGTGGTGACCACCTGCAGTAAGTTTCAGTCACACGATCACAAGCAGCTTCCCAATCAGTTTTGCAAGTATTACAACTGTCTTCTCATTAGCTCAACAGCAACTCTTTGGGCAACTTCCTGGAGAGTTTCCAGCTTGCAATTGACAGCCCAGCCCACAATTTTCTGCTTGCCTACATTTGCTTTCAGTAACACAGTAAAATTTTCTACTATTCAGTGGCTACAGCCACGCCACCTCCAATCAGATCTGAATCTTAGCTATGTGTAGGGGAATGTCCTTTAAAAAATTTCCTTCCTTGAGTGTTCTGTCCCAGCCATATTGGCAGTGGCTATTCCCTTTATCTAATATTTCCTTATTCTCTAAAGTTCTATTTACACCTTATTAGTTAATCTTTATTACTAGTTAATAAATATTCATTATTTATTAACTCCCTCTATTCAAATACACTCTGTAGTTTCTTTCTCTTGAATGGACCCTGACTGATACAGAATTGGTAGTAGTAGCGGTCCCAGAACACACTCTGACGAAGATAGGAATTTGGGATGACTTTGGTTATGTCCTTGGGTTCGAACATACTGCTAAATTCCTTGATAATTGTAATTTGGATGCTAATAATCCAGGACATTCAGTGGCAACACAATTAATCAAACTATCATCTGTGTTAAATTGTGCTGAATTGCCACTAAAGTAACTGCCTAGGGAGTGCAAGTGACTTCTTATGTCACTGTCATGGCAGTAGAGATTACTCCAAGAACCTATGAGGACTGTGGTGTGAGATGGATTCTTCTGTATGCACTGCAGGGTTAATAGAAAGTAAACGACAAGTTCACGTTCCTGAACTCTCACCCCAATTCATAGCATGAAATTTAGGGCACTTGCTTGAGAAAATATAAAAGAATAATAGTAGTATTTTTCTAGTAGTCACAGGTCTGCTATTGCCAAAAAATCAAAGATAGGTCTAGATGCAGTGGCTTGTGCCTGTAATCTCAACACTTTGGGAGGCCAAGGGTTGAACTCATGAGTTTGAGACCAGCCTGGAAAATGTGGTGAAACACCATTTCTACATAAACAAAAACATTAGCTAGGAATGGTGATGCATGCTCATAATCCCAGCTACTCAGAAGGCTGAGGTAGGAGGATTGCTTGAACCCAGGAGGTCGAGGCTTCACTTAACTGAGATCACACCACTACACTCCAGCATGGATGACAGAGCGAAACCCTAACTCACACACACACACACAGACACACACACATAAATTAAAGATAAAAGATGAAGAAAAAATCAAAGATAAAAAATGTAATTTTTTGGACTGATGAGTTACAACGTTAGTTGGATTCCGTCTCGCCAAATACCTACATTATAGTTAGGGTATAGGTTAGAACATACTAAAACTTGTAATGGGAACATCAGGTAGAGCCAGATGAAACCAGTCATCTTACTCCTTTATATCACCCTGAGCCTCATTTGTCAGTGGAAGTGAATGACCCTCCTGTGTCCGATAAAACTGGAATTCTTTGCTTGAAAATCTTATGTCCTGAAAAGGAGATAGGTACCAATTCTAATCACGACTTATCACAATCACAGCTTGTTGCCTGTTACTAGGGGATACATAACAGTGCTAAAACTCACGATGTTCCAAGGAGAGAGATATTTAATTTTACTCACCCAAAAGGAGAAAACTTGACACCAAAAGAATTTCAAGACTCCGCTAATGTATCTGCAGAAAACTGGGAACATGTTAGCCAAATGAAGATGGAAGACATGCTATTTATGTATGTGAACTTACTAGAGATTCTGAATCTAGTGTATTACCTCATACACTGAAGGTGGCTCAAGTAGCTTATTATTCTGATGAATAAAACTTGGACACAGTGGTGGCCTACATTTAATGAGCTTGAGATGCTGGAACTTACGTGGGATGATATAAATGAGGGTTTCCAAAACGTTAAGCATGTAGGAATTTGGGAGTTATGATGTATCTTTTGCATTCTTACTATATTCTGTAAGAAGGTACAGAGACATTCCCTTCACTAGGCATTAAAAATTCATTAGTGAAGGGAGCACATACTTCTTTGAAAACCCCCTAGGTGCTCTCTTTTGTAGGGTAGATAGGGCCATTTGGGATGCTGCCTAGAAATGGGTTTGCTGATTTTCATTGTCAGCATAGATTCCCAGAATAGCAGAGGCCAAGTAACATAGTTAATTGGCAAAATCAAGGTGGGCATGATAGCTGTAGGAGCCTACTGGTAATAAGAAGGCATGGGCTGAAAGGATATTTCCCATTGGCTAATATCTCTGTTAAAAATTGAGATAAGAAGACCACTAGTGTAATTTCATAAGCAATATATTCCCATAGGTAATATTGTCTGTGGATATTTAAATTTAGAACTTTTAGATATTCTATACATTTCCCAAATCATTCTTGCTATCAAAATTAGGTTGGTGGCCAATCATAGTGCCTCATGCCTGTAATAATACCAACACACTGGGATGCCAAGGTGGGAGGATTGCTTGAAGTCTAGGAGTTTGAGATAAGCCTATGCAACAAAGCAAGACCCTGTCTCTACAAAAAATAAAAATAAAAAAATAAAAATTAGCTGGCCATGGTGGCTCACACTTGTAGTTCCAGCTACTCAGGAGGCTGAAGCAAGATGATTGCTTCACCCCGGGAAGTCAAGGCTGCAATGAGTCTTCATTGCTCCACTGCCTGCTTGGGCAACAAACCAAGACACTGTTTCTAAAAACAAACAAACAAAAAAGTTGGTTTAACAAAATGCCCAAATCAGATCTTTTAATAGATCTATATTTTCTACCTTTTTTTCTGCTAGCAGCAAAACAAGATACATTTTTATCATAGGAGGGTTTCCTAAAATCCCTCTAAACCATGAAAAGATAAAACTAAACCCACTTGTAATAGACAAGGGCTGTACATGAAACTGTTGCTGATTACTATGTTCAATGTTGTAACAAATATCTGTAGCAATAATGTCTTGCTCCAACTAAACTAATATTCAATGACTATCTGTAATGTATTCAGCAACACTAAAATGCATGTATATAAATAGTTGAACCCATAGATTCTGCCCTCATGGATTATATATTCATACAATGGTATTAATATTTAGAAAGATGATTCTAACCAATAAAGGACAATTATTAAATATATATAAGGACATCAGTCTCTCCTTAGTCACAGTTTCACTTTCTGTGATTTCAGTTACCCACGCTCAATCACTATCAAAAATGTTAAATAAATGGAAGAATGTACAATAGAAATAAAGAATTCATAAGTTTTGAATTGTGCCCTGTTCTGAGTAATGTGATGAAATCTCATGCCATCCTGCTTTGTCCTGTCCAGGACATGAATCATCTCTTTGTCCAGCGAATCCATGTTGTATATGCTACCCACCCTGTAGTTAGTAGCCGTCTCAATTATCACATTGACAAATCACGAGAAGGATGAGTACAGCAAAATAAGATATTTTCAGAGAGAGAGAGATAGAGACCACATTCACATAACTTTTATTACAGTATATTGCTATATTTTTTCTATTTTATCGGTAGTTATTTTTGGTAATTTCTTACTATGCCTTATTTATAAGTTAAAATTTATTATAGCATGTATGTATAGTAAAAACACAGTGTGTATAGGGTTCAATACTATTCATGGTTTCAGGCATTCACTGGGTGCCCCGGAACATATCCCCTATGGATTAGGGGACACTACTTCATAGATATAAACACATATATATATATTTATGCATTATGTACACATATTGCATATATGTGCTGTGTAATATAATCATTACATATATACATTTACATATCATTTCAGCTTGTGTATGTGTGTGCGTTCAACTCTGCCACAACATTGCTCTATATTAACAAATTAGATAGCAGGTTGTTATCTAAAGGAGAAGGGGGAGATTAAAGGTGAGTAGCAGAAGAAACCAAAACAGAAAAGCTGTAAGACAATATTTTAAATACTATCCATGTACTTGGAAACTAAATTAAAACTAACAAGTATATAATTAACTTGATATTACAGATATACCGTCATTTGCATGACTATCACTATTAGTAAAGAGTAAGTCAGCTCAACTACTATCTGAAACAATAAGACTATTATATCATTTACCATAGTAAAATTTCAATGGGAAGCCAAGATGATTAAAGAAAAATGTTACTGAGTATTTGTACTGTTAAGACTCTACCCTGACTGCAATCATGTCGTTTCACACATATTATATGGTGATTTGAATTATTCATCAATTTTGTGTTTTTTTTTATTCGCACTCAGACATTATGTAATACTAGGGACTGTGTTTCATGAATATTTTCATACTGTAGTAGCACTCTGCATAGTGACTTATTTTAGAAATGATCCATTTTCTTTATTTATTGGGTATATTTACTTAGCAATGAAATGGGCACACTGGCTATCTCTTAGGATTTAAGATTGTATACACTTTTAGGAGCCTGGCATGGCGGCTTATGCCTGTAATCTCAACTACTCAGGAGACTGAGGTGGAAGGATCATGTGAGGCCAGTAATTTGAAACCAGCCTGAGCTGTAACATAGCAATACCTCATCTCTAAAAACAACAATAATAATTTTTTTAAAACTATACAAGTTTTAGTTATCAGAATTAAAGAAGTTCAATTTTTAACTATGAGAATATTAATTTAATGATAATATTATTTGACTTCACAGTAATATAAATATAAAAAATACACTCAAAACCAAATATTTTGTAGCTTGTAATCATGCCTTCCTTTAATTAACAATTTCTATCATAGAAAACTTTACTTTCTATTGCAGATTTTAGGTAAAAGGAATGAATATGTCAATATTGAAAATCTCATATTACATAATATATAGTTATATTAATATTAAGTATATTTAAAAATACTTAATAGCTTTATATAAAAAAGTTATAAGTCACTCCTAACTAGCATTGTGTAATCCTTGATATTTCCTGGTCTTCCAAAAAACTCCTCAAGACCTGAGGTTTTCTCTAAAGTAATTCGGTGAAGTGACCAAATACCCCTCATTTTAATGGACTGTATCAGCCTCCTAGGAATTTTCATTGGAACATTAACTCCTCCCTTTATAGCTCTATTCTCAAATAACAGTTCTTGTCCTCTTTCAAAAAGTCAGCAATTGTGACAGCATTTCTTATTAGAAGTTTTTACCTCGTTTGGTGGAGACATTTTTTAAAGCCATAGTCATTCTTTTTTGAGTACTTAGTTTGTTGAGAGAGCATACAAAGGTTTATAGAGTAATTAAATATGTGATTCGTTTTAGTAGATATTTAATATTTTCTTTCCTTTTTCTTTGGTGGGGTGGGAGGGGGGACGGAGTTTCGTTCCTGTTGCCCAGACTGGAGTGCAATGGTGTGATCTAGGCTCACCGCAACTTCCGCCTCTCGGGTTCAAGCGATTCTCCTGCTTCAGCCTCCCGAGTAGCTGGGATTACAGGCATACGCCACCATGCCCAGCTAATTTTGTATTTTTAGTAGAGACGGGGTTTCTCCATGTAAATCAGGCTGGTCTCGAACTCCCGACCTCAGGTGATCCGCCAACCTCGGCCTTCCAAAGTGCTGGGATTACAGGCGTGAGCCACAACGCCGGGCATGATATTTAATAATTTTCTAAATATTTACTGTCCTTTAAATGAATAATAATACAAATATTGACTAAATGTCTACTGTATCTCAAAGTGCCAAATTCTGGGGTGGCAGATAGACCAAAATAAATGTCTTTAAAATACAAAAAGAAAAGGAAAGAAAATAGGTCATAGTAACTGTGAATAAAGAAGTATAAAACCTTTGCTGGTGAAGAGAAGTGAAAACTACCTGCCTGGGAGTAGGGTAGTTTCACAGGGGGATGATAAGTGTTATCTGGAATACATCTTGAACAAATTAATGGGAATCATGAAGTATATAAGGGGAAAAATAACCAGGACCAGGGTCAATGTGTAATGTATCAAGGAAGACTAACACAAAGGCTAATGAGAAACTCTGTTATTCAATAATAGCGTCATGTGGGAATAGGGAAACTAAGACACCTGATTGAATCAGATTTGTTTACTAAGAAGCTACTGGAATGCTCGTGGCTGTAAGTAACAGAAAATCCCAATGCAAAAATTGCATCAAAAACAGTAAATTTATTGTATTACATAAAAGAAATTAAGTTACAATAGTAAGAGTTGTATATGCCAAGCTCAGTGTCATTCTCAGGCAGTTTTAGGCATCATTTTCAGACATAACAACATCCAGAGATAGGAAAACACAAAATTTTTACAGTATTCCTTTAAGACAGATGACATGTAAAACAATGTGTAAAATAAATTTTAAAATGTATATTTAAAAGTTAAAATATGTCTAGAAATATATGAAAATGAAATAAAGAGTTTTGTTCCAGTCTCACCATGGGAAAAAAACGTGTATACAGAGAGACTACTGAAGCCACATGTACAAAATTCCTTTAAGTAATATCACGTGTAAAGCAGTTGAAGTGAAAACACATTCATATCCAGAGATAGAAGTTGCCTTCTCTGCCTCAATATCTTTCTTTTTTTTTTTTTTTTATTATACTTTAAGTTTTAGGGTACATGTGCACAACGTGCAAGTTTGTTCCATATGTATACATGTGCCATGTTGGTGTGCTACACCCATTCATTCATCATTTAATATTAGGTATATCTCCTAATGTTATCCCTCCCCTCTCCTCCTACCCCACAACAAGCCCCGGTGTGTGATATTCCCCTTCCTGTGTCCATGTGTTCTCATTGTTCAACTCCTACCTATGAGTGAGAACATGCAGTGTTTGTTTTTTTGTCCTTGCGATAGTTTGCTGAGAATGATGGTTTCCAGCTTCATCCGTGTCCCCACAAAGGACATGAACTCATCATTTTTTATGGCTGCATAGTATTCCGTAGTGTATATGTGCCACATTTTCTTAATCCAGTCTATCATTGTTGGACATTTGGGTTGGTTCCAAGTCTTTGCTATTGTGAATAGTGCCGCAATAAACATACATGTGCGTGCTGTCATGGGCAAGGACTTCATGTCTAAAACACCAAAAGCAATGGCAACAAAAGCCAAAATTGACAAATGGGATCTAATTAAACTAAAGACCTTCTGCACAGCAAAAGAAACTACCATCAGAGTGAACAGGCAACCTACAGAATGGGAGAAAATTTTTGCAATCTACTCATCTGACAAAGGGCTAATATCCAGAATCTACAATGAACTCAAACAAATTTACAAGAAAAAAACAAAGAACCCCATCAAAAAGTGGGCGAAGGATAGGAACAGACACTTCTCTGCCTCAATATCTTTCTTAGCAGTAGAGAATCCTTCTCCATGAGTTCTTAGCAGTCCTTCCCAATGCACTGGCCAGAAGTGAGACCCAACGCTTTGGTAAATACATTTTTGAGGAGAGAATGGGATCACATTGACTGATGGATACGAATAAGAGAAGATATGTGCAATCTTGTTGGCAGTTACCACCCCTGGAATAGATTATCAAAATTGTTGCTTTGTCTTGTTTTGTTTTTAAGGAAAATGAAAAGAGGACTGGTTAGGTAAAGAACTGGTTTCTTTACCGAGGACAAAGGAAACTACCCACATGTTTAATGAAGCTAATAAAGTTTATTAAGTCAGTGAAACACTTAGATTTACAGAATAAAATGAGCATGAAATTTGCTGGAGGTAGGTTTCAAAGTGATGTATTGAGTCTATGTTTTACAGCTTACGAAAGACTAGATTAATCTCTATGCTTTTTATTTATTTGACAAACTATGAGTTTAAACTTAACAAATGAAAATCCAGCAGAGATTTCATGTAAGATAGTGTAATGGATTTTTTATAAAGCTAATGGTAGTTGATGATATAAGACAGCATGGAGCAGAAGCAAGAAGGCCATGTTTTAAACATTGGATTATATGAGGAGAAACATTATGTAGGACTTAGCTCTTATAGTGGTAACAGCACTGCAGAAGAGCAATTCTATTGCAGAAGAGTATTGCAGAAGAGGTTCTTTCCACCTTTGCGTCTGGTGTTAATATTGATAGGACTTATGAAAAATAAAATATTGAAAAGGGGAGAGAAAAGCTTTAAGAATGATATCCAAGTTATACTAAGACAACCTTACATAATACCAATAATAGTGAATAAGTTGAAAAGTTAAGGAAATAATATTTTTGGCATATTCTTTTGAGTTATTGACAAGATATCCTGGAGTTCATTTTCAGTATGTACACACACATATGCATCTGGAGCCTAGGAAATGTGAAATCAAGAGATGTTACCAAAGCAATCATACATGAAGATATAGGAGATCATTTAGAGAAAATATATGGCATAAAGATAAAAAATCCACAGAGCAGATTTTTGCAGCTTTGCCTTTTTAAAAATTCTTCTCTCATGCCAGTTAACACAGTGGACTGATCTCAATGTTTGGATTCTAGAAATCATATCATTCCCAGGCTTCAAGATTTTTACAGAGAAAAAATATATAGCAACATTAACAATATTAATTTATACTGTCTCTAAAACAGGAAGTAGTGGTATCCAAGGCAGGTGAATATATGCTTTTGTGACAAGAACTGTGTAACATCAATTTTATTTGTTTGAATATTGCACATCTTCTGCTCTCAACAGTTGCTCAATAAATGACTATTTTTAGTCATGTAATTTTAACCCTTAGATGAGGATTATTCCATTATGTGATAATGTTACCTAAATATTTTAAGGACAAACTTCTTCAAAAATATTGTTTTATTCAGCATAGCATTCTGATATTGTATTTAAAGAAAGTAAAAATTCCAAATGTTTAGCACAGCATATTTTTTGGACAATTTGTCAAATATATTTGCTTATGCTACAAAATGTTACTGTATCCATGTAAGACAGATAACATATTGGAAGCAAAATTGTATAGTGCTTACTTTATAAGATAAAAGTTGTAGCTAGAAATATATGAAAATAAAATATAAGCAATGAGTTCAACCCCAGTGTGAATAAATGTGTAAATGCCATATCAATAAAATCCTATATGTACAAAATTTTGTACATAATGTACAAAGCAGATTAAGTGAAAATGTAATCTATCCTCATAATTTCCTGTAATTCTTAAATCAAAATGCTTGGATACAGGTTTAATCTAATTATATAAAATCTATATATTATTCAAATGATTCGAAGCAGGAAAATGGTCACTTTGTAAATATTACTTGGCAAGTCACATATTATTATTTTGGGATTTGAGTGGAGACTTAACGGAAATAAAGGAATTAGCTAAAGAAGAAGAGATATGGTTTTGTTATACCCCGGAGATTCCTCTGAGAAAAAAACCTTATGAATAAGGTAGAATGATGAGTTTACGAGGTTAAAATAAGGAAATTATGGTCGAAATTAAGAGAAAGAAAGAAACAGAGAATAAGAAGGGACTATAAAGAAAAGTAGGATCCACACCATGTGAAGCTTTGTCATATTAATTGGTTTTGGTCTTTATTTGAAGTGTAATGGAAAACCATTAACATACTTTAAGCCAAAGGATTGTATGATAAGACTTGCACTCAGAATATATAATCTGTTACATTCTGAAGAATTAATGGAGAGAGACTTTATAAGGGAGCCCAACAGAATGACTTTACTGTCATTCATGGGAGTGATAGTAGTAGACATGGAGAGAAGGGATTGGTTTGAGAAGTATTCCAGTCAAACAGCCCAGATATTCATTCTCAATAAATTATCTCTAAGAATTGTTAGGCAGCCAAAGTAATGACAACTAGATGTCTGGCTTCTGAAAAAGAATTAATAGTGCCATTTTGCTATTTAGAAAAATGCCTCACTTCACTAATCATCAGAGAGATGCAAATCAAAACCACAATGAGATACCACCTCACACTAGTCAGAATGGCTATTATTAAAAAGTCAAAATCAACAGATGCTGGTGAGGCTGCAAAAGAAGACAGAATTGTTATACACTGTTGGTGGAAATGTAAATTAGTTCAGCCACTGTGGAAAGCAGTTTGCATATTTCTCAAATAACTAAGAGTTGAGCTGTCATTTGACACAGCAATCCCATTACCGGGTATGTGTCCAAAGGAAAATAACTTGTTCTACCAAAAAGACAAATGCACCCATATGTTCATCACAGCACTATTGACAATAGCAAAGAGATGGAACCAACTCAGGTGCTCATCAACAATGGACTGGATAAAGTAAATGTGGTACATGTATACCATGGAATAGTATACAAACATAAAAAAGAACAAAATCATGTTCTGTGCAGCAACATGGATGCAGCCAGAGGCCATTATTTTAAGGGCACTAATGCAGAAACAGAAAACCAAATACTGCATGTTCTCACTTACAAGTGGGAACTAAACAATGTGAATTCGTGGACATAAAGATGGCAATAATAGAAACTGGGGACTACTAGAGGGGGAAGGGAGGGAGAGGGGCAAGGGTTGAAAATTATTTGGTATCGTGCTCAGTACCTGGGTGACAGATCATTTGTACCCCAAGCTGTAGCATCACACAATATATCCAGGTAAAAACTTGCACATGTACCACCTAAATCTAAAATAAAAGTTGGAAAACAAAAAGAAAAAGAAAGCTAGACATGTGCCAGGTTTAGAAGGAAAGATTACAGATTTGCTTTTGGTCATTCGATTTTGAAATACCTAGGTTCCAAAATTGAGCAGCTGGGTTCAGGACAAAGAACGCACTAAAGAAAATTATAGGTTTATTTTTCTTTACCCAGTTACTCATTTTAAACATCTTCACTTTTTGGCTCTTAGGATTCTTTCCATCTCAGCCTGTAATTTCTGTGCAATCTCATACACACATAGCTCCAATTACCACAAACACGCAGATGACTCACAATTTATAGTTCAAGTTAATAGTCTTCTCATTTCATTCTGTATTTCCTCCTTAGGCAATGTCACACATACATAGCCTCAATTACCAAAGACATGTAAATGACTCAAAAAGCTATAGTTAATTTTTGGACTGCTTTCTTCATAGCAAGACCCAGATATGTCCAATAGTTTCTTAACATTTCCCTTTAAAGTCACCTAAAAATTTTAAAAATGAAAGGCAGGATATCAAGAAAGAACAGGCAACTATTGACAGGAAATTGAGAAAATTAAAAATTACCCTTGATGCTGACATGAGCCTCATTAGTGAGATTGAAGAACAATTTTCCAGCTTGATGAGGATGAGAGACAGACTTTATTGGGTTGAATAATGAATACAAGATTAAAAAATGGAAACAGTAAGTATTGAAGTTTGCTTTTGATAGGAGAGTACTTGTTATATTTTTAATAAAAGAGAAAATATGCAAAAGCCAATAGCAAATATGCAGGTGCAGGGAGAAGAAGGTTGATTATGTAAGAGAATAAGGATATATCTAAAAGGATAAATTTACTAAGAGAGTAGAAGGGATAGACATGAAAACAAACATAAAACATAAAGGAATTAAAACACAGATTGCTAGGCTCAAAGCCCAGAATTTGTTATTTGTAGGTCCAGATGAGGCCAATAATTTGCATTCGTAACAAATTCCACGTTGATGAAGTCCTTGCTTGTTCATGGACCACACCTTGTGAACCACTCTTGTAGAGAGTGGAAGATTGAACTGAGCAAAAAAACGCAGCAGTATCCTGGGCAGTGTAGAGTGTTAATTTGAAATTATGATCATAAACTTATAGTGCTAACAACTATTCTGATATTTAAATATTAGAATACTTGAACATTTCTCTAACAACCCTTGGCTGATGAGGTGCTTACTCATCTAAGGTAATATATTGGGAATAGTCAGGGTTAGGGTGCAATTAAAATGTAAAGGAAAAGATGTTCATAAATGGATGAAAATATTATTAAAATTATAGCTTTGGAAATCTTAACTGAAAATATTGAAATGATTTTATGATACTATAATGGTTACTTTATTTCTTTTAACATTTTGTATTAGCCAATATATTCAGGAGATAATGCTTTAAATAAAAATATCAGATATCAGGCCACAAAAAGCGTAAATTTTGTAAAAGGCAGGTTTTATGTTATTTCAAACCGAGTTTTAAATTTCATTTTGGTTACTTTTTTCAAATATTGCTGTAGAGACTACTTTCAAGCTGCTAGAAAATTACAGCTTTTTATTTATACATTTTAATGAAACCTCACATCTTCAAGGGATTTTTAAATGGGTAAGGGTATATTGTAATTTTTATCTTCTATTAAGCAAAATACAGTAAATACATTTAAATTAAATCATTTGTGTTTCAATATTTTAAAAAATTAAGAAAAACTACATTTTCTTAGTCACGAGGTCTTCTAAAGCCACATCAATTTGGCTGTCGGAAAGTTGTGTGAATCATTAAAAAAGTATCTGCAGTTAATTTCTATTGCTATTTTTTTTTCTCTATTAGCAGAAATAAAGTTGTTTTCAGCAGAAAAACATAATTCTCTACTTTCTTTAAAGAGGGAGAATTCACTAGAGTTCGTTCTTGGAATTAATGTAATCAGCATTCTAAATACTCTTTTTCAAGCAGTGGGACAGGAGCCACCACAGCAGGCAAAAGGAAGTTGATTTCTGTCAGAACTGTTCCACTCTCATCTATTCCATGAATTGGGTTCTATGTGAAATTACTGTATATGATATACAAAGTGAGTTCAGATTATTTAAACCAAAATCTTGAAGAACAGTGTGTCAGAGACCTACTTAATTGTTACTGAGGAGTGGTTAATGGTAGCGGTTAATGGCAGAGTTGCTTAAGAGAAATGCTCATGCAGTTAGTAAGTTGCTATAAACTGAAAGTTTTCGTACCCACATCTACGAATTCATATGTTAAAATCTTAGCACTCAAGAGTCTTCAGCAAGGTGATTAGGTCATGAGAGGAGAGCCCCTCATGAAATGGATCCATTTATGAACATCTTTTCCTTTACATTTTAATCGCACCCTAACCTTGACTATTCCCAATATACTACTTTAGATGAGTAAGCGCCCTATCAGCCAAGCATTGTTGGAGAAATACTCAAATATCCTAATTTTTAAATATTAGATTAGTTGGTAGCACTATAAGTTTATGATCATAATTTCAAATTAGCACTCAACACTGCCCAGGATACTGCTATGCTTTTTTGCTCAATTCAAAATAAAAGAGGCCCTTATAAAAGGCCCAAGGGAGACCACTCACCCATTCCAACTGGTCTATGAACCAGGAAGCAGGCCCTCACAAGACATCAAATCTACTGGTGGCTTGATCGTGGACTTCCCTGGCTCAAGAACTGTGAGAAATACATTTCTGATCTATATAAGCCAGTCTATGGTAGTTTTAAGACAGAAATATACATGCTCATAATATACACATTGCAGTGAGCATATGATTTTGTCTCTTATTCATTTATTATATGGAAAGTCTAGTATATGAAATAAGCTAATGCTCAGAAAGGTTTTAGTATAGTGACTGATACATAATATATTTATAATAAATGTGAGCTAGAACAACAATTATGTTAGCTGTGGAAGCTTTTCTCAATCAGGCATTCTTTCAACAATTTGTTGCATTCAAAAGCAAGATCAGCTTCCAGTTGTATTTATTCTTTTTGCACTAAAATTGTTATTGCTCTCTGGACTATATATATAAATGATTATATTTTAATACAATTACAAATAAGTGACAATTGTTCATTACCTACTTATATATAGGGGATTTTATCACTGGTTTTTATTTTAAACTTGTAAAAACTTATCACAGTTGCCTGATGCCTGGAATCAACTTTAATAATACTTTAAGAAGCATTTAAAAAGTTTTTTTTAAACTAAATGATAAGAAGACTAGCTTACATTTACTGTAAAAGCATCCATCACATTAATATGTTTGGGAATATTTTATATGCTTTGTGTTGACTTTAAATTCACTACTGGAAAATCATATACCTCTATATTAAGCATGAATAAAAAGGCCAGAAAACAATCTGGGGAATTTTACTAGCAAGCTGTAATAAAAATGGGCTTCTAAGGCCAGATTATTCACTTATTTGTAAGGATAATCAAGTTTGGGTTTCAGTTGTTTGTATCCAAATAAATAATGCCAAGTTTAAGGTGGAATTATGTTTTCAAGATGAGATGAATGAAATTGTTTTCAAAAAAATTTTTGTAAATATATGCATAATTAATAAACATTGACTTTGAGGGTTCTGTAACACCAGTCTGTGTACACCATATCATATATCATTGAACTTATAGACAAGTATGAAAGAAAACTGTGAGGGTATGTGTGTTTTTATTTTAAAAAGTCTCACGTAGTAGGGCAGTTTTACTCAACTACAGGCTCAGGTTCTTAGATTGAACTTTTTTTTTTTTTGGTATTAAGCGTATGCAAGTGAGTTAATAGGTGTCTAAGAGATAATTCACACTAACCAAAGTCAGAAGAGATTGACTTATTATTTTTTAATGGTAATAGAACCACCAAGCAGACAAACATACCTATGCGTGATAACTTGCCTAGTAGAAAAGATACATGAGAAACAAACGAGAATAGAGGGATGCTTCATGAGTGTGAAATTTTTTGTTTTTGTTTTTTTTAAACTACACTTCATAACAACAATAATAGTAACATAATAAACAATATGTGTCTGAGAATATTAGTGATCACTAAATATCTATTTAACATCACCGAGCTATTCCTGCAATTAGTTTGGAACTGTGGAACTTGTTCTTTCAATGAAATATGAGTAGAAATGCCACGAGTCACTTTAGGATGAAATAATAAAGGTATGAATAGGTCTCCTCCATGTTTCTTTTTCTTCTTGGAGGCAAATGTAAAGGCCACAGGACGACATGGCACAACCACATATGAGAACAGCTTGGAGTACTGCACTTGAGAGCTAGAGCTGTTAACCTCACAACTGATTTGAGATGTTAAGATGCGAATTTTACTATGTGAAGCTTATGAGATTTGAGAATATATCACAACATAACCTAGCATTACCTTCATTAGTCATTTCAAACAGAGCGTGAGGCACCTGATCCTTCGCCGGCTGTAGATTTATAACAACATACATTCCTCCCTATATTCTAATGAACTTCTAAAAACTGGAGAGTTTACAATTTAAGCACACGTTTGCTTACAAATAATCGGTGTTATTTCTGTAATTAGTTAATCCCACCCATTGTACGCTGTTGATTTTCTTAAAATCTTACCCTTTTAGGGCTAGCTTTTTCTTTTTTTTTCAGGAGTTTTATCCCTTGCTGTCATTTCCATGTACCTATGTTAACTAAAGGAAGAAGAAAAAGTTTACTCGTCAGTTTTAAAAATATAGTAAGTTAAAATATTCAGAGCTACTTATGAGCATAATCCAAATAATATCAACCTCTGTGGCATTTAGGTAGAGATTATTTTCAGAGGTTTAGTACACTGGAGTCATGACTATACTACAGCAAATATATTTAAGAGTAATAATCCTTACACTGAATTATGGGTGCTTGTTTCGATCAAGTACATTGACTTCTGGCCTTAAGAAATATTTTATATTATTTTGATCCAAATGAGTATTGTTTATAGATATCAGTCCTGGTGTCTTACTGAAAGTCAGTAAATGTATAGGCATAATACCTAACTTTTTTAGTACAAAAATACTCCTTTTTTAAACTAGAAAAACATAGAGCAGAAATATTTAGCCCAAATATTAATACATTAAACAATGTCAAAAATTTCACTGGACAGCAGAGATGATTCATGGATATAAGTTTTGTTCATCAGTAATTTATATACATAAGAATATTTATAGGTTATAACAGCATAAATATTAAGATGACTCACTTCTTCAAATAAGTCAATTTCTTCTTGTGGGACGTATTTAATACTAATACCTCCGTGTATTTGCATACATATACAAATGCATTATATACACATACAACATATATATATATGTATATATACACACACACACACGTACCTACATAATAAAAAGACCTTACTGAAAGAAAGAAATACATATATTTAAAAAATACAGACTAATATATGTTTTTTTCAATAAGATCCTCTTTTATTTATGTTGATAGATAAATTTCTAGTCATTAAGAATAAGGGCAAGAAAGTGAAAAAGACAGGATATGCTTTCCAGCTTTTAAGAAATTCTGTCATATCAATTTAGAGGGACACATTTACTATTTCGAGTTATTAGAATAACATTAATTTCTCTAGTACAGTGAATATATAAAGACCAAAGCACAAATAAATTAACAGGCATCACCCTTGTATTCTGAAAGTTTCTGTTTCTCTACTTGTCTGGAAATGATATGTGTCAGTGCCAGAACCCATTTCAATGGGTTGCAAAATGTTCACATAAATGAATTATCTAGCCCAATGATGTAATTTCAGAATTAGCCTGCAAATATTAACAGTCTAAAATAATATGATCTTTATTGAGAAAAGGATTACTATGCTCTATTATTTTTTACCTAGAGGCTTTCACATGTATTACATCATATAATCTTTAAAGCAATTAGGAACATTCCATTAACCTCCATTTTAAAAACAAAATACATGAAATATGCATCTCAACCAAGATCACATGTTGGTTAGTACCAAAGTTAGTATTTGGCTTTTTTTCTGGGTTCAATTCAATGCTTTTCTAAATGTATATTATGACACCTTACTTTTTCATTTTATCACTACTACATGGTCCAAAGAAAGAACCGTGAGTCCTGAAAATGTAACATTAAGATGCCGGCACATAGAATATAAAAAGAAAATTGGAAAGATATATAGCATGGATATTTAACCTAAGATAGGATAATCATGGGTGAGTATATAAAGCCATTGATCCTATATCAAAAGTGGTATGTAGAAGGATATTTTAGGGGGTGGGCTGGAAAATTTTCAGTCTATGTTCTGAAAGAATATTATTTCTTTCTTTATTTTATTTATTTATTTTTTTGAGATGGAGTCTGTCTCTGTCACCCAGGCTGGAGTGCAGTGGCTTGATCTCGGCTCACTGCAACCTCCGCCTCCCGGGTTCAAGCGATTCTCCAGCCTCAGCCTCTCAAGTAGCTGGGATTACAGGTGTGTGCCACCATGCCCAGCTAATTTTTGTATTTTTCAGTAGAGACAAGGTTTCTCCATGTTGGCCAGGCTGGTCTCAAACTCCTGACCTCAGGAGATCCACCCCACCTCGGCCTCCCAGAGTGCTGGGATTACAGGCATGAGCCACTGCACCTAGCCTGTTCCTTAAATAAATATAGTAATGAAAAACTTCTATTGGTGTAAGTCAAACTATTTCTTATTTTGAACTCTTAACCAACATAGTCCAAACATTAGAGATTTTGTGTTATACTAGAACCATAAAGCCGTGATTTTCAGTTGGGGGGAATATTTCAGTTAGTCATTATATCAATTAATTTTTAGAAACCACCACCAATACTTTAACAAGCTTACTTTGTAGAATTTACAGTTAGGCATATGGTAAGTTGTTTTTCAAAATTTGGTCCGAATGAATGGACAACAATAGATCTATATTTAAAAATGTTTGTTAAATGAGTGATAGATTCTTCAGAAAAAAATGGAAATGATAACATATAAGATCCATATAAATAATTCATATCACCAATTTTTTGAAATAGTTGCCTAATATTATTTCTATTTTCTTTATTCTTAGTTGTACTTCACTTATTTCAGTGCACCTTTAAACTTTACATCTCTTTAGAAAACATGTCACAAAGGTGATCCACAATCTCAAGCGTGGATCACAAATCTTCATTCTTCTTAACATTGTTCGTTAGTTTTTTAAAACCGTATGGAATGTTCATCAAGATAATCTATATGGAGAATATAAACAAGTCTCAAAACATTTAAAATGACTGAAATTATACATGGTAGGTTCACTGTTAGTGGTGGGATTTTACAAGAAAGCTATAAAGGTAAGACATATAGAAAAATAAAAAAGTATGGTTAAGACCTCTATACCAAATGCTACCAAATATACTGAAGATCTTAAAAGAGAATAAATTATGTGCACAGGAGTGCTCATTGATTGGAAAATTTAATATGGTTAAGATATGTTTTCCAACATATAATAATAGATTTAACAAAATTCCAGTCACGTACTAGTAGGCCTTCCGAAATAGAAATTGACACGTTGATTCTAAATTGTATATATTACAGAAATGCCAAAGCAATACTACAAAAACTTACACTATATAATTTCGAGACTTACTATAAAGCTTCAATAATAACGACAATGTGGTATTGGCGTAGAATCTACACGTAGATCAATTGAAGAGGCTACAGAGTCCAGAAACAGATTCAAATGGTATGTTCACTTGATTTTAAATAATGATACCAAGGCAATCTGATGGGGAAAGGAAAGTCTTTTAAACAAATACTACAGGAATAATTTAGTATTCATATGTGACAGAAAATAAAATTAATCTTACCCCTTATGTCACGGCACACTGTGAAGAGGCATGAGGGTTCTTTCTGGGTGATCGTCATGTTGTATATTTTAGCGTTACATGAATTACTACACTTGTGAAAGCTCAGAAAATAAATTTTTAAGAGTTATCCATCTAATTCTATGTATGTTTTACTATAAAAAATCTTTAAAAATTGCCTCTGAATTATATGAATTAATTAAAACACATCAAAATTAAAATGAAATTAGAAGAATATAGACACATTGTAGTGACAGACATGTGTTAATGCAGATATTTTAATGATACAATCTAAGCTGTGTTTGAGTACTTATTGAAATGCTCTTTAAAATTTTCCCCATATTTGAAAAATTTTCATAATGAAATATTGACAGAGGTCTCATGCCATCAATAGTTAACTCCTTCTTTTAAAGTATACTCTTGAAAGCATGGGCCAACAGACACACAAATTGCAAAAACATGCCTAAATGAGAAATGAGGCTTATATTTTGCTCATAAATATTCATATAGAAAATGTATTTCTTGCTTACAAATTATTGGATATAGAAAATACAGTCAGCTGCCAAGGGATTAATAAACAGGAACTCAAACAACTCAACAGCAAAAAGCCAAGTGATCCAATTTAAAAATGAGCAAAATATCTGAACAGACATTTCTTAGAAGATAACATACAAATGGCCAATGGGTATATTAAAAAATGCTTAGCATCACTAATCATCTGGGAAATGCAAATCAAAATGGCAGTGAGATATTATCTCACGCCAGTTAAAATGGCTTTTATCAAAAAGACAAAAAAAAATGGATGCTTGTGAGGATGTGCAGAAAGTGGAGCCCTCACTGTTAGTGGGAATATAAAGTAGTAAAGCCGTATTGGAAAACAGTCTGAACATTCCTTAAGACACTAAAAGTACAACTGTCATATGATCCAGCAATCTCACTGTTGAGTATATGTCAAAAAATAAGAATATAAGTGTTTTGAAGAGATGTTTGCACTCCCATGTTTATTACAGCTCAATTCACAATAGCCAAGATAGTGGCTCAAACTAAGGGTCCATCAATGAATGAATGGATACAGAAAATATGATATGTCTACAAAATGGAATTATTTTTATTTCAATAGCTTTAGAGACACAAGTTGTTTTTGATTACATAAATGAATTGTACTGTAGTGAAGCCTAGGTTTGTCATATATGGTTTTATTATTTTGAGGTATGTTTCTTCTATGTCTAGTATGTTGAAGGTTTTTATTGTAAAGGGATGCTGGATTTTATTGAATGCTTTTTCTTCACCTATTCAGATAACTGTGGTTTTTGTTTTTAATTCTGTTGATGTGATGAATCACATTTATTGACTTGTGTTTGTTGAAACATCCCAGCATCCCTGGGATGAAAACCACTTGATCATAGATAATTATGTTTTTTTTTTTTATGTGTTATTGGGTTCAGTTTGCTAGTATTATTGTTGAGGATTTTGCATCTATTTTCATCAGAGGTACTAGTCCATAGCTTTCTTTTTTTGTTACGTCCTTTCATGGCTTCAGTATAAAAGTGATACCAAATTCAGAGAATGAGTTAGGGAGACAATCCTCCTTCTCCATCTTTTGGAATAGTTTCAGTAGAATTGGTACCGATTCTTCTCTGGATGTCTGGTAGAATTAGGCTGTGAATCCATCTGGCCCTGGGCAAGAATCTGAAGACAGCACTGGTCAAGGAACGTTAGAATACTCATAGGGGTGCAAATCAAAGGTAAAGCCATGTAGAAATAATCATCAAGCCTCAAACCAAAAAACCAGGTCCATGAACTGGACAATTCAAATTGGAAGGTTATATAAAGAGCAAAAAAATCAAAATGATTTCTGTAAGGCATGTACAAAATACAGCTTTGGATAAAATATTAAAAAGAGTATTGCTGTATTTTCTCAAAAATTTGAAATAGAACAGTGCTGCTATGCTACTTTATGCATAATTCTATGTAGCAGTAGGGAGTTGCATGAAATGATCACTTGTGGATATCGCCGTTTATATAACTCAGTCTGAGTATTTGTATTCACAGAAACTAGAAACAATTTATTCAGTCTCAATGATCTGGAAAAAGACATTTAAAGCAGGAAAAAAGGCCTGTAACCAGATGGACTGGTTAACAACAGATCATTTTACAAATCACTAAGAAAATAAAAACAAGAGGTAGGAAACCATAGCCTTGACATAAATATTTCCCCTGTTCTGATAGGAAAAGAGACTACTATGATTCTATATTTCTAGCAAACATAGTCATTGTTTTTAAAATAAAAACCAGTTGTTCTTACCCATGTGGAACCAAAATAAATTTCCAAATTATAAACCAACAGATTGTAATAAGCCTCCCTAATATTTAGGAATATAGAGAACTAGGTCATTGAGTTTATTGTTACAGAGTTTAGGGAAAATTCTTAAGAAATATAAATTTTAAATATTTATAATATGAGATGTCAGGTTTCACTGATGATAAATTGTTCAAGATTAAGGAAAAAACAGCAAAACTTCTTGAAGCAGAAAATTTTGTTAAATTTAACAAATATTCTTAGCTGAAAATTTAGACATTATAAATATGGATTTTTTTATATGAAAAAATCCATATTTTTGTCTTCCTCATGTCCCCAGTAAGCACTGGTATAACTATTAAATATAAAAAAAGGTAGCTCAGGGAGTTTTCTTGCCTTTTCAACTCATTATCTTTCTAATGTAGCTATCAAAGCTTAATGGCAAAAGTTGCCAGAAGGAATTATTGTACATATAAAATCTAAAAATATAGAGATAGTACTAACAGGAACATGTTCATTTTTGCAGTCTAGAGTTAGAGAACCCTATAAACATTAAGAGAGAAAAGCTTAAGATAAATAACAGTAGACTATTAAATGAAGCAAATGGAACTTCTTCGAAAGATGGTAACTGAGGTGAACACTTATTTTTCAAATATTTTATTTGTAGAAAATATATATTAGTAAATCTAGATACTTGAAACACATGTTTCTGTCTTGAAGGGGTTATAACAAATTTTTAAGAAGAGATAACGATGACCTAGTGATACACTCAAAAGACCATGAACCAAAATTAACAGGGTAGGACATTTTATAAGGTCACATTTATTTTAGCAGTATTGCTGCAACTTTCTTAATATGTTGTCACATGACACACATCATAACATAATACAGAATACATTTACACATAATTTTATGCACTTGGTTTATGGTGGGTTAAAATTCATCAGCAAAATCAGAAGAAATGCTTTCAAAACTAATTTTGTGTGTTAAGGAAATGACAGCAATTACTGAATATTAGTTACATCTTCAAGGTAGAAACATAGGGTGCACATTGAAATACACAAGTCTCAGGTCTGAAGGAGAGGGCTTGCTGGTGATAGAAAAGAGAGGAGATCTGAAGACCACATCTTGAGCATATAAATGTTCACAGGTTTCAGAGATGAATATAATCTAGAGAATCACACTCATGTGGAAAGTTAAATAAGACGATAAGAAAACTAGGAAAGAATATTATCTTGGGATGAAAGTGAAGAAAATATTTCAAAGAAATGAAAAGCTCCAAAGCAAGTATTAAGAAAAGTAAGAGGAGGTCTGAGCATTGACTGATAGATTTAGCAACAAGGATATTTAAAATATATGTATTTTAAACTATGAAAACATTTATTTTTAATTAAGAGTATTTCCATGTAATCTTGGTGATATTCAGAGTAAAGAGATTTGCCTTAAAATTATAGATAAGAGTACTTCCATTTATGTCTATGACGAAGTGAATTATAGTAGAATAAAGAGAACACATAAAAAATCTACATAAACAGAAATTTATATATCAAGAGAATGACCAAAAAAAAGAGGGCTCAAGTGTCCAAGGCAGATCTTGAAGAGACGGAAACTTCAGGGAGGTGAATCAACATTCCGCAATATTTGTGAATCTTGCCAAAAGATGAGACAAAGGACAACATCTAAAAGGTAGAGAACAATGAGAACACATGGACACAGGAAGGGGAACATCACACTTAGGGGACTGTTGTGGGGTGGGGGGAGGGGGGAGGGATAGCATTGGGAGATATACCTAATGCTAGATGACGAGTTGGTGGGTGCAGCGCACCAGCATGGCACATGTATACATATGTAACTTATCTGCACATTGCGCACATGTACCATAAAACCTAAAGTATAATAATAATAATAATAATAATAATAAAAGAAAAAAAAAAAAAGCAAGGCAGATGGCCATAAAAAAAAAAATAAATAAATAAAAATAAAAAAATAAAAGGTAGAGAAATGTTGATAATCCCAAAGGTTGGAAAGACAAAAACTGGAGTTAGATCCATTTCTAATTCCTGAATTGTAGCTAGAATTTAGTGAGAATTCAGTGAGGTATCTGAGTCCATTCGAGCTGCTATAACAAAATACTATAAACTGGGGGGCTTATAAACAACAGAAATTTATTTCCCAAAATTCTGGAAGCTGAGAAGTCCAAGTTCATGGCACCTATAATGTTTGGTGTCAGATTAGGGCTCATTTTCTAGTTTATAGATGGTGTCTTCTAGTTGTGCTCTCATATAGTGGAAGGAGAAATGGCAGCTCTCTGAGGCCCCTTTAATAGGGGCACTGATCCAGTTCATGAGGGCTCTGAATTGGTAGGCTCTGAGGGCTATTTAATGGCCTCCCAAAAGCTTTACCTCCTAATATTGTCAAATTGGTGATTAGGTTTCAACATATGAATTTTTAGAGGACACAGACATTCAGACCATCTTAGGAGTGTAAGGAAGTCAGGTGCAAAACTCTACCCGTTTTTCACTTGAAACATTTTATACATTTGTGAACAATATTTTTTTTTTTAAAAAAAGACTAAAAACAAATGAACAAACAAAAATATCCAAACTATTAGCAAGGAATCTGCAAAAGTAAGGTGTGTAATTTTCCCATTATCACAGTGTTAAGAAGAGAAGTGCATCTAGCCCTTAAGACCTGGAGCAAACTGAAAATAGATTAAACTTAGGAAAAACCACTGCAATGAATACTCAAGTTAGCAAAGTATCTTTTTAAATTAAGGTAAGCTTTCACCAGTTTCTCTTAAGAGAGGATAGAGTGATTAGGGGACTGGTAAGTGTTTAAAAAACTATTTCTTTAAAAAAAGAAATATCTTGATTTGTAAGAGTTGTAGATTTACATGATGTAAACACTCCAATAAGGCTAATTTCAAGCTACTGACATGACATAACTGAACACAGATTTGTGAAGAAATTCACACATTTGGCATAAGTCAGTATGAGCTGATGCCAGTAAATTGAACAAAGTCTACCTTCTCCATAAGAAAACAACATCATAAAATGTGTAATATAAGTAATATAAATATAAATATAAAAATAAAAATATATTTTATATAATATAAATATAAAATGTGTAATATAAGTAACCTAAATGTCCTTCAACATGAAAGTGATCAGGAGATGTTCCATATCCACACAGTAAAATATTATAAATGATGGCATACCAATGCAATGGAATATTATTTGGCAAAGAAAATGAACTACTGATAGTCACAATGCATTTCAAGATAATTATACTGAGTAAGAGAAGTTAGACAAAAAAATACATACTGTATTATTCCATTTACATGAAACTCTAAAAATTGCAAACAAATCTATAGTAACAGGAAGCAGTTCATTGGTTGCCTTGCAAAGTTCAATATGGAGAAGGGTAGGTGGTAGGTATTACAAATATGTTTGAAGGATGGACCAGAAAATCGTTGTAAGGAACTTTTGTGAGATGATGTGAAACATATGGAGAAAACAGAGATAATGTATTTTAAATAGCTAAGTGTTTGTCGAAATGTATTAAATAGTAGACTTCAAAAGGGTGTATTTTATTTATGAGTACGTAAAGTATACCTCAGTAAAGTTGATTTCCAAGAAAAAAAGATAACTAACTAAAAGCAGGTGATTTATATGTTTTTGTTTTGTTTAGTCACTCAGTCTAAAAGTCAATTTGGTTAATCACCCAGCAGGAGTAGAATTTATAGAATACAAAATCATAAACCAGCTGGAAAATTTGATTTTTTATATGATTCCTAGAAATTCTATTTTTGCTTTTTTTCTATTCTCAAATTAAAAGCTCATTTTGTCATATTGGGACATGTCTCAAGACTGCTAACACAATAGGAATTTTATATATAATACCTTACTTACCACAGTTTTCCAATGTAATTGCATATACTTCAAATATGTGTTTTCTACTCTATTAAATAAATCTATGCCAGTAAGATTATTTTCTGATCTATAAATTGAATTAAAAAGCATACAGATGATTTTAAATCCAAAAAAGCCATACAACATGTTTGTTATATTTTAAAAACTCATTCAAGCTCTTAGAACACAGTTGTGCTGAACAGCTATCATTACAATAACTAATGATTTTTAGAATTTATTATGATTATTAAGTTGAGCATTTTACATATATCATTTAATCCTTGAAAATTTTTAATATCTATATTTAAATATGTTGTCCTGAAGCAAGCATAGGGTTCTTGAATCAGAGACAGACTATTATTAATATTTACAGCAATAACAGCATCAGTTACTGACACACCATTCTCCCTAATATGGGGTGATGTGGTGAAAGCCAGATGGTTACAACTATTCAAATAAACGGTTCTGTATGTACCACAGGAGAGGAATCCTAAAACTATGACTCTGGGCACTAATGTAGGCACCGCTACATACCCTCCTCTCAATAGGGAGAGAAACTTGATACACCTAATTTAAACAAATAATTTGGAATGTGGATGGTTAGTTCAGAGTTTGTCCCCTTTGGAAATATAAAAGCACAACTCTAGGAAAATAAACCCCTACATCTACCTGAAGTTCTTTCAGTCTATATACTGTTATCATTTAACTTACAAGGGCTGTTTTTTAACCCAAATACAAGCTTTCTTGGCTTAAAGCTCTATCTGTTCAGAGACATTAATATATTTACATGGCTTCCCCACAATCTTTTCTAAAATTCCAATTCCATTATGTTGATGAGAAAAATATCAATGAAGTGTTATTTTGTACAAGAATATGTATAAAGTAGATAATGCAGGACACAAATATGGTTGTATCTGGCTTCAGGGACAGCGCATACTCTCCACACTATACTACTTTTCTATTGCTACAATTTAGGATTAAACTTAGGAATGAAGGACTACAGATATTTTTATTATAATTTACCTTTTTTCCCATTATCCAAAAACAGCTATTTTTTGCATATGATTCAGAGATGTTTCTTCAGTAAACTATAACATCAGTTAAGCCAAGAGAATTAATGATAATATTTTGAGAAAATAAATAAATAATAATACTTGCACACTTCTTTTTTGTTGTTGTTTTCTGTTTGTTTGTTTGAGGCGGAGTCTCGCTCTGTTGCCCAGGCTGGAGTGCAGTGGTGCGATCTTGGCTCACTGCAAGCTCCGCCTCCCAGGTTCATGCCATTCTCCTGCCTCAGCCTCCCTAGTGGCTGGAAGTACAGGCACCCACCACCATGCCCGGCCAGAGACAGGGTTTCACCGTGTTAGCCAGGATGGTCTCGATCTCCTGACCTCATGATCCACCTGCCTCGGCCTCCCAAAGTGCTGGGATTACAGCAGTGAGCCACCACGCCCAGCCAATACTTGCACACTTCTATGACTTGTTTTACGATCTACAAAATATCTGTGTGACATACTTTGACTTATGCAATTATTTTCTTTAAAAAAAATTTCAAAAGGTCAAAAGCTGTGTATTCACTATATATTTTTTGAAATGCTTGTGTATTAGTCTGTTCTCATGCTGGTAATAAAGACACACCTGAGACTCAGAATTTATAAAGGAAAAGAGGTTTAATTGACTCCACAGTTCCACATGGGGAGGCTTCACAATCATGGTGGAAGGCAAAGGAGGAGCAAAATCACTTCTTACATGGCTGCAGGCAAGACAGCTTGTGCAAGGGAGCTCCCATTTGTAAAACTATCAGATCTCATGAGACTTATTCACTATCATGAGAACAGCATGGGAGAGAACTTGCCCCCATGATTCAATTACTTCTTATCAGGTTCATCTCACAAGAAGTGGGAATTATGGGAGCTTCAATTCAAGATGAGATTTGGATGGGGTCTCAGCCAAACCATAACAGCTTGTAAACATGTACAACACATATAAACAGATAATCATGATTACCATTTTTTTTCATACTTTGCTGGGCAGCATCATTTTGTTCATTATTAATTATGTTTAATTTAAAAATAATAAAAACCTATTTACAAAACAAGAGCAACTTTTTCTCACTTCAGTTTTAGATAAATTACATTAAAAGGCTAAGGTCAAAACTGTTAGTCATTATTGCTGTGTTTTTATATTTTTAATTTATTAATTATTTTATTTATATTCAATTTAATTTTAGTGTAAAAATTTGAAGAGTTAACTCTACGTATACTTCCTCATTGCTGTTGCTTTTTGGAAAACAACATTTTTGGTGAAATTATTTTTTTAATTTGCAGTTTTAAGTTTTTAACTAAAAACCTCGTTATGATGTGTTTATATTAATGGTAAAGCTAAAGTAAAATTAAAATATTCCTTTTGAAATTATCAAGGAGTAAAAGGATGTATTCAAAGTTCATCATTTCTAATTGCCTCATTTAGACCCTAAAACATATGTATTTATTAATTTAAAAACTTTTATTATACTAATTCTCTGGCTATATAGGTGATTATATCTATGAAGCTATTACCAGTTTCCAGTATCATATTATATCACATAGTCATTTTACATATCATATAATAATCCAAAGGTAAATTTTTTAATTGAAATTTTTTATTATTTAGTTTGGGTTCTTTCTTTTTCTATGTGCAATTACTTTTAACTCTATTTTGCCTGTCCTAATGAGAACAACAAGAATTCCAAAAGAAAGAGTAAGCCAATCCTATGGGAGAAAAATCATCTTTTGAAAATTGCTTCCCTAGAAGAAATGTGCACCTTACAAAGGAGCTATTTCAGGAAGTTTGGCCTATAGTTCTGGACACACACACAAAATGTAAAACTTAGCAAGTAAACAATAACACGTCTTTCAAGACCTCAAGACCTCAGAAATAGCATTGTAAATAAAAGTGGCTAAGTTTTACAAACCACTTAACTAGGCACTAACCACTGTGCTAAAACCTCCATAGACAATTTCATTTCATCTTTACAATGCCTTGCACTATAGATGTTTGGAAATAGACTACTAACTAAAAAATGCTCATATGGAGAAATTCAAAGTAATTAAATTGAAAGAACAGACCCTAGAACTACATGTTTTAATTTTCAGCATGGCAATTGATTAGTGTTAATGTTTATAAGAAAAACATTGCATAAATATGTTAAAATTAATATTGTTAAAGTAGTCTAAATATATTCTTTGAGAATTTAGGCCAAACATCTTATTGGAAACAGATTATAAAATGTATTTCAAGTTAAGAAATAAAAACTCAAAGATGATAATTTGTAATAAGTGATATACACCTATTCATAAAGATATTTCCCAAAAACTTTATAATTCTTATTTTAAAATCAAATGCCTTTTACATCTCACTAAGATATTTTTTATTCTTAATCACTAGATGGTCAAATTTTCAGATTTAGAAAAATGTATTTTGCAAGTATGTGCAAATTGACCTAGAAAGTTGTGTCAGAAAAATCAGTGGAAGCTGTGAGAAGGATCCAGATTTCTCAAATATGATAGTATTATTCATAAACATCATATGGTTCTAAGAAATTGGATTTACATGAAAGACCTGCAGGGGTTTTACAAATTCATATGTGCTTAGAATTAGACACAGAAAATCATTACTTTATCGAAGGACCAAAGAACTTCAAAATCAAATTAAGCGATATAGAAAACTGAACTATTGATGTATATAACTTGGTTGATAAATAACCGGCTAGGGCATAACTTAATATAAGACTTTGGACTACAGAACCATCAATTTTGTGTTATGAAGCCATTGATATAGAATTAAAAAAAATAGATTCAGTTATTCAATCAGAATAGTCTAAAGAATCCAGGCAGTGGCACATAGATTTTTAGGCGACCTTGATTGATATTCTCCAATCTCAAATTATTTGGAATGATGTAATTACTATCTTAGTGTGCTAATGCCTTGTCCATGACGCACGAGATCTACAGCCAAAGATAGAAACGTTTGAGTCACAACTCCTTGATAATACTGTGTAAAGAAACCTTCATGCCTTCAATAAATTTAATTTTAAAATGTTGATGGTGTATACTCTTTTGTTACTATTAATTTCACTTAACAACCAAAGGAACTTAATGCCCAAACAAAAATATATGCACAAGAATATCCACAACAGTATTACTAATAATGGGCAAAAACTAGAAGTAATCCAAATCTCCACCCTTACATAAATGAAGGGAAAAAATTGTGGTAAGTCCATGTAAGTTACTCAGAGAAATAAGAATGAAAGCTAACAGACAATATCTTACAGCATTATTGTAGATTTGCTTTTTTTGGTAGAAATTTAATAATTTACAGTATACACTGACATATTTAAGAGACTAAGTTTCATAATATTTAAATATTTAATTTATAATATTTACTGGATTAATTACTTGAGAAAGATTATAATTGAAATATATAAAAATGAGACTAAACACGTAAACTATATAAAGATTGTCAAAAATATCTGAAAGTATATGAATGTTTTAATTAGTCTATACATTTATCAAAGGTTTACTAAAAAGTTATTGGTAAAGTTGTTAATTTTAATGACATAGAATAAGTTTAATACTTCTAAGTTTTAAAATGTGTAACTTCAGTAAGCTGAAAATTAATTAAACAAAGTAAACTTTTCATTGCTTATTTCTGTGAGCAAGTCTGCCCTCCAGGACATCAGAACAAACAAACAAATTAAAAAAAAAAAATCCCTCTTACATAGAACAGCAACCAATAAGACAAATTCAGATTTAAGATCATCAGAGATCACATTCTAATAGTCTCATGAATTATAAGAGTTCATAGAAGAACACATTATCCTGAAATATTACTTAGGGAGTGATAGGTCTTCAGAGTCCTACCTCTTCTAACTTTTTGTGGCATTTGTAAATTATGTTCATAAATGCACAAATAATGATGCTTCCTTATTGCATACGTTCTGTTTAGTGTAACAATTTTTAAAGTACATACAGCTTGTAATTTGCTCTGTTTTACAGTTATATACTGAGATTTCTTTTTCATAGTATCCTTTTATTCCCTCCAGTTTCTTTCTCTCCTTTTTCTACTCATTTATGTGATACACTAAATAAATATTTATCCAAGAGGATAGTCTACTTATCTTAATTATTATTACTCTAAAAAAATTTCAAAAGGCACATGCTGCACCATAATAATGGTAATGATAAAGTAAATGTAATTATTCACCTAGCTGCATCCTTAAAAGGAAGTTACGAAGGAGGAGGAGAGTGTCTGAAAGATATACTGAGATCATTATCAGTATGTTTCTATATGTTTTTGCATACTTTCCACCTCCAAGTTTTATAATTTCATAATACTCCATTGTGAGAATGAGTTTCTATATTCTCCAGACAAAAAGTTGTTTTTGTTAGCAATTATAATAAAATGTAAAAAAAGAAGATGCTTTTAAACTGAATTGCTTCAACATTCCTAAAGCTCCCTGGACTCCTGTTAACATATCTTATTCTTAGTGTCTGTAGTAAAAGCACATTTCTCCCTTTTTTAATACATTTCTAAATTTTTATTACTACCTTCTACACAATTAAATCACAAAGTAAGCAAAGCCAATTGAATGGTGGCTGAACAGCCATCACTTCTACACAGCATTAAAAACTGAAAATGAACACAATTTAGCTTTACTAGCTAATTTAGTCAGGTATCACCCTACGGCATCAACACCATTTATCACTATCACTGCAGCCTGGCATGTAGGCCCTATCATCAGTAGCTTTCACAAAGCAAATTAAGAACTTTTTAACGTTGTCTTTGCTCAGGAAAGAAAAACAAACATTTAATATTCTTTACATATCAGCAATTTGTGGTCAACTCCAGTGTCATATTAACCTTAACATTTGGAAGTTAGAAGTAATCCAAAAATTTGCTTCAGTATATAATACATCTGTTTTTCAGATTCCTACAAAACATAAAAATTATAGCTTATAAAGGCCGGGTGCCTTGGTTCACGCCTGTAACACTAGAACTTTGGGAGGCCGAGGCAGGCGGATTGCCTGAGCTGAGGAGTTCCAGACCAGCCTGGGCAACAAGGTGAAACCCTCTCTCTACTAAAATACAAAAGAAATTAGCCAGGCGTGGCAGTGTATGCCTGTAGTCCCAGCTACTTGGGAGGCTGAGGCAGGAGAATTGCTTGAGCCCCGGAGGCAGAGGTTGCAGGGAGCCAAGATCACGTCACTGCATTCCAGCCTGGGCAACAGAGCAAGACTCCATCTCTACCAAAAAAAAAAAAAAAAAAAAAAAAAAAATTATAGCCTTCAAAAAGTTACATATGTAGAAAAATAATTGAATTTTGTTCTGTGTAGACTCAAACTACTGCCATTCTTACATATTTAATGTAATATTCTTTATTTATTTGTTATCCTTTCAACATATTTTATTCCTATAAGATTGTGTGCTGAATTCAGAAAATTGCATTCATTTTTTATATGGCATAAACACTATGCATTGGAGTTAGCAACTGAAAACTCAATCTGGTCTCTCAGTTAAGATTTCATAGCAAACTTGGAATGAGTAGAGGGAATTATTGATTTTTACCAACCATTTACAATAATCATAGAGTTGCATGATTAAAGCCAAGTTTGGAAAAATGAAATTGTCTGGTTTTGTGTTTTTACTTTTCAACAAGTGCCGTGACCAGCTCATTCGGGAAGACCCTAACCCAGCGGTGTTAGAGGAATTAAAGACACACCCACAGAAATATAGAGGTGTGAAGTGGGAAATCAGGGGTCTCACAGCATTCAGAGCTGAAAGCCCCGAACAGAGATTTACCCAGGTATTTATTAACAGCAAGCCAGTCATCAGCATTGTTTCTATAGATATTAGATTAACTAAAAGTATCCCTTATGGGAAATGGGATTAACTAAAAGTATCCCTTATGGGAAACAAAGGGATGGGCCGAAATAAAGGGATGGGTTTGGCTAACTATCTGCAGCAGGAGCATGTCCTTGAGGCACAGATAGGTCATGCTATTGTTTGTGATTTAAGAATGCCTTTAAGTGGTTTTCCGCCCTGGGAGGGCCAGGTGTTCCTTGCCCTCATTCCAGTAAACCTGCAACCTTCCAGCGTGGGCATTAGGTCCATCATGAACATGTCACAGTGCTGCAGAGATTTTGTTTATGACCAGTTTGGGGGCCAGTTTATGGCCGGATTTTGGGGGGCCTTTTCCCAACAACAATGAAATTGAAAGAAGAATTTAGAGACTTGCCTAAAGTTGGTGATGGATTTTAATTACATAGCTCTGGCTTGGGGCTCCTGATTTAATATTTATTCAATAATAAAGCTTATAAAATAATATCTCGACTACCTCAAAAACCCTTTGACATTATCAAAGTCAGGAGTTGGTCTGCCTCAAAACTATAGAAAATGGAAAACTTCAAAGGCAAATATCAAAAGTTTTCATATGAGCATTATCTGGAAAAATTACATTTAGCCAACTAGATTAAACCCTTATCAGCTTCCTTAATGTAGAGACTGATGTTAGTGGTTGTAGTCAACAGGCCTCTAGACTGTTGGTACCATTTACAAAGACATGGCTAATGAAAATGGGATGCACCCAACTCTGGCCCTATTTTATTCATTTGACTTACCTAACTCCATTGTTCTGATTGCATGTTCATTCAACATAACTTTGGCTTGCCCTGGGTCTATGGGCAAAAAGAGGATAAAAGGGAAAATATTCTAGGCATTCAGTCTTCTGGTGACTAATTTTCTTTTCTTTTTTTTTTTTTTTTTTGAGACGGAGTCTCACTGTGTCACCAGGCTGGAGTGCAGTGGCACGGTCTCAGCTCACTGCACAACCTCTATCTCCCCCTCTCAGGTTCAAGTGATTCTCCTGCCTCAGCCTCCCAAGTATCTGGGACTACAGCTGTACCCCACCACACCCAGCTATTTTTTGTATTTTTAGTAGAGATGAGGGTTTCACCATGTAGGTCAGGATGGTCTCAATCCCTTGACCTCGTGATCCTCCTGCCTCAGCCTTCCAAAGTGCTGGGATTACAGGCGTGAGCCACTGTGTCTGGCCGGTGACTAATTTTCATTACAAACAAATAGTGTATTATGTGATCTAATACACTATTTTATATATTAATTTTTGAAATACTCCTCTGAGTTTACCAAGTTGGATTAGTCCTTCCACAAGCACTGTCAAATCACATGGCGCATTCCCTAACACAGCCTCTCCTGCATTGTATAATATTATAATGTTTACTTATCTCTCACCTGCACTAAACTATATGTTCCTTTAGTACACAAATATATCATATTTGTTGCTTTATTACCAGTATGTAAAACATGGTGATATGTCTAGCTGATGGCCTGGCACATAATACTTTTTTATGAAATATTTTAAATGAATGAAAGGCTTATTCACTGAATTCTAGATTCTAGAGGTATGAAGTTTCCAGAACAGTAATATCAAATAGCCAAATCCCAGGTTAATTTTTTTTAGCATAGAAATTTTGGCATGCTACCAACAACATATAAACATTCATATAATAATTAATATTTTCACCCTTCGATTCACAGACCCATGAATCTTGGTGATGGGTGACGTATCACTTTATATACAATGCTGATTTAGCTCATGTATCACAGCCTAGAGAACATTGCCTCAGTTTTGCAAGTGTTTGTAGCCTAGATACAACTATAAGTAAAAATTCAAAAGGCCATTGCACTGTTTAGAAAATCCAGCTGCTTCAAGAAAGTGGTGAACATGTACATTTAGTGAATTCCATGGACTTGGGCTTATTGCCAAAATTCATTTACTAGAAAATTATTTGCTTGGTCAAGAGTGATACTGTGTGTAATTCCAATAGGATGAATACAGCATTTTTTAACTCCATGAATAGTTGTAGTGGCAGAAGAATTTCAGATAGGGAGGCAGTCCAGAATTCTATCCATATCCAGAATAAGTGTCTACCCCAGTGAGAAAAAAATATTGCCTATTACACCAGTTAAATCCCAGGGAACTGTGCCTTACTAGGGGCAAAGTATTGGTTTCTGCTGTGTGCATATTGACACTCAACAGTGGCTATAACCAGTTCTGCCCTGATCCCATGCATAACCACCATCATTTCCCCCATGGTCACTTTGTTCATAAGCCAATTAGGCAATAGTGGTATTGGCTGGGAACAGCGTAACTGATATGCACCTTATTTTTCCCCATACTACCCACAACTATCTGACATACAATATTTATTCTCTACTGGTGTTTATTGCCTGTTTCTTCACACTAAAATTCAAACTCCATTGAGGATAGGATTTTTTTTTTACTATATTGCCCACTGCTGTATTCCCAAGATATAAAACAGATTTTAAAATCTTATGTATATACTCAAAAATCTTTTTAAGCAAAAAATAATTAAATTTTATAAATAACATTGTATCATTACTATTTTTATCCCTAAGCTAGATAAGGTGCCAAGTGCTACTTTTCTATTAAGGGATAGAGCTCATATTCACACCCTATTTGCCTGATTTACAAATTGTATTTTTAACCAGTATAGTTACACTACAACAATATAGTATATTACTTCTTTTACTTGAAATATTGGATTTTTGATCAAGTAGAACAGTATCAGAAAGAGCTTTATGTTTTGAAATGTTAGTATAATACAATCAAAGTCCTGAGTGGACTAAAAATTGTGACCACTTTTGGTATCATAAGCACTTTAAGAAAAGATGATGCCTATACTGTCGATCCATCTGTGGACTAGTCCACAGTCTGACATTAAAGAGACAAAATTTGTATTTCAAGACTTAACAAGGCTGGAAAATAGTAGTTAAATACTCAATACTGTCGGTTAGAGCTCCCATATATCTACTCCCCAGTAGTGGAGGTAAAGCACAATCGGGCAGTTAAAAAAATAATGCAATTATGCAATCCAGCCACTAGTCGGTTTAGTGTAATTGGATTAAGATGAGGAATTTCTTCTGTGGAGAATGGTATTATCTGAAACCTTTATAATTTCTTTGACATTGTCTTATATTAAATCAGAAATCAACAGAATATTAAAAAATAGGTAAGGAAAAGAATATAAGCAAGAGAAGGCAAACACAGGAATGTCCAAGTTATTACTGTTCTCCTATACAGACTATAAAGAACTCTAATTAACATATCTAAATCAATAGGTATAGATGAGAGTAATTTTTCAAAAGGACAGCAAACTGTAAAAAGAATGAGTTGTAAATTCTATTTCTCACAAATGCATTTAACTAAAATTAATAGGTCAATATATGATATTAAGCAAATTGGACAAGAAATAAGATTCATAGAATAGAAGATAGAGTATTAGGAAATATTCAAGCTGAAGCACATACATGAAACGGTTGGCAAATACAATAGGGAACTGAAGAGAAAGTAATCATGGCAGAAACAATAGCCAAAGACTTATTGGCTAAGAATTTTATTTTACTGACAAAATCACTTCAATTTACATATTCAAAAAGCATTATGGAATTGAAGCAGGATAAATTCAAGGAAAATCACATTTACTTTAGAACACTTGTAATTATATCTTCTTTATCTTTGAAATTTGTGTGGATATTTTGAAGGTTAAATAAGCCTCATGTCTTCTTTACAACCCAGAATTGCTTTCCTCAAGGCCCAGGGACCAATTCACTGATGTGTAATCATTGGAAAGATAGTGCTCCTATCACCCAGTGTCCACGGAAGAATAGAAATCTAACTACACTAGGGTGCTTGGATCCAAAACTAGTTCCCATTATAAAGATGTGAGAGTTTTGTTTTTCCTTGGGTAAAGTCAATTAGCCAAAAACAGATGGCCACCTCAATTTCCAGGTGAATCCAGGACCAGGATAAACTATGTTTTGACAAATGGTGTTTTAAAGACTTCTTTCTTGAGGATCAATTATTGCCCATCTTGCGAACATATTTGTCATTTCCTGTTTCCGCATGTCTACATAAAAGAGAGTAATTTCTTTCTGTCTTTGAAATGTCTGAGTATATTGTGATGCACATCACATTCTGATTTAATGCTAATTTAATAATCATATTTCTCCAACTGCACTACACATATACACACACAAACACACATGCACACACATGCACTTGTACACATACATGGGGACTTCAAAAAGTTCATAGAAAAACTGAATTAAAAAGTAAATAAAAATATAAAAAGATAAATACAAAAATATAGACTTTATTCCTTAACATAAGCTCCATCATTTTCTAGACACTTTGGTAAGCAATGATACCAGGCATTTAGTTAATGCCGCAATAAACATACGTGTGCATGTGTCTTTATAGCAGCATGATTTATAGTCCTTTGGGTATATACCCAGTAATGGGATGGCTGGGTCGAATGGAATTTCTAGTTCTAGATCCCTGAGGATTCGCCACACTGACTTCCACAAGGGTTGAACTAGTTTACAGTCCCACCAACAGTGTAAAAGTGTTCCTATTTTTCCACATCCTCTCCAGCACCTGTTGTTTCCTGACTTTTTAATGATTGCCATTTTAACTGGTGTGAGATGGTATCTCATTGTGGTTTTGATTTGCATTTCTCTGATGGCCAGTGATGGTGAGCATTTTTTCATGTGTTTTTTGGCTGCATAAATGTCTTCTTTTGAGAAGTGTCTGTTCATGTCCTTCGCCCACTTTTTGATGGGGTTGTTTGTTTTTTTCTTGTAAATTTGTTGGAGTTCATTGTAGATTCTGGATATTAGCCCTTTGTCAGATGAGTAGGTTGCAAAAATTTTCTCCAATTTTGTAGGTTGCCTGTTCACTCTGATGGTAGTTTCTTTTGCTGTGCAGAAGCTCTTTAGTTTAATTAGATCCCATTTGTCAATTTTGGCTTTTGTTGCCATTGCTTTTGGTGTTTTAGACATGAAGTCCTTGCCCATGCCTATGTCCTGAATGGTAATGCCTAGGTTTTCTTCTAGGGTTTTTATGGTTTTAGGTCTAACTACCTTCTAACACAGGGCATGTTTTCTCCAACTGACTTCTTGTGACATTCCTTCAACTTTTGAGATAGTGTTGACATTCCTCTGTCTGCTGATATCTCCTTATTGAGATGATAGCTCTCTTGAGCAATACCTTTTATGAGAATGCAAACCCAGCTAACTTCTATTGCATATAATTGAAGCATGAGACTTATGCACCCTTGTCCCATTGCCTTAAAATGCAACTGGTACTGCTGCTACCTTCTTTCTCTTTTCCTTACTATTTGGGGCTATTCAAGACAGCCTCTGCTTTCAGCCTAATCAGTGAGGTACCACTCTCTATAATCTATAACCCAATCTCAGGGGGCTCTAAGTGAATTATCCTAAGAATCTTTCCCACTGTCCATTCCAATAGCTACATGTTACATTGTATGAGCCTAAATATTTCTTCAGTTCTTTCAATATTTATCTTGACAGTGTGATGTTTATTTCACCTCTTGTAAACCATCAGAATCTCTATCACTGCTCCATTTGAGAACCTTCCTAATTGACTTGAATTTTATAAAATGCAATCCTTTTCTATATTTTATAATTGAGGGGAAAACCCCACCAGAATAGTTATGGGATATATAATTATCTTTTAAAAGGCTCCTCTTTTGTTGAATGGTTAGTCTTATCTCATATAGGCTATTGAGATTGCTCATTGCTGGACCATGTGGCTAAGTCTTAATAAGCCCTTCGAGTATGTGATTATATTTATTTTTTGAATATGAAGACATGTATCATTAATCATCTTTGACTTTGAGAAATTATCTAAAATACTTAGAGAATGGTAAAAGTCCCATTTTACACTCCATTCCATTGGAAGAAATATAATACGGTCAAAAAGTGTCAATTACAATGTACCCATTGATCACCAGGTACATCCACCTAGGGAGAGAACTAGACAGTGAAAATGTCCTGCCTTTCAACAGGATGTAGCAAATAGGGGAAGATGGGCCTTGATGTCACACTATTTTTGTGTGTATAATTTTTCTTTTTCTCTCCTCATATATATATCTATGTATGTGCATGGTGTGTATACAGTTATGTATGTGTGTGTATATATATACACACATACATAATTATTAGATAATATCTGTAAATACTGCTAACTTAACATCAAAGTTTAATACTCATAAATTGATTTTCTCTCAAAAATTTAACACTATTGATTGAGTTTTTAAGAACTTCTGTTATTCTGAACAACGTTCAACCAAAATGTTTGCAACTCCTCCTTCCTGTTAGTTGTTGAGATTAAGTAGAAAGTGAGATGACTTTTCAAATATTCATTTTATTTGTCACTTAAAGTAGTAAAATGACACAGATTGCAGTAACAGTGACATGATGTCCTCATCAAATTACAGTCATTTTCAATGTTTTTTTTTCTGTGTATATTCTCGTAGAATTTTCATAAACAGATAATGGGCATTCACAGTATTATAAAACCAAATGGTAATTGTTTTCAGTTTGTGTAAAGGATAATCATCAGATATAGATCCTGACCACAGCCTTAACAACGTGACAGCTCAGTTCTTCTAACCTCAGTTTCTTTATCTACCCTTGCTTCCTCTTTGTGCTGTTACCACTGAGAATTCAGGTTGCATATACGGCCATGCTTGGAAAATTGAAGAATGCTATGTGAAGGAGAGACATGAGCCATTTAAAAATGTAAGATATATAATTTCTTTTAGCATTTTATGTTTTTCCAAAAAGCATTTATTTTTACCTGGAGTTATCATACACTTTATATTCTTTTGTCATCATACTATACATTTTATTTCTAACGTACTGCATTTTTCCAGTGTTTTACATACAGTAGGCAAAAGTGAGAATGTAGCTCAGTTTCTTTATAAAAATATTTTTCATTATTTCCTGTCTCCTTCAACGATTCTCTTAATTTTAAAATTTTAGTTTTTTTTTCCTTTCCTACTTTTATACAGATGATGTAGCAATTGATTTTTCTATTTGCTGAAGAATAAAGATTAGTGGCCAAAAGTCAGAAGGTTAAGAGATGAAAGGAGATAACTGAATTTAGTCTGGAATCTATTGTGTATACACACAAACACACACACACACACACACAGAATATTTCTATGCTAAAAGGATCTTACGCATCTCTCCAAATTGTTAATATATATGAAATGTATAATAGTAAATCTTATATAATATCTTAATCTTTTTGAAAATTCCTTACTTTTGCACCATCTTCTTCGTTTTAATAGCATGCGATGCAACGTCTTTTACCATTTCTATCCCCAAAGCTTGTTTCAGTGAATTCACATTATATTTTATTTTGTTAAATTTCATCTCACTCTGAGCTTAAGGTTCCTATACAGAAATTTAGTTTGCAACTGTTATATTTCAATTTTGCTACTATAAACCATAAAGGTTAAAAAGAATAGCTGAGTCTTTATTTTATGGTTTCATGCTCCCAAGTGATGCTCTTAGAAGTTCTGAGCTGTTTAGATTTCACAGGTTGTTAGCACCATCATGAGAGCCCCTGCCGTTGGCTGCATCAAAGAGACATTTAATTAGTCAGAGATATTGAGGTTTTAAAACTGTCTAGTGCACATGTCTATAACCACTTGGAATGATTTCTTAGAGCAGGTATTTCTTCTGTAGATGAATATAACAAATATGGACACATAATTCATTGTACAAATAGATAAAATGTCATTGAAAATAATTGATTATTCCTTCCATAGAAAGCCCAATGTGATATATTTACAGGTTTTCTATGGAAGTATCATACATCACTTTGGATTTTCTCTAACATTGTGAAGTTTATATTGTCTGCTGGAAGATATATCAATCTTAGCAATCACTCTCTTTGCCTCTGGAAATAATCTCATCATTTTATGTCTACTAGACTTATTTTGCAGTGACTTCTCAGCCCACACTTTCTTTCTTTTTTTTTTTTTTGTTAATTTTACTTTAAGTTCTGGGATACATGTGCAGAAGGTGCAGGTTTGTTACATAGGCATACACGTGCCATGATGGTTTGCTCTACCTATCAACCCATCATCTAGGTTTTAAGCCCCACATGCATGAAGTATTTGTTCTAATGCTACCCCTCCCCTTGCCTCCCACGCTTCAACAGGCCCCAGTATGTGTTGCTCCCCTCCCTGTGTCCATGTGTTCTCATTGTTCAACTTCCACTTATGAGTGAGAACATGTGGTATTTGGATTTCTGTTCCAGTGTTAGTTTGCTGAGGGTGATGGTTTCCAGCTTCATCCATGTCCCTGCAAAGGACATGAACTCATTCTTTTGCTGGCTGCATAATATTCCATGGTGTATATGTACCACATTTTCCTTTTCCAGTCTATCAGTGATGGGCATTTGGGTTGGTTCTATGTCTTTGCTATTACAATAGTGCTGCAATAAACATATGTATGCATGTGTCTTTATAGTAGAATTATTTATATTCCTTTGGGTATATACTCAGTAACGGGATTGTCAGGTCAAATGGTTCTAGATCCCTGAGGAATCAACACACTGTCCTCCAAAATATTTGAACCAATCTACATTCCCACCAACAGTGCAAAAGTGTTCCAGTTTCTCCACAGCCTCGCCAGCATCTATTGTTTCTAGACTTTTTAATAATCGCCATTCTGATGGGTATGAGATGGTATCTCATTATGGTTTGGATTTGCATTTCTCTAATGATCAATGAAGATTAGCTGTTTTCATGTTTGTTGGCCACATAAATGCCTTCTTTTGAGAAGTGTCTGTTCATATCCTTTGCCCACTTTTTGATGGGGTTTTTTTTTTTCTTGTAAATTTGTTTAGGTTTCTTGTAGATTCTGGATATTAGACGTTTGTCAGATGGGTAGATTGCAAAAATGTACTCCCATTCGGCAGGTTGTCTATTCACTCTGATGTGTTTCTTTTGCTGTGCAGAAGCTCTTTAGTTTAATTACATCCCATTTGTCAATTTTGGCTTTTGTTGCAATTGCTTTTGGTGTTTTCGTCATGAAGTCTTTGCCCATGCCTGAATGGTATTGCCTAGGTTTTCTTCTAGGGTTTTTAATGAAATCATGCTAGAGAAATAAAGTTTTCAGATAGGCAAAGAGGAAGTCAAATTGTCTCTGTTTGCAGATGACATGATTCTATATTTAGAAAACCCCATCATCTCAGCCCAAAAACTCCTTAAGCTTTTAAGCAAATTCAGCAAAGTCTCAGGATAAAAATCAATGTGCAAAAAATCACAAGCATTCATACACACCAACAATAGACAAGCAGAGAACCAAATCCTGAATGAACTCCCATTCACAATTGCTTCAAAGAGAATAAAATACCTAGGGATACAGCTAACAAGGGTTGTGAAGGCCCTCTTCAAGAAGAACAACAAACTGCTGCTCAGGAAATAAGAGAGGACACAAACATATGGAAAAACATTCCACCCCCTGGATAGGAAGAATTATTATCACAAAAATGGCCATACTGCCCAAAGTAATTTATAGATTCAATGTTATTCCCATCAAACTACCAATGACATTTTTCACAGAATTAAAAAAAAAACTACTTTAAACTTCATATGGAACCAAAAAGGAGCCTGTATAGCCAATAGAATCCTAATCAAAAAGAACAAAGCTGGAAGCATCACACTACCTGACTGCAAACTATACTACAAGTCCACAGTAACAAAAATGGCATGGTACTGGTACCAAAATAGACATAGATTAATGAAACAGAACAGAGACCTCAGAAATAACACCACACATCTACAACCATCTGATCTTCGAAAAACCTGACAAAAACAAGCAATGGAGAAAGGATTCCCTATTTATTAAATGGGGTTGGGAAAACTGGCTAACCATATACAGAAAACTGAAACTGGACCCCTTCCTTACACCTTGTACAAAAATGAACCCGAGATGGATTGAAGACCCACTTAAATGTAAAACTCACACTTTCCAAGCTTTTAAAAAAACTCTTTGTCCTAAGAACACCTGTTTCTACCTTGGAAGTAGGTCTGTACTATGAGATTTACCCCATCTCACAGCCGAAATTTTTAGACACATGGTTAATGTTAGATCAATCCTAAACTTATTCCATAAATTTGGAGTTGGGACAGCAATTTCAGTATTTCTCTAGTATACACTTAAACTGATAAGTGTGACAAAGTTGGGCTGAGATAGTTACTTGCCTGTTAGCTTGTTAAAATCCAAAATAATCCATGTGTCAAGGGAAAAAAATGAAATACATGTCTGGAGAAAGGCAAAGCAAAGAGATCAGTGTGGCCCAAAACTAATAGAGGGCAACCTCATTTGCTAATTCAAGTTCCTGATTTCTGTTCCTAATGAGGCTTACCTCTGATTCCTGCCATCATATTTCATGTGGATAAAATAATATGCTGAAAATAAATTTCCTCTCCCTACCACCCCTTGCTTAAGATAATTGGAATGGATTTCTAATATTTTCACCAAAAAGAGCTTTGACTATGATCATGGCTAAGGATGGAATAATCGGTTTGTTAATCAAGGTCAATATCAGAGAGAACAGAGTACTTGTAATAAAAAGGTCATGGTTTACCTAGAATTACAGAATATTAGATTTGAAGTGGATCTCAGGGATCATTTATTGAAGCTATCTCATTTTCTATCTTTCCACCCACCAATAAGGAAACTAAATCACAGAAGTACTAAATTAATTTTATTTTCTTCTTTGTAGAGTTACAATTGATTTCACTCTGGCTACAGATCAGTATTAACAATTTTTATTGAGTAAAGTATAATATTGACTTCCTTGAAAACCAATAATAATAATGTTTTATCTTGGCTACACAGGTAATTTACAGTTTGACTTCATACAGATTATTTATCTCCTTTGAATCATCATGTCTTGCTTATAAAATGAGAGTATTAAAATTGTTTCAAGAATGGAGGGTGTTACGATGAAGGCTGAATGAAGACTGTTTGTCACCGGGTAATGTATAACATGATGACACAGAAATGATCATCAGGAATTACAGAGGACAAGTAGAAATAAGAATTTTTGAGTCCTCACAGCAGTTCCACAAGGAAAGAGAAACACAATAAGAACTCAGTTTGAACCTCAGCTAGATCAAACTGTATAAAAATAAACGTGCTTATGCTACGGGTACTAGAAGGAAAATAGCAGGCTAGCAAGATATATCTGTAAGGAATTGAATATATATTATATATTACATTATTTACATAATTTTTAAAAACATTTCTCCATATGCCACCTTAAATCTTTAAATTCTTGCACCCATTGGTTTCAACAGAGCTCATGGCAAATGCTACCGTTTTTCTTCAAATGAAAATTGCAAAAAGAAAAGAAATGAAAGTTATAACGACAGGAAATTTTTAAAAAGGAAGAAAACAAAATTAGAAAGCAAGAGTTGCTATTAGCATTTTTATTGTGTTATCCATAAGGGAGGGGCAACTAAAAGAATAAGATCATCTGTGGCTGTCACTTTCAATCTTTAGGGTGTTAGCCCATATACAAGCCAGTTCTGTGTTGATTTCCACTAGATCCACACAAGACATTCATAGTTCTTCGTGACTGCCTTTGAGCAATAACATGTCCGAGGAATATTTCTTCCTCAGGCATGAGAAATCTGGAAATCAGATAATTAATACTGCCTGGGAAAAGACGACTCTTGACAAATGCAGGATGGGAGCAAAAGGATGAACACTTAGTTTTGTTTCCCTGGAAGACAGCTCTAAGAGCCATTGCATAAGGCTCATCAAAGAGTCCTAGGGAGATGGGTTTGATGGTGTGCACCTGCAGACCCATCACTCCAGAGGCTGAGCTGGAAGAATTGCTTGATCTCAGAAATTTGAGTCCAACCTGGACAACATAGTCAGACAACATCTCTTACAAAAAAAAAAAAAAAAAAGTGAATAACTGTGGCCAATTTAACAATTCACCTTTTGATTGCCTTTCCCTCCTCTTTGTCACTGCCTTTATACCTCACATGGGCATATAAGGTAACTTCTAAATAAACTCTTTTCAGTAGCGGCTGTCATAGTTTTGACTTGCAGGAAAACCCAGACTGAGAAAGTTAGTACATAGAAATATGCCTAGAATGCAAGCCTTTGCAATAATATTTTAGAGCTAGAATACACATCCATCAGATGAAAATAATGACCCCATTGCTAATTATAATAGAAATGGAAAAAAACCCCAATCCCAACACCATTGCAATTACCAGAAATCCCACCTTGTGGGTGGGGATAATGTATATGTATAGGTGAAGAGTAGGTTACTAGGTAGTTATGAGGTTGTGATACTTAAAGAATTTTAAGAAATACTACAAGAATTGTTGGCTGGGTGTGGTGGCTCACACCTGTAATCTCAGCAATTTGGAAGGCCAAGGCAGGAGGATTACTTTGGCTCAGGAGTCTGAGACCAGCCTGAGCAACATAGGGGGGCCCCATCTCTACAAATGATACCAAAAACAAATTAGCTGGGCATGGTGAAGCAAGCAAGAGGTCCCAGTTACTTAGGAGGCTGAAGCAGGAGGATATCTTGAGCCTGGGAGGTCAAAGCTACAGTGAGCTATGATCATGCCACTGAATTCCAACCCAGGTGACATAGTGAGGACATGTCTCAGAAATAAAGAACTTTTTAATTAGAAGCCTTTGTAATTAACAATTTAGTAAGTTTTAGAAGAGAAAATTATAAGTTCAGATCAGCCAACTATCATCTCAAGGCCTGCCGTGAAACATACAAGACTCACATAGAAACATTTAGGAATATTCATCTGGAAAATTGGAGCCAAGGTCTAATTGTAAAAGCAGAAGGATGTAAAGAATGCTAGAATTACAGCTTTGTCAGATTATTTATGTCATATGTAGGACTTGGACATTTTTAAAAGTAGGATGCCAAGAACTGGGATTAGGTGGAGAGTTTGGTGGGCCTCTGTAATTCTCAACACCTACCACTAAGAAAGAGAGCACACTGTAAGACCCATACAGATTGGAGGCACCGTATTTCATACCTGGAAATACATTTCTGATATATTATTAGAGTAGTCTGCAGACTTCAAGTTAGGACCTAAGATTATAAGAGGGCTTAGCTACAATTACAAGCTATAGTGCAAGTTTCTTGACAACTTAGGTCATATTATCCAGCAAACCTGATGGAGCTAAAATAGTAAGTGGCAAATAATAATGCTGTATGGAATATCTGGTAGTCTGTACGAAGTTCTCTGCCTAGTTTCCCAGAATTCTGATCATCATGCCACACACACACACACACACACACACACACACAAACATTTTCAGCTTTCAAAAATAATTTGTTCTAGAGCCCTTAGTGACTGAAGGCCTGAACAAAGAATATGGAGCTGCTCATCATGAGTTTCATATTATCAGATTCATTGAGTCATAAGGCCAGGCGGGCACAGACGCTAAACACTCCATAGTGGAAACATACATTCAAGTATAGGCTACGGCAGAGCCAAGTTAATTAGTTAATTAATAAAATTTTTGGCATTCCCTTGACTCTTTCTTCTATTGTACCACAGCCTCTCCCTCAGCTTATACTTAGGTGTTAAGGGGAGTTCCCTATGAGCAACTGGCAGAGGGAGAAAAACCTCAAGCTTGAATCACAGGCGGCCAGTGTAATATGTTGGTATTAGCTATAAACTTGTAAGCAATCTTAAATCACTGGGATAAAGGAGAGGAATGGCAGACCTCCAAAGAGTGCAATTTAAAGGGAAAAGCAGCCTGAAGAACAGACACATAAATACCTTACCAGTTGTGAATGACTGTTGGTTGGTAGGTAAGGCATCTGGAAGGAGCAATCCTGGAAGATCAGAGACAAAGTAGTCTGGGGCAGTTGCATATGCATAGATCTATGGGAGTCAACCAGGTTGTGCAGATCTTTTGGTGTCACATTAATTCCCATCAGAAATTAACCACAGGAGATACTCAATAACCAAGTAGATTTCACCCAGCCTCTCTTCTCAAGAACTCCAATCAGGGCAAAATGAGCACTGAACAGATGGCTTTGGAGGAGTGTATGAAAGCTCTTTTGGGTATCCGTATTATGGGCCCCCTACTCCTGACCACTTATTCCACGTCTACCACTGCTGAATGTCTAACTTTCTCAAAGCAGAAATCAACTCTGTGCTCTTAATGTGTTACTATCAAATATATGATGGTTTATTTCATCAGATCCTTTTCACTCTCTGTGGACAACAACACATCCTTACTGGAATTGACATACACTCTGGCAATGTGATTTTTTTTCTGTCTGCAATGCTTTTACACTTACCATCATCCAAGGAATTAAAAAAGACATAATATTTTGCACAGCATTGCCTCAGAAAAAGGAATGTGTTTTACAGGGCCTGGTTATTGTCCCATTTGTAATATAAGGGAGTTTGTCTTAATAGAACCATGAAATGCCCTAAACACTGGCTCAGAGACATTTCTTTTGCTCTAAAAGTTTTACTTCTGAGTCTAAGACCAAGGAAATAATATCAAATACAAGAAATTATCTTAAAAGTGTTATTTGAAATAGTGGAACTATTTACATGCATTGAGGCTATAAAGTGACAGATAAGTAATTTGTAATTTTATGATTAAAATGTATTTATGAATATATGTCATCACAGGATTATATGATTAAAACTGAATTAAGCTATCCCTAGAAAAATTTGAAACTGATATTCTGAAATATGAATCATGCTTGTGACTGAGTGGTGTTTTTTATTTATATTTTGTTATTATCCAAATTGTCTTTAATATGTAAACATTATAATAAAAATAAGTACACCAAAAATGAAGAGAGTTAATTACTATGTCACTAGAAAAAGGGAAATAGGCATAATCTGTCCAATTTTTTTGTATAGGTTGATTTGATCTGCTTGTTCTTTCTTAAATATTTATAATGTGATGACCATCATAGCACATGGTCTTCTGTATAAAAGAGGCTTAAGGATACAGAAGGGAGAAAAATCTATCAACGGCACATGGTAAAGAAGTCTCTAAAGTAGAGGTAAATAATATATTTCCTCAGGCTAAAAATGAAAATATTTTCCAGAGAAACATCAAAGAACATCAATAGCTATATAACCTGAGATTAATAGTAGTCTTTATTTTATCACGACTTCAGGAAATTATTAATAACTAAGGCTTTTCAGAGACTAGATATACAGAGGGGTTTATTGGCCTCATGAAGAAATATAAAGAAACAGAATGTAGTTTTCTGTCACATTCCATGTAGTTAAGTTTGTTTAATCCTAAAAAGGAGGAAAAAAACAGGCTCTATTCTCTTAATATTTTGAAAAAAAATTAAAAAAATAAGCAAGCAGCTTAACCAAAAATTATTAGTTATTTGAGCCCTACTTACTGTGAGTGAAATAGATCTGTGCTAATAAGTGTTCCTTCATGAGGGGTCTGCCCTTCTTTCCTGGAATAAATATGAAAATCTTTGTAATATATTTCTTTAAGCATCTATTTTTATAAAGAGTTCTGCTATGCTACTACCAGTAATGAATTGCCCTCTAGGTTAGATAAGAATCCTTGAACTTTCCAAATTCCAATTGTTCTGGTTAGTTTGATAGTTTTGAGAGGCAAAGAGAATAGGGGATTAGTAGCTAAAGACATGAGAGAAATTATAATGCTAATAAATCCACAAAACAGCAGGTCTAAAAAAGGAGGTTCAAGTTCATACAGCAAGATAATCAAGAAGTTACAATCAAAGCTAGGAAGAGAGATTTGAGGATTCTGGGAACCATCGATGAATTGAGGCGATAACACAGCAAATTGATTAAGAGTGTGGTGGAATGACCTGGGTTCAGATCTAAGCACTCACTAACTGTATGTCCATGGGAAAGCTTCTTAACCATTTTGAGTCTTGTTCCTTATGTGCAAAATATGGTTAAAAGTGGCAACTCACTTAAAAGACTATTTAAAATTTGTTTTAAGTTGTGCACTGTGCCTGGCATAGTTAATGATCAATAAATATCAGCTACTTTTAAGGACTTGTTTGGATAGTGCATCCAACTAAGATAAATCTTGGTACTTGAAGGCCTCTCTTCTGGTTCATCTCAGCACAAATCACTCTTGATGGAGAAGGTGCAAGGCTAAATAATATTACTTCTCTCTCAGGTTGGAATCATATAAATTTTTATTGGGCACTGGTTCTCAAAAATGAATTTTAAAATAGCATTCAAATATATTTTATCTTTTCTCATAATTAATTTCTTCCTCTGAAGCATAAAACTGTATTTTAGGAGACATTTCCCCTAAAATCTACTCTATTTCTAAAAATATAAGAATGAAGACAAAGCTAATGTAATGTTTAAATTATTGCGTTCAATATCAGATTTAGTAATAAAGTCTCAGGAGAAAAGGAGAATAGGTAGGTAGTAAATATGAATGTTTTATGAATGAATGGGTAGGTGAATGAACGAATGAATAAATGAATCAAATTGAGTGAGCAGACAGAGGAGAACACAATGCAGTATGAATGAATCATAGACAAAATGTGTTAGGAAGAGGAAAGAGGAGTCAGGTAGTGTGATGCCTCCAGCTTTGTTCTCTTTGTTTAGGATTGTCTTGGCTACGCAGGCTCTTTTTTGGTTCCATATGAAATGTAAAGTAGTTTTTTCTAATTCTGTGAAGAATGTCAATGGTAGTTTGATGGGAATAGCAGTAAATCTATAAATTACTTTGGGCAGTATGGTCATTTTCATGATATTGATCCTTTCTATCCATGAACATGGAATATTTTTTCATTTGTTTGTGTCTTCTCTTATTTCCTTGAGCAGTGGTTTGTAGTTCTCCTTGAAGAGGTCCTTCACATCCCTTGTTAGCTGTATCCCTAGGTATTTTATTCTCTTTGGAGCAATTGTGAATGGGAGTTCATTCATGATTTGGTTCCCTGCTTGTCTATTGTTGGGGTATATGAATGCTTGTGATTTTTTGCAAATTGATTTTGTATCCTGAGACTTTGCTTAAGTTGCTTAACAGCTTAAGGATTTTTTGGGCTGAGACAATGTGGTTTTCTTAATATAGAATCATGTCATCTGCAAACAGACAACTTGACTTCTTCTCTTTCTATTTGAATACTCTTTATTTCTTTCTCCTGTCTGATTGCCCTGGCCAGAACTTCCAATAATATGTTGAATAGGAGTAGTGAGAGGGGGCATCCTTGTCTTGTGCTGGTTTTCAAAGGGAATGCTCCCAAGTTTTGCCCATTCAGTATGATATTGACTATGGGTTTGTCATAAATAGCTCTTACTGTTTTGAGATGTATTTCATCAAAACCTAGTTTACTGAGAGTTTTTAACATGAAGCAATGTTGAATTTTATCAAAGGACTTTTCTGGATCTATTGGGATAACCACGTGGTTTTTGTCATTGGTTATGTTTATGTGATGGATTACCTTTATTGATTTGCATATGTTGAACCAGCCTTGCATTCCTGGGATGAAGGCAACTTGATCATGGTGGATAAGCTTTTTGATGTGCTGCTGGATTTGGTTTGCCAATATTTTATTGAGGAGTTTTAAACTACCATCAGAGAAATTTAAACTACCATCAGAGAATACTGTAAACGTTTCTACTCAAATAAACTAGAAAATCTAGAAGAAATGGATAAATTCTTGGACACATACACACTTCCAAGGCTAACCCAGTAAGAAGTCGAATCCCTGAACAGACTAATAACAAGTTCTGAAATTGAGGCAGTAATTAATAGCCTACCAACCAAAAAAAGCTGAGGACCAGATAGATTCATAGCTAAATTCTAACAGAGATAAAAAGAAGAGCTGGTACCATCCTTCTGAAACTATTTCAAACAACTGAAAGGGAGGGACTTCTCCTGAACTCATTTTATGAGGCCAGCATCACCTTGATACTAAAACTTGGCAGAGACACAACAAAAAAAGAAAACTTCAGGCCAATATCCCCGATGAACATCAATGAAAAACTCCTCAATAATATAGAGTAAGAAACATTTTATTGTTTTAATAAATTATTAATAAATATTTTAATAATTTTAATGTTTTATAATAATTTTTATGTTTTATAAATGTTTAAATAAATTATTAAACAATAAATAATGTATTGTTTAATAAATTAATAAACAATAATATTTATTATTATTATACAAGGCAAATAACTTAGGTAATGCAAAAATTTAATCTTGCTATCATATGAAATGCTATGGTCTAAAAGACTGTGTCTCCTTTAAAATTCATTTAACAAAACTTAATCCTCAGTATAGTGATTTTGGAAAGTGGAGTATCTGGGAGTTTAGGTCTTGAGGAAAGAAGCTTCATAAGTGAGATTAGTGTGTTATCAAAGAGGCTTAGAAAACTTGTTTGTCCCTTCTAGCATATGAGAACATAGCAAGAAGATGCCATCTTTGAAGCAGAGAATTAGGCCTCAGCCTATACTGAATCTGCTGGAATCTTGATCAAGGAGATCCCATCCTCCAGAGCTGTAAGCAATAAATTGCTCTTGTTTACAAATTACCCAGTCTAAGTTGTTTGGTTATAGCAACTTGAACAAGTCAAGACATGATATAAAGCCTTTGTATTTTAGATCATAATTAATAGTTTTTCTCAGAGATAAAACTAAATTTTAATAAAATATATTTCACAAATGTAACATTGTGGACTACTACCTCCTAGCTTTTATAAATTTTATAGCATCTTACGACAGACCAGTGCATGAATCTATAAGAATTATTTATTTTAAGAAATCCTGAGATAGATGTGAAAAGTCATATTGGTATGTATCTATTTCATTACTAAGCTAAATGTTACGATCATAAGCATAATGTTGCTATGAAGAAATAGTGAATATTTATGAATATTACACTCAAGTATTTAGCTACCATGAAAAAAAGAAGTTACCAAATATTACAATAAACAAAAGTATCAAGATTTAACACATTTATTTCCTCCTAAAACATCATATTTGGCTATAAAATGTTAATTTTCTGGGAAAAATCATGTTTTTGCTGAAAGAGTTTTACTGTATGTCATTTAGGAAGTATTATTATGACCCTTGAGTAATATAACAGCAGATTATTTTATGTTTTAATAATACCAACCTAACATTTATATTTTTAATTTGCAAAATTTTATGGAGATAATTATTTAGAAAATAGAACTTTAAACAAGGAACAGAGAAAAATCATAGAAAATCATTGAACATTTTATAGTTCAATTCAAAATTATTAAAACCTACTTTGGCTTTGTTATATTACAAATTATTATTAAACCACCTTTATATAAAGTAACTACCACAGACATAGCTGTAGTGCTCCTGGACTAGTCTCAGAAAATCCAGGTTTTGTATTAATCAGAGCAAAGATACAACAAGTGAATATAGATTCTTTTCTACTGCAAAAAGTTTGCAGAACCTCAAAAGGCTTTCTGCCTTTTGGCTTTAACTGGTGTCCTCATACAGTCCAAAGTTGCCCAACATCAGCTTTTTTATGTGAGGTCATGGGAGTAATCCAGTGACCTCATAAAGAAAATAGTAATGGTCTAATCCAGTGACCTCACATAAAATCTGGAGAAGAAATTCTTCAACAGTAAAGTTGTCAATGATTTTTGGGTCAATGGTTGACATAATTCGTAGGAAATGTCACATTGTTAATATAATCTATTTACTTTGTCACCTCTCAAATATTAGTCACTTTACGGTCACAGTGGATTAGTGCAGAAGGATAGAAAGTTACAGATTTCTTTAGTTAAAAGTCTCTTTTTTTTTTTGAGCTAATGTCATAATTAACGGTAAGAGACTGGACAATTATTCCATAAGAATTTCTCACCACTTTTATTCAGTTTTATATATATTTTTATCCAGTTTCACTAACAAATGAGGTGGGAAAATAAATATAAGCCATCCACATTGAAAAATAAGAAGAAGCTGTCTTTATTTGCAGATAACATCATCACACATGCAGAAGATCCTGGAGATTCTATTCAAATATTGTAGAATTATTAGGTGAGTTTAACAGCGTATAGAATTCAAGCCAATTTTTATTAAAATCCATTATTTTGTAAGTAATATCAATAACCAATCAGAAATTGAATTTATATAAACTGTACCCACTCCTAAGTCCAGGATGGTATTGCCTAGATTTTCCTCTAGGGTTCTATAGTTTGGGGTTTTACATGTAAGTGTTTAATCCATCTTGAGTTGATTTTTGTATGTGGTGAAATGAAGGGGTACAGTTTCAATCTTCTGCTTATGGCTAGCCAGTTATCTCAGCACCATTTATTGAAAAGGGAGTCCTTTCCCCCTTGCTTGTTTTTTCTCGGCTTTGTCAAAGATCAGATAGTTGTAAGTGTGCAGTCTTATTTCTGGGTTCTCTATTCTGTTTCATTTGCCTATGTGCCTGTTTTTATATCAGTACCATGCTGTTTTGGTTACTGTAGCCCTACAATACAGTTTGAAGTCAGGCAACATAATGCCTCCAGCTTTGTTCGTTATGTGTATTGATTGCCTTGGCTATTTGCATTCTTTTTGTTGTTACTACTGCTCTATATGAATTTTAAAATAGCTGTTTTTTTCTATTTCTGTGAAGAATATCATTGGTTGCTTAATAGGAATAGAAATCAATCTGCAAATTGCTTTGGGTAATAGGACCGGTTTAACAATATTGCATCTTCCTGTACATAAGCATGGAAGGCTTTTCCATTTGTGTCATTCCTGATTTATTTGAGCAGTGTTTTATAATTCTCATTGTAGAAATGGTTCACATCCTTGGTTCACTGCATACTTAGGTATTTTATTCCTTTGTGGTAATTGTGAATGGGATTTTGCTCCTGATTGTGCTATTAGCTTGGCTGTTGTTGGCATATAAGAAAGCTAGTGATTTTTGTACGTATGTTTTGTATCCTGAAGCTTTGCTCACATTGTTAATCAGCTGAAGGAGTTTTTGGACTGAGACTATGGGCTTTTCTAGACATGGGATCATGTCATCTGCAAACATGGATACGGACTTTTCTAGATATAGCATCGTGTCATCTGCAAACATGGATAGTTTGACTTCCTCTTTTCCTATGGATGCCCATTGTTTCTTTCTCTTGCCTGATTGCCTTGGCCAAAACTTCCAGTACTATGATGAATAGGAGTAGTGACAGAAAGCATCCTTGTTTTGTGCCAGTTTTGAAGGGGAATGTTTCAGCTTTTGCCCATTCAGTATCATGTTGGCTGTTGGTTTGTCGTTACTGGCCCCTATTATTTTGAGGTACGATCCTTCAATATCTAGTCTATTGAGAGTTTTCAACATGAACGGGTGTTTAATTTTATGGAAGGCCATCTCTGCATCTACAATCATGTGGTTTTGTCTTTAGTTCTGTTTATGTGACAAATCACATTTATTGATCTGCATATGTTGAACCAACCTTGCATCTGAGGGATAATGCCTACTTGATTCTGGGATTAGCTTTTTGATGTACTGCTGGCTTGCAAGTATTTTGTAGAGGATTTTTGCATTGATATTCATCAAGGACATTGGCCTGAAGTTTTCTTGTTTTGTTGTGTCTCTCCCAGGTTTTCGTATCAAGATGATGCTGGCCTCATAGAATGAATTGGGGAGGAACCCCTCTTCTTCAGTTTTTGGAATAGTTTCTGTAGGGATGGTACGAGTTCTTCTTTTTACATCTGGTACAATTTGGCTGTGAATCAATCTGGTCTTGGGCTTTATTTGGTTAGTTTCCTATTTATTATCGACTCAATTTTGAAGTTTGTTATCGATCTGTTCAGGGAATTAATTGTCTCTTTGTTCAGTCATGGGAAAGTACATCTGTTCAGAAATTTATCCATCTCTTCTAGGTTTTCTAGTTGGTGTGCATAGAGGTGTTCATAGCAGTTTCTGATGGCTGTTTGTATTTCTGTGGGGTTAATTATAATATCCCCCTTTTCATTTCTGATTGTGTTTATTTCTTCTTTAATGGCATAGCTAGCACCCTTCTATCTTATTAATATTTTCAAAAAGTTAACTTTTGGATTTTTTTATCTTTTGAGTGGTTTTTTGTGTCTTGATCTTTTTCAGTTCAGCTCTGATTTTGATTCTTGTCTTCTGGTAACTTTGGGTTTGATTTTCTCTTGCTTCTCTAGTTCTTTCAGTTCTGATGTTAGGTTGTTAATCTGGGATCTTTCTAACTTTTTGATGTGGGCATTTAGTGCTATAAATTTCCCTGTTAACACTGCCTTACCTGTGTTCCAGTGATTCTGGTATGCTGTATAATTTTTCTTATTAGTTTCAAAGAACTTCATTTCTCCCTTAATTTCATCATTTACCCAAAAGTCACTCAGGAACAAGTTGTTAATTTCCATATAACAGCATGATTTTGGGTGACAGTTTTAGTCTTGATTTCTATCTTTATTGTGCTGTTGTCCAAGAGTGTGTCTGATATAATTTCAGTTCTTTTGCATTTGCTGAGGATTGTTTTATATCTGATTGCGTGATTGATTTTAGAGTTCATGCCATGTGGTGATGACAGTAATGTGTATTCTGTTGTTTTCACGTGTATTACATTTAAGAGTTATAAAACCGCAATAATATAGTGTTGAATTGATGCTAAAATGGGCAAAATATATTAACAAGGCAGAATAGGGTCTAGAAATAGCCAAATGCATAAGTGGCCAATTGGTTTTGACAAAGGTGCAAAAGGAATTCAGCTGATAAAAGATAGCATTTTCAATAGTGGAGGTTCACTAAAAACAAATCAACAAATAAACCTTTTGTTTCATATTTCACACTAGAGATTTCCTTTTAAGGAGCTCTTAACTGCCTTAATCTTTCATGGTTTATAGGAAACATCCAAACATTCTTTGCCTTGATAAACGCTGAGAATACAGGCTGTTTCCAATCCATCCAATCATGTTCTGCTGTCAGGATGTCTTAGTGTTTTATACATAAGTTTAGCATTCACTCCTGTGTCCCACAGTGTCAGGGGACATAGGATAAGCTATGCATAGTCACCTTAAAGTCATTTCATGAGACTAGACTTGAGAAAGGACTACTCTTTTACTTCTCCATGGAATTAGATAAACAAAATGCAATTTAAATTTTTTAAGAAAATTTTTCTTCTATTTCCAAATGTTAGTCTCATCAACTTCACTCTCTGTATATACTATCAAGTTGAGAGTTTTTATTTTCATGTTGTTTATTTTTCAGAAAAGTCATCATGATGACCTGTGATGTTTAAAAAGCATGTTGTTTTTCTCTTTTTTTTCTGTATTTATTATTTGGTTCTCAGCCTTTTGTGGTCCCATTGAAAACAGTACAAAACGTGTCCTAATTTCACATACTATTTTAAATTTAATACTCAGATTCACTTCTTCTGATATCACATCAAAACTGCTCTTCCTGATAAGGAAGTTAACGTTTTTTGAAGGACTTCATATATTTTCTGGCCATTCTTTCCTTTTGATATGATTACAAGTTTCACTTAAATTTCCAAAAATGATTTTCATATCTCTTGGTTTTGCTTCATTCTTTCTGTTCTCATTACATGTTCTTTACTTTTAATGCTATCATCATATTATGAAGTAAGTTTCTCCAGTTTCCATTCATTAATCAATATTTTAGGAACTTTTCTAGAAACCAAAGTAGTCAACGAGCAAGCTATCTTTGAAGTTTAATTACCCATATTTTTACCCCAGTTAGGTAACCAGAAGATAATATATATCCCCAAAATGATCACGTGTAGAATAGAGTCATCTAATTCCCTTCCAGTCCCCTGAATTGGGGCAAATTAAGCTTCATTCAAAGGTCTTAATGAATTTTTTATGGTCTTTGGAAGGTTTATGGCAGCTGTTAGTTACAAATCTCATGAATATCATTAATAAATCACCAAATCCTTATTGAACACCTACTTAAAGACATAAAATATGATACTCTGGGGAAACAAGAAACAATAAATGCAGTCCTATGAGACTTAAATTCTGGAACATTGTATGTTAAAATGATTATTATTGCTGTGGATTAAATATTCACAATGATGACAAAGGAAGTGACTGAAAAAATTACTATTATATAGTTTGGATAATCAAAAATGGACTCTATGAGATGATATATTTTGAGCCAAGATGAGGAAAATAATAAACTGCGAGGCTGGGGAAGAGTTTTTCAGGCAAAGAAAATAGCAAATGCACAGGTTCTGAGTGAGAAAGCCTTTGCACAATTCATGGTAGAAAAACAAAGCTGGTGTCAAGGTCTTTGTAAGAATGAAAATGGCATAGAAAAGATCAGAAGTGTAGGAAAGGATGAAATAAAGGAGGGCATTTAAAATCATGGTGAAGAGGTTGGAGAATTTTCAGCAATGACACAATCATATAATAAGAGCTAAGTATGTGTTTTTTTGTTTGTTTGTTTTGTTTTGTTTTTGTTTTTGAGACCAAGTCTCGCTCTGTTGCCCAGGCTGGAGAGCAGTGACTGATCTCGGCTCACTGCAAGCTCCGTCTCCCAGGTTCACGCCATTCTCCTGCCTCAGCCTCCTGAGTAGCTGGGACTACAGGCGCCTGCCACCACGTCCAGCTAATTTTTTTATTTTTTATTTTTTTTAATCTTTTTTATTTTTAGTAGAGACAGAGTTTCACCATGTTAGCCAAGATGGTCTCGATCTCCTCACCTCGTGATCCACCCACCTCGGCCTCCCAAAGTGCTGGGATTACAGGCGTGAGCCACTGTCCCCGGCCAGAGCTAAGTGTGTTTTCAGAAGTCAACTTTTTGTGTGTGTAGTATGGATTGATGTGTGTGGTGTGGATTGGTGATGCAAAATGAAAAATGAAAGCTAGTTACAAAGTGATTACAGTATGTTGCTACACAGTAAAGGTAAATTTAGTAAGGTACAGGCATCTTACTGATAAATAAGTGGATAAATCAGATTTATTGTGGGAGAAAGTTGTTAGAATTCATTGATGAGTTTGAAAATCACGTTGAGGGAAAGAGAGAAATTAAAGTGTATTCCAAATTTTTTACTAATAAATTGATTGATCGTGAGCCCCATTGATAAGAGAAAATCTAATTAGAAGATCAAAATAGAAAAAAGAAACCTCAAGTGTTATGCCTCAAATACTTGGATTTAGACATGGTTCTTTACTCAACATTTAAAGGATAGATAGAAAAAAAAGAATTAGTCAATAAAGGGGTATTGAGAATGAGTTTACTCTAAAGTAGGAGGCTGCTAAAGACAGAGTTGTTTCTCCAAATTGAGAGATTTATTTCAACGGTTAATGAAATAAACAGCTACTAAAACTTTAAGTAAATGAAGGAAAAAGGTGCTGTTATCTCTGGCTACAAAAAGGTTGTCAAAGACTATGAAGTAACAGTTTCAATGAAGGAGTGAGGATGACACTAAGATTAAATTGGATCTGAGAATAAATGGGCAGTGAGGAAGTGCAAATATTAATTTTAGGCATTTGTTCCAAAAAGGTTTTCTATAGATAATAAGATAAATAAAACAGAGCAATAGATTGAGGGAACAACCGATCACAAAAGGGTTTTGATTTTGTTTGAGTTTGAAATCATGGAAAGTTCATATAGTATGGTTATATCCTGATGAGAATAATTTAGGAGAGAGGGAGATTTTGGTGATGCAAAAGGAAAAGTGTGAATAGCTCTAAGAATAAGTCTCAAAAAGTCAAGAGAGTGTAATATTCCAACTGTGAGTTATGGGTTTTACTTTTGATTGACTGAGAACTTTTATCTCAAAGTAACTAGGAATAAGAACAAGAATACAGATAATGATGCAGACAGTTTTGTAAACCAATTAAGGGAAAAAGAGAAAGTTTGTATTTTACCTCTTGTATTTTGCAAAATAAAGATGAGATAAGGCCATCAATTTAAAGTGATCGTGGAAGTGGTAAGGTTGAAAGCAAAATGTGAAGGTAAAAAATTGATTGGTCCAGGGAATTGAATAGTAAATTAGTAGATTATTCAGGCAGTTTCAAGTGCCCATCTAAAGCGTGCGGTCATTATCTTAGAGTAAAAACATTCAAAGCATTCTTCCTCCCACCTCCCTCTAAACTTTCTTCATTAGTTCTTGTGCTCAGGCAAGAAAAAAAAAAAAAGTAGTCTGGTTGAACTAGTGTTTGAGTTATATATCAATACTGCGATTATTCAACCTATGTGTGCAACTGAGGAGCAGGCTAGATTGAAATGCTGCCAGGTATACAAAAGAGCTAAATTACCTCCAAAGGAGCAAGTATATGAATATACTATGGAGTTAGAGTTAGTAATGGGGCTGTGAGGGCTTGTGGGCAGGCCATGGGTATTGGGGGCAATTGTAGAATCAATGAATAGGAACTCTTAACTTCAGTTGAAGAAGTTTTGGAATGCAGGGTTCTGAATAAGAAGAAAAAATAGAAGATAGTTGTGAGAAAATGAGCTAATTGGTATTGAAATTCTGTAGGTTAAAAAAAAATTATGGTGTGACCACCACCTAGATAGGCTATGGAAAGAAGAAAACAGTATTTTTGAGCTTTTTGGAGGAACTACCTCTGTGGGTATTGAAATCCCAGAGAGTAATGCCAGAAGTGTATGTAGGAAAATAGCAAGTTTGGGTTGATAAAGTCAGAAAAGAACTATTTGTTATAAGTCTAAATTATCCTAATAGATGAGAAACAAAAAGAGTAATAAGATAGAAGTCATTAATGGGGAGTAATGTCTAACAACAGTAGATACTTTCAGAGTATGGTTGTTCTTAGTCAGTATTACTCTGCCCTTATATCTTTATTTTATATCTAGGCCCTTGTATTTTTTCTCCTGTTACAACTGAATAGTTTTGCTTTATTTCTAGTATCTAGTCCCTGCCTTGTTCTGTACTATTACCTCGAATTTGGCAGAGCAGCTAGTTTCTAGGTAAGGTGTGTGTCTTACTTACTGATGCAACATGTAATTATTTTATACTTACTATGTGCTAGCTATATAACACTATGTTTGGGTTACTATGTGATTCGGACACTTAGCAAAAATTATTGGTCCTCCGGTTTTCAAATGTGCTTATCCTTGCTATCAATTGACCTTTTCTAAAATGAGTTGTTTTATTACGATTTCTTCAAACATATTCTCATAGCAGAATCTTATGAATATATAAGAAATTTAGCAATATTAGGTGACAAAATAACCAGCAAAACACCTTGTATGTATTCAGTATCATAAATGATGATCTTAAGAACTATATACAACACTCTCATTTTAAACATTGAAAATGGAGTCTATTGGTGACTTACTCACTTTATACTTACATCTACCACATTTGTAATTGTAAATAATGAGGTAAGTGCAACCACTGATTTCTTGGATTTCCATCAATTTCACAGTTACCATTTAATGTCTTTCTAAATACCTCATTTTATGGTCTTAGGAAACCTGCATTAAAAAAAAAATCACAACATCTGTTTGAAAGTTTATGTGAAATCCACAATGTACAGAAGTACATGCCTTTAATGTTTCCAGAATAAAAAAGCTTTGATGTTTTCACTTTGTGGTGCAATTTTACAGAAAAAAAAAATAACATTTTTAAAATGGGATGGAGGCTAACAAATACTTTGAGTAAAATGTTGTCTTTGTTTTGTGCAAACTGCATAAAAATATGCCCTTTAACCTATTAAATATTATTGAAAGATAGAGGTGCCTTGTTACTGTAACTAAAACAATTATCATTTAATATCTTAAAATCTGGTATTTTCCCCATATTTTGTGTATGTTATTTACCAGATAGTGTGTGAACTGTGATTTTTTTCACTTTTCTTCCAAATCTCTCTTGTAAAAAAGAGGAATCGATTTTTGCTAATAAATTTAGTAAGACTTTAACATTTTGTCTGCCATTTAAACTGTGTCTTAATATTTGAATACTTTATACCTTTTAAAGATGTTAAGTGCCATAATAATAATGTGTATTAATGTTCATTCAGACATATAAGGTCCGAGAATGTGGGGTTATAATTCTGTGGAAGGAATAGTTTGCCAAGTTGTGATAACCTAGTGAGACCTTAAAAATATAAATGAATGAATAAAAACACAAAGCAAAAAAGAAAATAGACCAGGAAACTATTGAAATATCATGTAAGAGTAAAATGTATGAGGTTAATTTTAGTGACTTTTGAGGAAAAGTGTTCATAATATCTTACTAAGAGAAGAAAATCAAGTAGAAAAATAGCAGACCATATTTCAGAATTGATAAATGAGTTGTAATACATTCATACAAATAATACTATACTTTAACAAGACTAAAACAAATATTGTTACGGTCAGCCCTAGATTAGCCTAAAAATAGAGCAGACGGGGGTAACAGCAGATTAGACATTGGAAAAAAATGATTAGTAACCTTAACAGAAAAAAATGAAAATAACATCAGCGAACTGTAGGATAATGTCCAGCAGCTCAATAAGCTGAAAATATTTCATAATAAAACCCACAGATTCAAAGAGGTCAATGAACGTCAGCACAAAAGATAAAGAAAACTACATGAAGGCACTATATAATCAAGTTGTTCAGAACCAATTACAAAAATAGAATCTTCAAATCAGCTACAGAAATGCAACATTACATAGAGAGCAATAAACATAAGAATGACGGTAGATTTCTCTTCAGAAACAACACAGCTAAAAGGAGAATAAGACATCTTTAAATTAATAAAAGAACAAAAAACCCAGTCGACAAAGATTTCATCATTCAGTAAAATTATCTTTAAAAGTTAGGCAAATCTAAGGCTTTTTCAGACATACTAAATGTAAACAAAATTCATTAGCTCTTGATGTACATTTAAAAATATAATAAAATTCTTTAGGCACAAGGAAATGGTAGCCCATGAAAATATGGATGTACATAAATAAAGAACCAAAGTGGTAAACAAATTTCTTTCTCAATCTCTTTAAAAGATATTTCACTATTTACATAAAAATAAGTGTGGAGTTTATAATATGTAAAATTAAAATGTGTGAAAATTATAAAGTACAAAGGGAAAAAGTTAAAATAAGCTTTTACTACTATAAGTAAAGTCAAATACTATATTTTAAAAATAGATTGTAAAAAGACAGAGCTATGAATATAATGCAACCACTAACATAATGAAACTAAGTTTTAGCTACTAAGCCAACAAATGAAGTAAGTCAAATAATAGAAGTATTCAATTTAGCCAAGAGAAAACATAAAAGAAAAAGAGAAACCAAGAACAGATTGAACAGAAAACAACAAGAAAATAGATTTAGCTTCTGCCTCATCAAGAAACATTAAACATAAATGATTTGAATAATGTAATTAAAATAATTAAAACACAGATTAACAGGCTGAATAAAAACACAAGGGCCAACTATAGACTGTCTACAGGAAATGGATTTTAAACATGAAGTCACAAAGAAGCTAAAAGTACTGGGAAAGAAAAAGAAGGCACACACTATTCCTAATTTTAAAATGTTACAGATATCTGCACTCATGTTTATTGCAGCATTATTTAAAATAACCAAGATATAGAATAAATGTAAATATCTATCAATGGATGAAGAGATAATGTGAAATACATGTCTATGTACAGTACAATTCAGCCTTATAAAAGAATAAAACTTTATAATTTGTAAACACATAAATGAACCTGGAAGACATTATGCTAAGAGAAATAAGACAGGTGCAAAACAGCAAATATTGGATGACCCTATTTATACATAAACTTAAAAAAATTGAACTCATAGAAATAGAGACTATAATGACAGTTACCAGAAGCTAGTGATAGGGGAAATGGGAGATACTGGTTAAAACTTCATGAAGCAAAAACTGATATTAACTTTGAGGTAAATAGACAAATCCACAGTTATAGTTAGAGATTTCACTATGCTTCTTTCAATAATTAATATAACTGGTAGACAGGAAATCTGTGAAGAGATATAAAGCTTAAATAACATTTCCAACACAACTTGAAGAAACTGACATTTATAGAACATACCAAACAACAACAACAGAATGAATATTGATTACAAGTACATAAGAAATATTTCCCAAAGTAGACCATATCTAGGCCAGCAGCCACAAGCCAAATCCCGCCCATGGCTGAGTCTATAAATCCACAAGATAAGCATGTTTTTTATATTTTAAAGAGTTAAAAAAGAAGAATATATAACAGAAACTATACATAAGTAATTTGAAAAACATACAATATTTGCTATCTAGTCCTTTACAGAACATTTTTTGCTGACCCTTTTTATAAGCCATAAAACAAATGTCAATATATATAATAGATTCAAATTATACAAAGTGTTTTCTCTGACTGCAATTTAATTACATCAGAATTGAGTAACAGAAAGATGTCTGAGCAATCTTTAATGCACTTTGAAATAATTTATTGATTACAGATTCAGTCAAAAGAAATATTAGAAAGATTTTGAACTAAATAAATATTTAAATATAGAATATCAAATTTTGTGGGATGGTGCCTAAGCAGTAATTGGGAGATGGGACTCATGGCATGAAAGAGTCATATTAGAAAAAATATCTCAATTTTGTGACTTCGGTTTTAATCTTAAGAAAGTAGAGAAAGAAACAATTAAATATTAATAAAATAAAGTAGAGGAAAATAACTAGAAAATGATTTAAAAGAAAGAGAAATGACAGAGAAAGCCAACATCAGTAAAAACAAATTTTGAACAAGACCAATAACATTAATAAACCTTTATGCAGACCGATCAAAAATAAAAATAGAGAAGGTAAACAAGTATAGGTAAGTAAAATTGCCACTGAATTTATTTATTTAAAATGATTATAAAACTATTATGAAATATTTTATTTCAATAAATTCAACAAGTTCGATGAAATGAACAAATTCCTTTAAAATATAAATAATGAACATTTATTCCAGAATAAATAGATAACTAAGTCTATTAATCAGATTTGGAGTTTAAAATCCTTGTACACAAAGTCTTCACTAGTGAATTCTCCAGAACTTTTAAGGAAGAAAAAATATTATTTTTATACAAACTCCTGGAGAAAATTAAAAAGGATGTCTTTCCAACACATTTTGTCAGCATTACCCTGATATTAAAACTACAAGAAAAGATAAATATAGGTCAACATCTGCCATGAACACAGATTCAGAAGTTCTAATTAAAATTTTTAGCAAATTGAATCCAAAATATATGAATTGGATAATACATCATACTAATGGAGCTTATTATTGAAATATATATGGGTGTGTTTTGTGTGTGCATTTTCTTAAGTAAACGTGACTCTGCAAAGCTAAAATACAGATCTTTGAGAATATAAATGAGAAAGAAGGGGAAGAATAGAGGGAAAACAGAAACTAGACTGATCTGGGCATATCTTATCTTATAAATTTTGTATTGTAACCATAGAGCGGCTGTATATAAAAAATAAATTACATAAAAATTAAAAAAATTAAATCTTTTTCAAATTTTTTTCAAAAGAAGAAAAAAAGAACATTAATTATGTTTGTTTTATATTGCTGCCGTAAAATAATTACCAAATCTTAGTAGCTTAAAACAGCATGAATTTATCTTACAGTTATATACATCAGAAGTTCAGTATCAATCTCACTGGACAAAAACCACATTGTCTGAGGGGCAAATCATTTTCCTTGCTCATGTAGGTTTATGGCAAAATTCAGTTTCTTGTAGCTCTATTCTTGCTGGCTGTAAACTGAAGCTAGTTCCCAGGTTCTAGAAGACGTTGCCTACCTCAGTTTATGGCCACCTACCTCTATCTTTAAGCTAACAAATGTAAGTCAGGTCCTTGTCTTGTCACATCCCTCTAACCTTCTGTCTCATCACTCTGACTCAGATGGAAAGGTGTTACAGTTTTACAAATGCATTTGATTAGATTGGGCCCATCTAGATGATCCAGAATGCTCTCAACATCTCAAGTTCTATATCCCTTGTCACATCTGCAGTCTCTTTTACCATTAAAGATAATGTGTTCAGTTTCCAGGGAGTAGAACATGAACATTTTGGGGGATCATTATGCTGTCTACCTCAACAGCTTTTAACATAACCTTACATACAAATATACACACACAAAAAATATTTCAAGTAAATTTCTATGAGAATAACACAAAGCATAATTATATTGTGATTGATAATATAAAAAATTATCAGCATAACGGAAAAAATCACAAATTTTAAATAACATAGCTTAAATACCAGTGCTAAATTTTGGGAATGTAAGTTTGAGTCTATAACGCATTTTCAATTTAAAAAATAAAAAACTCTAGTAATTCCTAGTTCAGATCAGTAAAAAGGCCTAGAATTGATGATGAAAATCTTTATAATGAGCACTTATAATATCATTTTGTAATGCACTTAAAATATGCATTTTTTAACTAAAAGGAAAAATTCTCTTTCAGGATGCTGCATGGGAGAGGGGCAGCGATTGATCCCAAATTTGGAACAGAAGATTTATATTGTATAATTTAGCTTGGAATAAATTGCCATGCAGAAAGACTACTGGGATTATGTCATAATGACGTAAATTCCAATCTGAAAGATCTCTTATAAGCCAAAGATAAGATACTTAAGCCTCAATGAAATAATAACTTCAATGATTTGAAATATAGCAAACATTTCAAAATTAATTAATTATCTTTGAAATATGCTAAGCAAGCTGGGGAAAGGTAGTATTTTCCATCTCATGGGGCTGAAGACAAATAAATTTAGAAATCAGAACTCCCAAGGTAGCATCTTATTTGAGGAACTTATCTTATTATTTTGAAAAGTATTAAATAAAAATGATTTTTTAATACCTCAAGTGCCTATCTACACAAAGAGTACCTCATGAAAACCAGATAATTGATGAGGAAAAATTTAAGTTTCTTTAAATAAGTATTCCAACTACAATTCAAATATAAATGATTCTTAATGTCATCACTTTGCCACTAGAATAATGAATCTAGGCAATGATTAGCAAAGCCCATTAATATCACAAAAAGGAGATATGTAGAAGTTACATATCTTCCATATATGCCACCTTGTGGAAATACATGACTCTACCAATGAAATATTCTTGCCAAAACTCAAACATGACAAATCTCAGCATTCTAGTGGTTTCCCAAATGTCCAATAGACAGATGAAAAGTGTATCAATCCTAATAGACATAGCAAAATGTAAAAGTGGAAACTGACCAATATCAAGGTGCTCTTGGTTCCCCAAATGGCCAATAAATAGATGAAAAATGTATCAGTCCTCATAGTCATAACAAAACTTAAACAAAACCAAAATGATATAGCACTACAGATACACAAGTTTGGGTAATAGTAAAAGGCTGATAACATGTTTTGGCAAAAATGTGAATTAATTGGAATTATCATTATACTACTGGTAGGAGTGAGTGTTTGGACATATCCAAAAAAGTAGAAAATGCAAGTATTCCGTGACCCAGTACTTTCACTTTTAGGAATACAGCCAAGATAAATGTAACAATACTTGGAATATTTTTTTTTCTTAGTGGGAATATTTATAATACCCAAATCTTGGAAACAACTAAAAGGTATATACATATCAGAATTATAGATAGTAATAATAAATAAATAGTTAAATGGTGACTTTTTTTTTCAGTGAATACTGTCTAGCAAAGAGAGTGGATGAACCACTACTTTACTGAAAAACATGAATAAATCTCATGAGCTTAGTTTTGAATGAAATAAGTCAGATGCAAAATAATATAAATTGTCTGATTCTATGAACATAAATTTAAAATTAAAATATAGGGTTACACATTTATGGCATTAGAAATCAGGAGAGGGATGAGAAGAGCTGCCACTAATAGAGGAATAAGAATGCTTCTAGAGATGTGGTGATGCTGTGTGTGTTTTTTTTTTTTATCAGATTAGTTGTTTCATAGATTATTAAATTTATAAAAAGTAATCAATCTGTACTTTTTAATATATCATTATATTAATAATTATACTTTGTAAAAATACAATTAGGTACATTTAAAATTTTCAATTAAAAGTTATTTTAAAAATTGTAAACGTTAAAATATCATGTAAGAAGTTATATTAGCCACAATTCAAAAAATAACCTTACAAAGTGTATAGACAGTATTCATAAGTACTATAAATAATTACTTTGTTTAAAATGATAGAGTAGATAAAAATATCATACTTATACACCATGGAATAGTTTGCAGATATAAAAAAAAAAGCATGAGATCATATCTTTTATAGGAACATGGATGGTGCTGGAGGTCATTATCCTTAGCAAACTAACTGAGGAACAAAAAACTAAATATCTCATGTTCTCACTTATAAGTGGGAGCTAAATGATGAGAACTAGAGACACAAAGAGGGGAACAACACACTCTGGGGCCTATTGGAGGGTGGAGTATGGGAGGAGGGAAAGGATCAGGAAAAATAACTAATGGGTACTAAGTTTAATACCTGAGTGATGAAATAATCTGTACAACAAACCCTTATGACACAAGTTTACTTATGTAACAAACCTGCACATATACCCCTGAACTTAAAATAAAAGTTAAGAAAAAGAGATCACTTTATTAAGGAACTGATAATACATTTTTTTTTCAAAAGTACCTGTAGATTTCAGGAAAATAGATGTTTCCAAATAACTTATTTTTCAACTGTCTACAATTCTACCTTCAGGTGTTAAAAGAGACTAAAGACTTGGGACAGTAAGAATGTAGTATAGGTTTGAAACAAATTAATTACTTGAGACATGCCCTTTAATTTATATTAACTCTTTTTACATAGTGTGCTTCCATATATTCTTATACATTAACTGAAAAATATCAGCATTTTAAAGAGTAAAACTTTTATGAGGTTTCTAGTTTAACATTAATGAAAGCACAATAGTATCACTGGTCATGCACTGAAATAAAGTAGAAAGATATCGGTAACCTTTCAATGACAGCTTCATGGAAGAATATGAAGACAGCTGTGGGTTATTTTCCCACATAAAAATGCTTACTCATTTAATTTGAATTAATAAAGAATTAGCAGCAAAATTTCAATAAAACATTTCTTGTCAAGCTATTAGGGGCAACATATTTTAACAATTTTTTATAACTTTTTATTGCATTTTGCCATCAAGTTCTGGAGGCTTTTTTCAACTTTTTGTAAAGTAACATAAAATTATTTATGTAAAGATTAACACATTTATAATCATTCTACCAAATTGTTTTACAAGTTAAGCAAGACTATAAAACTTGCTCCAGAAGACAGAAGACAGATCATCAGAAGACAGTAAAGTGACGTTTAACAACTACATTTTCTAGTCATCAACTTCTTATTTGATAGTCTGTGGCATGCTTTTAAATTTCTGATGAGTCTGAATACCACTTGAAAGTTGAAGGGGAAAAAACACCACTGTTTCAGATAAGTGCACTTTTTTTTCATTTTGAATAATTCTATGAAATATATCAGACAATAGCAGCACCATTTAAAAGTTAAAATTTATATATATATATATATAGGGTAATTCAAGCATTTGTTTTCTAGTCAATTAAATCTGGATCCTATATACTTTCTTTTTCTATTTTTTTTCTTAAAGTCATCTTGGTTTTCTATGTTATCTGAAATTTTACAAGGTAAGCATGCATGCTCATTACAGGTATAAATCCTCTTATTAGAATGTGGTAAAACTGTGGGATTTATTATAAATAGTCAATCTAAGAGAAGGATGAAGGGGCTCTTAAGGAATGTGGTAATGCTATCAGATGAGCCTTAAAAGTATGATACATTAAAATTAATACAAATGGAATGATCTCTTATTTAACAGTTTATAGTGGACCAGTAAAGTCAGTGGTAAAGCTCTGCTTGTTGATTATTCGCAACCCTGGTGCCTAGGATTGTCCTGCCTACTCCAGAAAGAAGAAAGTGTTTTGAGAACATGCAGAAAAACTCTAAAAGCATCAAGTACCAGACCTGAAATTAGTGGTTATTACTTCAGATCACATTGTATTCATAAAAATATAGTCATATTTGACTACAAGGGAGACTGATTTAGATAACTCAAAATAATGAAAACATTATTGATTAGGAAGAAAGGAGAAAATATAAAGTTCCATATTTAGATGCAAAAAATATTACATAGTCATAGTATGATCTTGAATTATACATACCTCCTGTGAAAAAGACCTGAAGTTTTGATGGACTGCAAGTATACTGTAAATTTTTTATGTTATTAATACAAACAAAAGCCTCAGGTCAAGGAAGTTAACAATCCCATTTTTCTCTCCACTGGCTTGTCCACATATGGAATGGGGAATTCAGTTAAAAGGACACATTAGTGTTGGATTGACCTAGAGGCTGAGAACTACGTAAATGATGACAAACAAGCAATGACTACAGGAAAAGAAGATATTTCAGTCAAGGTTAGACATTCAAACACCTTCAGAGGCTAGAGAAGTAAATCTACTTTCTTTAGATAGACCAGATGAGTAAGATAAATATGTGAAGTAACTAAATTTAAAATTTATGTGCTCATCTCATAAAAAATATTTTTTTCAATTTTTAAGAAAGATTGAACAATTAGAATGTTCTACCTCAAAAACAAAACAAAACAGAGTTCTGTCCACCAGTGGAAATATGCATATGTAGTTGAAATGATTAACTCTGATGCAGGTTTCAGTACTGGATAAAAGACTTGGTTAAATTTTATATAATTTATCTTTGACTTATAAAATGTTGTTATTTGATTTTTCAAGAAGCAACTTTTATACAACTCTTCTTTTTAGGTAAAATGTTGACTTTTTAAAAAAGTTTATGATTAGAGTTGTGTTCAAAAGGAATACAATTTTGAAAAGCAAATAAATTTTATCTTCTGGTATGAATTTGCATTATAGTTTTCATATCAGATAGATTTAAAAAATAGATGTTGTCAAACTCTTAAAGTTGTTCTAAGCTTACAGATAAAATGTCGACACATATATACACTCATTTTCTCTCAACATTACGGAGTATAGGAACATAATTTATTCTGGCTGTGTTTAAGTGAGAAGTACAAAACTGCTCTTCTAAATTTTGATTTTTAGGTTTCAGTTGCTATTTTGCCTGTGGTTAAGACAATTGCTAAGGCTTTATCTCAAGTGATTCAAATTGTACGCTAGTGATAATTGTGCCTAAGTGCTCTTAATTTGATTTACGTGGAATCTTTAGATGTATTCCTTCTAACCAAAATGTAATTGTAATTTAGTGTTATTGAATTGAAATTTAGGCTCACATCCCTAAGGTCATATTCATCTCTCCGTTTTGAAGCACTGATTTTAATTTATGTGTAAGGGTTATTTCCCTAATGGAGATGTAGACTTTACTGAATTTGCCAACAGAAACAATTGTATGAGAGAAAAGTAGCACAATATATAACTGGATAGATTTTTCAACATTTGACACCCATTTCCTATTTATTCTCAAAGTTTATAATAATTTTTAGTATAGAATAAACCAGTAAGCTCTCATTAAGTGCAAGACATCCATATAAGGCGCTTACTTGTATTTTCTCAGTTACACTTTAAAAAACTCATGAATACACTATTCTTCTATTTTATAACTTTATTTAACTAAGCCTTTTTCCCTAAACCATTGATTATACATCCAGATTTTTTAATTTATTCTGGTGACAAAGCCAATTAGAAGTTCTAGTTTTTAAAGCATATAACCATATTTGCCATAAGAACTTCTCAACTTTTTGTCCATGGACCAGTAGATGTAGTAGATGTAGATGTAGATGTAGAAGTCTGAAGTAGAAGGGCAGAGGGAGCACATTTACCACTGTTAAACTGCTGCTACTTCTGCCTGCTGCATGCTGGGGTGCTATCCTCCCTTAGAGTGCCATATGGCCAAGGAAGAAACATTAGAGCACGTTACAGATTCATTATAAAATAGATATCTTTCTGCTACCATACTGCCCTAGATATTCTAGGCACACATATGTAAACATGCTGCCAACAGATTGTCATTCATTATAGAGCAGTTTTATGCCTTTTTAAGAAGGTGAATGTATTTTGGACTGCAGAGGTGAGCAGAGGGCAGGAAAAGATGAAGATGTAGAGATTTAAGGGTCTGAATAATGCCCACAATTGCAACTGTAAGCACATCAGTTTACACATCAAAATAAGAGAGTTCAGCCTAAAATTCCCATTTTTTCTGTAAAATAAAAAGGTGGGGGGGATTCTAGGAAAGCGTTTCTGTCAGAATTGTAGTTGGTAAATCCTGCTGCCTATTAAGAAAAGATTTACAGGTGATCTTTAAAAGGGAATTTGTAGTGCCACACATTAACAGAAGGTGGAGAGTAAAACAGTCTTAACTTCTTTCCTTTATGGCAAGAAGTGTTGAGACTCTTTTACACCATTTTAAATTTGCTTAATTTAATCTCCCTGTTAATTTAAATGAACATAAAACCGAAGATTTTTATCATCATACTTTATTTTTCCCTCTGCGGACTTCTATTTTAATTAATGTCATAATTTTCTTCATGCAAAACTAGGCTCACCTAACAGCACCTCAATGATCCCACCAATCACTGTGTCACTCGCTAAAATAGGGATACCTTATCTTCTCTTATTTTACTTGTGCTCCTTTTTACATGTATAATGAATACAAAATAAAGTTCTTTTCAAGGAAAGTAACAAAATGCAGTTTTTCAGTATTTTTCTGCTTTTAGGAACCTTGTGAATGATCTACACATTCTACCTAGTGTTAATGGTTGCATTTTGGGAGGGGACTGGTGGCGGAAGGGCAAGTCATATGTCCCTTAATTACTTCTCCCCATTGCAATTGGGACAGTAGCTCTATGTGATGTATAGAGTTACTCCAAGGAGACATTTTTTGCTTATGAAAGTGTGGCTCCTGTGGAACCCTGGCCATTTGTAAAAAGTATGGTGAGTACTTTTAGTCATCCTCTGAGGACAAAAACATATCTGGAATTCATTTCTTATCACGGGATTGCTTTAAGATCACATGTATATGAGAAGTGATGCTATACAATCCCTTATTTCCAGTGTTCCTTGAAAAATAACTTGCAAGGGTGGTCATACTCCTCTTCAATCTAGGAGATATCTAGTCCTTTAATAATTAGCATGTATCTATTAACATTATAGTAACATTTACAATCCTTATAGATACCATACTGTGTATTGAGACATAGCTGAAAATTGTATACTTACTTTCTTACAGATTCCTTACAATTAAGGTGGGAATAATAGGAACAGGGGAATAGAATGCAGAGCTTTTTGAGTCTCAGATATTGTCTTATGGAGTCCCTAGATAATAGGCAATCTATCCTACTAACAAATCCAAGACCACCCTATTACCTGCCTTAACAATGACCTTACTAGAATAGATTACTCTCAAGCTGTATTTGTGGCTACCTTATTTCTCATAAGAAATAATTTCTCATATTTTGGAATTCTCTCCGCAATACTTTACATAGACCCTATTTAATCTACTGCTAAAATATAGTGAAATGATTTAATATAGGTTACAGATAAAACTCCTTAATTATAATCATTCATTTATATATTTGAACCATTCCTGCAATTCACACATGGATAAATGGACTCATCTGCAGAAGTAATCAGGTCATAAAATTATTTAAGAAAAAAAATTCAAAATGAACACCAATTTGTGATGATAACTCTGCATTTTTTTCTTTTTCATGGTTTGTCTTTTTGAACATTTTTAAATATTTTACCATTGTTAATATATTTAGAATTGTTCACATCTAGGTAATATGGCACATTTTTTATGTGCTCTTAGAAATTTAAATTCTTGTGGAACATTCATCTTGTGGAATTTAATTAGTTTCAAAATAAATCTAATGTACAGTAACAGACTACAATATAAGGTGAATGTAGACAACAACATATTAAGTGACAATATACACACAATTACAATATGATATACATTTTATAAATTAAAAATAATGTTAATGCATATACTCTTTAGGACATAAAAGAATATAAACCATAAGGCATGGTAATCATGAAGACTGAATTCAGGATGTTGGTTGTTTTAAAGGAAGAGACAAGGATTTGAGATGAGGACACCACAGAGGGAGATTTTTGAGGTTTTTATTTCTGGTTTTGTGAGTAGATTCCTATGTTCTTATTAAAATACAAATATATAATTATATACATATTCATACTTATATAAAATAAATAAAAAGTGGGTTTTATGGAGATTAATGATCAGAGTGTGTTGTGAGGCAAAAATTATGGTGAATCTAATTGTATCTTAACAGAAAAATAAATATGAGATAATAAGATTAAATTCCAGCTCAGCAATTTTCTAGCTGGGATTTCTTGAGCAAGTTACTTAATACTTCTGACCCTAATTTACTTTATGCATATGTATGTGTGTTGAGCAATAACACTTTTGTCTCCAGGCAGTGTTGAGAATTAAATGATGCACTTATTCTGCTTTCTGGTTAGAGTAACAAAGGTTATTTTATTTTTGTTTTTAAGGAATCAAAGTTACTCAATTTTGCACTAAAATTACTGAAAAGACATTTATGGCTAAAATTTCACAAATGTTAAGAATTTATTCACAGTTGTATTTGCTATATTTCTATGAGTTGTTATTACACTTGGTTCTTAATGATACAGGATTTTTCTTGTTCACTTTGCCAGCAAGGGAACTCCAGTCAGCAACACTTCAGCCCAGGCCTCACTCAGGCATGCTACCTGCCGCAGGAGGTGGCCCACCCACTTGGCCTGCCCAGGCCACACCTGGCTTCTGCACCAGCTCATCTTGCAGCCAGGCTGCACGTGCCCCAGCCGCCTGTGTTATAGCTCATACCCACTTACAGCGGTATCAGTGTCAAAGAAGAATGAAAATACATTGACAATTGAAGGGTGAGGAGGGTGGATAATTTTATTGAGTGATGGAACAGCTCTTGGTGGATAGGGAATGCAGGGATAGTTTATCTCCCATTGTGACTGAGTCTGGGCTTTTATGGACTCAGAATAGGGGAGTGCATGCTGATTGGTTTGAGTACGCAAAAAAGGTTAAAACAAAGGCAACACCCAAAGGTGGGCACAACAGTGTAAAAACCAATTAGGGAAAGGTACGTATATGTAAAATAGGTGAAGGGTGGGGGTCAATCAGAGGAAAGCATGACAAACAGGAAGACTGGTTCTCAATCTGGTCTGTGGATTTGGCTTGTAGCTTGGCTTTCAGGTTTTAAACTGTCTTTGGCTTGGAGGTGGGGTTTCACCAAGGAAACATCCCTCTCTGCCTAGGTGTTTGTCTGCTTCCTACTGCTATCACTTGCAAAAATATATAATACTACAAGCAAATTTATAAAAATAATTTATCACATAAAATGAATATGCGAAAAGTAATAACTAGGCGCTAAGAACTTAAAACCTGACACTAGGTGCTAAGAAGTTAAAATAAATTATCATTCTTTGATGAACCTTAGTCCTTTTAGATACCTTATGTTTTTGCTACCCTGTTGCTAATTAGCTCACTTATATTGAATGCAAATAAGCTTATATTTCCTGAGCAGATTTCCACATTCTGGAAATATCTTTTTCCATCTCAATTGAAATATCCTGTTTCTGCATAAATTTCTATACATACTTAGGTTTCTCGCAAGAAAAAATGATAAAATAATTCATGCCAAAGCACATAAGGTGTTGGTACCTTCTGTTTTACTTCCATAGGTAAAACATTTATATTTCAACCAAAGACTTATGATATTACAGTCATAGTATGGGCACAAGAATATTGTCATATTACAGAAAATGAGTGTTTAACTATTTTGACTTGAGATACACTTCAAATTATCTCCAATAACAAAGCATTGAGGAGGCAAGATGGCTGAATAGGAACAGCTCCGGTCTACAGCTCGCAGCATGAGCAATGCAGAAGACAGGTGATTTCTGCATTTCCAACTGAGGTACAGGGTTCATCTCACTGGGGAGTGCCAGAAAGTAGGTGCAGGACAGTGGGTGCAGCGCACCGTGTGCGGGCTGAAGCAGGGTGAGGCATTGCCTCACCCGGGAAGCAAAAGGGGTCAGGGAATTCCCTTTCCTAGTCAAAGAAAGCAGTGATTGACAGCACCTGGAAAATCGGGTCACTCCCACCCTAATACTGCTCTTTTCCAAAGGGCTTAAAAAATGGCACACCAGGAGATTATATCCCACTCCTGATTCAGAGGGTCCTACGCCCACAGAGTCTCGCTCATTGCTACCACAGCAGCCCCAGATCAAATTGCAAGGCGGCAGCAAGGCTGGGGGAGGGGCGCCCGCCATTGCCCAGTTAGTTGTTTGATTGGGTAAACAAAGCAGCCTGGAAGCTTGAACTGGGTGGAGCCCACCACAGCTCAAGGAGGCCTGCCTGCCTCTGTAGGCTTCACCTCTGGGGGCAGGGCACAGACAAACAAAGACAGCAGTAACCTCTGCAGACTTAAATGTCCATCTCTGACAGCTTTGAAGAGAGTAGTGGTTCTCCCAGCACGCAGCTTGAGATATGAGAACTGGCAGACTGCCTCCTCAAGTGGGTCCCTGAACCCCGAGTAGCCTAACTGGGAGGCACCCCCCAGTAGGAGCAGACTGACACCTCACACGGCCAGGTACTCCTCTGAGACAAAACTTCCAGAGGAACGATCAGGCAGCAGCATTCGCGGTTCACCAATATCTGCTGTTCTGCAGCCACAGCTGCTGATACCCAGGCAAACAGGGTCTGGAGTGGACTTCTAGCAAACTCCAACAGACCTGCAGGTGAGGGTCCTGACTGTTAGAAGGAAAACTAACAAACAGAAAGGACATCCACACCAAAAACCCATCTGTACGTCACCATCATCAAAGACCAAAGGTAAATAAAACTCCAAAGATGGGAAAAAAACAGAGCAGAAAAACTGGAAACTCTAAAAATCAGAGCGCCTCTCCTCCTCTAAAGGAACGCAGCTCCTCACCAGCAACGGAACAAACCTGGACAGAGAATGACTTTCACGAGTTGAGAGAAGAAGGCTTCAGATGATCAAACTACTCTGAGCTACAGGAGGAAATTCGAACCAATGGCAAAGAAGTTAAAAGCTTTGAAAAAAAATTAGACGAATGGATAACTAGAATAACCAATGCAGAGAAGTCCTTAAAGGACCTGATGGAGCTGAAAACCAAGGCACGAGAGCTATGTGACAAATGCAGAAGCCTCAGTAGCCAATGTGATCAACTGGAAGAAAGGGTATCAGTGATGGAAGACGAAATGAATAAATGAAGTGAGAAGAGAAGTTTAGAGAAAAAAGAATAAAAAGAAATGAACAAAGCCTCCAAGAAATATGGGACTACGTGAAAAGACCAAATCTACATCTGATTGGTGTACCTGAAAGTGACAGGGAGAATGGAACCAAGTTGGAAAACACTCTGCAGGATATTATCCAGGAGAACTTCCCCAATCTAGCAAGGCAGGCCAACATTCAAATTCAGGAAATACAGAGAATGCCACAAAGATACTCCTCAAGAAGAGCAACTCCAAGACACATAATTGTCAGATTCACCAAAGTTGAAATGAAGGAAAAAATGTTAAGGGCAGCCAGAGAGAAAGGTCGGGTTACCCACAAAGAGAAGCCCATCAGACTAACAGCTGATCTCTCAGCAGAAACTCTACAAGCCAGAAGAGAGTGGGCACCAATATTCAACATTCTTAAAGAAAACAATTTTCAACCCAGAATTTCATATCCAGCCAAACTAAGCTTCATAAGTGAAGGAGAAATAAAACCCTTTACAGACAAGCAAATGCTGAGAGATTTTGTCACCACCAGGCCTGGCCTACAAGAGCTCCTGAAGGAAGCACTAAACATGGAAAGGAACAACCGGTACCAGCCACTGCAAAAACAGGCCAAATTGTAAAGACCATCAAGCCTAGGAAGAAACTGCATCAACTATCGAGCAAAATAACCAGCTAACATCATAATGACAGGATCAAATTCACACATAACAATATTAACTTTAAATGTAAATGGGCTAAATGCTCCAATTAAAAGATACAGACTGGCAAATTGGATAAAGAGTCAAGACCCATCAGTGTGCTGTATTCAGGAAACCCAACTCATGTGCAGAGACACATATAGGCTCAAAATAAAGGGTTGGAGGAAGATCTACCAAGCAAACGGAAAACAAAAAATGGCAGGGGTTGCAATCCTAGTCTCTGATAAAACATACTTTAAACCAACAAAGATCAAAAGAGACAAAGAAGGCCATTACAGAATGGTAAAGGGATCAATTCAACAAGAAGAGCTAACTATCCTAAATATATATGCACCCAATACAGGAGCACCCAGATTCATAAAGCAAGTCCTCAGTGACCTACAAAGAGACTTAGACTCCCACACAATAATAATGCGAGACTTTAACATCCCACTGTCAACATTAGACAGATCAATGAGACAGAAAGTTAACAAAGATACCCAGGAATTGAACTCAGCTCTGCACCAAGTGGACCTAATAGACATCTACAGAACTCTCCATCCCAAATCAACAGAATATACATTCTTTTCAGCACCACACCACACCTTCTCAAAAATTGACCACATAGTTGGAAGTAAAGCACTCTTCAGCAAAGGTAAAAGAACAGAAATTATAACAAACTGTCTCTCAGACCACAATGCAATCAAACTAGAATTCAGGATTAAGAAACTCACTCAAAACCGCTCAACTACCTGGAAACTGAACAACCAGCTCCTGAATGACTACTGGGTAAATAATGAAATGAAGGCAGAAATAAAGATGTTCTTTGAAACCAGCGAGAACAAAGACACAACATACCAGAATCTCTGGGACACATTCAAAGCAGTGTGTAGAGGGAAATTTATAGCACTAGATGCCCACAAGAGAAAGCAGGAAAGATCTAAAATTGACACCCTAACATCACAATTAAAAGAACTAGAAAAGCAAGAGCAGACACATTCAAAAGCTAGCAGAAGGCAAGAAATAACTAAGATCAGAGCAGCACTGAAGGAAATAGAGACACAAAAAAACCTTCAAAAAATTAATGAATCCAGGAGCTGGTTTTTTGAAAGGATCAACAAAATTGATAGACCACTAGCAAGACTAATAAAGAAGAAAAGACACAAGAATCAAATAGATGCAATAAAAAATGGTAAAGGGGATATCACCACCGATCCCACAGAAATACAAACTGCCATCAGAGAATACTATAAACACCTCTATGCAAATAAACTAGACAATCCAGAAGAAATGGATAAATTCCTCGACATATACATCCTCCCAAGACTAAATCAGGAAGTTGAATCTCTGAATAGACCAATAACAGGCTCTGAAATTGAGGCAATAATCAATAGCTTACCAATCAAAAAAAGTCCAGGACCAGATGGATTCACAGCCGAATTCTACCAGAGGTACAAAGAGGAGCTGGTACCATTCCTTCTGAAACTATTCCAATCAATAGAAAAAGAGGGAATCCTTCCTAACTCATTTTATGAGGCCAGCATCATCCTGATACCAAAGCCTGGCAGAGACACAACCAAAAAAGAGAATTTTAGACCAATATCCTTGATGAACATCGATGCAAAAATCCTCAATGAAATACTGGCAAACCAAATCCAGGAGCACATTGAAAAGCTTATCCACCATGATCAAGTGGGCTTCATCCCTGGGATGCAAGGCTGCTTCAACATATGCAAATCAATAAATGTAATCCAACATATAAACAGAACCAAAGACAAAAACCACATGATTATCTCAACAGATGCAGAAAAGGCGTTTGACAAAATTCAACAACCCTTCATGCTAAAAACTCTCAATAAATTAGGTATTGGTGGGATGTATCTCAAAATAATAAGAGTTATCTATGACAATCCCACAGCCAATATCATACTGAATGGGCAAAAACTGGAAGCATTCCCTTTGAAAATGGGCACAAGACAGGGATGCCCTCTCTCACCACTCCTATTCAACACAGTGTTGGAAGTTCTGGCCAGGGCAATTAGGCAGGAGAAGGAAATAAAGGGTATTCAATTAGGAAAAGAGGAAGTCAAATTGTCCCTGTTTGCAGATGACATGATTGTATATCTAGAAAACCCCATCGTCTCAGCCCAAAATCTCCTCAAGCTGATAAGCAACTTCAGCAAAGTCTCAGGATACAAAATCAATGTACAAAAATTACAAGCATTCTTATACACCAATAACAGACAAACAGAGAGCCAAATCATGAGTGAACTCCCATTCACAATTGCTTCAAAAAGAATAAAATACTTAGGAATCCAACTTACAAGGGATGTGAAGGACCTCTTCAAGGAGAACTACAAACCACTGCTCAGTGAAATAAAAGAGGATACAAACAAGTGGAAGAACATTCCATGCTCATGGGTAGGAAGAATCAATATAGTGAAAATGGCCATACTGCCCAAGGTAATTTATAGATTCAATGCCATCCCCATCAAGCTACCAATGACTTTCTTCACAGAATTGGAAAAAACTACTTTCAAGTTCATATGGAACCAAAAAAGAGCCCGCATCGCCAAGTCAATCCTAAGCCAAAAGAACAAAGCTGGAGGCATCATGCTACCTGACTTCAAACTATACTACAAGGCTATAGTAACCAAAACAGCATGGTACTGGTACCAAAACAGAGATATAGACCAATGGAACAGAACAGAGCCCTCAGAAATAATGCCACATATCTACAACTATCTGAGCTTTGACAAACCTGAGAAAAACAAGCAATGGGGAAAGGATTCCCTATTTAATAAATGGTGCTGGGAAAACTGGCTAGCCATATGTAGAAAGCTGAAACTGGATCCCTTCCTTACACCTTATACAAAAATTAATTCAAGATGGAATAAAGACTTACATGTTAGACCTAAAACCATATAAACTCTAGAAGAAAACCTAGGCATTACCATTCAGGACATAGGCATGGGCAAGGACTTCATGTCTAAAACACCAAAAGCAATGGCAACAAAAGCCAAAATTGACAAATGGGATCTAATTAAACTAAAGAGCTTCTGCACAGCAAAGGAAACTACCATCAGAGTGAACAGGCAACCTACAGAATGGGAGAAAATTTTTACAACCTACTCATCTGACAAAGGGCTAATATCCAGAATCTACAAGAACTCAAACAAATTTACAAGAAAAAAACAAACGACCCCATCAAAAAGTGGGCAAAGGACATGAACAGACACTTCTCAAAAGAAGACATTTATGCAGCCAAAAAACACATGAAAAAATGCTCATCATCACTGGCCATCAGAGAAATGCAAATCAGAACCACAATGAGATACCATCTCACATCAGTTACAATGGCGATCATTAAAAAGTCAGGAAACAACAGGTGCTGGAGAGGATGTGGAGAAATAGGAACACTTTTCCACTGTTGGTGGGACTGTAAACTAGTTCAACCATTGTGGAAGTCGGTGTGGCAACACCTCAGGGATCTAGAACTAGAATACCATTTGACCCAGCCATCCCATTACTGGGTATATATCCAAAGGATTATAAATCATGCTGCTATAAAGACACATGCACACGTATGTTTATAGCAGCACTATTTACAATAGCAAAGACTTGGAACCAACCTAAATGTCCAACAACGACAGCCTGGATTAAGAAAATGTAGCACATATACACCATGGAATACTATGCAGCCATAAAAAATGATGAGTTCATGTCCTTTGTAGGGACATGGATGAAACTGGAAACCATCATTCTCAGCAAACTATCGCAAGGACAAAAAACCAAACACCACGTGTTCTCACTCATAGGTGGGAATTGAACAATGAGAACACATGAACAATGAGAACAATGAGAACACAGGAAGGGGAACATCACACACCAGGGACTGTTGTGGGGTGGGGGGAGTGGGGAGGGATAGCATTAGGAGATATACCTAATGCTAAATGATGAGTTAATGGGTGCAGCACACCAACATGGCACATGTATACATATGTAACAAATCTGCACGTCGTGCACATGTACCCTAAAAGTATAATAATAATAAAATTTTTAAAAAAATCAAGAAGGGAGAATAGCCTTAAAAGTAATTATAAATTTATAACTTTTAAAACTCTTTTGGAGAAGAAATAGATCTATAGTAAATGTAAAAAATAGAAGAATTCAGAAATATAACCAAAACATATGAGAATTAAATCCATAATGACACAACAAAATTTCAAATTGGTATAGAAGGAAGAGTTGTTCAATAATTACAATAATTAGTGTTGGGACTCTAGGTCCAGTTGATTGGACTGAATTTATATACATGCACGTGTGTGTGTATGCAATGTATGAGCGTGTGTATGTGTATTCCATCACTTACACTAAAATGTAAAAATAAATACAAAAAAATCTAAAAAAAAAAAAAAGAAAAAAGCATTGGTTTTGTAATGTGAGGGGAAAGTTATTTTTGTTTCATTTATTTCTATAGAACCATTCAGGCTTCACTTAACATCTTTAATAATATCTTGGGAAATACATTCTTTGAAAGCTAGCTATAATTTATGTAGCCAGTCAATAAGAAATCAAGATTTAACATAGTGTTTCCTAAATTTCAGAGTCAGATTGATACTATAAGAAGCCTATAAAAATACTTCTGCACATTGATTAGAATATATAGATCAATACTGTGGGTTCAATACAACAGAAAATGGCTCTGAAGTAGTGGCGAGTATTCATATACAGGTCTTATTCTCAAATTGTCTCTAGCCTATCTTATTCAAAAGAGCTCATGTTTGGATTACAGATTCTATACCTCTTCTATTTTCTAGTATTTGAATCCCTGGATGTACACATACATATATATGTATGTTTGTGTGTATGTGTGTGTGTGTGTATATGTGTGTGTATATATATATAATATACATATATATATAATTTGGGGCTAGAATCAGTAATATTACATATTTTTGGCACTTTTTAAGGAAAGTCATTAATCCTGGTATTAATGATGTATTTTTGCAATAAATATTCAGTGGTTCCTGATTTTAAGGGTGTAATATAGCTTCAAAGACTAAAGCTCTATGTAAAATATATACAGTTTAAATTTAATAGACTGTATTACCCATCTGATTCAAGCTTTTTTTCTAAGTGTTTTTCAAAGAGTATCACACTGAATTTTTTAAAAGTCTATGAAATTGTTGCTATTATTTTCACTCCATGTCACAGACCAAGTAAATAAGGCAGATATTTTAAATCATCTGCCCATGGTCACACAGTAAGTCAATACCTGGGCTTGGAACCCAACTGCTAACTCCAGTCCATTGATTTAAACCATTATGTTTTCTACTTACACACTATTGTGGTGCATGGGGAATGATAAATGAGAATTTCTGATAACCAGAGCTCTAAATTTGAATGGCTAGATATGACACTCCTGTTGGCCTGTTAAGATATGGCTCTATTGAGAAGGTTTCATTTGAAGCCCAAATAGAACATAGATATGTTGCCAGAGTAGTGATAATATGTTAAAATTATCCACAAGAGAGTAGTACTGAATGACCAGCTACCATTTTTTCATTTATTTATTCATTTAACAAAGCTTCGTTGAACATTTACTATGTGCAAGGGCTTTTAAAATTTAATATGTACTACTAGGTACAAAAAATATTATAGGATCACTGTTCCAGATCACATATACAGGTGAGGAAAGCAGTACGAATCATAAATTAAACAAAATTTACACATACAAAAAGTAGCAGAGGCTATCCAATTCAAAATAGATACCATGACTTATAAGAATACAAGCGGGATCATGAGAAAGACATTATTAGTAAGGCGTGTCTAGTATTCAACCATCATCTACTTTTCTTCTTCCTGGTCACAGAAAGAACAATGTTCTCAGTGCTCTTGTAGTTAAAATAATTGGATTAATTCTATTTTATGGAGTATAATCAGAAGTGATCCATGCAACATCTGAGACAAAAACAGAATAGCTGTGAATTCTCCATGGTCCTTTTTCTCCAGCCATGGGAACAAAGACTCAGGGTGAGATGGCAGCACCTACAGTACCAAAGGAGGCTGGATAGCAGTCAGAGGGCAGCCATACAAGAGAGTTACTCAAACTTATCATGAACACTGAATGAGAATAAACTTGCTATATTAAATCACTGAGATTTTGAAGTTGATATTTACTGCAGCATAATCTAGCTTAACCAGACTAATGCAACGATTAGCCTTGTCTTTTGGAAAATTATGCCTGAAAGGAAGATGTTGTAAAATTGACTGCAGGTCATGTATAATGAGCTAAGGAACTTGGTCTTCATTTTCTAATAATGATTTGCATGTATTTGACTAAATTTTTTGGGCCAAGCAGTCATCTCTAAAATCAACAAATTTTATTAGTTATGATATTTTTCACTTTTAATAGTTCATGAATATATAATGTATAACTTCGAAAACTTTACAATGGTAGTTATATGAAAAATATTTTTGACAGAATTGATATGGCCTTTCCCCCTCAAGATGGTGAAGAATATAAAATATATTATCTGACTTGGACAGCTAAAATGCTGGGGCAAAAGAAGGTATACCAAAGGGCTTCTTCTTTGCAGTGTGTCCTTACTCTTTGGTTCAAATAAAAGATTAATAATTAGTTTGAAGTATAAACATTTTTTTTTAAATCTATTGCATTTTTCCCTCAAGATAAATCAAATATATTAAATTACTTGCTATTCAAAGCATATGGTAATAGCTTATATTCACTTATTAAACATGCATAATAGCTTATCTAGATCTTCCAGTAAAGCCTTCTTACAATATGCTTTATAATTTACTTTATATGTCTTTAAGATGAGTAGCTGAATCTATTAAATTGTGTTACATTATGATAGAATTTTATAGATGCTTCTATATTGTGGGTCACCAAAATATTTCGCATACTTTATAATTCCAGGAAGTTCCCTTCAATAACTCCCATTATCTATTTCATAAGTATAATGAATACAGTAAATGTCAAGTAAAATAGTTTTTTTTTTCATTAATGAATTAGCCGAACTCTCTTCCTTTCCTGGGAAAAGAGAAGACTCACATTTTTCAAGTAAGGGGAAAATATACAATATTCTGTTTATTCCCAACTCTGCTTCAAAAAGATATGAGAGTAATGACCACGCAGGTTCAGAATTGCGGGGTGATAGGACTGTGTGGGCCCAAGAAAGTAGAGACAGCAAAATTAACTGTCTAGAACTGTGATCTCTTTTCAGCTGATGGCAGTAATTACCAGAAAAGCCCCACCTCCATTGGCTCTTCTGCATAAAATGTCTCCAGATTATATCTATAAAGAAATAAATATGATCCATTTATTATAATCTTTCTTTACTGTAATATGTAATAGAAAGCGCAGTTAGGCATTTCCATATGCAGCCTTGAAGCAATTTAGCTCCTTTTCAAAGAAACAAAGTTTAGCCAGAAGTTTTCTTGTCAAGTCTATAAATGAATCCCTGCTCTTTGTAATATTTTTTTCAAAGACTTAAAATAATAAAGGAAATATTTTGTTCATTACCTAAAGTTATATGTAAATATTATTTCCAAGTTACTTTTTATTTATTTTACATTTGACCATAAATGACAAATAGAATGGCATCCCTATGTTCTCACTAAGAAATCTTTAAAGTTTATATTTAAAGATTTATCCTCTGGTTCTTCAAGTTGAAAAAGTGCAACAAATGAGAAATTTTCCATCTGTATGTCTCTTCATTGAAACAGACATCTGTGTTTATTCATATGAAGCTGAATTAATGCATATGATGGAGACAGTTGTGATGTGAATGCGTGTGTGCATGTGTGTGTGTGTGTATGTGTGTGATGTATACATGGTGAAGGTGGAGCTGCCCAAATAGAGCTAAATCACTTCTCTCTGGCTTTCAGAAAACTAGACAAAGAAAGGATTTGATAACTTCTCCCAGTTTATACACCCTAACAGGTACAAGCCCTAAAGAAGACAGCAACCACACATAACAGTGTTACTCTCCTCATTCCCAGAGAGAATGAAACTAGTCTTTCATAAATATAAGTTAATAAGAGAATAACAGGTGTCTAGACCGGTGTAGCCAATAAGTGCTGTTTAGGTTGCAAACCAAACTAAGCCACAAAGTATCTTATCTCCTTCCTTGGCTAACAAAGCTTTATGAGAAACCCTGATATTTAGAAAATGAATAAATTAATGCTGTTCTTCTAAATTATATGGATTTGACAATATATTAATTTCAGGGTCATGCCTAAAGCAAAATATTATTTACATAAAGGCCTGGAGTGAAAGTCAAAGGCCTAAATGTGTTCAGGAAGTTTAAAGATTACTTTTAAGCATCTATATTGCCAACTACATTTGTAGACTTTACTATAATTTCCCAGGAAAGTATAAGCAAATTTAATAAAGTCACATGCAAGAACAGATGCTTTATGAAATATTAGCTATTTTATTTTGTTAGCATTTTCTTGGTAGTATTCATGTTTAGTTTCTCTCTTTAGAGGAATATACAAATGATGAAAAATATTATATCATCATGGATGGATTTCCAAATATTAAGATTTTATTCTTTTACCCTGACTCATGAAAGTTTAAGTTTAGAAGTATTACATCTAAACAACAAAGTTTTTAATGCTTTTTGCTTTTTCACCAAGTTGGCAACATTTTCAATAAAACCTAATTTGTATTTTGAATTGCTATCTTGAAGAAAATTAGCAAAAATACACCCTCTTAAATATTTTGTAAATTGATTTATGCATATTCTAATTCCTTGATCTGTGGATTGGGGAGCATTTCTATTTCTGAATGAGATGGACATCTATTGTAAGCAGAGAATTAATGAGGGTTGGGACAAGGGATGCCAGGCTTAAGTTGACCTAGTACCTTTGTGTTCTATAAAAATTCAAAATAGAATTGGGCAGTGAAATACATATATGAAACAGAGGAATGTCAATCTTCAGTTTATTATAGTCTCCCCACCAGATAAATAATGATTTTCTTTTATAGTTGATACAATTTACCATATGTTCAAAGATGGTAGCATGTTGCTTCTTTACCTTCTTCTATTCCCTTTTTTGGTAAATGTAATAAGTTTTCTATAAGATTGCTCAAATGGTATTGCCACATATATCCCTCAGCTTGCCTCCACAGCTTAGTAGTAGATGATGTACTTGGTCCCTCAAGCTAAAAGAGCACTTCACATTAGGCCTGACATTGAAGGAGTCGCCTCCCGGGGCTCAAGAGAAACATGCACAAAGTATGCTGAAAGTCTATTCAGAGAAGATTGCCAGGAGGTAGTAAAAGGTAGAAAAGCAAAGGGTTGGAAGGTTTTTTTAAAAAAGATATTTATCTTTGTAGATTGGAAAACTTTTTTTAACCCTCTTCCAATTCTTTTTTTTTTTCTTTAGCACTTAGAACAATAGAGATTTCATCAGAACTAAAGAATATTAATTGATTCAATTCAGTATATGATTTTAAACAACTCTTCAGCCAGTCCTCTAGTGTGCAAATTTCATGGAAGGGAAAAAGTGATGCATGTGTTCAGAATACTGCTACATAATTAACTTAAATGTCCTCATATTTAGAAATATTCTACTTTAAAGTAAGACATATACAAATTATAGTATGGGTTTTCCCCTCTTTAAGCAAAAGTGATATTCTGGTTTATATCAGTGATGAACCATGATGCTCAATGCCTGGAAAGAATATATTTACCCAGGTCATATAAAGAGGTCTCATCATTTGGATTGTTAATTCTCATTCTGTGACAATGTTAATGTAATTTTTAAAAAATAGTTTCATAATTTAATTGATATTTTAATGTAAAATGCCTCTACCAATTTTTCATTCAAAAAACATGCAGTCTTTTCTTAATTAATACAAGTTAAGATTATTTTCTCATTTGGTATCCTAGGCCCCCTCTCAACTTGTATGACTGAGTACAATTGCATACGAGAGTTTAGTGCTGAAGTGGCATAAAAGGAGTTTTGGTTTACTTCAGTAGTATGTAGACAATGAGTTTAAAAAGCACATAGTTAACCTACTGTTATATGTAAACCACAAAGTAAACTAAAAAATTAATATAACTTCCTGATGGAGCTTGCTAATTCAATGGAAATATAATTATATTTATATAAAGACATACATTTGTAGTTATCCAAAGTTTATTATAATATTAACATCATTTTAAGATTATTTCAGCAAAAGAAAAATATGAAAAGTACTTGTTTATTCAGGAAGATACATATGATTCCAAGTTCAGCGCTTTGTAACTTCTTCTTCTGGCCCCAATTTTCTGATAAATACTATACTATCCTTTCAGCTGTAAGGGTAGCACACTGAAGTGTAGTTTTTGATGTTGTGCAGTGATATCATCTCAAGTGTACATGGAAATGAGGGGCTTGAAATAGAAAAGAAGAAGAAGAGGAGGAGGAAGAAGAAGAAGAGGAAGAGGAAGAAGAAGAAGAAGAAGAAGACGAAGACGAAGACGACGACGACGAAGACGACGACGACGACGACGAGGAGGACGAGGAGGACGAGGAGGACGAGGAGGACGAGGAAGAGGACGAGGACGAGGACGAGGACGACGACGAGGACAACGAGGACGACGAGGACGACGAGGACGACGACGACGAAGAAGACGAAGAAGACGAAGACGAAGACGAAGAAGACGAAGAAGACGAAGACGAAGAAGACGAAGAAGATGAAGAAGACGAAGACGAAGATGAAGACGAAGACGAAGAAGACGACGAAGAAGACGAAGACGACGAAGACGACGACGACGACGAAGAAGACGAAGAAGAAGACGAAGACAAAGAAGAAGACGAAGACGAAGAAGACGAAGAAGACGAAGAAGAAGAAGAAGAAGAAGAAGAAGAAGAAGAAGAAGAAGAAGAAGAAGAAGAAGAAGAAGAAGAAAAGATCCATAGATATTTCTGTTTTTAGAACCTCACTTTTACCTGGCCAACATGGCAAAACCCCATCTCTATTAGCCAGACGTGGTGGTGCATGCCTGTAGTCCCAGCTAGCTGGGAGGCTGAGGCAGGAGAATTGCTTGAATGCAGGAAGCAGAGGTTGCAGTGAGCTGAGATCGCACCACTGCACTCCAGCCTGGGCAACAAAGTGAGAATCCATCTCAAAAAAAAAAAAAAAAAAAAAAAAAAGGAATCTCACTTTTAAAAATGGATAAATCTTTAAGTATTTAAAATTTGTATGATTCTTTTATAAAAGACACCACCATATGAATGTTTAAACACAAAAAAGTATACAACCTGATTAATCTTTGCAGAAGGAGACTTGAGATCTTTAAAATTTACACTATTCAATCAATGTAAATTTCATATGACATTTCATAAGAGTGTGTCTGGCACATTCTCATGTAGAATGTTCTTTTATTTTCTTGAACCTAGTTGTCTAGTGTATACATTTTCTACTGTTATGTAATAAATCAGCACAAATTTTACAGCTTAAAACAACACAAATTTTTTGTCTTATAGTTTCTATAGGTCAGGAATTCAAGTATAGGTTAGCTGTGCCTATGGCTTAGGTGTCACTAGACTGATTGAGGTGTTATAGCTAAGGCTACGATTCCCCTCTGTGGTTCAGGGTCCTTTCTCAATTGTTAGTGAAATACATCTTATTTCCCCAATCTTACACTTAAAGCTTAACCTTCCTTGGATGATCAAGCCTGCCCATATTAAGCAATGAAGATCAGTAGATAAAATGTCTAGGTCTTCATATTCTTAGCTCTTTCACCTAAATGTTACTTTTCCTTGATCCAGTCCATCACTCCATAGATCCTTTGATATTTTTTCTCCTATTCAATATCTTGAGAACCTTTTTTTGTTTCATAATAATTTGCATATCAATGACTGTGCTACTTGTCATAACTAACCTGCAACATAATAATGGCTTAAACAACATAGAAGTTGATTTCTTTTTTCACACACATACAAAAAAGGCTAGAGATTGGTTATTCACCATGGAGATTATGGATCTTTACATCTTAAGGATCCAGACTCTACTAATCTTTCTGCATTATTATTCCTATTGCCCACCTGGCATATTATTTCAGAGTCATGGAAACAAACACCGACTTCAAGGGAGTTCCTAGCACCACTGCTTAGTAAATTCCCAACAAATGGTTGTTGAATGAATGCCTGCATAATTGAATATAGAGAAAGGTTGAAAAAGTCAATAGTTTTCTTGAAGTACTTAACTAAATATTAATATCAGGTAGCACTGGCACTGGCAGATACTTGATTTTTAAAAATAAACTAGTTTTGATCTATTAATAAACATATTCAAAGTAAAAAACTGTCATGCTTTGCAGATTGAAAAAAAGTCTTTTGTTCAATTAGTAGTCATAGTTCTAAGGGAATGATTGTTCTCTGCATTTACATTTTTTCAAAGTGCTAATGAATATATCAGTATTGGACAAAGATATCCTCATTAAAAGTAGAGGAGTGAATATAAATTACACATCCCTTATTTTTAGCTATTGTCTTTTGTAGTCTTAATTTACAATTACTACCATGATTCATGATACCAATGCTACATCTATAAGTAAAATAGTCACAGCTAGTAGGCACTGATTTTTAACCTTATTTTCTAGATCAGATTTTACATCTGTATTTTACATTCTATAAACCAAAAAATTAATAATTTGACGTTGAAAAGTTAGTAGATTAATACAATCATTTTAAGGATATAAAAAAGCTTTCAAGTCAGATATATTTTATTTAACAAATATATGTATTTTTATATAGTACATACATAACCTTTTGAATTTTCAAGATAATGTAGGAGAAATCGTTACATTTCATATTTCATCTGGATTTGCATAATATTAACAGAATAAAGAAAGCAAGTCTGAATCTTTTGCCTTTCTGAATATAACACCATTTAGACAATATTTGTAGGAAAGGCTACAAAAATAATCTATCTTTCCTAGAAATACTGTAAACTCTATACAGTACCAGAAAACATGAAAGTGAGGCTTCATCTACTACCCTGGGTATTTCAGGAAGTCTATTTAGTATTTTACTGTATCATGTACATGTTGAGAATCTGTGCTTAAACTGGCCACATTTTAGTTTTATATTTCTTCCTTTCTAATATGAGAATTGAAAATAAAATATCCAGAGGAAAACAAAGACAAAAGAGAAAAGACAGTAAAAGAGATACTATTTGACAAAATAATTGCTTTTTCTAAAAGAAAAAAACTAACAGTATACATAAGATATCTATTTTCTATATCCTTTATATAAAAACTATTTTAGCTTCTTAAAGGATTTGCATGATCGGAAGTATTTTTTATTATAACAATAGAAGAACTCAATTCATTAAATCGGAGACATTTCTTCACTTATAAATAAATTTTCTTTTATTGCTCCCTTCCAGTACACCTCTAAGGTATACAAGAACACAGTGATTACAAGTGCAAAGCCAAACTTGTATATAAGTACAATTTGAGAAAAATCTTGATGAGTTGGCATTTGAGGAAATATGTTTGTCATTGTAGAAACTAATTGCATATGTTGAATCACATTTTAGAATATAAAAATTATTTTGTTAAAAACATATAATATACATGATTATATTTTACAACACACTTTTAGGCATATTACGCAAAATAAAACACTGTTCAAAATTTATAGGAAACTAAGGTAGAATTTTTTTTTTTAAAGTTCTTAGGAAAATACCAGTTTTTAAATAGGAAATTTTGGGGAAAAGTCAAGCACTTTAAAGTGCTAAAAAGTGACTGAAATCACCATACCTATATACTAAGCATGACATGAGAAACTCATGTTTATGTCAAATAAAGCTCTCCTGGGGATTATGTTATCCAATCTGCTTTGTATTCTCTAGCTGCCAAATTTTTATTTCAATAGCCAATTGGTTCGAATTGAAAGATGTCCTTAGCTTTCCATTCTAGCCTGTGGGTTAATTTAGTTCGTTATGTATCTATACAGAGCTGTACTATTCACAATCCTTTACATTCACAACTTTGATTTATGATTTGAATTAGAATATGAAATGGGAAAGGCTTCCACACAAATGCACCATCTGAATGCTGTAGGAAGAGCTCAGTCAAGTACTAGAACTTGCACTTTCAAAATAGTCATCAAAATGCCAATTATTTCATGCAATAAACAGCAAGCAGAGACAGGAAAATTATTCATATGAGAAGCAAATCTGATGAAAGTCAATTTACAGAATAGAACAATAAAAAATCTGCAATACACTTTTATACAAAATCCTCAGTAGATTAATATATTCTGTAGTTGATACAAACATACATTTTTCAGCATTCAAAAACCACTTTGGCAACAAAACCAATAAAGCCTTTTGAAGGTTTTCATTCTCTTTCTGGGGTTCAAGACTTTTTGTTATCCACCCAGCTATTTTTGTTTCCCATCATAAACTCTTTTATAAATGTGCCTAGAATATTCACTTCCTCATTCTTGCTGCTATCTCTTCACAACCTATTTCTCACATTTAGGCATACCTTTCTTCCTTTATTTGCTTATATACACCATTGTACACTTTGAACAATGTGGAAGTTTGTTAATAAGTAACCCTAGGCCAGGTGTGGTGGTTCATACTTGTAATCCCAGCACTTTGAGAGGCCGAGAAGATGGATCACCTGAGGTCAGGAGTTCAAGACCAGACTGGCCAACATGGTGAAACCTTTTCTCCACTAAAAATACAAAAATTAGCCAGGCGTGGTGGCAGGCACCTGTAATCCCAGCTAGCCGGGAGGCTGAGGCAGGAAGCTCTCTTGAACCCAGGAGGCAGAGGTTGCTGTGAGCCGAGATCGTGTCATTGCACTCCAGCTGGGGGACAAGAGCAAAACTCCATCTCCAGATAAATAAATAAATAATTAATAACCCTAGAAAATTAATGTATTTTTGGCACTATAATATTTTGGTCTAAAGCCAAAATCTTTTGTTAGAAGACATTCTGTATGTCTTTCATAACTTGTATATCCCTACCAAATACATTTTCTTTTCTATGTATGTATTAATGTGTAGATTTTATAATCGATAATAAAATGTAGATAATTTTGGTAATGAAGAGCATTTGTCTAGTTACAACCCCCACCAGAGAATTCACTGGAACTCTCTGTCTCTCTTTGAAGTCCCACTTTTCCCCATTCCCAAATATTTCAAGGATTTACCAAGATCTGTCTAATCAATACCTGTAAACAAATTTTCTTAAATGTGTTTGATTTTTGATAATTTCCTCTTTTGCTCTAGCCGTGGGGTTTTATGCAGTCATAGAGAGGTACCTTCAGTGCTGTTTGTCCCTGTCATAACAAGAACATCATCCACCTTTTGCCTCTGAAGCCACAGTGTTACTTTTCACCTTTGGTGTCAATCCACACTCATTCACAAAAGCCACTTAAAGCAAAAGGCACTCACTGAAATTGCCAATACTACCAAAATGTACTAACTGAAAATGCAAGCATTGTTCTGCGAAATTATCACAGATTGTGGCCACCAGTTTTAGAACCAATGTGGGCATTAATACTACTAGCTCTGTCACTAGCTTGTATTGATTCAGAATAAATTGAAGTGTGCTAATGCTAGGCAACACTTAATCCTGTCTGATGAAGAAAGAGCAATCCTTAAATCTCACCGTTGTTCTACAGTCTTGTAGCAATTAGGATTCATATTTGCAAGCAATAAAGGCTGACTAGGTGATTAAGCAGAAAAAGGACATGAGGGCAGCTCACAGATTTGTTGAGAGGCTTGGAGAACAAGACTCAAAGCTACATTTCCAGAAACATTCCAAAGCAGTGTTAAAAATTTATCTTAGAAAAATTTTGCTACTGCTGCTGAGTAGAACTAGATACTGGGGTTTGCTGCTACTACTACTGTGGGGAGAAAAAGAAAGAGAGAGACAAAGACAGAGAGAGACAGACAGAGAGAGCTGCATCTCTCACTCCTGTGTCAATCTGATACAGACATGTTTGATTAATAGATCCTAGGTCATGCGCAATGGAAGCTAAGAGAGTGAATTCACAGAATGTTTTTGCTTTTATAGATAAAAGTAGTTATTGCTTCCTCAGCAAGACTCATCAACTTGAATGTTCCCAAACATCAAACAACATTCAAAGTTGAGTGGCCAAAATAAATAACAAATATTTACAGATATATGTAAAATGTCTTTTTTATTGGTCTCCTTTGTGCTTCAATGTTTCACAGGGATAAAATGCAACCACACTTACTTCCACCTAGACTTGAGAAAAGTTCTTGGTTTATAACAGAAGAGAAGATAATCTGAGTTATAAGCTCAACATTTTGCTCAAAATCACCTATTCCATATCATGCTAAGTCATTGTTTTTAGACCCAGCTCGTGCTTCTTATTCTCTTACGTATAGTGAGTTCTGTCTCTGTAGACTCCAGATTTCATATCTTAATAGTCTCTTGGTATAGTCCTCACCACTATTACTCCATATATAACAGGGTGAATGGGTTTAAGTTCACTTGAGCCGAGTTACATATGATATTGTGGTTTAATAATTATTTACGCATTTTCTGTGACTGAAATACGTATTACACTGGTGGTGAGGTAATTTAATGACATATAATTTTGTAGTTTTAAAAACATTATATTTTATCGCCCCCTCTGGGAATGTAGTATAGAAGAAACAAAACGTGTGTGTGTGTGTATGTGTGTGTCTGCAGAATACTGTTAGAGGCAAATTTAATATTAGCTTATTATAAGCAGCTGCTGAAATTTAAGCAATCTTAAATGATCTCCTCCCATCAGAAGTATTATTGTGTCTATGTAGATAGTAAGAATGAATAAAGAAAGAGAACTGGAAAAATACTCACAAAGCTAGTTATTAACAACCAGCTCAACTTATCAACTAAAACTATATTCTGAATAATTTAGGAGTTGCTGGGATAAAACAATTGACATTTTGGATTATGACTTTTTTCTTTATAATGAATATTGGAAAACACAGGATGAGAATCTGCAACTTAGGATAAAGTAGAGACATAGTCACTACATTTAATCTTACTTAGGACCTTTGCTTCAGCCAGTCTAGTCAATTAACAGGACTCTTTATCTGGCTCACTTAGTTGTAAATATCCCTTGCTGTCTTAGTCTTGTGCCATTAAAAGCAGCAATTTTAAAACATATTCGAACTAAAAGAGTTTCATGACACCATATTTTTTAAATTCCTTGCCTATCCCAAACTTTAATCAAGGTGAATACTGTCTCAAGTATTGAAGCCACCGTATACGTTTCTCATGGAACTTCCAAATGAACTATCACTCTTGTGTGTGCATGTATGCAGGTACCTAGATTTGCTGGTACATCTACATGCCTGAATTTCATGGTGGTGTCTAACATTTCTAGGGTCTAAAGCAAGAGGACAAATGGATGTCAAAAAAAAATATGTCTAGATATTCAAATGCTATAAATCAAGTTAATAAAATGTTATTAATATATCATATCCTCCTTCTTTGAAAGAATATAATTTCATAAAGACCAATAAAACCATGCTCCAATTTGAAATACTTGAACTGCTTAGGGTTTCACAGCATACCTTAGAAAGTATCCACACCCCTTTCATCCCCATTCATGACTCTATCCTACTCCTCCTACAGACATGTCTGTCAATGTGGGAAAATCCCAGTTTTAGCAGGGAATCTGAGTTCTCCGATACTTGGAGCATGTTGTAGAAGAAGGATACTGTATATCCCTCATCTCATGCACAGAAGCCTGTTTGATGGAAGGTGAGCGTGGAACTTCTCAAGGTGTAGAGCTCCTCTTTCTGAGTATAAAGGCAGTGTTACTGAACATGAAATAACTCTCTGCTAGGAATGAGGAAGCTATACCTTAACTGAAGGAAGATTACTATATGGTTTATACTCTAAAAAAGATTGAGATAACACAATATCTGTGAAGATTCAATAAAAAGGAAAGTGAGATAAAGTGAGATCAAAGCATATCACACTGAAATAGGTAAGTGCTAAATTAAAGACTGTATTGGAAACATCCCATACTGGGATGGAGGAAATAGAAGTTGTTCAGGACAGGAGGCTTAAATTATTCTAGAATTTTGAGAAAACAAGCAAAAAAAGATAAATAAAAACATAAGAGACATGAGGAACTATGAAAAGCTTGAAAATATTAAATATGTAGAAATAAGTAGAGTTATATAAAAAGTGGTAGTTTTTCTATTCTAGAATACTCAGTAGTAAAAGGTAACAAAATCAGTATTTCTTGGAGAAAAGTTTTATTTTAATTAAATATAATTAAATTTTGTTTTTACAAATCTTTTGTTATGATGCAAGTTATGATATCAGAAATTTGACACTGCATACTTCAGGAAAAGGCCAATACAACACCATAAGCAATATTTTTACAACATGTAGAGAGTGTTGAGCAATGCTTTTAAATGCTATATCCATCACATACCAGCATCATCTTCTTGAGAAAATCTAGACATTGAACTTAGATATTTTATACAATATGACAGTTATATAAGAATTTTTAAAAAGTAGGCAGCATAGAAAATTAGCTTTTTAAAGATCATTTGTTTTCCCCTTAGGGTAGCTTCCTCCTCTTTTACTTAATAGACACCACTAAGCACTGCCATTTTAGTGTGTGCTCAGTGAATTAAAATCTTTCAATATTTTCTAGACAAAATATGGTTCAGCTGGCAACTTTGTAGCAAAAAATGTTGCGTTCTCAAAATTAATATACAATTTTTTGGCTTTTCTATGTTGTTCTGCATTTTCTAAAATGTCATTTTTATTTCACAGACACATATTTTTGAGAATTAAAAGTTCTGCAGATACATCAACAATCCAACAAGCAAAATTCATCAATTCAGACACAAATAACAAATAGCTTTCTGTGGCCATCATGTATGGAAAACAGCATCAAGTGAGGATTACTAATTTTTAGAGGCATACAGACTGATTTTCAATTTAAGAATTTGATATTAAAATCATAAAATCAGTAAAATATATATTTATATATAGATATAATAACTAAAACATTTATATGTTCAATGCCAATTACTTTTTTGAATCTAGGATTTTTTACACTTATGTAGTTTATTCTATCTTTGCAACAAATTAGGACAGCAAACACTCAAATTACCTCTTTTCAATTCTGGTGCTATTTCAATATTTTCAAAATAAAATTTTCAATAACAGAAAATCAATTTTACATTTTAAAAACTTGAAAATATTGCTATGCTAGAGTAAAATGAATATGTAATGTGAAAGAAAGAATCTTCTTTTCTGGAAAGAAACCAAGTACAATATCAGCATTGTCCCAGTGGTACTTATAAACAGAAATAGAATATGTTTTTAAGTGGCATCCTTAGCCAGGGGAACACTTCATAAACAAGTAAGAAAAATCAAGCATTAAATTTATTTTTAAAATATAAGCTCTGTAAATATAATTCTCTTATCTGCCGGAAGGAAAAGAAAATTGTTGTATTGTCAGATCTCAAAACTGGGCTTTCTGAATATATATTCCCTTCCATTTCTTACCCCACATGAATTATACTGACATTTTATAATCATTTTCATTTTATAAGACACTAGTTTGATTAACATGCTCTGGCCACAGCTGCAAATTCTGGAAGCTTCATAGAGCTATTAGAATAACATACCAGGGTTCCTAAGTTATATATTTGAGATAATTAAATCTAACAGTATATGAGCTTGATGGTCATTGAAATATATGAACTAAAGCTGTCCAGTGTTGAATTGCAGTATTCAATTTCAATAGGACATTTTATTTCTTTATTTTTTCAACCAGCATTGTTCAGCATGTTTAAAAAACTTAATAGTAAATCTCTATTACAGATTTGCATTTAATTTTATACACACATTCATTGTACTTGAAAAAAACATCAAGCAAAGTAGCAATACATTTTTCTTGTGTCCTGAATTTGGGAAACTTGCAAGAATTTGATGTAGGTCACATTTTGAGTTGTTCTCTTCAATGTCTTATGCAGTTTGTATCATTAAATGCAAATAACATCTCCTGTGTCGGGTCAATAACCGTGTTAATTAACTTTAGTCAGCTGACTTATAGAAAATAAGGTATGGCAGAGCAGCCTAATAATATTACTATAGAATTCTAGTACAGGACTTTCAGCTTTTGCCTTGGGATATAAAGATATGGAAGGAGTATCACCTCTACCTTTAAAATGAAATATGATTTTCTTAAAACTTATTGGATTGTGGAAGTTTTAGAACAATCAACTAATCAAAAAGTTAAGGAAACATAGTACTGACAGGCAGAGTGGGGATGTACAAACATGTGGCCTTTGGCTAGATTCACCTACACAGAGGTATGAATGGCTCAGTTGAATAATTGATAAATTGCCCAAGACCAAGTGTGAGCCAGAAGAACATTTTGAAATTTTAGTGAGTCTCAAACTATGGGAGTCCATATCATCTTCCAGGTTCTTTCTGCACACTCACAGAAAAGATAGAACCTTAAGAAATATGCATTGTGATGCAAGCCTAAGAAAGAAGAATAGAAAAGTTTTATAGAAGAGGTAAAAATTTCTGCCAGATTCTTCTTTCCTATCTATACTGCTGAACAAAAGCCTTAAACTGTGGATAAAATGCTGTAAGTACTGTACCCCTTAGGCCATTTGTGAAAACTCATGCAGCCGAGGAAAGGAAAATAAATAAAGCTTATTCCTGGAGTGGGATGAAATTATGCGTTGAGCTGAAAAGTATAGCTGGAGAACAAAACGGCCACATTTCTGAAACCCAGAGACACATGCATACCTTAGATTTGGGCTTGATAATAACACCAAAGAAAACACCATACTCCACCCTCAACTGCCAAGATAACATGATTTGGATAACCAGTAAAAGGAGAAAACTGCTGGTAGGGAGCAAACGGAACAAGAACAATCAAAAAGACCCACTTTGTGGCCCAGTGCAGAGTAGATCTAAAACTTAAAAACAGTCATCATTCTAATAAACTAAGCTCCACCTTAGACAAAAGATAGTCCTACAGGAATTTGAAGGCTGTGGTCCACTGAAACTAATTATAGCAACAACAAATCTACAATCCAGAATGTACAACCCAGACTAATTCCTAATTAGATGAACTCAAACATCTCCCTACACTAAATGCCTAACAAAGGCATGCTTATTTCCAAAAATAAAAACTGTTTACCTCAATTTCCACTGTTCATACAAAATGACTAAATTTTAACATAAAAAATTACAAGACGTAAAAAGTCATGAAAAAGCACAGTCGTAAGAGACAAAGTAATCAAAACAAGACACAAATAGGACACAGATGTTGGAATTGTCAGACAGGGAATTCAGAATAACTATTATTAGTATGAAAAACATGCTAAAATTAGACAACATGCCAGATCAGCTTTGTTGCGCCTCCTGTCTTCCTGTGGTTGTAGAGCTCAGCTCCTTCTTGGAGTGAGGGACGTGCCTCCACAGCGCTCTTTCCCTCATCTATTTTTGGGAATCTACACAAGACTGTTACCTCTATTGGAAAGTAGGGATATGACTATTTAAAAACTGAAAATGACAAAGAGTTATTCTAGAATATTTAAACACTAAAAAGATGAAAAATAATGATCAAACCAAAGTTTATTTGGTGAATCCTCAGTAAGTGTGAACCAGTTTTCTATGAGAAACTTCAGTTCAGAGAATTGAGACACAAATTGTCATTACAGTCTTTTTTGAGGAGTGTGGGGGACTTATTAAATATATTCTGTAGTGTAAAGTGACTTTTAAGATAAAATGTAGAGTAAAAATGAATATTATTTTGAAACCGCAAGGAATTATCACATGGAAATGAAGGGATAAATAAAACAGCAACAGAAATGAAGATGCTTTTAATGGCTTTATCAGTAGGCTTAGCACAGAGAAGAAATGAGTATGTAAGCTTAAACATAGGTCTATAGAAATTACCTAAAAATAAGTATAAATAGATAAAAAGTTACAAAAGCAGAGTATCAAAAATTTGTGGAACAATATCAAATCTTGTATCACAAGGGTAATTATACCCCCAAAAGGAAGAGAGAAAAAAAAACTAGACAAAGAAATATTTGAAGATACTTTGATATTTTTCCAAAATTAATAATAGGAAAATTTGTAGTTCTACGCAATTCAGAGAATATCATGCAGAATAAAAAATATAAAACAAAACAAAATAATAAGAACAAAAATGTAATTATGTTTAAACTGCTGAAAATAAGAGACAACACAAAAATCATTAAGGCAGTTAGAGAAAAACAGAAACATTAAATTTTAACGATCACACATAAGAATCAGAGGAGACTTTGTGTCTAGACCACATAAGGGAAATAATAGTGCAGTGACACCTCTAATGTAATGAGGAAAAAGGAAAAGAAAAGAAAAACTCGAATTCCATACACAGTGAAAATATCTTTTCAAAATAAAGATGAAAAACAGACTTTCTCAAGCAAAAGCTTAAGGATATTGTTGATAGTAGATAAACTCTGTAAGAAATTTTTAAAAATATTTAATCACAAAGAATATGATAGCAGTTTAGGACTTGGATCTATACAAAGAAATGATAAACACTGAAAATATAATAAATAAGATTGGTAAATTTTAATATTTTCTTATTGCGTTTCTGTTGCAAAGATAATTGACTATCTTAAGCAAAAATATAGAAAAGTATGGTATGTGTATAGCATTTGTAAAAGTAAAAGGCTAAACAGAATAGAACAAAGGAGGAAAGAAAAAAATCGAGATTATATGGCTATGTAGTATTTAAACTATATATATAGCAGTATTTAATTATTTAAATGTGTACTCTGATTTATTAAAAATATACATTACATTGTATCACCAAAGGCTACCACTGAATATTTTAAAAACTATATAAATAATAAGTGAAAGAGATGAAATAGAATTATTTAAAAGACTCAATTAATGCAAGAGAAGGCAGAAATAAAAGGGCGAAAACAGAAATAAATGGGAAAAAGCAGGATGTCAAGTTATAATCTAATCATATCAATAATCTCTTTATGCATCAACAAACATCAGTTACAAAACAGAAATTGTCAGATCTATTTAAAAAATTACAAAGCAAGAATCATCTATATAATATTTATAAGAAAGCCACTTTAAGTATGAAAACATAGTATAAAACTAAAAGGATGGAGAAAATTATTAATACAATACATTTAGTATCAGATGAATAGAACTCCATATATATGATATATATATATATTTTTTTCACTGCAAAACATCCTTTATTTTAACTTTTATTTCAGATTCAGGAGATACATGTGCAAGTTTGTTATCTGAGAGTATTGCATAATGCTGAAGTTTGGGGTACAAATGAGGCTGTCACCCAAGTTTTTCAACCATTGCCCGCCTCCCTCTTCCCATCTCTACTAGTACCCAGTTTCTATTGTTGCCATCTTTATGTCCATGAGTACCTAATGTTTAGCTTCTACTTGTAAGTGAGAACATGTGGCATATGCTTTTCTGTTTCTGTGTTAATTCTTACTTGCCACTCTGTGCCTTTTACATGGGGTGTATAGACCATTTACATTCAAGGTCAATATTAATATGTAAGGTTGTGATTCTATCATGAAGTTGTTAGTTGGTTGCTCTGTAGTTTTTATTGTATGGTTGCTTTATAGAGTCTGTGGGCTATGTACTTAACTATGGTTTTGTGGTAGCAGGCATTGTATTTTCATCTCCATGTTTAGAACTCCCTTAAGGATCTCCTGTAAGGCTGGCCTAGTGGTAGTGAATTCCCTTAGTGCTTGCTTGTCTGGAAAAGATTTTAATTCTTCTTTTCTTATGAAGCTTAGTTTGTTGTGATATGAAATTATTGGCTGGAGTTTCTTTTCTTTAAGAATGCTGATAAAGAAAATGTCTTTTCTTTGAAAATGCCCAATCTCTCAGCAAAAGTCTTTTGCTGATAAATTTGCTGTTAGCCTGATACAGTTCATACATGATCTGACTTTTTTCTCAAGCCACATTTAAGATTTTTAATTTTTCTAACATTGACCTTGGGCAGTTTGATGACTATATACCTTTATGATGTTTGCTTTGTATAATGTCTTGGAGGTGTTCTCCGGATTTCTTGTATCTGGATGCCTACCTCTCCAGTAGGATTAGAGAAATTTTCTTTAATTACTCCCTCAAATATGTTTTCCAGGTTGTTGCATTTTTCCCCTTCTCTTTTAGAGATGACAATTACTCATAGGTGTGGTAACTTTTCATAATCCCATATCTATCAAAGAGTTTGTTCAATTTGTAAATTATTTTTTTCTTAATTTTTGTCTGACTGAGTTAGTTTGCAAGACAGTCTTCAATCTCTGAAATTCTTTCTTCTACTTGGTCCATTTTATTGAGTAAGCTTTTGATTGCATTTTGAAATTCCTTATGTCACTCTTTCAACTTAGAAGCTCTGATTGATTTCTTTTAAAAAATTTTTTATCTTTTCCATAATTTCCTGGATTGCTCTAGAAGTTATTTTTTCATGACTGTCAACCTTGTCCCAGATCTCATTGAGCTTCCTTGAAATCCATGCTTTCAATTCTTTCTCTATAATTTTTTTTGTTTTCATTTTGGTTAGGGATCATTGCTGGAAAGGTAGTGCAATCCTTTGATGGGGTCACTACATTAATATTTTTCATGGAGCCAGAATTCTTCTACTGGTTCCTTCTCAACTGGAGATACTGGCACTTCTGCTTTTTTTTTTTTTTTTGTAATTATTTTCATGCAGGTAGATTTTTTCTTGTTTTCTTTCTCTATATTATTATTATTATTTTATTTCCACTTGTGTCCCCCTCCCACAGGAGGTGTGACTGTAGAGAATGCTGCATAGAAGCTTTTTATTATACTTTGCTTCTATAGTCCTATGAACTTCTGTCAGCAGGTTTTATATTGGGCTGTGAAGTTAAACATATAAACCAGTAGGTGGTGCTTATAGGCAAGAGCTAGATGCAGCCAATGCAGCTGGGTACATACTTGATCCTTGTTTACTGGGAGAAACTTTCTGTTGCCTCAGGCAATGGGCTGATTCATCAAGTGCACAGTGGTCTGAGCACCCTGTTCAGCCCTGAGGAGGCAGACCAAATGAGTGGGCCTGACTGAAAAGGTCTGTGTACAGGTCCCCACATGGCAGACACAAACACCACCATGGGAGACTACAGTGAGTGGCCACAAGGCACCAAGATATGTGTGTAGCATGGAGCTGGGAAACCACTTTAGCCCCAAGTCCCTGCATGGGGATGAAGGGTGGCCTAAACTCCTAATCCAAGAGGGTGGGAGCTCTAGATGCCTGGAGATTTGCTTGGGTATTAAGCAGACAGAACTTTCCTTCACCAGGATCTCTACACAGGAAGGGTAGGATTGCTCAGGCTTCTGTTCCAGGCAAGCAGGTGCTCTGAATGCCTGGAGATCTGCCTGGGCATAGAGTGGAGATCGGCCACAAGATCACCACATAGGAAGAGTAGGGCAATTCAGGCTGCTGAACTAGGCAAGCAGATACTCTGAATGCCTGGAGATCTGCATGGGAGTACAGCAGAGAGCCCCCTCCCCTGCCTCAACTCCACACCAGGATATCCGAACACGAAGAGTTGCATGGCTCAGTCTGCTGATTCAGCTGACCTGGTCCTCTGAATGCCTGGGGATATGCCTGGGAGTGGAGTAGAGAAGGTCTTGCTGCACCATGATCTATGTCCTAGAAGGATAGCTGACTCAAAGCGTAGATCTAGGACATCAGGTGCTACAACTGTCTGGAGATCTGCCCAAGTGTGAAGCAGAGAGGGCCTCCCTGCACTAAGATCTCTACACAGGAAGGGTGGCATGTGTCATTCCACTGATCCAAGTGAGTGAGTGTTCCAAATGCCTGGAGATCTGCCTACTTGTGGAACAGAGAGAGCTCTGCTGCACAATAATCTATGTCCAGTAAGAGTGGGGTGGTTTTGGCTGCTGGTCCAGGAAAGTGGATGTTCCAAATGCTTGGATTTCTGCTTAAAGGGTCCCACTGCACCACAATCTCAGGTGAGCAGGCTGGGTCACCTAGCAATAGCATGTGAAGACAGATTGCATGTCACCAATCTGACCTTGGTTGCAAGTCTCATTGCTCAGGAGAAACTGCAACTATGGCTCCTCCCTTCTTGCTCCAGGCTTGTGACAGGGGAGAGCATGATTTCTACTGCTAGGGTGCTTTCCACAATTTTTACTATGTAGGCTTTTATCCTGCTCCAGAGCCGATACTCCAAGCTTTGTCATGAGACTAAAATGCCTGTGTGGGCATTCTGCTGGGTCACTAAAGAATGGCTGAATATGGTGTCCTGCTTTCATTCCTGGGTCTTGAAAATATCTGCAGCTTTCTTCAGCATCTTTCCTTCACAGCATGTCTAAGCCTTTCTCCAAGTTATTTCCAGGGCTTGTAAGAAACAAAGTGTGATCCCTCAACCTGGGTCCCTTGGATTCCCCATGGAAAGGTGAGTCCCAGAGGGAGGCTTTCTGCTTCTCTTGTATACTAAGCCTCATTCATTTTTATCAGCCAGACACCATCATGAGGGCTATTTGTTGTCATTCTCTTTCCCACAATCTGGGGCGCATATCAGGCTTCTGGTGGATTCTCATTTTCCTTTTTGAACTAAAGCTCACAGAGTTGACGCTTATGCACTATCTTGCTATTTCCAAGTGGCTGAGACATGCTAAAAGCCTCTAATTTGCCATCTTGAAAATAATAAAATAAAACTCCTTTTAAAAATTACTAGTAAAAGAAGTAAAATTTCGAGGCAAATAATAATAATAATTAATAATAATAATGAAGGAGTTGAATAGAACTTTATTATGAAATGGAATAATATCAGGAATAAGTGATAATTCATACCAATAAAGGTGTTAATTCATCAAAAGAACGTAATATCTTATGTGTGGCTGCACCTAATTACAGAGTTACAAAAAGGCATGGGGCAAAAAGATAAAAACTGAAAGGAGAAAAAGACAACTCCATACACACAAATTAGAAAACACAGAAGAAATGGATAATTTCTTGGGAACTTACAACCTTCAAAGATTGAACCAGGAACCAATTGAATATCTGAAAAAAACAATAAAGAGTTCCAAAATTGAATCAGTGATTTAAAACCTACCAAGAGGAAAAAAATCTGGATCATATGGATTCACAGCTGAATTCTATCAGACACATAAACGAAAGCTGGTACCCATCCGTCTAAATCTATTCCAAAATTTCAAGGAGGAGGGACTCCCCCGCTAACCCATTCTACAAGGCCAACATCATTCTGGTACCAAGACCTGGCAGAAACACAAAGAAGAAAATATCAGGCTAATATCTGTGATGAACATAGATGAAAAATCCTCAGCAACATGAAAGCAAACTGAATCCTGCAGCACATCAAAAGGTTAATCCACAACAATCAAGTATGCTACACTTCTGGGATGCCAAGGTGAACTCAACATATGCACATCAATGAATGTGATTCACCACATAAACAGAACAAAAACAAGAACTATATGATCATCTCAATAGATGCAGAAAAGGCTTTTGACAAAATTCAATATTGTTTCATGTTAAAACCCCCCAGCAAACTAGGCATTGAAGGAACACACCTCAAAATAATAAGACGCATCTATGACAAACCCATAGCCAACATCATATTGTATGGACAAAAGCCAGCAGCATCCCCCTTGAAAACTGGAACAAGACAAGTATGCCCTCTTTCATCACTCCTATTCAACAAAGTACTGGAAGTCTTAGCCAGAGCAATCAGGCAAGAGAAAGAAATAAAAGCCATCAAAATATGAAAAGAGGAGGTCAAACTCTTTGTCTTCTCAGTCAATATAATTCTATACCTAGAAAACCCCAGTCTCTGAAGAAAGACTCCTAGTACTGATAAACAACTTCAGCTAAGATCCAGGATGAAATCATTGTACCAAAATCCATAGCATTTATATAAACCAATAATGTCCAAGATGAGAGCTAGATCAGAAACACAATCCCATTTAAATTGTCAGGAAATAATAAATACTTAGAAATACAGCTAATGGGGAGATGAAAAATCTTTACAATGAGAATTACAAAACCCTCCTGAAAGATATCAGAGATAACACAAACAAATGAAAAACCATTTCATATTCATGAATAGGAAGAATTAATATTGTTAAAATGGCCATACTAACCCAATTTACAGATTCAATGGTATTACTAACAAACTAACAATATCATTTTTTCACAGAATTAGAAAAAGCTATTTTAAAATTCACAGGAAAGCAAAAATGTGCCTGCATAGCCAAAGCAATCCTACCTAGAAAGCAAAGCTGGATACATCACACTACCTAAGTTCAAACTATACTACAAAGTGTACTACATGGTCACTGTAATCAAAAGATCATAACCAAAACAGCTGTAACCAAAACTGGCACAAAAAGAGACACACAGAACAATGGAATATAATAGAAAATTCAGAAATAAAGCCATACAACTAAAACTATCTGCTCTTTGACAAACCTGAAAAAAACGAGCAAAGGGGAAGGGATTCCTTATTCAATAAAAGGTGCTGAGATAACTGGTTAGCCACATGCCGAAGATTAAAACCGAACCACCTCCTTTTACCATATACAAAAATCAACTTAGGATGAATTAAAGACTTAAACTTAAAATACAAAATTCTAAAATCGCTACAAGCAAACCTAGAAAATGCCTCTCTGGACATAGGCCTTGGCAACTATATAATAATGAAGACACAGTAAGCAATTTCAACATAAACAAAAATTCTTACATGAGAGCTAATTAAACTAAAGACCTCTATACAGAAAGAGAAACTATTAACAGGTAAATGGACAACCTATAGAATGGGAGAAAATATTCACAAACTATGCATTGAATGTCTAATATCCAGAATCTATAAGGAACTTATACAAATCAACAAGCAAAAAACAATCTGATTTAAAAGTGGGCAAGCATATGAACAGACACTTCTCAAAAGAAGACATACACACAGCTGGGCATGGTGGCTCACACCTGTAATCCCAGCCCTTTGGGAGGCCAAGGCGGGCGGATCACAAGGTCAAGAGATCGAGACCATCCTGGCCAACTGGTGAAATCCCGTCTCTACTAAGAGTACAAAAATTAGCTGAATGTGGTGGCATGCCCCTGTAGTCCCAGCTACTTGGGAGGCTGAGGCAAGAGAATTGCTTGAACCCAGGAGGTGGAGGTTGCTGTGAGCCAAGATCGTGCCACTGCACTCCAGCCTGGTGACAGAGCGAGACTCCGTCTAAAAAAAAAAAAAAAAAAAAAAAATCAGAAATGCAAATCAAAACTGTAAAGAGATACTATATCACATCAGTCGGTACATCTATTATTAAAAAGTCAAAATATAGGTTAGTAAGGTTGTGGAGAAAAGGGTATGCTTATACACTGCTGGTGGGAATGTAAATTAGTACAGCTACTGCGGAAAGGACTTTGGAGATTTTCAAAGAACTTAAAAAAGAACTACTGGCCGGGTGGCTCTTTTTGACAGGTGGCTCACGCCTATAATCCCAGCACTTTGCTAGGCTGAGGTGGGTGGATCACTTGAGGTCAGCAGTTTGAGACCAGCCTGGCCAACATGGTGAAACCCCGACTCCACTAAAATTATAAAAATTAGCCAGGCATGGTGGCACACATCTGTAATTCCAGCTACTCGGGAGGCTGAGGCACAAGAATCTCTTGAAACTGGGAGGTGAAGTTTGCAGTGAACTGAGATCCCACCACTGCACTCCAGCCTGGGTGACAGAGGGAGTCTCTGTCAAAAAGAAAAAAAAAAAAGAAAAAAAAAATCTACTGTTTGACCCTGGAATCTGGTTACTGGGTATATATCCAAAGGAAAATAAATTGTTCTATCAAAAAGACACATGCACTTGCATGTTCATCCCAGCACCATTGATAATAGAAAAGACATGGAATCAACCCAAATGCCCATTAAGTAGTGGACTGGATAAAGAAAACGCAGTAAATATACACCACGGAATACTACATAGTTACAAAAATGAATGAAATCATGTTCTTTTCAACAACATGGATGCAGTTAGAAGCCATTGTTCTAAATGAACCAACTATGGAACAGAAAACCAAACACCCTAAGTAACATCTCATTTATCAGCAGAAACTAAATAGTGATTGCACATGGACACAAAGAGAGGAACAACAGACACTGGGGTTTACTTAGGGATAGATGGAGGGAGGAGGATGAAGATAAAAAAAATTACCTATCGAGTACTATGTTCGCTACCTAAGTAACATGATCATTTGTACACCAAGCCCCAGAGACATGCAATTTACACATGTAACAAACTTGCACCTGCACCATGTATCCCATGAACAAAAAAAAAGCCCAGGACCAAATGGATTCACAGCCAAATTCTACCAGACAAACAAAGGAGAACTGTTGATGAAACTACTGAAATTGTTCCAAAACTTTGAGGAGGAGGAAATTCACTCCGACCCATTCTATGAAGCTAGTATCATCCTTATACCAAAGACAGAAAAAAACACAGAAGAAAAAGGAAACTATAGACCAATATTCTTTATTAACATATATTCAAAAATCATCAAAAAGTACTAGCAAAACAAATCCAATAGCACATCAAAAAGACAATCATGCAAATTTTATTCCAGGTATGCAAGAATGATTCAACGTGCCAACCAGTAAATGTGATTCACCACATAAACAGAATTAAAAATAAAAGCAATATGATTATCTCAACGGATGCACAGAAAACATTTGATAAAAGTCAGCCTCCTTTCGTAATAAAAACCTTTAAAAACTGGGTTTAGAAGAAACATACCTCAAAATAATAAAATCAATATACAACAAACCCACAGCCAACATCATACAAAATAGGGAAAAATTTAAAGCATTTCCCCTAAAAACTTGGAAAAAAACAAGAGAAAGAAGTAAAAGATGTCAAATGAGAAAAGAGCACATTTGACAAATGAATTCAGTAAAGTTTCAAAGTACAAAATCAACGTACAAAGACCAGTAGCATTTCTATACACCAATAACAATCAAGATGAGCACCTAATCAAGAAGTTAATTCCATTTACAACAGCTACAAATAAAATAGAATAAAATAAAATAACTAGAAATATATTTAACCAAAAGGTGAAAGAGCTCTATAAAGAAAATTACAAATATCTAATGAAAGCAATTGTAGATGACACAAACAAGTGGAAACATGCTCATGGATTGGAAGAATGAATATTATTAAAATAACCAACTTTCCAAAGGAAACTACAGATTCAGTGCAGTTCTAATCAAAATCCCAATGTCATTTTTCAGAGATACAAAAAAAATCTCAAAATTCATATAGAACCAAAAAGAGTCTGAATAGCCAAGACAATCCTAAGCAAAAAGAGAAAAGCTGGAGGTATCACATTACCTAACTTCAAATTATACTAACGGGCTATAATAACCAAAACAGCATGGTAGCAGGGTAAAAATAGACATACAGATCAATGGAAATGAATAAAGAAAACAGAAGTAAAAACACTTACCTACACTCTACTGATTTTTGACAGAGTTGACAAAATAAACAATGGAGAAAGGACACCCTGGTAAATAAATGCTGATGGGGAAATTGTGTAGCCATATGCAGATGAATGAAACTGAGTCTATATCTCTTGCTGTATTAATTTGTTCTCATACTTCTATGAATAAATACTTGAGACTGGGTAATTTATAAAGCAAAGAGGTTTAATTGGCTCATCATTCTGTAAACTGTACAAGAAGTGGGACTGGGGAGGCCTTAGGAAACTTACAGTCATGTAGAGGGTGATGGGGAAGTGGGCATGTCTTACATGGCCAAGCAGGAGGAAGAGAGAGAGCGGGGAACATGCAACACTCTTTTAAAGTAATCAGATCTCATAATAATTTACTCACTATACAGTACCAAGGGGGATAGTGCTAAACATGAGAACTCTGCCACCATGATCCAATCACCCCCTACCAGGCCCCACCTCCAACACGGGGGATTACAATTTGACATGAGATTTGGGGAGGGACACATATCCAAACCATATCTATCACCATATAAAAAAATTAACAGAAGATGAATTAAAGACTTAAATGTAAGACTTGAAACTATACAAATTCTAAAACAAAACTTACAACAAACTATCTTGGAAATTGGCCTAGGCAAAGATTTCATGACAGACCTCAAAAACAAATGCAACCAAAGCAAAATTTGATAAATAAGACTTTAAATAAAAAAGCTTCTGTACAGCAAAAGAATCAACAGAGTGATCAGACAATCTCAATCGAGAGAAAATATTTACAAACTGTGCCTCTGACAAAAAACTAATATCCAGAACTACATGGAAAACAAAAACATAAGAAGGAAAAATAACCCTGTCAAAAGATACAAAAAGGTCATGACAGACATTTTCCAAAAGGAGAAATAAAATGGCCAACCAGCATATTTAAAAAATGTTCAACATCACTAATCATCAGATAAATCAACTTAAAACCACAAAGAGATACCATCTTACACCAGAGTGGCTATTAATATAAAAAGTCATATAATAACAGATGTTGATGAGGCTACAGAAAAAAAGGGAATGCTTATACAACTATTGGTAGGAATGTAAATTATTACAACCTCTATGCTTGCACAGTATGAGATTTTTCAAGGAATTAAAAATAAAACTACCATTTAGTCCAGCAATACCACTACTGTGTTTCAACCCAAAGAAAAAATAGTAATTTTAACCGAAAGATACCTGTACTTATATGTTTATTGCAATTTTATTCACAATAGCAAAGATATGGAATCAAACTAAGTGTTCATCAATGAATGACTGGATAAAGAAGTGTGCTGTATATACACCGTGGAATGCTACTCAGCCATATAAAAGGGTGAAACCATGTCTTTTCCAGCAACATGGATACAACTGAAGGCCATTATCCTAACTCAGCAAAATAACTCAGAAACAGAAAGTCACATACATGTATGTTCTCACTTATACGTGGGAGCTAAATAATGTGAATATATGGACACAGAGAGTAGAATAATAAAACAATGGACACTTGGAAAGGTGGAAGGTTGAGATGAGGGTAAGGCATGGGAAATTACCAAATGAGTACAATGTACACTATTTGAGTGTTAGTAATAGAAGCCCAGACTTCACCATTACACAATATATCCAGGTAACAAAACTACACTCTACCACTTAAATCTATAAAAATTCTACAAAGTAAAATAAACATGATTTTAAAATTAATGTAGAAGCAATAAGGGAATTAGAAAGTCACTATTAAAACATGAGTAATAATTGCTATACTCAAGATCAACCAGTGGATGCTAAAATTAGTGGATGAAAGTTAAGCAGAAACAATTCACTTGCATAGTCACAATGTATATCTTCCAAAATTTTTAGTAAATGCAGAAGGAAAAAAAATAAATCTTTAGGGTGAAGAATCCTGATAGACACCATATTATCCAAGTGATCAAGATGAACATAACCAATAATAAGTCCTAATTATATAATGTAACCCTTGATTTAATGCAATAAGGTCACATGACCTCTGTGCTATTATCAAAGATGCACAAACTCATTCGAATAATACAACATACTATACAAATTTAAATGGAAAAATTCTCCAAATAGCTGTGCAGTACTTTCCTAAATTGTCAAGGTCATGAAAGACAAGGAATGACTTAGGAACTACCAAAGATTGGAAAAGACTAAAAAGACATGACAACTAAATGGAATGTAGGAGGCTGGATTTGATCTTTGAAGAGAAAAGATGCATCAGTGGAATAACTGATGACATGAAAATATGTTCCGCAATTGAATTAGTAATACTGTACAAGTTTAATTTGCTAGTTTTGATAAATGTGCTATAATTATGTGAGATGTTAACATATAAGAGCAAGATGGTTAAAGAGTACATGGGAAATCACTGAACTCGTTACAAATGGTCTCCTGTACTCTTTTACAAATCCTCTGTAATTCTAATGTTACGTTAAAATAAAATAAAAAGGAAATCCAGCAATATACCTTCAACACATGTAATATTTGCTGAATGAACACATGAGGGAAACCAAGTTGAATCAACCAAGTTGCTAAATCTAACACCTCTTTTCCATAAAGATTCACATCTGCTTAAACCCGTAACAATGAAAACAGTCTTATTTTATCTCCATTGGTATTTAGCTGGCATATATACTTTCATATGTATGTGTGTCTGTGTGTATATGTATATATATGTGTGTGTGTGTGTGTATATATATATACACTTTTTAAACTCAAGTATATGGAAAATTTCTTGGTGAAAAAGGGGAGAGGAGCATTTTAAAAAGAAAATAAATGTTTTAATCTTTGACCTCACTTAATTATTTATGTCACATCTCTTCCATAACTCTACCAAGTCTGAAAGCTATCCTGATCCTGTAATGGCTTTTCAGAAAATTTATCTCATGACTCTGTGTCTCCTAGAATGTCACATCATTCACAAGCAAGTTAAAATGTCTGCTCAGAACAGCTGACCTCAAAGCTCACTAGGAAGCACAGACTTTTTATGCAAACTTCCAACGTAGTGCTGTAGTGAGTATTTTACCAATTGTCCACTTATTATCCTCATTTGACACATGAAGACACAAAGGCTCAGAAAGATTAATTTGGCCAAGTTTAAATTATTATTAAGTGGTAGATTTATGTGCTTTACATTGTATAAGTTAATCATTTCTTGTTTTGGTTACCTGTGACAATGCGGAGCTGATGCTTTTAATATTTGCTTAAATATCATTGATATAAATAGATGCAGCTGTTGTGTCATTATGCAACAAAATAAATTACAGTCCATGTGCTTATTATTTCAATATGACTTACATTAGAGAGTTATTTCTAATCTATAATGTTCACTTTGAAATGATCACACTAATGAAAGTTCTGAGATTTATAGTTCATCATTCATTTTATACATGTCAAATTTTAAATTTGTATTACAAATTTATGTATAAACTAGGTTTTTTGGCCAGGCACAGTGGCTTATGCTTGTAATCCCAGCACTTTGGGAGGCCAAGACAGGCGGATCACCTAAAGTCAAGAGTTTGGAACCAGTCCAGGCCAACATGGTAAAGCCCCATCTCTACTGAAAATACAAAAATTAGCTGGGGTAGTGGCACACGCATGTAATCCCAGCTTCTTGGGAGGTTGAGCCATGAGAATTGCTTGAACCCAGAAGGCGTAGCTTGCAGTGAGCCAAGATCATGCCACTGCACTCCAGACAGGGTGACAAAAAAAAAAAAAAAAAAATAGGTATTTCAACTTTATTTCCTCTTCGTAAATATCACCATTACATTGGCTAGTGAATATTTGTTGTGGTTTACATAGGAGTAATCAGAGCAGTCAAGTCATCTATACTAAGATGGTAAGTTTGTAAGTGCCTGAGTTGGGATCAAGAATGTGGTCATTTTCTTCTTACTGAACTCTAACATATTTTAGAACCACTAATTCTAGAGCTAAGGAGAATTGGTTGTAGGCTTGTATAAGAAGATGATAAAGGAAGGCTGAATAAGAGTTGCTCTTCCCAAATATTAAAAAAAAAACTTAAAATTTCAACTAAAGTATCTCAAAAAACAATACTTTTTTGCCATAAATTCAATAGAAGTCACATGTTCAATATCACGCATAAGAACAAATGAATGGTTTGCATTGAATTGCCCACATTAAGCATGAGTAAAAGATAAGAAGGTAAGAAAATATATGACTGTATAAATATATCATTACCAAAAAAAAAAAAAAAGAAAAGAGGAAAGATTATATGGAGCTAATCTGGAAGAATACACATAATCAAAGAAATTGATAGCTAGAAAAACAGACACAATTGTAGCTGTTTCATTTAGCTAAGTGGATTCCAAAAGATGAAGCATGTCGATCCTATGCTCTGTAACCAAGTTGTACACTATAGTGAGAGGTGCCCTCAGGAAAATCCAAAATACATTTTTCATTCCTGTTCCTAATATTTGAACATTAAATCATATTGACATACAGCCATATGTCATTTAGCTCAGTTCAATGAATAATAGCATTGTACCCGTATAAATTAGTGCAATAAAAAAAGTAGTTGTTTTATGTTGTTTGGTTTATTACCATTAGATAATTGTACTAGGTAACAACTAAACCCTTATATATTTGATACAATTTCTTATCAATTATTGTCTTTGAAATAATAATGCCATTTTATCTCAGTGAGAAAAATCATTATATCAATTTGTTTTACAAAATATAGTCAGGTGATAGCAGAATTTATCTGGAAAAATGCAAAAGAAATGTAATCTCTGTCCAGATTCAGCATTAACAGAAATATGCTGGAACTACACATTATTTATTGTAAAAGCCACACAATTGGTGAGAAAATACTTGTATTTTATACAAGATTTTTCACTGATAATTAGGTTATGTTTTAAGTAATTTGATAAAATAACGGTTACCAAACTAATAAGAGATCAAACTCTGACAGCTATCTTTCTTTGTTCACTAGTCCTGTGGATCACTTTCTTAGGTCTATGTTATGTGAAGCACACCCAAATGTAAATAGATTTCTCTGGAATTAATGAATTCTAAAGGTGTTTCTAATCAATTGGATACCCTAGGCTTCAGAATATTGACCAAAAAAATGTTCAGGCATCTGAGCTAGGTATCAACAGAAAAGTGGATGCTTTCTTCAGAGTTTATAAAATCATAATGACTTTAGTGAGTATATAAGTGGATGAATACTACCCAAAAGAAGGTCATTAATTTTGCATTATATCTTAACATTTTTAAATAATACTGAAACTAATGAAAATATGAAACATATCACTAGGGATGTGACATTATACATTTTCTAAATTAGGCCATAAATCAATGAAATTCTAATAAATTTCTACTACTATTATTTAGAAATTTTGACCAATAGATTCTAAAATTAATTTTGAAAATAAACACATGAATTAGTAATGCAATTTAAAAAGAAGACCAAAAGATGTGTTTGAGGAAAGATTCAACTTACAAAAACAATAAGGAAAAATTCAAAAATGAAAAAGCTTCTAAATAAACTCAAGTTTTTTATAAAACTTGATAAATAATAAATATGACACCATATAAAGGAATTTTTTTATACTAATGGAAACACTGGTTTAATATTTTGATAAAATAATAGTTGGATATTTATCTAATATAGTATGCTCAGGTAAAGCCCAAAGGAATTAAGAATCTAAAGATTATTTTAATAGCATTGAAATTAATGGAAAAAAATGTGAAACAATATCTTTCTGACAATAGAGTGTGAAGGAATTGTCAAATGTCAAGAGAGCAAATAATGAAGCAAAACTTTAATAGAATTTGTTATCAACATTTAGGATTTGGGATTAATAAAAGATGTTTTCCATATCACAAAACACAAATGGATTAATATCTAGAATGCATCTACAGTTTGGGCAAATAACAATAGAAACCAAACCAACTACAACAACAAAGCATCATAGAAAAATATGCAAGAGACTCAAATGGATGAGAAATACCAAAAGATATATACTATAATTCATTTGCAGAAAAAGTGATGTTATTTAAAACGATAATTGTGATAACATTTTATACCTATCATATTTGCAAAAATCTGAAGCCACAATTTTTTTTTCTGTGGCAATGTGAAAGCCTCTGGTTTACTAGTGAAAAGATAACTACATAGGAAAGCATAGGAAAGCATAGAAAAGGGAAGTGCACAGATTAGTATTCTGTACACTATCACATATCTGAAAATATTTCCATTTTGCCATCACATTTATTTCAGGTACAGAATTCTAAGTTAAATTTTTTTTTTTCATAATTGTAAGGCACTGTCTCTTTGCCTTTAGGATCAGTATTTTGAAGAATGCATTGCTACTCTAATGCTCATTTGTTTGTTGATAAACTTTTTTCTAGTTATTGGAAATTTTTATAACCTCTATTTTTTATTATCAGAATTGTGAAATTTTAGAAGGATATATTGAATGCCATTTTTTTCTATAGAGATCTAATAAACTATAATGACTTCTTATAACTTATAATAAAAATAACTGTAAATTTTTATTATTTATTTAATTAGTTCCCTGTATTTTCTCTGCTCTCACATAATACCATGATTTCCAGCCAGACGTTGTAATTGCAATATTGATCCACTATGTCTTTTATACTTTCTCATATTTTGTGCCACTTTGTGGATATTTAGGAAGATATTCATGACTTTATTATCCATACCATGCATTGAATTTCTCATTTTGGTGGTAATATTTGAAATTTCCAATAGCTATTTTTAAATTCTTTATTCCTTCATTTTTAATATTCTGTTTTTATGTTAACTGACATAATATCCTTTACAATCAATGTAGTAGGCTCCTCCAGTGCCAAAGTGAGGAGGATGTTAAAATATTCACATTAAAATCTCACAAGTAGTTTGTTCCACATCTTTAAAGAAAGTGATCCAGTTTTATACCTCAGAGCACACACTGGGTTGTCAGTGGCTCTGCAGCTGAGTGGAGAAGGGAGACGTGGAGGAGGACTTTCAGTTCATTTTTATTTGATGTGTTTCAGTTATCTGACAAATTTAGTACTTGCCAACTTTGATTCTATAACATTTCTGGGTTTCCACTAGGAAACCTACTTGCAATGAAGTGGCAGATTCCTCCTGAAGATATTCTGGCCTATGGTTTTCTCTGTTCCTTTTTATCATCTTCTAACTTCCAGTGAATTTGAAAGTCGTGTTTCCTAAAGACCCTCTTCTACTGCGTTATTTGTTGTTTTGGGACTGCTCTAAGTTGTTTGTTTGTTTTTTGAGACGAAGTCTTACTTTGTCTCCCAGGCTGGAGTGCATTGGTGCTATCTCGGTTCACTGCAACCTCCGCCTCCCGGGTTCCAGAGATTCTCCTGCCTCAGCCTCCCAAGTAGCTGGGACTACAGGCGTGAGCCACCACGCCCCGCTAATTTTTGTATTTTTTAGTGGATATGGGGTTTCACCATATTGGCCAGGCTGGTCTAGAGCACCTGACCTCGTGATCTGCCCACCTTGGCCTCCCAAAGTGTTGGGATTACAGGTGTGAACCACTGCGCCCAGCCAGGACTGATCTAAGTTTTACTCGATCCACCCAAAACACAGACACACTAATTTCAAAAGTACATTTTCTAATTTGCATATTGAACAGAACCCATTCAAAACACAAATATATACACAAATATAGCTTACACTGACACATATTACATACTAATGAGATTTTATTCTAGATTTATTGTCTTATATTCCTTGTGTTTCTATACATAGTATTAAATTATTCCAATGCCTAATCTACCACTTCTGGCATCAATACTAAAATAATAATATATAAGTTAAACACAGTTTGTTCATCAGACTTATCTTCTACACAGTAGTCCCCATTTATTCATGGTTTTACTTTCCATGATTTCAGTTACTCACAGTCAACTGCTGTCTTAAAATGTTAATAGAAAATTCTAGAAAAAAATCCATAACTTGTGCCATTCTAAGTAACATGGTGAAATCTCATGCCAACATACTTTGTCCAGCCTGGAGATTGTGGTGAATCATATCTTCATCCAACATATCCACCCATTAGCTATGCATATCTTCTGCTGCTCCCGACATTTAGCTATAGACATCATCATGGCTTGGTGATCCAGGACTACCCAAAGAAAATGATCCTTCTTCTGACATATTGTCAGAAGGTCAATAGTATCTTAACACTACATTACAATGCCTAAGTCATTCACCTTACTTCATCTCATCACGTAGATATTTTATCATATCATATAATCACAAGATGAAGGGTGAGTACAGTACAATGAGATAGTTTAAGAGAGACCACAGTCACATAAATTTTATTAAAGTGTTATAATTGTTCCATAAGTTGTATCTCTTACTGTGCCTAATTTATAAATTATTTATTATTTAATTATTTACTTATTATTTATTATAAATTATTTATTATTGTTATGTATGTATAAGAAAAAAGTACATATATAATTTAGTCCTATCTTCAGTTTTGGGCATCTACTGGGCATCTTGGAATATCTCCCCTGCAGATAAGGGGGAACTACTATATCTCTGATATCTTTTATACATGGACCAAGTACAATCATTCGGTGATGAAACATAGTCAAATAATTTCTGTGAAACAACATCTGATGTCACTTATGCAAAAGTTATTTTCTAGAGTTAAAGGAATATCTGTATGCATGTGTGTGTGTGTGTGTGTGTGTGTATACATATATATTTTAATTAGAGAAGGGGTCTTAATGCATAGCCCAGGCTGGTCTTAAACTCCTGGGCTCAAAGGATTCTTATACTCCAGCCTACCATGTAGCTGAGACTATGGGAGGGCATTACTGGGCCCAGCAGCTGTATATGTATTTTTTGAGTGCTGAAAATGCAGAAGTTACTCATTCTACATCATCATCACTAATGATAATATCCAGCACTGGTTATTTTTCAAGCCTAGTAAATACAGGTTCACTTTAACTCTTTTTAAGTAAACTTCCTGTTATGGGTTGAATTTTGTCACTGACCGCTCATATGTATGTTGAATGTCTAAATCCCAGTACCTCAGTACTTGACTGTAGTTGGAGATAGGGCCTTTACAGTAATGATTACATTAAAATGAGGTAATTAGAAGGGTCCTTATCCAATCTAACTGCTATCCCTCTAAAAAGGGGAAATTAAGACACTCAAGAGGCACCAGGGGCACTTGTACTTGCACACAGAAAGGTGATTATGTAAGCACATAGCAAGAAGGGGGCCATGTGCAAGCCAAGAAGAAAACCCTCAGAAGAAATCAAACCTACAACATTTTGATCTTTAACTATGAGAAAATAAATTTATGTTATTTAAGCCATACCGTCTGTGGTATATTTATGGCAGCCCTAGAAAACTAAAATACTTGCTTAAGATCAGTTTATTTAAAAAAAAAAACTAGCTAACAGAAAGCAAATTACCAAATAAACAATTTACCAAATAACATGTTCAAAAAGAATCACCAAAACATTTTGCCAAAAATTTAGTTTCCAATTGTTATTTGGCTGATAAATTTGGCAACAGTTCATTAAGCCAGGTTTAACAGGTTTAAGCAGTTTTAGACATTGAGCCTTAAAAGTTAGAGTGAATTTGGTGTCATTTTTAAAAACAAATAAAATAAAAAAATAAAAATACAAAGGATGTCAGTATGTTACACACAGGAGGGCATACTTCATATTTATCACCTGGCAGACTGGAGAAAAGTTGCATCAAACTGTTTTAGGCATCTGTGCAGTGCTGAAGTCATCTGCTATCATCAGCACTAATAATGATGGGGATAACAATAATAATCTGCTATATTTACATAACAGTTTTTACTTTGGGAAAAGATTTTCACATACATCTCCTCATTTGATTTTTTTTATAATGACTCTTTGAGAAACTAATGTAAACGTTTTACAAATCTCATTTTATGAAACAGAAAATTAGAGTACAAAGAAGATACTACCTGACAATATCATATAACTGGAGCTAGACTTCTACTTCAGGTTTTTAAAATGCTTTTGAATCAATAGAATTCATGATTTGCAATGTTTTCCTAATTTCTATAAAAACACACTTAGAACCATAAATTTTCATCAACCATAACAGACAACTGGTAAGCGGGCATGTGTTAAACAATTGAGATTATTAGAAAGAAAGATATGTCTCTGATGAGCAGAGCAAAAGGGAATATAAGTCAAAAGATATCTAAAGACTGTATAGCTTCTGGAATAATAAATTGGTAGTTTTCCTTATTTTTCTTTTGTTGTTCCAGAAAGTGTTTAACTTTTGATACTATCACCACTGTAAAATATAATAGTAACAATAAATAAATCTCCATGTAGTCCAAAAAAAAAAAAGTTAGTAAATACTTTGACTAAAGTCAAAGAATTAATAAATAAGATTCCCAAAATCCAAAATGTAGCTCTTTCATTCTGGATTAGGAGTGCTGTACTACCACATTACCTTTATGGTAAAAACCATAAATGATACAAAGCTTTCTTAAATTTCAGAATACAAAGCAATATCTTTTCTGGGATTATTAGATTAGATTTACTGAAAGATGGACTATATCGTATAAGATGAAGAAGAATTCATATTTTATTAGAGCAAAGATATAGGAAGAGCATTACAAAGTTTGACGAATGGCAATCCATTCATCTTGTTTGAAATATATTATATAAATAAAGAGCTTCTGGAATAATCACATAGTAGAACCTGATTATGACAAGCATTGTTTACAAGTCTAAAATTTGCAACAAATTTATTAGAAAATGGAAAGCCAATAAAGCTTGTATTACTTAATATTCTTTTAATTATAAAAAGATACTTAGGTTGAGCATCACCAATACAAAAATTTGAAAGCTAAAATGCTCCAAAATCCAAAGGTTTTTGGGCATCAACATAATACCACAAGTGGAGAATTCCACACACAAGTACTTAACACAAACTTTGTCACTGGCACACAATTATTAAAAATAATGTGTAAAATCACCTTCAGGCTATGTGTATAAGGTGTGTAGGAAACATAAATGAATTTCATGTTTAGACTTGGGCCTCATCCCCAAGATATCTCATTATATATATTCAAATATTCCAAAATTTGAAAAAAAATCAAAATCCAAGACAGTTCTCGTTCCAATAATTTTGGATATGGGATAGTTAGCCTGTGCTAATTCTACTTGGGGCAGAAGAACCTGAGGGGAATTTGGGTACAAAGCCCAATAAGATTTAAAAATTGGTGTATTATGATGTTATTAACCAAAATAAATAAGCTAGAAGAAACTGATATGCTGTGGAAAAGTAAAGTGAGTCTGTGTGTCACAAATATCTTTTATATTAAAGATATAAATTAGCCTTTGTGATAACATTATCCAATTGTGTTACTTGGAACACTGGGTAATTAAATAAAAAATCAAATTACGTTACTTTAGTTGGGTCAAGAAATCCATTTTTGAGAGGGGAAAGTCGAGTTTTTAAAACTATCTTAGAAAATAGATGAATAGGGGTAGGAGAGAGTGAGAAATGACACTCTCAAGGAACAATAGAGATTCCATATTATTTCCCATAAATCACTTTTCTTTTAACTGTATTATTTTACTTATATTGCCTATGTGACTATGGGATATTGTAGGAAGATTATAATGTATTATTAATGACAGCACTTGACTTTTTGAGGGGATGAGGGCACCCAATAACAGATTGTAAAAATGAGAAAGTTTCCTTCACAATGACAGAAGCCTCAGAATGAAAATTCCTAGATTACCAACAAATCACACTAATTTCTAGTTTCAAAAACCTAAGAGGAATATGAAATATCTACATATTTGTAAGAAAATAAAGAATACATTCCAATAAGCAAAAATTGGTATGGTGATGTTTATAGAATTTATAATGCCACAAAAAATATCTTAGAAATTGCTTAACACTTTTATTTCAGTATATAAAAGTTAACATAGTTATTTTAACATAAAGCCAAAAATTGTGGTGTTTTATTTTTCCATAATGTTAATGTTAGTTTAAATTTTTATTATATATTTTCTTGGCAGCATAATGATCATTTTACAAGCCCTCTTGCTGTTTCTTCTTCACATTAAACTCATTCTGGCCCATGGCCATTTTATTTGCTTTTACGTCCTCCCGTATTATCCTGATCTAGATCTTTACATTATTACTGCTCTGCACATTTCCAGTCTCTATTAGAATAGGAGTGCTTCAGAGAACTTGTCCATGGTCACTTTACCTAAAATAATAACCACCCATCATTCATTCATGCTCTCATTTTTCTTCTAGGCATTTGTCCTAATTTGGTATTATATTAAATATGGCTTTGCTTCTGTAGCTGCTTAGTGTTAAGTTTTCCCCTCACTGAAAAGACACATTCCATGAGAACAGGAATTTTTCTTCAGAAGCCTGGAGATGGAGTTCATGATCCACTTCTCCTGCGTTGTGCCTAATCTTTCCATTGTCCATTGGCTTTTCTGACACTGTTTGGCACAAAGAGAGTCCAGCCACCTATTTTCTAAATGAATGAATTAAAGAATGAGGCAGTTTTTTGCCAAACAATATTTAATGCAAATCTTCTTATTCTTGCGTTCCAGTATCTGTTATTCTTGCTACGTTTCTTTATTTATTGTTAAAGTATGCTGTGGGGTGACAGAATGAACTTCCAGTAGCAAATTGAGGTGGTCAAAGTTCAAATAGAACTAGGTGGCCATCCTTGCATGAGGGAACAGTCACACACTCTTGTGTTCTCTGAAAGATGTTGTAAAAGTATCACAAGACCTACCTGCCTACAATCAAGTCAAACTACTTTCTGTTGTGGGTACCAAGATAAACTATGGCCAGAAACCATCTACCCACCAGCAGTTTGAAAGAATCATCTGACAGAAACTTCTGGTTTTGGGCTTGGAAAACAAACAGAGCTCACCTTACCAGCCAATCAGGGCTCAGCTGTATCAACCAATCAGGGATCAGTTGCATCGACCAATCAGAACTTAGCTGCACTGGCCAATCAGAAATGAGCTTCCATCCTTAATCTGCATAAACAAACTTGGTTGGGAACCTGGTCTTGGTGGGGTGATATTGTGTTATAAAATGAGAACCCTCTCTTTGTTCTCTGCAACACTGTTTCATTTAACCCAAAGTGGTGGTGTATCCTGGGTTTTAAGACTGGACTGTTCACTGGAATAAATTATATTTGCTCTAAAGCTCCTTTCAGAGACATTTTGTTCACACCCTCAATTCTAGTGATTCCATTTTCAGTCTTCCTCGGTTTGCATAACCTTCCAATCATCAGTTTTTACTTTGTCTTTCTTTTTTTTTTTTTTTTTTTTTTTTTTGCATTAGTAGTACATTGCCACTGTCTCTCCAGTTTACATTTGCCAGACAATTAAAACACAGTTTATTTCATACCTATACTGTAAAATCAACCTCTTAGGAGATATTGCACACTAATAATTACACCATGCATGTAATTCCAATTGCTTATAAAATGGACACCCACTTCTTATTCTCACACCTTAATCTTGTTCTAAATTATTTTTCTCACACTATTTCCTACTACCACTTACCACCCCTTATTATTGCTTTATTAATTGTTGACCTTGCAATATCTCATTTTTATGTGTTTTAGTTTCCTTTCACTGTACATGAGCCATTTTGTTTTTAATTTCATCTGTTATTCTTAAATACTCAATTTATGATGCACCTCCATTTATTGTCTTCCTGATTTACTCCATTTTCCAATATTCTCTCTTGAAATTTAATGTTTTATATCAGTTAATATCTTACAAATGTAGATTATGATAGAACGTACTTTTGTTGATTGATTAGTACTTTCCTCACTCTAAATTATTACCCTTACAACTTAGAAATATAAGTGCATGCATAGAAACTTACTGTAAAACTTGGTCTCTGTGATGCAATAGGTTAATTATATAGGTATTCCTAGAGGGATAAGACCTAATGTTGTTTTTTGAAACACACAAGTCTCCTAGAGTTAGCAACAGTGTTTGATTTTAAATACAATTTTCTGAAATAGTGAAAAATATGGTATAGGAATGTTTATACAAAATTCCTTTATTGTGTAGTAATAATTCGTCAAGCATAGACAGGCTAATGAAGAGAACAACCAAATGGAGAGACAAATGGGTCCGTATACGTTGTAAATATCTTTCTTCTGGGTATTTAAAAGAGAAGATGTTAAACGATAGAGTACACTAAGAAAGTGGGAGATTAATGCTTTCTGCTTGAATGCTTATTTGGCTAGAACAGATATTCAATTTAAATCGAAGTAAGGCCATTGCTGTCAAATTTTGGTTTAGATTGTTTAACACTGGGTGTTACTAGGTTTTAAGTAAAGTATTCTAGAATAATTGATTTTTTTATCTATTACAAGATTCTAATGAGCAGAGTTACTTACAACAGTCCAAACAAGTTGACTAAAAAAAGAATTAAATTAGACTAAAAGTAAAGACAGGTGAAATTTATTTGGAGAATGCAGATTCTAAAGCTGATATTGGTTTTTTTTTGATGTGAGAGTACGTAAGTCTTGGTTGTAGTTATTAACCTAAAATCAACTTATTTCTTAGGGATATTGAATGAGTATAATCAAAATCATAAGTGAGTAGCAAAAAGGCACATGGGTTCCAATGCCACCAAGATATAACAGATCAACAATCAGAGTTTTTATCACAATCATACGTAATTATTTATCTTTTTAAAGTTTAGAATTCAGAATTCTGATAGTAAAGAAGTTCTAAAAAGAAATATGATTAATTTTTTAAAATATGTAATAGCTGCTGTATTATTTTTATATCATTCTTAAAAAAGATAAAATCACAAGAGCTAGTCAACTTCAGTGAAATACCAGAGTAAATAAAATGTTATATACTATCAAAAACACAACAAGAGTGTTGGAAATGATGGTTTCTTCGCATCTGTTCAGCTATATAGGCAAAGATCCTTTAACAGATTCTGAAGAGGTTGATTTAACTATCAAAACTAAATATAGATTGAGCACCTTTAAACTGAAAATCCAAAATTTGAAATTCTCCAAAATTTGAAACATTTTGAATATCCTCATGATGGCACAGGTAGAAAATTCTACATCTGATACCTTTGTTTTCTGATGATTCGATATACAAAAACCTTGTTCATGCATAAAGTAATTAAAATATTGTATAAAATTACATTCAGGCTATGTATATAAGGTGTATATAAAACATAAATGAATTTCTTCTTTAGACTTGGTCTTATCCCCATATCTCATTTTGTATATGCAAATATTCCAAAATATAACAAAATCCAAAATGCTTCTAGTCCCCAACATTTCAGATAAATGATACTCATCCTGTATAATTTGTATTCACTTTTGAAATGGGCTTTCACTTTAATTTTGAAAATGACTAAGACATTCAGGAAAACATGACTTTTGCAATTTGTCGACTGAACGGTGGAGTGATTATCTTATTGCTCACTCCCCCCCGCTGCAACCACACTTCTCCTTGTCCGTGTAGAGCAACTACAAAATCTGGTTAGTATCTGATGTATTCTGAGTGGAGATAATATATTGTAGTGTTTTGACCTTTTCAATATTCTACACTTTAATTGGCTGTCCATTCTATATCCTCCCTAAAGGTTAGTGGGACAGAAAGCAAGGGAAAAATGCAATGAGTAGCCAATCAAATCATAGAACATTGAAAAGGTCAAAGCTGTATAGTAGAAGACTGTAATCGACAGAATGTATGAGACATTAAAATTCAACCACCTCATTCTTATGGCAAAGACTATAATGAAACAGAGAATGGCACTATATAAATCTGTTCATATGACAATCATTGTTCTGAGAACGGAGAACATAATTTAACACATTCCAATTATAATTTTTAAAATTGCATTATTTTGGCATCCCACAGATTTTGTAGCATAGTTAAATTACACATAGTCAGCAGAACTAGTTGTCCAACAGTATATATTCAGTCTAACACAGAATGACATATTAATATTACATTAAATGGCTCTACATGTATAAAAATCTAAAGAGACATCCCTAAAGTAAAGAACTAAAGAATACTTTTTCTCTTATGCAGGACTCACTAAACTTACTTGAAGAACTTATGGAAATAGTTTTTTGTTTTAAAAGAGAGAAGTAATATGAGAGAGTTTTTTCCATTTAGACAAAAGCAATCTTAATTGATGATTTTTTTAAAAAGACTCAGAGGTCCCTAAAATAAAGCTATACAGCCTGAAGCAGGAAATACATTTGGCATCTGGTTGTTAGATAATAATTAAGGAAGACAGGTTCAGTCAGAGCATTGACCTAGACGCCACAATGTAAGTGTCACTTCATAGAGTCAATATTCCCTTGACCACTCACATCTAGAGGAGATCAACTGAAAAAGAAAGAGACTGGGGGAAAAAAGACTTAAGGATTTCAACAAATGATTTTGTAATGAATCTTGGCATAATTCACAGGGAGTAAATAAAAAGCTTACAATGAATTGTTACAGAACATGACATTTTAATACCCATATTTGCTGTCAAATTTTAAAAAATGATCATGCTTATTATACATAGCCATTAATATTAATAACAGCTGGTGTATAAATGCCTATGGAAAGGGATCAATGTGTTTATAATTTGTTTTCAGCTGTTATTTTATTTACATTTTTAATAAGTTTCATAGTAAGAGTTTTTGGAAGAAAAATAAAAAGCTAAATATGTACATTTTAAATTTCCTACCAATACCTTTTTATTTTAACTCTATAGATGAATGAAGAAGTCCAAAAATTATTTCCTTTTTTTAGGAAAATAGAATAGTTGTTTCCAAGCTTTTAGTCTCTTAACCAGAATTATATCAAGAATTTGTATTAAAAGTCTTTCAGCTCAACTTTAAGTAGGAAATACACACGTGAATTAAAAAAAAAACTTAGGCACCAGCATTTCCCTCCATGAGCAAACAGGTATAAATTACTATTAGATTTTTCAGACATTGAATATGCCTAATTTTAAACTATGAAATGAGACTTATTTTCTAATAATACCAACTGTATTTTAAAAAAAATTTTTTTGGCAATCACAAAGTGGGTCTGCAATGAAATTCACTTAGCTTTTCGGATACTGTTTCCACTGTTTTCAGAGTTCTGGGAAACTCAGTCAATTTTTACGTATCTTATGATTGCTAAGCATTGTTTAAGATTCTACCCATTCCCTATTGCATTTACAGCCGTCTAAGTACAAGCATAGCAGTGGTAGTTACACAGTGCCCTGACTTTGGAGAAAGGAAATCTTGTCTGAGTGTCATCCTCTGTCCTCCCAAGCAGCAGAAGTTTTTGGAGTAATACTTTGAGTTGACTTTTGTGGCTTTTGCAACATGTTAGTATATACTTTCTATAACCCCTCTTCATGAAATCCAAATAATTTGTTTACTTCCTGTCTAAACCCTACACTCTTTGGATCCAACAACATGCTTACAATCTCTGACTAAATAGGTGACAGTGGGGATGGAGCTCAAGGATGATTTTTGGAAAATTTTCTGTAACATTTAAATTATCTCTAAAATTTTCTCTAAAGCCAAGAAACATTATAAGAATGTTCTGCTCATTAACCCAAATGCTTTTTAAAATATATTTGTTAATGTGCAAACCTAGGCACCATATTTTTGTGAAATATTTACTAGGTTGATTGTTTCCTGAGCCAAACTGTGGATATCAATACACAGATATGTTCTTAGATTCCCTTAAAACATAAGGGAATTATGTTTAGATTTTTCTTTTACTTTGTGCCAGCTCATTACCTCAAATCAAGATCTTGTGACACCATTTATTCTTAACTCCAGGGTTCAGCATAAAAACTTCATATTCTTTGTTTTTCAGGCCTTGTTCTTAATAGAAAAATCCAAACTTTTTATAAAATTACAAATTATTGTTCTTTCATATAAGCCTAGTTTTTACAAATCAAGAGAATTTTGGCATTGACAAATTGTCTCAGATATTTGATAGTTTGATAGCTATCTTTTAAAACTGGAAGCTAAAACACAATTGACCTGGTTTATTCAACAGCAACATCAGATGTGTAAAAAAGGGGGAATGTGGAGAAATTATTAGTGGGTAAATTAAAATGATGGAGGAGACATTTCAATCAAATTAATACAAAGTTTCATCTTGCTCAGATCTCAATCAAATAATGCATGTATAAAAAATTTTTAAGACCTTTCAGCAGATGTCAGTATGAACTGAATATTATAATGATCTGATTATGATAAGGCTACCTTAAGAAAAATGGTCTTTATTATTTACAAATATATAATAATATTTTCAGATTAAAAGATAAAATTTCTGATATTTTCTTTCAGAAAATCTAGAAAAAACTAAAATATAAATGTGTATAATGGATGCAGAGACAGATAAAGCAATATAGTGATGTAGAGACATATAAAACATTATTGTGGTTGGAGAGGCAGATGAAACAATATTAAAGAGATAAAACAATATTGATAGATTAGTTATTACTGAAACATGATTATGGATACATAGGAATTCATTATTTTATCTATTTGATGTTAATGTTTAAACACTTTTAAAATTCTAATTCTGATAATAATAGTTTATCAAACTAAAAATTCTTCTGACAGTAACAATAAACTTTGCACTCTCCATAAAAATACTGCTTGATGGCACTGCAAGTTTATGAAAAGCATAAAGAAAGTGGAGGAGATAGAATCTTTTTAAAAGGGAAACATATCATGTGAATCTATATTTAATTGACTTTTCCATTGAAGGCACATTCCAGTCAATGAAGCACATAGGGACCATAGCTTAAGTAGTAAATGGGAATCTTATGGGCTCAGAATTCAAGCATACCAGTGTGGTTGATAATTGAAAGGAGAATGCCAGAGAGTAGGGAAATTAAGAGGAAAGATCTTATATCTTGTGAACAAAGGTTCTCTGAAAAGGAATTAGATTTGTATTCCAGTGAATAGTTTGCAAACTGGGGAGATGCAGTCTTGGGTGTAAAATGAATGTATTTTCCAAAGAAAAAAAAAGAGAGGGTTTGGATTTTTATATCAAAAGTCCCTGCCCAGTTTCCCAATCAGGTCTGTTATGCAAATACAGGATTTAAGCTTATCTAGGTTCTGATTGTTTGGTGCAGTGGAGTTGGGACTGGTTGATATAGCTGAACCCTGATTGGCCAGGGCAGATGAGTTCTGATTAGTTGGTTTCCAAGCCCAAAACCAGAGGTCTCTTTTTTCTTTCAAACTGGTTGGGGGAGCAGATTTGTGCCCACAGTTTATCTTGGCATCAACAACAGAAATTGATTTGGCTTGATTGTAGAAAACGAAATCCTGTGAAACTTTTACAACATCTTCAGCCAGGTTGAGGTACATAAGCTCAATCAATCATAGTTCATTGTAGCCTCACACTCCTGGGCTCAAGTGACACTCCTGTCTCAGTCTCCCAACTAGATAGAACTGCAGGTGCATGCCATTGTGCCTGGCTAATTACTTTTACTTTTCTGTAGGCAGGGTCTCCTTATGTGGCCCAGGCTCATCTGGAACTTCCAGCCTCAAATAATTCTTGGCATCCCAAAGTGCTGGTATTACAAGTGTAAACCACCATGCCTGGTCTACAATATCTTTCTTAGTACAAAGAGTATGTGATTGTTCCTTCACCCAGCCATGTCCACTTGATTCTGTTTTAACATTGAGCACTTCAGTTTGCCATGGGAGTTCATTTTGTCTGTTGGCCGGGGAGATAACTTTAACAATCTGAATACATTTTCTCATTTAACCTTTGTCTGCCTACTAATTTTTCTTTTATTTATTTATTTATTTATTTATTTATTTATTTATTTATTTATTTTTTTGAGATGGAGTCACACCCTCTGTCTCCCAGGCTGGAGTGCAGTAGCACGATCTCGGCTCACTGCAACCTCTGCCTCCCGGGTTCAAACAATTCTCCTGCTTCAGCCTCCCAAGTAGTGACTACTATATTTTACATTTAGTAGTGTGTGACTCCAAGAAGTCCAACAGAAAACAATTGTTTTGAGGCAGAAGGTGATAAATGTTATTGCCTAGTGCATGGCGTAAAGGTTTAGTGTTCAAGTCCCGCCAAGTTACACACTTTGTGTTCTCTGTTAAAATATCAGATAGACCGTATCTTAGGAATAAGGAACATATTTTAAGAATGAGTTCTGCGTGCTGAATTTTAAGTAAATATAAGTGAAAAAACAAACTATGAAGGAATATAACCTGAATGAGTCCTAGGGCAATACCTCACAATCTAACACTGTGAAATTTAAGTCCCAAAAGGAAAGAAGCAGAGGATATGGAAAGATATTGACAATACTATTGGCAGAAAACAAATTATAAATTATATATACTGTCACCTATTGATACAGAACTTTTCAATTTTGGTTAAAATATTAATTCATGAATTTAGTAAAATTAGTAATCCATAATCAGGATAAATACTAAGGAAGCATTTTTCAGATATCTCATAGTCAAACTGTTGAAAATTTGTTTATAATAACTACAAAATCTTAATAGTAGCCAGGAAAAAAAAAAGAGATTATCTAGGAACAAATCATAAAAATGATGTCTGATTTTTCATTTTAAAAATAAGGAAATGAAGGAACAAAAAGCATCAGGCTAGAATTTGATATCTCACAAAAATATTCTTTAACAGTAAAGCAGAAATAAAAACATTTTCAAGCACTAGCTGATGGAAATAGTTTTCAGCAGATACTGCCATAGACATTCTCCAGACTGAAGGGTAATGATGCCACAAGGAAATATAGATTTTAAAAAGCGTATACCAAGAGCACTGTCATTGACAAATATGTGGATAAGTATAAAAATGTTTTTGTCTTGAGTTCCCCAAAATTCAATTGACTAGTGAAAGCAAAAATGCTAACAGTGTATTAAGATAGAACTCAGATAAGTGATAATGATACACAAAGAATGGGAGAGGCTGAGTAAAATTACTCTTTTTCCCTTATAATGGTGAGGTAATAATATTAATATGAAATATAACATGATACTTTAAAGATCAATATATATTCGAATTTCTAAAGCCAGCATAAAAGTATGTAAAAATATACAGTTTACAACCAAAGAAAGTAGATAAAATGAAATGTTAAAACACACAAAAAACAGCAACAAGATTAAAAACAAAATAAAAGGTGGCATAGCAAAAAAGGAGGAGCAATGGGAAGGACTATATAAAAAACAAATAGCAATACAAAATATTGAAAGCTTTTAAATTAATAGCTACATTAAATACAATGGAATAAACTGTCTGATTATAAGGCAGTGTTTGACACAGCAAACAAAAAAGCAAACTGATCATATGGTATTTATAAGAGAGACAGTTTCTTTATAAAGACCTGGGTACAAATTTTTAAAAATACAAATATAAAGCTAGGTTATAACCAAAATCGGAGCTGAGGTGACGGAGATAGTGACATGAAAAGCCATTCAAAAAATCCAGTAGCTGATTTTGGAAAAAAATAATAAAATAGACCATGAGCTAGACTAATAAAAGAAGAAAAGAGAGAAGATTGAAATAGACACAATCAGAAATGACAAGGGGGATATCAACACCGACCCCGAAGAAAAACAAACAACCATCAGAAAATATTATGAACACCTCTATGCACATAAACTAGACAATCTAGAAGAAATTGATACATTCCTAAACACATAAACCCTCCCAAGACTGAACTGAAGATATTGAGTCCCTAAACAGACCAATAATGAGTTCTGAAATTGAAGTAGTAATAAATAGCCTACCAACCAAAAAAAAAAAAAAAAAAAAAAAACCCAGGACCAGAGGGATTCACAGCTAAATTCTACTGGATGTATGAAGAGCAGCTGGTACCATTCCTACTAAAATTGCTCCTAACATTTGAGGAGTGACTCCTCTCTAACTCATTGTATAAGACCAGCATCATCCTGATACCAAAACCTGGCAGAGATACTGCCATAAAGGAAATCTTTAGGCCAATATCCTTAATGAACATCAATGCAAAAATCCTCAATAAAATACTGGAAAATTGAATCCAGCAGCACATCAAAAAGCTTATCACCATGATCAAGTAGGCTTCATCTGGGGATGCAAGGTTGGTTCAATACAAACAAATAAATGTGATTCATCACATAAACAAAACTAAAGACAAAACTCACATGATTTCTCAATAGATGCAGGTAAAGGCTTTTGATAAAAATTGAACAGTAATTTATGATAAATACTCTCAGTAAACTGGATATTGAAGGAACATACTTCAAAATAGTAAGAGCCATCTATGACAAAACCGCAGCCAACATCATACTGAATGGGCAAAAGCTGGAAACATTTCCTTTGAAGACTGGCACAAGACAAGGATGCTATTTCTCATCACTCCTATTCAACATAGTATTGGAAGTTCTGGCCAGGGCAATAAGGCAAGATAAAAAAATAAAGGGCATGCAAATAGGAAGACAAGAAACTATCCTTCTTTGCAGATGATCTGATTCTATATCTAGAAAAGCCCATAGCATCAGCCCAAAGTCTTCTTAAGCTGACAAACAACTTCAGCAAAGTCTCAGGATACAGGATACAAAATCAATATGCAAAAATCACTAGCATTCCAATATACCAACAATGGTCAAGCTGAGAGCCAAATTAGGAAAGAACCCCTATTCACAACTGCCACAAAAAGAATAAAGTATCTAGGAATACAGCTAACTATGGAGGCAAAAGATCTCTACAAGGAGAATTACAAACCACTGCTCAATGAAGTCAGAGTAACACAAACCAATAGAAAAACATCCGATGCTTATGGATAGGAAGAATCAATATCGTTAAAATGGCCATACCACCCAAAGCAATTTATAGATTCCACAATATTCCTAATAAACTATCATTCACATTTTTCACAGAACTAGAGAAAGCTATTTTAAAATTTGTATGGAACTGAAAAAGAGACCAAATAGCCAAGGCAATCCTAAGCAAAAAGAACAAAGCTGGAGGCATCATGCTACCCAACTTCAAAAAATACTACAGGGCTACAACAAACAAAACAACATGGTACCTTTTACAAAAAAAAAAAAGACACATCTACCAACGGAACAGAACAGAGAATCCATAAATAGGACCACACACCTACAACTATCTGATCTTTGACAAATCTCACAAAAATAAGCAATGGTGAAAGGATTCCCTATTCAAAAAATGGTGCTTGGATAACTGGTTAATCATATTCAGAAAATTGAAACTGGAACACTTCCTTACACCATATATAAAAACTAACTAACTTACACCATATACAAAAACTACTCAAACTAACAGTAAAAAAACACACAACCCCATAAACAAGTGGGTAAAGGGCATGAACAGACACTTTTCAAAAAAAGACATACATGCTACTGACAATCATATGAAAAAAGCTTGACATCACTGATCATTAGAGAAATGCAAATCAAAACCACAATGAGATATCATCTCACGCCAGTCAGAATGGTGACTATTTAAAATAATAACAACAGATGCTAATGAGGTTGTGGAGAAAATGGAACACATATATCCTGTTGTTGAGAGAGTAAATCAGTTCAGCCATTGTGGAAGACAGCGTGGTGATTCCTCAAACACATGAAGACAGACATACCATTTGACCAAGAAATCTCATTACTGGGTATACCCAGAGAAATATAACTTTTTCTATTATAAAGACACACACAGGCATATACACTGCAGCACTATTCACAATAGCAAAGACATGGAATCAACCCAATATGGTTTGGCTGTGTCTCCATCCAAATCTCATCTTAAATTATAACTCCCACAATTCTCATATGTCGTGGGAAAAACCTGGTGGGAGGTAATTGAATCATGGGGGCAGATCTTTCCTGGGCTTTCTCTTGACAATTAAAAAGTCTCAGGAGATCTGATGGTTTTAAAACTGGGATTTTCCCTGCACAAGCTCTATTCTCTTGTCTGCTACCATGTGAGATGTACCTGTCACCTTCAGCCATGATTGTGAGAGCTTCCCAGCCATGAAGAACTGTAAGTCCATAAAACCTCTTTCTTTTGTAAATTGCCTGGTCTCAGGTATGTCTTTATCAGCAATGTGAAAATGAACTAATACAGTAAATTGGTACCAGTAGAGTGGGGTGCTGCTGTAGATACCCCAAAATTTGGAAGCAACTTTGGAAGTGGGTAACAGGCAGGGATTGGAAGAGCTTTGGGGGCTCAGAAGAAGACAGGAAAATGTGGGAAACTTTGGAACTTCCTACAGACTTGTTGAATGGCTTTGACCAAAATGCTGATAGCAATATAGACAATGAAATCCAGGCTGAGGTGCTCTCAGATAGAAATGAGGAACTTGTTGGGAACTGGAGCAAACTGGAACTGGAGTTATGTTTCAGTAAAGAGACTGGTGGTATTTTGCCCTGCCCTAGAGATTTGTGAAACTTTGAACTTGAAAGAGATGATTTAGGTTATCTGGTGGAAGAAATTTCTAAGCAGCAAAGCATTCAAGAGGTGACTTGGGTGCTATTAAAGGTATTCAGTTTTATAAGGGAAGCAGAGCATAAAAGTTCAGACGATTTGCAGCCTGACAATGTGATAGAAAAGAAAATCCTATTTTCTGAGGAGAAATTCAAGCTGGCTGCAGAAAATTGCATAAGTAATGAGGAGGCAAATGTTATTCCCCAAGACAATGGGGAAAATATCTCTAGGGCATGTCAGAGGTCTTCACAGCAGCCCCTTCCATTACAAGCCTGGAGATTTGGGAGGAAAAAGTGGTTTCATGGGCCGGGCTCAGGATCCCTGTGCTGTCTACAGCCTAGGGACTTGGAACCCTGCGTCCCAGTTGCTCAATGTAGAGCCCAGGCAGTGGTATCAGAGGGTGCAAGCCCCAAGCCTTGGAAGTTTCCTCGTGGTGTTGAGCCTGAGAGTGCACAGAAGTCAAGAACTGGGGTTTGGGCACCTCTGCCTAGATTTCAGAAGATGTATGGAAACTCCTGGATGCCCAGGCAGAAGTTTGCTGCAGGGGCAGGGCCGTCATAGATAACCTCTTGTAGGGCAATGTGGAAGGAAAATGTGGGGTTGGAGCCCCCACACAGAGTCCCTACTGGGGCACCACCTAGTGGAGCTGTGAGAAGAGGGCTACCATCTGCCAGACCCCAGAATAATAGATCCACTCACAGCTTGCACTGTGCACCTGGAAAGGCTGCAGACACCCAACACCAGCCCGCAAAAACAGCCAGGAGTGGGGGTATACCCTGCAAAGTTACAGGAGTGGAGCTGTCCAAGGCTGTGGGAGCCCACCTGTTGCATCAGTGTGCCTTGGATGTGAGACATAGAATCAAAGGAGATCATTTTGGAGCTTAAAGAATTGACTGCCCTGCTGGATTATGTACTTGCATGGGGCACGTAGCCCCTTTGTTTTGTCCAATTTCCCCCATTTATAACAGCTGTATTTACCCAATGCCTATGCCCCCGTTGTAGACAAGAAGTAACTAACTTGCTTTTGATTTTACAGGCTCATAGGTGGAAGGGACTTTCTTTGTCTCAGATGAGACTCTGGACTGTGGACTTTTGAGTTAAAGCTGAAATTACTTATGACTTTGAGGGACTGTTGGGAAGACGTGATTGGTTTTGAAATGTAGGGACATGAGATTTGGGAGGTGCCAGGGATGAAATGATATGCTTTGGCTGTGCCCCCACCCAAATTTCTTCTTGAATTGTAACTCTCACAATTCCTACATGTCATGGAAGGAACCTGGTGGGAGGTAATTGAATCATGGGGGCAGGTCTTTCCCGTGCTGTTCTTGTGATTGTGAATAAGTCTCAGGAGATCTGATGCTTATAAAAACAAGAGTTTCTCTGCACAAGCTCTCTTCTCTTGTCTGCTGCAATGTAAGATGTGCCTTTCACCTTCTGCCATGATTGTAAGGCCTTTCTAGCCATGTGGAACTGTAAGTCCATTAAACTCCTTTCTTTTGTAAATTGCCCAGTCTCATGTCTTTATCAACAGCATTTAAACAGACTAATGCACAACCTAAATGCCCACCAACAACAGACTGGATAAAGAAAATGTGGTAAATATACACCATGGAATACTATGCAGCTATTAAAGAAGAAAGAGATCATTATTTTGCAGGGACATAGATGGTGCTGGAGTCCATTATCCTTAGCAAATTGACACAGTAACAGAAAACCAAATATTGCATGTTCTCAATTCCAAGTGGGAGATAAATGATGAGAACACATAAACACATAGAGGGGAACAACACACACTGGCCTTTTGAAAGATGGAAGGTGGGAGGAGAGAGAATCAGAAAAAATAAGTACTATGCTTAATACCTGGGTGATAAAATAATTTGTACAAAAAAAACCCATGACACAAGTTTACCTATATAACACACCTGCACTTGTACCCCTGAACTTAAAATAAATGTTAAAAAAAAACAGTTTCAAAAGGAAAAAAAATAAGACTAAGATTAAATCAAGAATAAAGCCTTCACATCAATTATTAAAAATTCATAATTTACTAATGTATTTTAGAGGAAAGATCCAAATCACCAAAAGTTTCCTGGGGTTCGAGGAAAAAAAGTGTTTGCATCATTAAACTTGGTATGCTTAACTAAAATTACACTGAGAAAGAAAGTTGGGGCGGCAGAAAAGAGAGAGAGAGAGAAAGAGAGAGAGAGAGAAGGATAAGCTGAGGACATAAAAGCAATGTAAGAGTTTTGTTTAAGAAGTAATTGTGGGTTATCTATTGGCATATACAGCTAACTAGAATCAAATATAAAAGAATCAAATATATATTGAGGGAGTCTAAACTGGTGTCAAAAGAAACATTAGCCTGAATTTAAAGAAATTTGGAGTATTCTATATCTACTGGCCGGATGAGGTTTAAATAATGCTATTCACCTGCCAAAGAGAGTACATTCTCCAATGCATATTTTCAATGTGGCCAAGGAAAAATATTCAAGAGGGAGGAGCTCGAATCACAGGAAACAACAGATACTCATCCGAGGAAGCAGATCAAACAATAATCTAGAAACATTCTCTACTCTCAGAGGAGAAGAACCTCATTAGGTTTCAGAATTTCTGTCTGTATTTTTTTTTTCTGCCTCCTATTGCTTGTCTTAGATCTTTCTACTTTCCCAATAAGGCCATGTTTTTGCAGTTATACTATTCCTATTTTACACTTAATATTGAATAAGTGAGATAGATAACTTGTATTGTTAATGAATAGGTCTCTGATTCATGGGAATCCTTGTCCGGATCTGTTACAGAGACTACACCTGTCACTCCACCATGAAGAGGCTGTAGGACATCAACCAGGAACGTTGGATATTGAGCTTGATGCTATGTTTAAATATAGAGGAAGATTGTGGTGATTGCTGGGGCTGTTCAGAAATGATTGGCAGAAGAAAAGATTGTACATCCCTACCTCCTTTGAAAGAGAGTTTGGCCGTCTGACTCGATTTGATTAGCATAATGTGAATAGAAGTGATATATAACATGTCCAGGTGGTATCTTTAAGAGCCAGTATACAATTCACAGTTTTCCCTTTCTCTGCTTTGATGACTATGAATCATGTATTAAGATTGAACATCTGTCACCTTGGGTCCCTGAGTGGCTCTGATCTGAGCCTTTAGAAATTTTAAGTAAAATACATAAGGCCACAGAATCTGTTACAATACAGAGATGGAAATTCAAAACTTGACTCATGTTATACTAAAAGCATGTGCTCTTAACCACGTTTTTACAAAAGAAAAACAGACAAAACAAAGGAATAGCAATTCACAAAATAATGGATATAAATCATCCAAAATATATTAGAATGTTTACTTCAGTAAAAACAAAACGAATATTTATGAAAGTCTATATTGCCTATTGTATTGACAAAGATATGTGTATACACACATACACACAATGTACAATACAAGAGATAATGCAATGCAATAGATACTCTCTTGAACTTTATATTGTGTTATGTTAGTATACTCTTTCTGGAGACTAATTTGGCAATATTTATTTGATCCTATCATAATATGCATTCCCTCAGATCCAGCAATGACAGGTCAAGGAAGTTATCACAAACACATAATTTCACAAGCACACAAAACTTAATGTGTATGGATATACAAAATGCCACAGAATGTAATGACAGCAAATGCTTGGAAGGAAGATAATTAGAATATGTCCAAATGTCTACCACAGACTGATCATCTATCACCAAATATTCACTACACACTTTTCCTCTGTAAAAAATTAAATACTCTCTCTTTCTCAAAAGATATCAAACTGAAGTATTTTTTAGTCATTAACATCAAACTCAATGTTAAATGATATGGTCTGGCTCTGTATGCCCGCCCAAATCTCATGTCCAATTGTAATCCCCAGTGTTGGAGGAGGGGCCTGGTGGGAGGTGATTGGATCATGTGAGGTGGATTGCCCCCTTGCTGTTTTCAGGATAGTGAGTTTCCACTAGATCTGATTGTTTAAAAGTGTGGCACACCTCCCCTTCTCTTTCTCCTCTTCCTGCTTCTGCCATGTAAGACATGATTCCTTCCTCTTCACCTTCTGCCATGACTGTAAGTTTCCTGAGGCATCCACAGCCATACTTCTTGTAAGTCTACAGAACCATGAGTCAATTATGCCTTTTTTCTTTATAAATTACCCAGTCTCAGGTAGTTCTTCATAGCAATGTGAGAATGGACTAATACAGTAATGAAGCACTGTAGTTTCCACGTTACTTGCATGGAAACTTCCATGAAACATGTTACTTTCATGTTACTTCCATGTTACTTTCCATGGACTAATACAGTAATGAAGCATGTAGTTTCCATGTTACTTTCAACCATGGACCTATGCTCCATATCCAGTAGAATTCTTCTTTTCTTATTATCTTTGAACACATATGAAGTGGGTGATGGAGGGTATGTCATCTTTGGTTTATTATGCTAGAAGGTATTTGGGGATTCCATGGATTTTTTCAGTCTTGGACATTCTTGGATTTTTATTCCCTACATGTGATTATCAGTGCACCTCTTAGACACTTAGTGGGATTCTTATTTTTTTAACTCTAATCGTCTCCAGGTACCATTCATATATTCATATTTTTGAATCTTCTTTTGCAATTGATATATTTTGTGTTTTGTTGCACAAAGCTTATTTTTCTCTCTAATTAGAATGACTAACTTGAATTTTTTAATAAAAATTCATTAATTTGGTCTCATTTCTCTCATTTGCCATTTCTAAGAGAAACATTTGACTCACATTCACACCCACATTTGGGCCTTTTTTCTCAAGAATATTGTTCATTCATTCAGTTTTTAAGAATAAATTCAATGATTTTACTTTCAATTTGACTTTTACATTGGAATTTAATGACTCAAAGAATTTCTCAAATTTCTCTCTAATTATGCCTAAAATAACTGGATTTTTCAATACTTCAAGGCTGTGAATTTCTGGAATTTGTCTAATTCATTTCATTTCTGCTTGCAAAGTAGATGATTCATTTCTGAATCCATATGTTTATTTTAATACCTATCGTATTTAACCAGCAATATTTTATTTTCTAAATTCTTCCAATAAAATGAAATAGCTATGAACTAAATTATCTGGAGGGAGATTATATGATATGTTGCTCAAACCAGAACACTTTTGAAAGAAAAGGAAATTCTATAAATGGTAATACTGGGATTAACTAAGACTGTACTAAGCAAATTTGGATGGAAACTTACCCTAATTATCTACTGTCTAAATCATAGTAGATGAGAGTTTTATAAAATATTTTGCAAGTGTATAACCAATATCACCATCTTTCTATATCCCAAATGTAGCTATTTTTTTACTGTCTAAAAAGACTAATGATCCAATATCATATATCTTAATATTCTGTTACAGCAACACTCAATGTCTTTATAATACATTCTATATGAGAAAAAAATGGGCAAGTTTATGCTTTAGTTTAAAAAAGTAACCCTAAATTTTTCATGATTTAAAGCAATATAAGTTTGTTTCTCTAATATGTTGCTTATACATTATTGGTTGGCAGCAAAACCCTCACCCTCTTTGAGAATATTGTGGACTGAACTGAATGCCCCTATATTCATATGTTGAAATATTAACCCCCAGTACACCTTAGAATGTGACTGAATTTGGATACAGCAAGTTTAGAGAGGCAAATATTGTTAAATGAACTCATATGGATGGGTCCTAGAGCAATGTAACTGATGCCCTAATAAGAACAGGAAGGGATACCAGGGCTGTCTGCACAGAGGAAGTATCATGTGGCAGGCAGTGAAAAGGCAAAAAGACTTGAGGAGAAACCAAACTTGCCAACACCTTATCTTGGCCTGATAGTCTCCATAACCGCCAGAAAAAATTAATTTCTCTTGTGATATTTTGTTATGGAAGTCCCAGCAAACTAATACAGAGACTTGAGGACCCAGCTGCTGGAAGCCCTACCTGAACACAGGTGTTATGGTCTGAACGTTCATGTCCCCTTCAAAATAAATGTTAAAACTGAATCCCAAATGCAACAATATTAGGTGGTGGGGTCTTTAGGAGTTGATTAGGCCATGTGCATTGATGAGATTAGTACCTTATAAAAGGATTTGATATAAGCCCTTATAAAAAGGCTTGAGAGTGTGAATTTGCCCCTTCCAACTCTTCTGCTGTGTAAATATGCAATGTACTTGCCCTCTGGAGGACGCAGCAGCAAGCCATCATGATGAAAGCAGAAAACCCACCATCTCCACACACTGAATTTAATTTCTGTTCTTTATAAATCATCCTTTCTTATGTATTTTGTTGTAGCAGCAAAGCCAGACTAAGAAAATTGGCTTCCATGTTTACTCAAACGAGGGAAATGAAGCATGATGAGTCACATGCTAGATGGAAAAAAGCCCCTATCAGGAAATTACATATATCATTGTGTTTACATTTCATTGGCAAAGTAAGTCACATGGCCATACATAACTTCAAAAGATGAGATTAGACAAATTAAATCCTGCCATGTGCCCCCACCACGGAAAAAGAACTGTAAATGCCAATGAATACTTCTAAGGAGACACACAAAATCTATTCCACTTTTTGCTTGGAACCGATAAACCTACATATATGCATCCATTATGCTTTGTGCAGACCACTATGTAGCTCTTTCTTACTATTTTGACTATTAGTAGTAACTCAAACTAGGTTATAAACTCATTAGAACACAGACTTTAATTTTAGGGGGCCTTTAATCTAATGTCTAGAAGAACACAAGTCATCGTTCCAAGTTTGTACCCAGTAAATGCTGCTTAATTTACACTCTGATTGGTATACGTTTTTGAACCGTTATAAGTATATGTCATTCAAGCAAGCTGAAATATGATAATCCTAATTATCTGCCATCCAAAATATGGCAGTTCAAATATTTTGTTAAGTGTTTTGCAATGGATTAACAATATGTATTATGAATCACCATCTTTCTATCTTCCAATAGTAGTTTCTACACTGTTTGCTACCTAACTGCTAAGCCAATATTATTTGTCTATAAAACTGTAGAAAAACACTCATGCTGATCAGTAGTGGGATGTGCTTGTGAATAGCCACTACATTCCAGCCTGGGCAACATAGTGAAACTTTGTCTATAATTAAAAAAATAAGATGGTAGATGTTATGTTATGCATATTCTACTACAATGCTTAAAACACACAAATAAATTTCATTGGTAACTCTCTCTCTCAAAAAAAGGGGGGGACGAGATACACACTAAAAAAAATAAAAATAAAAATAAAAAGAGGAAGAAGAAGAAATAAAAAGAAAAGAATAAATAAAAAGAGAAAAATGTCAAGCAGGTCTTTATAAACATGTTGAACTCTATGCACTCTTAGCATGAATCAATCAACTTATCTATTTTCATGGCCTCTTCTTTTCAGTAACTTGATTCAAATGGGAACTGCAAAGGAGTATTGGTCTATATGCGTTCCCTTCTTTCTTTTGCTTTACCTGAAATACTTTTAGTATGTTAATGGAGTTTGGGGACATGTAAAGAAAATGGTTTGTGGTCCACACGTGATTAATTTGGAGAAAAAAAATGAAAACGAGAAGCAATATGAAATAATAACTAAGAAGTTCAGATATGACTAAGAAACGTGCCAGCGTCTCCACCCTACACTCAAATAATTTTCAGGGATGTTATTATAAGGACTCAAGCTAATTTTAACTGAATGTCAAATAAATAAATAAATAAATAAACTTTAGTATATATCATCTCTTTTCTACAAAAAAAAATGAATTCTACAAAGTAAGATTTTTGAAGGTAGAAATTATATTTATTATCTCTCTCCTACAAAATCTCAAATTCAGCCGGGTGCGGTGGCTCATGCCTCTAATCCTACCTAGCACTTCGGGAGGCTGAGGTGGGCAGATCACCTGAGGTCAGGAGTTCAAAACCAGCCTGGCCAACATGGCAAAACCCTGTGTCTACTAAAAAAATAGAAAAATTAGCTGGGCGTGGTGGCGGGCACCTGTAATCACAGCTACTCGGGAGGCTGAGGCAGGAGAATTGCTTGAACCCAGGAGGTGGAGGTTGCAGTGAGCCAAGATCTTGCCACTGCACTCCAGCCTGGGCAACAGAGCAAGACTCAGTCTCGGAGAGAAAAAAAAAAAACAAAATCTCAAATTCTGGAATACAAGTTTCTTGAAGGTAGGAATAAAGTATGCTTATGTATAGATTCATATAATCATAGTGCTACAGTAACTTTAAATATGATACCTTTATGATTTTTCATGTGACCATGTAAGCTGTCCATGTTTTCCCAGCTAATTAATTGAAAGACAGTCTGTTGAATACTGCAGCTATTATTAAGTTTTAAGCTCATGATTCTTGTAGGAAGATTCTGTTATTTAAATTTCCCTTAAATCTACACAATGTTGATGAGTACATAAACATTGTTTAATAAAAATTTGTTGATTACTGAAAGAAATCAATAAATGAAATAACTTATATTTAACATCTAGGAGATGGTACTTTAACCTTATGTGAGATATTTTAGGTGGTTTGATTGGTCATGCACTTGGGGACAGGAAAACTAACTCTAGGGAAACTGTGGCCTTCTTCTTAGCCTCAAGTTCTATTTGGGTAGTAAATTGCATGATTGTCACTTGGTGTCTCCTCTTTATGTAATTTAAATTGGTCAGATGATGCTTGAAATTAAGAATAAAAACAGAAGATGAATATCTTATAATAATCCTGAAGTTAGTCTCATAGTCAAATGAGATATTCCTAAATACTCTAGGGTTTTCTCCCTCCATTTTTGCACAACTCTCAGATAAATTTCAGTAATCTCAGTCATCCTTTGGTCTGAGAAATGAGAGACAGAGTGAAACATAAACCTGCTGGATTGTAGAATATTGTTATTTCCTTTTCTCGTGTAAAAATATCTATAAGTAGTCCCTGGTATAAATGAGGTAGACCAGATCTCTTTAACCTCTAAATCAATGATTCAGTTAAGGAAAAAATGTTACTTTATAAACATGTCTTAATTATCTTATTTTTATAGAAAGGGTACTTTCTAGGTAAAAAAAAAAAGTAATTTGACATCAAAAGGAATTTTTCAGTGATAACCAATATGCATTGTTTTAAAAAACGTTTCAAAACAAACATTAATTTTCTCAAATATTTATGCTAAAAGAGTGGCTAACGTTAAGATGTTATCTCATAATGTTAGGTATATCTTTATTTCCTATTTTTGAGGCTGTTGATGATTTGTGAATCATATTGTTTGGGAGCAAGAATGGATAATGTAGAAAGTGTATTAATCTATCAGAACAGGTTTAGGATTTTCCTATGAAAAATTATAAAATTTAAAAATCGAAACTGTATTTCTAGTGTATTATTTATATAATTTTTAAAAATAAAAATTTTGTATAATGAGTTGGAATTTTCCAGTGAGATGTTATTCTTAAAAACAAAACTAGTAATCTTGAGAATCTTGACAATTCATAACGACAAAAACTGGTAAATTTAAGAATCTTCTATTCCATTGGTGACCATAAATCATACTTTCTTATGATGCCAGAAATTCAACCTCAAATATTGAATGACTTCAAATATGATCTACCTGCTAGGATTGCATTTTTGTATTGTTCAGCAACATTACATTATCTTTTTTTATTGAGTTGCTTTAGGCCACAGAGAGATGAGCCCATCAAAATTTAAAGCAAATTTGATACTCAGATGAGTTTTGAGGGCCTACTTTGATTTTCTGAAAGCTTATCAAAGATATACCATTTTTCTATGCCCTTTTCTATGTACTGAAAAATAATTCTTTCAAGTGGGTTCTGCTCTAAGAGAGGGTAAGCCTGATTAGCTTAAATCTGAAGTTTTATTAAAGTTTTTCTCTAAGATTGGAGCTCTTTCCCATGATTGCCCACATCAGTGTTCTGCCTAACCCTCAAACTATTTCACTTTTTTGTTGTCATTGATGTTATTGTTATAATAGTATTGCTCTTTGTTATTCGGCCACTGTACTGGTTTAAAGATTCTTTTTCACTTTGGCTTTATAGTTCATAGTTGGGTAATTTTTTTTGTAAATTTTGGTATTCTTATTATCCTGTGTAAACTTATATGATACTATCTTTAGATATTATCCACATGATATTTGTATTTTCCAAAGATATTAACTACTCTAGTTATTCTCCTGAATGTGTGAAATCTGATAAATTACTGTATAACTGTTGTGATATAAGATAGAGCAAGACAATTTCACTTCCAGAAGTGTTCTGGTAAGCAGACTCTCCAAAGAGGGTCATTGGGTGAGTGAGCAGCAGCTCTGATTGGTAATATTTTCCATTTTCCATTATGTGAATACTCCCACTCCGGCAATTCAAAGCTTCCAAAGTGAAGTCACAAAATGAGTAGTTGGGATAGAATGTGGATAACAGCTTCTCCCAAGCCAGTTCCAGCTGACTTCAGCAAACCACTATTTTCTTCCCACCCACTTACATCCTTTGCACGCTGCCTGAGATTTCCACTGTTGGAATCAACGACGGAAAGTAATGCTTTTGTGTTTTGGTATGAAGTAATGCTTTCTGAATTTTCTAATTAAATCAAATTATTATTTCGATAAAGGTGCATCATCTATCTACTATGTTAGCTGTTAATATAATATTGCTGTCCCTAAAGACCTCTGTCCCTAAAAAATACAAATAAATAGATTTTTATTTCTTTCTTAGGGAAAAGGAAGAAAGAAAGCATGTACTCACAAAATATACTAGGAGGATAGATAAATCTTCCCATAAGACGTTTTATATAATTTACAAAGATTAAAAATGCACAGACATGTATACAGTTTGAAATGTTTTGACAAATAAATACAAGTGTACACGGATGTTATCTACAACCTTATGAAGAGATAGAAAATTTTTATCTTTCCAGAAAGTTCTTCCTGCTCCTTCCCAGTCAAACCTGGTCACCCTCAAGTAGAGGCCACTAACACAAGTGACTAGTTTTCATGTTATTCGAGAAATTCATTCACATAAAGGTATTCATAGAATCATAAATACATGCACTTGAATCTGGTTTCTTGTAAAATATTTTTTGAAGTTTAAACGTTGTTGGGTACATTCGTTGTTTATTCCTTTTTACTGACATTGCATAATACTTATTTTTCTAAATTTCTTTCTTTTCAAAAGATAACTGATATGTTTCAAGCTTTGCCTACTATGAATATAAACCTTTATATGAACATTCACATAATCTGTTTGTTGATGTATGTTGTACTATCCTGAGTTAATTGAAATGGAATTCCTGGGTCATAGGGTAGGTTTATGTATCACTTTATTAAAAAGTTCAAAGCCAGTTATCAAAGATTTTGTACTATTTTACACTCCCATTGGTTGTACTGTATAGATGCTAACATCTGGTGATATCAGTCTTTTTAGAACTATCCATTCTGGCAAGCCTGTAATAATATTTCATTGTAGTTTTCATTGGCATGACCCCGATGACTATTGACATGGATCATTTTTCAGATGCTTATTTAACATTTGTTCATGTCTATATCATATTTTGTAAAGTACTTCTTAAACTTTTTAAACTATTTTTGTTGTTTTTATTTGCTTATTAAGTTGTAGTTCTACATATATTATGTAGATAGGTTTTTCATTACATAAATATATTATAAGTATATTATTTCTATAATTTATCTATTCACTTCTAAACTGTACTTTTGATGAGATAAATTTTTACTATTTTGTTGAAATACAATTTAGAATTTTTTTTAAGTTTGCCTTCTGTGATCTTTTTAAGAAATATTCACAACTATGTTATGAAGATACAGTCATAATGTTTTAGTCTATAAACTTTATAATTTTAGTTTAATATTTGGGTATATGATTCATCTCAAATTAATGTTTACAGTATATTTCAAGGTAGCAACAAATTTTTTTTTCCATATGGATATGAAGCTGTTCTACCAGTGTTTATTGAAAAAATGTTCTTGAACCGTTAAATTTCTTCAGCGTATCTGTTAAAAATTGAATGACTGTATGAGTCTATTTCTTATATCTTTCAGGGAACCATTTATCTGTGCTTATGCTATTACAAGACTGTCTTGATTCCCATAGCTTTAGAGTAAGTCCAGAAATCAGATAGTATAATTTTCCCAATATCATTCTTTCTCAAGATTGTTTTATAGGGTAAAGACTTCACCTGATCTATTTCTTGTGTCAATCTGGTAACAATGTCTTTCAAGGAAATTTTCCATTTTATCCAAGATGTCAAATCTTTGACATAAATCTCTGATATAATCCTTTGTTAAGCTTGTAACAATCTGAAGTGACATCCTTTTCTCTTTCATTGCCTGTACTGGTAATTTTTCCCTCTTTTTGTCTAATTCGTATTAATGGCTTATAAAATTGCTTACATCTTTTTAAATAACATTTTTTCTTTTATATCTTCTATTTGTTCATTTGTTATTTTCTTGATGGCCACACTTACTATTTTATTATTTATATCCTCCAGTTACTTTGTTTTAGCTGTGTGCTAAAACACAGTAATTTTTTTGCTGTTTTGCATTAAAGATTTTGCCAAATTTTATTGGCTTTCTAGGGTGGAACATGCATGATTGATTTCAAACCATTCTTATTATCTAATATAAAAATTTTCTCCAGCCACCACTTTTGTGTAACTTACAAAGTTTGATGTGCTGTGTTTAAACTTCATTCAGTTCAAAATTTTGTGCTTTCCTTTTGAGTTTCTTAACACATGAGTTCTTTAGTGGCAGGCTACTTAAAGTTCAAATATTTGGAGAATGTAAAGATGAATTTTTGCTATTGACATCAAACAATATAATTAGGATTAAAATACATATGTTTGAAAATCAGAATATATTGCAATATATTAAAATTTCTTAAATGGCTCAACAAATGATCTGCCAGTGGATTTTCTATACGTAGTTGTAAAGAATAACTATTCTGTTGTTTTATGATGTTTTGATCTATGTCAATAAGGTTAAGTTGGTTTATTTTGTTCAATGCTTTTAAACTCCAGTGATTTTTCATCTATTTCTTTAGAAATCACTGGAAGAGGGTTATTGAAATCTCCAAATTAATTTCTGTCTGCTTACTTCTGTATTTTGAATACCTGTCTTTACTTTCATATACATTTAAGATTATTATGTCTTTCTGATAAAAAGTGCTTTTATCCTTATGGAATGTATGTTTTTATCTCTGGTAATATTATTTTTCTTAAAGTATATTTTCTCTAGTATTAGTAAAGGCAAATAAGCTTTTTTTATATTTAGTGTTTACAGGTTGTATCACTTACTTGTTTTTTAATTTTACAAATTGCATGTTTATGCATTTTTATTTTCTAAATCTCTATTTTGTCTGATTTTAATATAGTCAAATCTTCATATGTGCTTTAAATTATATTTATGTTTTTTAACATTTATGCATATTTAAAATATGAAATAGATATTTATACATTAAAATATAAAATAAATTGCATAAATTTGATTTTGTCAAATTTTATGTATATTTCTTCAAACATTTTTTCCTATACAATTTTTCTCTTGTAAGTCTGGGTTTTAAATACATATGTTAGACTACTTAATATTGTTCCACTGGTCATTGATGATCTATTCTCTTTTTTTCATCCTCCTTCACAGTGCATAATTTTAATTGTTCTATCTTCAGGTTCACTGATTTTTTATTCTGTGGTATCAAATTTGTTTTTTATCTTATCTAGTGAAATTTTATATATTTTATTTTTTAGTTCTAGAATTTTTATTTGGTTCCTTAAAGTTTCTATTATTTTCCTGAAAATGCCCTTTTATTCAATTATTTTCTGGGTCTTTTTTGTTTAAATTTTTGGTGTTTTTATGAAGACTGTGGAAAATTCCTTGAATGCTAATTGCAACATCCAATCTATCTCTTTGTCTCATCCTATTGACAAGTTTTTGTCTCACTATGTGTCTCAATTTTCTCATTCTTACATGTCTAGTGATTTGTAATTGAAATATCCAATATTTCAAATGCTACTTTGTTTAGAGTCCACATTGTAGAATTTTAAAGATGCTAGAATTTTCTTATTGTGGGCAGTAAAATTACAGTTCAGTCACATTGCTCAGTCTAGGTTTATTTGAGGCCTGGTTGGGGCAGGTCCAGAGTAGCCCTTTCCCTAGGGTTAGAGTACTCACATTTCTAAGACACAGCCTAGAATATTTTCTTCCAGGTTTTCCAGAGTCTCGTCCTGCACATAGATAGCTTATAATTTGGCTAGGGATGCAAGGGTACCACATGTAGATTTTTTTCCATAAGTTATGGGGGTACAGGTGGAATTTGGTTACATTAGTAAGTCCTTTAGTGCTGTTTTGTGAGATTTTGGTGTACCTATCACCAGAGCACTATATACTGTACCATATTTGTAGTCTTTTATCCCTCGTCCCACTTCTACTTTTCCCCCCAAGTGTCCAAAGTCTATTGCATCATTCTTATGCCTTTGTGTCCTCATAGCTTAGTTCTCACATATCAGTAAGAATATACTATGTTTGGTTTTCCATTCCTGAGTTACTTCACTTAGAATAATAGTCTCCAGTCTCATCCAGGTCACTACAAATGCTGTTAATTCATTCCTTTTATGGCTGCATAGTATTCCATTATACATATATATACATATATATATCACATTATATGTATCATATATATCACATTATATATATATATCATATATTCCATTATATATATCACATTATATATATTCCATTACATATCTATATCTATCTAGATAAATATCTATGTCTAGATAGATAGATAGATAGATAGATAGATAGATAGATAGATAGATAGATATCACAGTTTGTTTATCCACTCATTGATTGATGAGCAATTTCGGTTGGTTCCACAATTTTGCAGTTATGAATTGTGCTGCTATAAACATGTGCGTGCAAGTATATTTTATGAATAATGACTTCTTTTCATCTGGGTAGATACCCAGTAGGGGGATTGCTGATCAAATGATAGTTCTACTTTTAATTCTTTAAGGAATCTCCACACTGTTTTCCAGAGTGGCTGTACTAGTTTACATTCCCACCAGCGTGTAGAAGTGTTCCCTATTCAATGCAACCACACCAATATCTACTGTCTTTTGATTTTTTTATTATGGTCATTCTTCCAGGAGTAAGGTAGTGTTGCACTGTGATTTTGATTCACATTTTCCTGATCATTAGAGATGTTGAGCATTTCTTCATGTTTCTTGGCCATTTGTGTATCTTCTTTTGAGAATTGTCTATTCATGTCCTTAGCCCAATTTTTGACGGAATTATTTGTTTTTTTCTTACTGATTTGTTTAAGTTGTTGATTCTGCATATTCGTCCTTTGTCAGATGTATAGATTGTGAAGATTTTCTCCCACTCTGTGGGTTGTCTGTTTACTCTGCCGACTGTTCCTTTTGCCATTCAAAAGCATAGTACTGGAAGTTCTAGCCAGAGCAATCAGACAAGAGAAAGAAACAAACGGCATCCAAATTGGTAAAAAGGAAGTCAAACTGTCACTGTTTGCTGACAATATGATCATATACCTTGAAAACCCTAAGGACTCCTCCAGAAAGCTCCTAGAACTGATCAAATTTCCAGATGCAAGGTTAATGTACACAAATCAGTAGCTCTTATATACACCAACAGCGACCAAGCGGAGAATCACATCAAGAACTCAACCCCTTTTACAATAGCTGCAAAAAATTCAAATATTTAAGAATATACCTAACCAAGGATTTGAAAGACCTCTACAAGAAAAACTACAAAACACTGTTGAAAGAAATCACAGACAACACAAACCAATGGAAACACATTTCATGTTCATGGACGGGTAGACTCAACATTGTGAAAATGACCATGCTGCCAAAATCAATCTACAAATTCAAAGCAATCCCCATCAAAATACCACCATCATTCTTCACAGAATTAGAAAAAAAAATTCTAAAATCTATATGGTACCAAACAAGAGCCAACATAGCCAAAGCAAGACTAAGCAAAAAGCACAGGCAAATTTTTTGAGATGCTTCTCTACATAGTGATGCGCTCTCTGGTATTCTAACCTTCAAATTTGTCTCATCAGTCCTGAACTGTGATCTGTGATCTCTGTTTTTTTTTTTTTTTTTCCCCCAGTGAGACTTTTTTTTAATGGAACACGTATGTCAATTTCTTTAAGAACTATTTCTCCAACAGTTACCTGTGGAATCTTTGTGTTACTGAAAAGATTCTTGTTAGTTTGAAATTTTTTCTTAGCATCTGAACTTTACATAAGTTTGAAAAACACTTCAATAAACTGTAATATAAATTGAATAAAAATTAAAATATGTTGAGGTATTGTCAATGGGCAGGTTCCAGTTCTTAATTTTGCTGCACAAAATAGTTTGAGAGCAAGCTCTAAGTAAAAGTAGGTAAAGAAGTTTATTGCAAAGTGACAGTAAATTCTGAGAGGCAGAGTGGATTGTTCAAAACTAGAGGCAGCCGCTAGTGCACTAAGGGAATTCCCTTTATGGGAGCTATATATACATATTCATAAAATACTGGTGAGGTAAAGTATGCAAAGGGGACCCGTAGTTGGCACTCGTGCCCAGTATCTACATGCTGTAGCATGCATCACATGTATCATTAGCATATAAAATTTCTACCTAGTGTTGCTTTTTTTTTACTACTAAGATAAGGAAAAGGTCACTATAAGCTAAACCTTGAGCCTGGCTGCACACGGAGGACCCTGGAGAAGTCCTTAGTTTCACCCAGCATCCCAGGCCCCCACCAAGGCAGGAATTTGTAGCTGATAGCTTCTTGGGCTTTTGGTGCTGATTGTCTGGAGATTGGGGAAGCTACATCATGAATAAGGGGCTTTTGTTCTCTTTCCTGGGCCTTATCATGTAACAGGAACTTGGAACCATTTGGCAGTCTGTTGATATTGTGCAGGACAGCTCATCTTGCAAAAGAATCAGGTGCTAACAGGAGAGTGCGAATAAAGGGAGACTGCGGCAAAAGGAGCCCATGGGGCTTAACACAAGGGGACAAGTCCCTATGGCCTTCTACCCTTATTTATCCTGCCTCAGGAGGTACACCTGAAGTTCCATGGCTATGAAATAGAGCTACAATTTAAGAATTGTTGATTTTTTTCACATCATGTCTTATCAGCACAGGGAAAAGAAGAAAAAAATGTGATTTTCTATATTTTTATGTTAAGAAGTCAAAGTTTTCAAAATATCAAGGAAATGGGAGAATATAAAATGTTTACAAAATAGCTGGCACTTCCCCAGAGCTTCATAAAACTGAATATGTTCACGGGTCATTTCTCTTTTACAGAAAGGTAATAGGCAGTTCCCAAGAACTTCAACAAAGAGTATGTCTATCCCAAAATTTGATCAAAAGATTCAGCTCATACCCTTCATTTTGAAAAGGTATTAAATATCTATTTGAAAATGTATTAAAATTGTAACACTTGAGATGCTTCACTTGAATGTATTCATAGATCTCAATCATATACAGAGATAACTCCTGCCTAACTGCCTCCAAACCCATGTCAACCATACATTTACTCTCTAAACTGGCAAACTTTAGAGAGGGAAAGTGTAAACTAGGAATGTCACAGATAAACAAGGAGGTATGTTCACCCCAACCATGGTCTTAAATAGCACCATTATCTACTCAATTATTTATGCCAGAAACTATAAAGACATGTTATTTCTATTTTTCCCTATCCTCAAATCCAACCTATCAGAAATTATTTTTGTCATATGTAGAAAACATATCTAATGTCTTTTAATATATTTCAATTTCTGCTATTACTATCTTAGCAGAGAATATGAAAATTTATTATGTTGACTGTTCTAACAGGTCATTGCACATACTCCTTTGTCCCTCAAATACATACTCCACAGAACAACAACAGTGTCATTAAAATGTACATTAGATTATGTTAATATCTCTATTAAAATCCCTTAATGTTTTTCCATTAAAATTTTTAAGAAGTCAGTTCTTATCATGGCTCACCAAACTATGCCATAAGTTAGCCCTAATCTAATTTTCACCTTAATTTATTATGATTGTCCTTCTCAAGTATTGTGAGTTAGGCCCATAATCATTATATTATTTAGCCACATCAAATTCTTTCCAGGCACAAGTTCAATGTGCATGTTTTATCTTCTGCCTGGAATGTTCTGCTTCTACTCTAATGGACTACTCATTCATTAGGTGTCAGCTTAAATGTTACCTGTTCCAAGAGATTTACATATTAATTACAAATTATTTATATCATTCTATAATTTTTTCTACCTCTGTCTCTTATTTTTATTTCATTATCCTAAGTATCATAATTTCAAAGGTTATTTTTACTTTTTAACCTTTCTCCCTGACTAGAATACAGAGTCAATGACAATAGCATTCTATTTTGTTTACATGTTATTCTGACATCACTCAAATTCAAGTAAATTGTGAGACTTTGTATCTTTGTTGACAGCTGAGCAAAATAAGATGTTATAAAAACCATTGATTTATTTGCATTCACCTCTCAAGAAATAAATGAAACAGTTTGGGAATGTGTAGCCAATGCAGAACCTGGCATCCTGATATGCACCTAGAAATGAATATACCTAGGCTTTATTTTATTAATTGTGTCTGAACTAGATGTTAATCTTTTTAGGCTCTGAAAGTCTTTTTCTTGAGTTAATAATTACTCTAGATATTTATATCTCTAAGTATTAGTAAATGATGAATTAAGAATTTTTTAAAAAAGAATCAATTCTCTAATACTAAAAAACTCTAAAATGTTTCTTCTTCTATCTGATTAGAAATTATTGAAATAGAATACGCTTCTTGAATATAAATTTAAGAAGTTACCCTTTAATTTTCATAAACTTTGGTAATTATTAGACATTTGGATCAGAGACTAATAATGCAAATGCTGATGGTACTGGCATGAAACCAGACACATAGACTAATGACACAGAAGAGAGAACCCAGAAATAAATCCTCATATTTTTAAACAATTGATTTTTGACAAAGATGGTGCCAAGAATGCACAATGGGGAAATAATAGTCTCTTCAACACATAGGTGTTAGAAAAACTGTTTATCCACATGCAGAATAATGAATTTGGACCCTCATTTCATGCCATATACAAAAATCAACTCAATATGAATTTAGTTTTTGAATGTAAGACCTAAAACTAAAACTGCTTTGAGAAAATATAGGAAAAATGTTCCAACACATTGTTCTAAACAATAATTTTTTGGATTATGACCCTCAAAAACACAAGTTGCAAAAGCAAAGATAGTCAAATAGGATTACTCTGAACTAAAAATCTGCATACAAAAGAAAAACAGTCAATAAAATCAAAAGACATTACAGAATGGAAGAAAACAATTGCAAAACCGCCCTCTGACAAGAGGTTAATATCAAAAATTTCTGAGGAACTCAAACAACTCAATAGTAAGAAAACATAACTTGATTTAAAAAAATTGGCAAAAAAACTTGATTAGAAATTTTTCAAAAGAAGACATACAAATGGCCAATAAGCATATGGGAAAAAAGTTGAATATCACTAGGCATCAGGAAAACATTTAAAACCATTATGAGATATTATCTCACACTGATCAGAATGGCTATTATCAGAAAAATAAAAAGTATTGGTGAGAATGTGGAGAAAAAGGAACACTTGTTCACTGTTGGTAAAGTTAGTTAATTTAGGCATTATGAAAGGCAGTATGGAAGTTCCTCAACAATTTAGAAATAGACCTACAATATGATCCAGCAATCTCACTAAGGGGTATATATCCAAAGAAAATGAAATGAGTATGCCAAAGGAACACCTGCATTACAGTTTTCATTGCTGTATTATTCACAATAGCCAAGAGATAGAATCAAACTAGGGTTCATCAATGGTTCAATGGACAAAATGTGGTATTTATACACAGTGGAATATTGAGCAATTAAAAAATGAAATCCTAACATCTGTATAAGCATGGATGAATCAAAAGGGTATTATGTTAAGTGAAGTGGGCCAGGAAAAAAGAGCAAATATAGCATGTTCTCACTCATATATGGGAGTTTAAATAAAATAAACTCATGGAGATAGACAATAGAATGAAGATTATTAGAGGCTGAGAACTATAGTGGATGGAGGAGGATAAAAAAGGGTTGGATGACCGAGCACGGTGGCTCAACCCTGTAATACCAGCACTTTGGGAGGCCGAGGCGAGTGGATCACCTGAGGTCAGGAGTTGGAGATCAGCCTGGCCAACACGGTGAAACCGCATCTCTACTAAAAATACAAAAAAATTAGCTGGGTGTGGTGGCCTGCACCTGTAACCACAGCTACTTGAGAGGCTGAGGCAGAAGAATCACTTGCACCTGGGAGACAAAGGTTGCAGTGAGCCGAGATCCTGCCACTACACTCCAGCCTGGGTGACAGAAGGAGATTCTGTCTCAAAAAAAAAAAAAAAAAAAAAAAAAAGCGGGGATTGGCTAATGAGTAGCCAGAAATAGTATTGTCTTATCAGTTTAAATGCATCCAGGTTAAATATTTTACAAAATGGTTGTTTTTAGAAATATTTATAGCATAAACGTGTTTAATTGTAAAATGCTGTATTTTGGCTTTTAAAGTAATTGTGAGAGTGATTTTACATAAACCCTATTTAAAATTCAAATGTTTAAAATAAAAATGTGTCTATAAATGCAAAGCTTATGGCAACTGAAGGTTATATACAAAGAAATTTTGTTAAAGATAAAATCTATTTTTGTCAAGCAACATAGATGAATTTCTGGTTCATTTATATCAATTTTGAAATGCATTTTGTGGGAGGTCTTATTCTAAGTGCATTGTCAATCAAATAAGCATGTCAATATTGATAACTCAGTTTCCTATTTCACTTAATTGGTGATGAACTATAGTTATACTAAAAAGTTCAAATGAAATAATTCATCATGTAATTTATTATAAGAACATAGAAAATTGCTGTGGCCAATTCTCCTGAAAGTTTTTTTTTTTAATTAAGTGATAAAATACCTGGAAGTCAAAATATTTCTAACAGCGAGGACTGCCTTTATGTTTTAATATGTGTTATTCCTTTAGAGGTGGAAAGTTCGCTTAAGTATTCAGGAGTGAATACAATTTACCTTGTTGCCCTAATAAAAACTAGACAATGTTATTAATTTTGAAATGGCTCAGGCCTATTTTTGTTTGTTTGTTTGTGTTAAGAAGCAGGATCTTGCCCTGTCACCCAGGCTGGAGTGTAGTGGCACAATCATAACTCGCTGCAACCTCGAACTCCTGGGCTCAAGTAATCCTCCTGCCTTGCCCTCCCAAAGAGCTGAGATGATAGGCATGAGTCAGCACACCCAGCCTATCATTGTTTCATTGGCTTTATTTATTACCAAATCACAAACAAAAACTGAAAGAAGGATAGAATGAAAGAAAAATTTGTATAAATGCTTATTTTATTATTCATTCATATATTTTTTTCAAATTGCAAGTTAAGAAAGAAAGAGCTCTTTCATGGACATTGAGCAGGCTTTCTTCCCAGTGCTCTAGTTCTAGAGTTTTCTCATGCCTTTCATCTAAGTGGTTGAGCATGACAGCTAAATTATGAGTCACTATTGTCAGAGACAGCTTCCCATTTACAGAAAGGCAAAATTCCTGCTGAAAGGATGAACTTTGGCATACAGAAATCTACCCATTTCAGTTTTCTGAGATCCAATACATCTGATTCATCCTAGTGTCTTTAGGCTTGTTGAGAAAACACAAAACATTCAATAGCAGATGGCTTAACATTATAAAAAATGGTCATTGGTGTTTTTAATAGAAAGGGTAAACACTAGAAATATAATTTTTAAAATTAGATGCATGCTTTTCACCCCATTGATTAGTGTCTATGAGTTAAAAGCTTGCAAATGAGAAAAAAATCTTCTCTGGTAGAAAGGGAGATTACACTCCTCATGTCTGTCTGAATACCTAAAAAGTTATTTTGGGTTTTATGTGAATGAGTCTGAGATACAAAAACAACCTAGGTTTAAAACTTGTAGTGTGGAGTACCTGGAAGGAAGACAATCAAACATGTTTATTAATAGCAAGCATTAGATTCCCAGTTAGGTAGGGGTATTACACTTACAGGGATTTTTTAAAAAGTATTTCTGCAAAGCACAGTCAACCCCACCATGTTTTTCAACATTGCCGTAGACAGCGAGCACTTGGGCCGCGTCTCCATCAAGCTGTTTGCAGACAAGTTTCCAAAGACAACAGAAAACTTTGGTGCTCTGAGCACTGGAGAGAAAGAATTTTGTTCTAAGGGTTCCTGTTTTCACAGAATTATTCCAGGGTTTATGTAACAGAGTGGTGACTTCACACGCCATAAAGGCACTGGTGGCAAGTCCATCTACGGGGAGAAATTTGATGATGAGAACTTCATCCTAAAGCATACAGGTCCTGACATCTTGTCCATGGCAAATGCTGGACCTGGCACAAACGGTTCCCAGTTTTTCATCTGCACTGCCAAGACTGAGTGGTTGGATGGCAAGCATTTGGTCTTTGACAAGGAGAAAGAAGGCATGAATATTGTGAAGGCCATAGGCTATGGAACACTTTGGGTCTAGCAATGGCAAGACTAGAAAGATCACCATTGTTGACTGTGGAAAACAATGTAAGTTTGACTTGTGTTTTATCTTAATCACCAGACCATTCCTTCTGTAGCTCAGGAGAGCACACCTCCACCTCATTTGCTCGCAGTATCCTAGAATCTTTGTGCTCTTGCTACAGTTCTCTTTGGACTCCATGTTTTCTTTGTTTCCTTCCACGCCTAGCTGGATTGCAGAGTTTATGATTATGAAATAAAAACTAAATAACAAAAAAGAATTTCTGGTAGTTGTTGGTGAAGTGATTTGGAAACACTACTCCAAGAGAGGAATTAGTAATTCTATAAAAATTATTATTTTTTAAAATATTTACTTGATGAAACTAAAACACTAACAAGATAATAAATTTGTAGCCAGGTTTTAGAAGAAGAGGACAATCCAGAAAATTGGCCTAAATATTGGGCTTGATTTTCCCTAGGGTTATCTGATTCAAATAAAAATCTTAGATATTCAGACTGTATAAAAATTAGTACACAGATAGTTTGAAACTAGAAGGAATGTAATCACCAAAAAACTGATGTAGCTATAATACTATCAGACAAAAAATACTCTAAGGCAAGAAACTTTATTAGAGATGAAGAGGGACATTTAATATTGATAAACAGGTGAAAGCATCAGGAATATAGGCTACCTATGAATACAGCCAATAACATCTTCATAACACAGAATGCAAAAATTCAAAATGAGCAAAGAAGAAATAGTGACATCATAATGACACTGGCAAACTATAACACACCACTATCAGCTGTTAGGGAAACAGACAAACAGGAAAGATAATGAAGATAAGAACAAAGTTGACTGATCAGTATCTACAGAATATTTACCACCAAAATTAAAAGAATTCACATTTCTTTCAAATATACTTGGAATATTTATAAAAATAAAATAAAATAATTACATGCTAGACAATAAAGCTTCAGAAGTACTTAATTTTTTTCTTTGTCACAGCATAGTTTTTGATATTGTTATTTATCCATAAAAAAGGAAAATAAGTAGAAAACTCAAATAAATGTAATTTAACAATATAATATTAATAATGATCAAAATAAATTTTAAAGAGTGTGAACTGTGATAATGAGGTATGGACATACAAAATGTATAGGACTAAATCAATGGTTAGAATAAACGTATACTCTTAAAACACATTTATTAGAAAAGAAAAGTCTTAAAATGAGTCAACTAAACTTTCATTTCAAGAATCCAATAAAGTAACAACAAATCGACATCAAAGAAAGTAGAAATAAATAATATAGACCGAACATTAATGAATATAGCAAAAACCATAAAAAAGACAAAATCAATGAAAACAAGTTTGTTTTTGAAAAGACTAATATAACTAATAAACTTTTACTAGAAATTATGAAGAAAAAAATACATAAATAACAACTTACCAATATCAGAAATGAAAAAGAGGACACTTGTACCATTCCCTCAAGATATCAAAAGGAGTAAAAGAGGATACAAATTATGCCTAAATATTAAAATATGTATTAAATGGGTATTATTTTCAAAAATACAACTTCCCAAATACTAACAAAATACATGAATCATCCAATATTTATCCTAAAAATTATACCTTTGGTTTAAAACAAAGAAACCCCAAGCTCATACGGCTTCACTGGTGAATTTTTCCAAATAGCTAAGAAAGAAAAAAACATGAATATTGCATGAATAGTTCCAGGAATAGAAAAGAGAGAACACTTTCTAGCTTTTTTTTTTTTTTTTTTTTTTTTTTGAGACAGAGTCTCGCTCTGTCACCGAGGCTGGAGTGCAGTGGCGAGATCTCGGCTCGCTGCAAGCTCCACCTCCTGGGTTGATGGCATTCTCCTGCCTCAGCCTCCCTAGTAGCTGGGACTACAGGCACCCGCCACCACGCCCGGCTAATTTTTTATTTTTTTATTTTTAGTAGAGACGGGTTTTCACCGTGTTAGCCAGGATGGTCTCCATCTCCTGACCTGGTGATCTGCCCACCTCGGCCTCCCAAAGTGCTGGGATGACAGGCGTGAGCCACGGTGCCCGGCCTCTAGCTTTTTTCACAAATCCAGCATAACCTCAATTTCAATATCTGAAAAGCACAGTCTAAGAATGAAATATCTCAGAAAGCAGTTTCCGTAACTATTAAGGTAGATGTAATAATCTATTGTGTTGACTATTCTCAGTATTCATGCTCTTGTGGAGTCCCATTTTCTTGAATCCTGCCTGGACCTAGGTAATAATTTTGGCAATAAAGTGCAGTGAAAATGATTCAGTGCTTGTCCTAATACAGAGCGTTAAGCTTAAAAAGGGTCTGGCCACTCCTGCTTTTGCACTATTGGGAGCTTTGGGCAACATGTTAGAAGTCCATTCATCATTCTGGAGAGACCACATAAAGAAACTACAATTACATGAAGATAACAGGCATGCTGTCCCATTCTTCCAGCTAAGTCTTGCTCCAACCAAACCATTAGAGGTAGCTACATGAGGCAACACCACTAGCAGAAAAACTGCCTAGATATGTCCAGTCCAGACTGCAGAACCAAGAGAATATAAAATGATTGTTCTTATAAAACTCTTGAGCTTTGCAGTGACTTGTCAAGCAACAATGGGTAAGTAAAACAATAGGATATATTACATCTGAACATCTTTATTCTTAAATAAACACCAAAATTGTATATAGAAGTCACTAAAAGTCATGTGCTGGAATGTTTCTAGCACTATTATTTATATCAGACAAAAACTAGAAAATACCCAAATATCCATCACCAATAAGAGAGATAGTACATTTTGGTATATTTGGAACACTATACCACAATGCAAACAGCTACATCCAACTACTTGTGTGAATTTCACAATTACAGTGCTCTGCAATTAAAACTAAACACCAAAGATTACCACATTACTCCATATATGTATAGTAAATATACAGACAAATCTAAACTACACTATTAGAAAAAGTCAGAATAGTGGTGAGGTGATCCTAGAAAGAGAGTATAAAGAAGGGAAGGGAGCAGGGAAGTCAGTCCTGAGTGCTGGGACTATATTTGATTGCGTTCTTGCTCTGGGTGCTGATAAGGAGTGTGATGTATTTGAAAACATTTATTAAGCTGTATATTTGTGTGCACTTTACTTCAATACAAAGTTGAAAAACATATAAGATGTAAAGTCAAAAGAATAGCCAAGGAATTCTTAAAGAAACAACGTGAAAAAATAAACTATTTAATAGTAAGCCTTATAGAATTATAATAATAAAATGTGGTATTAGTGAAATAATAAACAAATAAGGAAACAGAAAAGATTCAATAAATAGATACACATTCATGTGGGCATTTGATTGTGACTAAAATCACATTATATTGCTGTGGGACAAAGTATGTTCGCAATAAATGAAGCCGTTTTGATTGGCTATCCTTTTGAAAAATAATAACTGCATATCAATAAAAATGAACAACTATAACTCTGATCTATTGAATAAATGGCTACATTAAATATCATTAAATATAATATTAGAAGATGACACAAAAATTAGAAGGCATATAAGATTCAACTTATTTAAAGATCAAAACCAGACATGAAGTTGTTAGAGGTCAAAGCATTGGTTTCCCACTGGAGAGAGTGGTAGGTGTAGTAGAATGCAAAAAAGGTGCTTCTAAAGAATTGTGGATATTCCAAACATATGTTTGATTTGTGCCAATCTAGTGAGTTAAAGCAATATTTAGTGTCTAGCTAGCTAGGTAGTTAGCTATCCATCTATCAATCATACATGTGTATGGGGAGTTTATGCGTATTTATTACTTCATTCAGAAAGTTTAAAAATCTAGGTTATAATCAAGGTTATATATTCTGCTGCCAAATTAGCTTTTTGTCAGAATATGATTTAATAAGACGATATGAAGCAAGTAAGTCCCTCTAGACACAATTAAAACAACTTCTATTCACAATAACTAAGAGAGAAATTTAACCTATGCCTTTGTTAAGCAAAACAATTTTTAAAGGAATTACCTTTATTTTAAATAAATGAACTAGTTTTAAGAGCAGAAAAAAGAAAGACATGCAAAAAATGTAAATGCTATGGCACTTATATGGCAGCTTTCATGCATTGTTTATTAAAAAAAACTTCCTATGAGAAATGTAATAACTATGGTCCTTATCATTATATATCCCAGGCAGAAGAATTACAGTTTTCTTTGTAAAAATCTCCTTAAAAACACTGCATTGAGAATTCTATGATCATTGTTGTTTCTCTGTTACAGCATAGCGGTCATGCATTCATCACAGATAGGTCTATGATGCTTTGGAATAAATAAAACTGCAAGCACTTAGACATTAGGGAAGTAAGATTATAAAACAATTAAAATGAATCAAACAGGTGCCATATCTAAATAAAAGGTGTACGGAGAATTCTACACCATAGTGTCAATGGCATTTAAAATGTTGAATCAGAATAAGCCTACGTGTAAGCCCCATTCTGACTATTAGGGCCCATCCAAAAGCTGTGTTAACCAGAGTCCACATGAAATCAAGCAGAGCACTGACACCATTACATGGAATTTTAATGGAGGGCTTTAGTGATTGTGAAGGTTCCACTTGGTTAATGCAGCTGTGATATGAAAAATTGAATAGAAAAAGATAGAGATTGAAATATAATCCTAACGATGATTTGTTTTTGAACTAGTAATCTGAAAGTACTCATGCAATTTTCACAATACTTCCCTACCAGAAACTGCTGTTTTTAATTTATTTTAATATACATATATATTATTAATTTTCTGAAATTAATATTTCTTCCCCACTAGTATATTTACGTCGCTGGTATCTACAGTGAATATATCACTGTATAGAAAAGTATCATGTTAATTAAATAAATAATTCTGGAGAATTACAAACTAGGTAGTCCATGGAGTAGGCAAACATATTGTGCCATATTCCTCCTCATCATTGAGATACTGTATTATATACTGATTAATAATCAGAGAGAATATTGCCCTTTCAGATTCTACTTTCCACAAACGGAACAAATAAATGCAAGGAAAAGGAATTAGTATGGGATCACTATTTATTAGAGAAACGTAAATGAAAACCACAATGAGATACCACCTCACATCAGTCAGAATGGCAATTATTAAAAAGTTAAAAACAACATATACTGGCAAGGTTGTGGAGAAAAGGGACCGCTTATACACTGCCAGTGGGAATGTAAATTTCCATTGTGGAAAGCAGTTTGGCAATTTCTCAAAGAACTTGAATTACCATTAGACCCAGAAATCTCATTATTGGGTGTCTACCCAAAGGAATGTAAATTGCTCCACCAAAAAACACATGCACGCCTAAATTCATGGCAGCACTATTCACAACAGCAAAGATATGGAATCAACCTAAATTCTCATGAATGTTTGACTGGAGAAAGAAAATGTGGTATATATACACCATGACATATTATGCAGCCATAAAAGAATGAGATCATGTCTTTTGCAGCAACATAAGCAGAATTGGAGATGGTTATCCTAAGTGAATTAACGCAGGAACAGAAAACCAAATACTGCATGTTCTCTTTTATAAGTGGGCACTAAACATTGAGTACGCATGGACTCAAAGATGGGAACAAACATCAGGCCTATTTGAGGGTGGAGGCTGGGAGGAGGGTGAGGGTAAAAAAACTGCCTATAAGTTCCTATGCTTATTACCTGGCTTACAAAATAAACTGTACACCAAACCCCCATGACAAAATGTACCTGTAAAACAAACCTGCACATGTAACCCTGAATCTAAAATAAATGTTGTAAAAAAGGATTAGAAAGAACCACAATCCAGCCCTGTGTTCTGTGTGGTTTACATGTTCTCTCTGTCTCTCTCTCTCTCCCTCTCCCCCTCTCCTAAACTAAAGCAAACATTTGGCTTTATTATACACCTTCAGACAAATGTATATTAAAAACACATTATCTGTGGCATTATAAACACTGGTTTATAATTTTATTTTCTTTCATTACTAAAACTTTCCTGAAGAAATATTCATAAAGTGAACAAAAACAAGTAATTAAAAAATAAAAATTTAAATTACGTTAATCTGGACTAGTATCAAAAAAGAATTTTAAAAAGTTCCAAATGACATGAGGCATTGAGAAACTTCATATGATTTTCTTTAATAAAGAAAAGAAGCTAAGTACATGTTTTACATAAATTTTAAAAGGACAAAAATTCTTAAAAAGTCTCACTAGTTATCCAGGTTCTAAGGATCTTGGGATCATCTGTAAATGATTTATGAGGGCCTCCTTCATTGTGCAGTCAGCCAGAGAGCCATTTCATTTTATAGTTTTCTCCCTCAAGGTGGCAAAGCTCGCAGGGCACCTTATAATTCAATTATATTATAAGTACCCCTAAGAATTTTAATTACATATAACAGATGAGTTTAATTCTTGAATTTCTATGAGATACACTTGAATAAACATGAATTTAAGTTTTGAGTCCTACTTTCCCTTTGAACAAAAGAAAACATATGGATGATACTGTCTTAGATCTTAAATAAGGTAAACAATTTTACTCTCCTCACAGCAAGTTCTCTAAGGGAACTATCTCTTAATCAACCCACAAAAATATTTTGGCAATCTGGTTAGACACAGTTTCATCTATATAATACGCTAAGAAAGGAGACAGAGAAGTCTTCAGGAAAATTTTCATTACTTCTCTAGCTTATGATTTCCTAACGTCTTCTTAAATCAAGCCTATACCACTGTCAGAGTCTACAAAATCAAGAAAGAATATTAACAGAATAAACAAGCAACAAACAGTCCAATGTCAGTAGGATAACTGCATTTCCATCTATCCCTCACCCCTTTATATAAAGAATCAAATCCACCAAGCAGGTTGAATTCAAACCCAACCAATAAATAAATAAATAAAGTCTATTTTTTTTTTCTGCTTTGCTTGATGGGGAACCAGCTCCAGGTAATCTTCTCAGAAGAAAGCCTAAATATACTTAGGGGAAAAAACCCTCTATTCCATACCTCTGCCCTTACTCCATAATGCAAATACTATATTAAAATTATGATAATTATTTCAGTGAAGAAATCTATCTACGCCTTTAACTCATCGTATCTGAAAACTATTGGACAGAGAGCTCTGTTTTCTACGGATTTAATACCAATCATAACAACATTTCCAGATTACATCTTGAGAAACTCTTTGGTATAAACAATAAATATATTTAGCAAAATTGTATTCCAAGATAATATTTTATTTAATTATTGTGCAAAGTTAAATTATAAAGATTATAGTGTTACCAAATAGTTTTCCTGTACCAGAGAATATGTATACTGTAATATATATACATATATATAAAATTGATAACAATTTTACATTTGATATCACACAATTTTTTTTCAAACACAGATGTTTACGATAATGTGTTAGGACATTTTAGGAATATTGTAAATTAGTTCTAACTTGCCTGCATTAATTTATTTAATCACCATGGCAAGTATGGAGATAAAATAATAATAATACATTTAATAATAATAATTTGTCATTAACATTTACTAAAAACTTTCTATTAACTTCACATAAGTTATCTCAGTTCATCCTGAATGTTGCCCTATTGAGGTAGACTAGTGATGTTCCTATTTTCCAGCATGGAAAACTACTGCAGAGAGCAATTTACCCAATGTCTCATCATTATTAAAATACATGGCTAAAATCTGAAACTTGGCATTCTGGCTTCAGAATCTGGGCTCTTAACTGTATTATGTAGTAAAACTAGTAATATAGAAGTGAGTAAGACAGACTTTCCTTAAAGAGTTTAAAGTCCAATGAGATAGCCAGGCATATCAGATATGGGAAATTAAGTGGATTATAATGGTAAAAGTTAAATGAGAAAAAGAAGTAAACATACATGAGTTGATGAAAAAAATGAGTTTATCTGGCTAGAGTGGCATGGGTTATCTGGATAGAGGTATTAAAGAATAGATAATACTAGTGTGAGCTACAGAAATAATTTAGAGTGATAATATAATTAAGTTGAGAGACTATAAGTTGAAATCAAGGAGATCATGTAAAGCAAAAAGATAATATGAACAAGGACAAATCCTGGGGAATATCAGCAATTAACCTATGATATTAAGGAGTAGATGCATTTTTTGCTAACATCTCCAATGAACAGCAAACATTAATCAATTCATTTATACTGCTCATTTGATAATATGGCTAGGTTATATGGGGAACAATATAAATGATAAAATAAATACATTTTTTAAAAATTCTATAATGGATTTGGCATGCAGTTTTATTTGATTCAATTAACTTTGACAAATGTAACTTATAAAAGAAAGGAGTAGAATTTCTTATCAATCTGACTCTCTTTGTTAAGAATCAGATCAAGTACAATTAATCTGTGATCTGTGAGTGGTCAGGGAGTAACTGCCAGAACGAAGAGAAGTGCATTCTCAGGCTCAACACACTAATGTCGTCCCTGCGATAAAATATTTTTATTGAAGTGCAAAGTAGCTTAGAGAGAATTATTGATGAAACTCACATTTTACTGCAAAAGTAATATAAATTCAAATCTTTTCTAATTTCTCATATCAACTTTATAAAAATAGACAAAATTTTCTAAATTAGCAAGAATATGAAATTAGAAATGTGCTTTAAAACTTTATTACAATTTAAGGTCTGATATAGCCTTTTTTTCTACTCTCTTTTTTTTTAATTATACTTTAAGTTTTAGGGTACATGTGCACAATGTGCAGGTTAGTTACATATGTATACATGTGCCAAGTTGGTGTGCTGCACCCAGTAACTCCTCATTTAACATTAGTCTTAATTTCATGTACAAATGGGCATTTGTACATTTGGATATGCTTAAGTGTGTGAGGGGGTAAGCTATGTATGTGTAAAACTAAATTGATAAGGCAATTTTTTGACAACGTAGCCTCCTAGATGTAGCCATCAACAGTTTCACTTTATGCTTTTAAATAAGTGACCTTTACATTTCCTAAAATCTAATATTGCCCACTCGATTCCAATGCTTCAGACAGTTTTTCTCTACAGTGTGTACTTTCTACACTGAAAAATGCTGGAGTGCATATTTATTGAAAGCTGTCTCTGTTAATGATCAAGAAAAGTCAACACTTCCATTCATTTTTTTTCATTGTTTCAGGAATAATTCTGTCCTCACCTCCTCACCAGTTTATCTTGTAATCACTCTGCCTTTCAAGAATATTGTTTGGTATCCAATATTTATAGAACATCACTCAAGTGTTGAATTTTAAAACAGCATTCCAATATTTTTCTTTCCTACATTGCTGATCCTTGACATCTAGCTTGCATTGTCTCTATACTGTCCCCATTCTGTTATTACCTGCAATGTCTATTTATGGAATACTATGCTTTATTCAGTGTTGAACTTTTTTTTTCCAAGTTGGATAAATAAATATCAATTCAATGAATTTTTCTAAATGGTACTTATGGCGAAAAAATAATGTTTCAAAGCATGGTTGCATTTAAACAGTAGTGGTTCTTTGGGCAGCTATATGGAAAAGGTGAGAGTGGCATGTGTGAATCTTATCTCACATTATGAATGAGGATATGGTGTTTTCTAAGGTAGTGTTTGAGATAACTGTTAGCTTACATAAACCAGAAGAAAAAGAGATATTGTGTTGCGAATAAAGAGAAAGAGATAACTGTCATATTAATAGTATAAATTAAAATTAATCTACTTCACCATTTCATGTAATATATTGAAAATTAATATTTAGAAAAGAAAAGTAAAAGTAGCTAATAACGAAAAGTAGTTTATCACTGGGAGGATTTTTTTCTCAATAAAGATATTTTCTTAATATCTCCAGAGTGGCAAAAATCAAAATAATAAGGTTACTTAACATAAAAATAAAATATTAGCAAAGATATATTTAGTGGTTTGTGCTTACTAAATCCTTAAGGTCTGTAAATAATATATTTCACAGTAAAATAGGCATTGGCAGGTATATAAACTCTTTTAGTTGGGAGGAATCCAAAGAGAAGATATTGGAGGAATCCAAAGAGAAGATAATGGATGATCCGTGTTGAAAACTATTGTGTTTTAAAATCAGATAATCTGTTAGCAAGCTAGCAAATTATCTTGGTCAACTATGTTATTTTATAAGTGAAAAAACAGGCCCAGAGAAATAAATAAATAGACTAGTGATGTATGACAATAAGAGGTTTCATAACTTCTAGATCAGGGAACATTTTAGTATGCCATGCTGCTGCCTGTTTGTTTTACTGAGACCCTGAGACTACATAACACAACAAATATGTGTTTTAGAACAAAGTGAGGAGAACACTCTACTGAATTGGGGAATTCATCATTCCAGTAAAGTCATAGAAAACAAAGATTTCTCTTTTCCCAGCAAGTAGGAGATAGAATAGAGAGGATGGTGCAGGGAAGAGGGAATGTTTTAGCAGCATATTGGATTCATTCTCCATCGAAGACTTCAAACACACTGGAAACTTGCTGCAGTGGATTCAGCACAAAATTTTGTCAGAGCATAACTCTGCTGGACCCCAATTTTTAAAAAAACCTTTCAGAAATCAGCATGACTTCTGCTTCATAGATTCTCTAGATATTGAACGGCTTTCTGAAAGGTTAAAAAAAAAAATCATAGCGTTAGAAGCCTGTACAGGGCTATAGTTCACAAAAGGTGGGTCTCCTACTGTGCAAGGCAAGATCTTGCTGTGTAAGCCTCCTTAGAGCAGAATTTCAATTTTAAAGCAATCTGTGTGCCATGTTATTGTAAGATTTCCTTATTTCTCACAAATTACCTAACTTAAACCAGGTACTAACACAGAATAATTCACTTGACATATAGGAATAAAATATAAACACAAACATATAAATATATTTTATGCATGAAAGTACTCATTTTATTTTTCAATGAAATTACAGATAATATCTTGTGTGAAAGATTGCTAGAGCCTGAGAAACCTACAATAACAGATGCTTATTTATTTTTGGAATAAAACTTGTCAGGCTTTAACAGTCATCTATGAACTGAATTAATTTTTTATGTTCTAGTACCGTTTTTTTGCCAAAGTAATTGCTTGACATTATAGAAGACTCATTTATTTAGGGAAATGTTTCTTATATGGAAAAAAAGGATTATCCTATCTTTTCTGAGAATATGTGAGGTTTCTGCATTTTTAAAAATTTACCTGCCACAGATAATTTAATATGATTGTATCTATAACTCTTTAATAATCAATAAATTCTCTTTAGCAATAGAAATAGCTACTCATTTTACTTTATAGGTATGGAACAGGAACATAGTCTGCAACATGGAATATGAAGATAAATGTAGTAGTACTTGCTTTAGATAAGTAATATTGAATACTAAAGAAAATTATGGCCCAATTATCAAAGATGAATAATAGCACATGTAGAATTTGATAATAGTATAAAATAAGAATAAAAAATTCCAGTGATTTATAATAATCGGGTTTGAGATAAAATAAATTACACAATTTGTCCTCATTTTATAAATTTAACTATTATTGACTGTAATTAGTCATCATTTTTGTAATATTTCTTAAAAGTTCAGTACTAATATGTAGTGTTGTAGCAAACTGAAAACTTTGGAACAGAATAAAATGTTTAATACATTGAAGATTATACTTTAAAAATAATATTCAATGCATTCTAACTTCAAATACAAATAGACATCAAAATATAAAATTTGAATGACAAATTGTTAGCTCCTCTTTTTGCATTTTTTCTATAAATCACACCAATTTTTGATAACACAAACCAATGATTCTTTAAAAAGAATCATTTTATGCTAAAGCACTTTATGCTAAAAGGGGGAAAAATGAAATAGAGAAAGATTACAGCATATCATCACAGAATAAAATAGTGAATGAAATTTATCAATTATCACAAGTTCAAGTCATCACATAAACCTATTATAATTACTTTTTCATAGATTCTTAGCTTATACATCACGAGGCAAAATGTTTGCTATTTAAAAGTATCAATGATATTGTGAATATCTTTATGCTCTCCATCTCTATTATTCAAGTAGAGTTACTCACATAATTGCCTTTATCACATTTACGTTCCCTAGAATGACTAGGAAGATAATTACATTACTTAATCACCCAGTCTCTACTTGTTCTAGTATATTATATTTGATTCTGCTTATGTAATATATATTTTGGGTCAAAATAGTTTTTCCTGTGTACTGTTTGGTACAATCATTCCATTATAGGTCAGCTTCTCTATTTCAAAACATTAGGACCTCCATCCTACCATTGGCTACCATGGATTATTGCAACACAAAGTATATTTAAATAATTAACGAATGCATAAATGCTCTTTATTTTTAAATAATTATATTTAACTTAGAGGGTGTAATTTGCTATAGATCTTTCAAAATGACTATCTATATGGAATAGCATGTTTGCTGAAAGTGCAATTCAAAGCTCCTTTGCTGTGCAAGTGTGGTATTTAGACAATTCAAAGATCAGTTTTAACCTGTTTCCTTTGCCAGGAAGCTATTTCTCTTCAAGCCTTGCCCTCAAGATTCCCACAGGTAGCTGGAGTCTCAAACTGATGAGTAGGAAACAGCTGACTACATGTTTCAGACAACTTCTTCACCGGGTAATTGTCAATAACTATGACTAAGCCTATTCATAAAGGAGAGGATTCTATACGCCGGGCAGTGTACTAAAAGCATTAGAATGTGGACTCAACAGCCTCACAAGACCTGCATCTCCTGTTTTGGGTGTGGAGAGAATGATCCACACAGCTCGTTTCCACTCGTAGGTATATGTAATGATGGTCCAGAGAACTGTGGTGCTATTCTCTGTGCTCAGCCCATTGATAGTCTATGGTTTCCCTTTGGGGAAAGAGAGGAAAGTCTTATGTCTTGGAGAACACCAAGTAATATTGGCATTGACTCTGTAGGTATGGCACACTGACACTCAAGCCTATTTCCTTATTTTTAATAATGTAAATTTAAAAATCATACAAGTGATACAAAAGGTGAACAGTTCCTTTTCCACCACAGAAACAGGTCAGCTTGTGGCTCCTACTAAGACCTCAATAAAAATTCACAGGTTATGCGTACTATGTACCAACAAAAATTAAAAATAGAACTTTTTCATAAAAGAATGCATAGGGCATAATAATGTACAAAGAACATTAATATCTGTGGAAATTTAAGCTAATTATCTGTGTTCCCTCTTTACTAGCTTTTTAACAAAAATTTTTGTTCTGCTTGAATAGATTCTAATTTTATACAAACTTTATTTGCTTAGTTAATTACTTTTGCGTCTGAAGTTATTTATTTAAAGAAATTACTAGCAGTTTGGAAAGCATGCTGTTCAGAATTGTTTTGACATATGCGGATAGAAAAAAATGATGCTGAAAATATCAAACAAATGCCTTTAGTTTGGAACATTCATCTTTAAACATCTGTTAATACAATTGGTATTGCAACAGAATGCAAACAAATTTCTCACTTTTGAACCCCAGTAGGGTTGAAACATATAAAATTTATCACAAGTCAGATGTGCCCTGGACTCAATTCCCCAGAATGTTTTGCCCAGGCTCACCAAAAGACCACTTGGAACATATAAACCTCTACTCAAAATTGTATCCTGAATTTATGATTTGAAAAGCTTGCTATTTGTGGTATGCTTTAATTCAGCATTCTCGTCTTACATTTTGACCATCTCAAATGACAGCCTTTAAAAATCGTAAGTACTGCTATTCTTTACACATTATTAAAGAACTATTATCTCAGTTGAGCTCTTTGGAAAACAACTACAATATATTTACTAACTTTCGACTCATAATACTAAGTTGTGTTTGTCCTACTTTAGCTGTAGACTTTTTGTCTTTTACTTTTCATTTTTTCAACCCTCATACACTGTCTTTGAAGATTCAATTTTCTTTGTTGAGGAAACATACAGAGCAAATTTCCATGTAAGTTATTTCATCTCCTTTAAAGCCATCCCAAAACCAGAAGCATGGCCTTTGACTTCATCCATGACCCCAGTATTTGCAGCAAGCACGTTCAGAGTCAGAAGCTAGTAGGCAGGACTGAAATGACAATGTCTCCCTGTTGTCCTCACAAAGCAGCTACCTGAACACACTATATAAATGTGTTCCAGAAGCTTGTAACAAGCCATAAAGTGCTATCACTTCTTACAGCTCGTCAAGGCATTTCATTTGATGACGTCATTGTGTTGCTATCAGCAAAAACCATAGGCTGTGATTTAAAAAAAATAGACGTTATCTATGAGTTTTAATTAAAAGACTATCATGACATGCTAACAGAGCAGTGTACCCAGAAGGCTAGCCCCTCAAATTGCCAATTAACACACTCAACTAGATAATTTAAAGACACTTGTCTTTATTAGTGATGTCACAACACCCACAATAACAATTAAATAAGATGTTCATTAACTTCCCATACTATTTATAATCTCAACATTTATATCGATTTCTAAGTGTTTTCAATTTTCAATTGTGAATTTGAGGAATGTATTGAAAGTAACGTTAACAAACATTAAAACATTTGACTCACTCAAAATTCAATATCATATAGTATATTCAATAATTGTAACCTCAGACATTCTAGATTGTTTTACTTTTTAACTTAATATTAGTGCAGGAGCATATAGTATTGTTTCACAGTGACTTACATATTACAAATTTAGAATGTATATTCCAAATTTGTTACAGTACTTTTAATTGTCTCATATTAGGTGAGTTTTTTGTTTATATATTTGTCTTTCTCTTTTGAAAGTCAAGTCCATGAGAGCAGATATTTGTTTATTCCCTGTTGTATCCAGTCTCATCCCTAAGCTTAGGAGAGTACCTGATATGTTTGTTCAATAAAAAATTAATAAATATAATATTATGCCACTATTTCATAAGAAGATTATATAATTTATAAATAAGAATTTAGTTGTTTCTAAGTTATTGTTTTGACAAATATCTTTTGAATAGAATATATTGAATTATTCAGAGAGAAAAAATATGAGATATTTAACAACTTCAAATGTTTTTTCAGGGAAGTAAGATATTTTCATTATGACTAACAAAGTATACCTTTATTCCCAGAAATCTCTAAACCTTTAGTTAAACTCATCAATTAATTTTTCTTATTTTGCTAACTTTTGTAGTACTTTCTTACATTCAAATTTGAGTTTCTCTAAATTCTTGAATACACACACATATATTGTTTCATTATATAAAATTAATATGTAAAATATGCATGCAAGTGTATATGTATATTCTTGGACAATTTGAGTCTGATGTTTTCAAAACTTTTATCAAATATCTGCTTCAACCTGCTCATTATTGTGTATTCATCATAATCACTCTGATTATTTTAACAAATGGCTATTTAAACTGTATTTACTAAATTTTTAATGGATATATTATTTTCTTTAAAACATACCAGTGTGTATGATATCTGCAGAAATAACAGTATAATCAACATAAAGATATAAATCAACTTTATCCACAGAAGGAAATATAACTTGAATTCCAATATTAATATTATCTGTAAATAAAATAAAGTTTGTATTCAAAGCTACAGAATATTATACAGAATATTATTTTGATTGCTCTTTTCTAAGGCTATTTAAAAAATCCACGCTGACCAGCCTTTTGTTTATGCAAACATCCTCCACTCCATATATGTGATATATCCTTTTCTTCTCTTTTCTTTTTTCTTTTTTTTCTTTTCTTTTATTATTATTATTCTTTAAGTTTTAGGGTACATGTGCACGATGTGCAGGTTTGTTACATATATATACATGTGCCGTGTTGGTGTGCTGCACCCATTTTTTTTTTTTTCTGAGACAGAGTCTTCTTCTATCACCCAGGCTGGAGTGCACTGGTTCAGTCTCTGGTCACTGCAAACTCTGCCTTCCAGGTTCAAGCTATTCTCCTACCTCAGCCTCCCAAGTAGCTTGGATTACAGGTGTCTAACATCATGCCTAGTTAATTTTTGTATTTTTAGTAGAGACGAGGTTTTGCCATGTTGGTCAGGTTGGTCTCAAACTCCTGACCTCAAGTTATCTGCCCGCGTCAGCCTCCCAAAGTGCTGGGATTACAGGCCTTAGCCACCACACCCAGCCCTGATAGGGAAACTATCGTTTTCTATTTCTCTTAAAAGCATTAGATTGGAGGGATGGTTATTTGTCTTACTAGAAAAATATATTCACAAAAACATACAGCAACAGTAGTATAGATGGAAAGCACCTATTCTTCCAAGAGTTATTTATGGGAAATTAAAAGTACATTGGATTTTTTTTTTATTAACTAGAAGTAAAAATATTTTTAATTTGTCTTTAAATTTGTTTTATGTATTTATTTATATTATTTATTTATTTATTTATTTATTTTTGAGACAGGATCTCACTCTGTCACCCAGGCTGCACCGTGGTGGCACAATCATTGTTCACTGCAGCCTCCATCTCCCATGCTCAAGTGTTCCTCCCACCTCAGCCTCCTGAGTAGATGGGACTACAGGCAGGCACATGCCACTGCCCTAGCTAATTTTTTTTTTTTTTAATTTTGTAGAGACAGGGTCTTGGTATGTTACCCAGGCTGGTATTGAACTCCTGGGCTCAATATATCCTCCCACCTCAGGCTCCAAAAATGCTGAGATTAAAGGCATGAGCCACTGTTCCTAGCCTAAATTATTATTTTTTTTTAAGTATCGGTCCGTAGTAAGTTTATAGATAATTATTGAAGTAAACATGTAATATAGTCAATCTTTTAACCCAAATAAAAAATAGCTACCATTTGAAAGAAGAGTAAGAATAAAGGTCAACATATCTATCTATCTATCTATCTATCTATCTATCTATCTATCTATCTATCATCTATCTATCTATCTATCTATCTATCTATATATCTATATATCTATACATCTGTTAGCTAAATTACTCATCAAGGTAGACATCCCTATTTTAGGTTGATGCACACTCATAGTTATTTGTTTATTTTGTAGAAAATTGGTTTCAAGATTATCTCACTGCAAAATTGTAAAAATTTTATCATTTTTAAGATTCCATAACGGGCTTGTCTAAATAACAAGCCCTGATTTATGCATGTAAGGTTTTATATAGTCCTCTAAATTCACTATATATAGTATGAGTTTTCAACCCTTGTTACTCAATATGTTAATATGTTAATTAGATCAATGTTTCTTGTTCCAGAGTAGAGAACCATTGAAATGAAGCCAATAATCTGTAACCCAATGATTAATAATGAGCGTGTATAAACAATTTATACATTGCGACATTCTCACTTCGACTTTTGGTGTCTTTCTTTCTTTGAGTAGAAGAGTAAGATAATATCAAATCAAGCTCATTCATTCATTCAAAATTATTTGAAACACTATTTTATATACTTCTATTGAGTGTGTTACCTGTTATATATTATAGCAAAGAAAAATACTTTAATTCTCTGAACCATTGATATAAACAATCAGATTTGACCCATTATTTTTCTTTAGAACACGTGACAAATAGTCTTCTTATTGTGGCTGAAGGACATTTTGTGAACTCAGCGATGTCATCAGCAAACTATTTTATCTGCCACTTGGGCCACTTGCATTAACAAATATTTTGTTTTATCCAACTTTATCTTTAAAAATATAAGCTTGACCTAACTTCCTTCTTGTTAAAGCCACTTTTAGTTGCATTTCTCTGATGTGCAACTGAAAGCTACTTAGCTGGTAAACTACAAAAATTAACTTCTTTCAAAAATAAGTACTATGAAATTGTACTTGATAATGCATAGAACAAAGTTTTTAAGTGTGAAACATTTTAAATGTTGAGTTAATTTTTTTTTGTTATTTTGTGTAATTCCCATCCCATGGATCTTACTTTACATTGTTGTTACACACAAGTAATGTATCTATTTTCAAGCTAATCTAAGTTATTTAAAATAAAATTTAAAGACTCAAAACAATTAATTGCAAGGAATTAAGGTACTGCCTTTGTAAAGCAACAGGCAATTTTGGAAATAATTTCAAAGTGATTAAGTCTCTCAAATAGATTATACTCCTGTTTAATTATTCTTAAAAAAGAGATTTTTTTCTCTTATAAAGTATGAATCATTTTAGCATGTATATATATATATATATATATATATATAGGAATGCAACAATATCCACTACCAGAAAGATAAGTTACAATATTAGGAATTAAATAAAAAATTGCCAGCCATGCAAAAAAGCATTAAAATATGACCCAAAATAATAACATAATAAATCAATTACAACTTCCTACAGATGTAGTAAATTGTAGGATTATTTTAAAAGGACATTTAAAGATTTATTGTAACTGTATCCCATATAGTCAAGAGAATAGAGAAAAGAATGGACAGGTAGAGTGGAAACAAGAAAGATATAAAAAGATCCAAACTGAACTTCTAGTAAAAGAAACTCCAATGACTGAAATAAGAAAACACACCGCATGAAATTAATAACAGATTAGGCATTGCAGAAGGGAATATCAGTGAACTTAATAACAAAGTAAAAGCAATATCCAACATAACATGGATAAAAAAGGAACATTTACAAATGAGTAAAGCGTTAGTGACCTAGAAGATAACTTCAGATGCCATTGCAATACCAGAAGGAAAAAAGAAAAGAGGAAGGTGAACACACTAAAAATTGAAGAAATACAGCTACAATTAATCAAATTAGATTTAAACATCTAAATTCATATTGAAGCAGCTCAACAAACTCAAAGCACAAGAAACATATAGAAAAATACACCAAGGCACATGACAATAAAAGTACTCAAAAACAGTAAATATTAGGAATTCATAAATGAGCACAGAGGAAAAAGACATATTATATACAGAGAATAAAGCTAAGGATTAGAACAGATCACTTGCTACAGATAATATCAGCGAAAATACAGCTGAGAATTTTATTTGAAATAGCAAAAGGGAAAGAAAGAACTTCTGTGGCTATAATTCCTTACCCAGAATAATATATTTCAAAAATGAAGGGAAAATAAAGACTTTTTTTCTGACCTGAAAGTGTGAAAAGAATAATCACCAGCAGAATTACACTATAAAGAAGGAATGCTAAAATAAGTCTTACAAGCAGAAGTAACATGATATCAGATGGATACCTGGTAAAAAATAAAATAAAATAAAGAGTCAAACACCAGAAACAGAGCAGTAACTCTTTATGTAAGTATAAAGATTTCTTAAAGGATTACTGGTTGTCTAAAGGAAAAGTAAGAAAACTGTATTGTGGTAGAATTATGTAAAAATAAAATCTGTGGCAACAATAGCACAAAAAAAACAGAGGAAAGAAGTCTGAAAACTATAAGACTTTCACTATGTATGAAATTATATAATATGAGTTGAGAATAGTCTGTGATAGGAAAACAAGCAGCTGGGTGCCGTGGCTCATGCCTGTAATCCCAGCACTTTGGGAGGCTGAGGCGGGTGGATCACCTGAGGTCAGGAGTTAGAGACCAGCCTGGCCAACATGGTGAAATCCCATCTCTACTAAATATACAAAAATTAGCTGGGCATGGTGGCGGGCTCCTGTAATCCCAGCTACTCAGGAAGCTGAGGCAGGAGAATCGCTTGAACCCGGGAGGCGAAGATTGCAGTGAGCCAAGATCGCACCATTGCACTCCAGCCCAGATGACAAAAGTGAAACTCCATCTCAAAAAAAAAAAAAAGAAGGAAACATGCGTACTTTAAACCTCAAAGTAAACCAGTAAATATCAAAACAGAGTTATAATCTAATGTATTAGTTTTTTCTTGCTGCATGACAATATACCATATGCTCAGTAGCTTTCAACAACTTATATTATTTCACAGTTAGTTGCCTGGTGTTAGAAGTACAGACATGTTTTAGCTGGGCTGTCTGCATAGGGCCTCACAAGGTTGCAATCAACATGTCAGTTAGGACTATGTTCTCATCTAAATCCAAAAATCCTCTTCCAAACTCACATGACTGGTGGCAGAATTTATTTCCTTACAACTATAAAACTCATGGCAGCTTTCTTCTTAAAAGTCAGCAGAAAAGCATCTCTCTGATATCCAGATTATCTTTTAAAAGATCTATCTGATTTAAAGAGCCATGCCTATTCAGGATTACCAAATCAAGAGGTCAATCCCATTTACAGTAGTTATAAAAGTAAGAATATATTTAACTGAGGAGTTCAAAGATTTATACAAAGAAAGCTACAAAACACTGATGAAATGGCCATACTCCCCAAGGTAATTTATAGATTCAATGCCATCCCCATCAAGCTACCAATGACTTTCTTCACAGAATTGGAAAAAACTAATTTAAAGTTCATATGGAACCAAAAAACAGCCCACAATGACAAGTGAATCCTAAGCCAAAAAAACAAAGCTGGAGGCATCACGCTACCTGACTTCAAACTCTACTACAAGGCTACAGCAACCAAAACAGCATGGTACTGGTACCAAAACAGAGATATAGACCAATGGTATAGGACAGAGCCCTCAGAAATACCACATATCTACAACTATCTGATCTTTGACAAATCTGACAAAAACAGGCAATGGGGAAAGGATTCCCTATTTAATAAATGCTGCTGGGAAAACTGGCTAGCCATATGTAGAAAGCTGAAACTGGATCCCTTCCTTACACCTTATACAAAAATTAATTCAAGATGGATTAAAGACTTACATGTTAGACCTAAAACCATAAAAATCCTAGAAGAAAACCTAGACAATAACATTCAGGACATAGGCATGGGCAAGGACTTCATGTCTAAAACATGAAACATGCCAAAAGCAATGGCAACAAAAGCCAAAATTGACAAATGGGTTCCAATTAAACTAAAGAGCTTCTGCACAGCAAAAGAAACTACCATCGGAGTGAACAGGCAACCTACAGAATGGGAGAAAATTTTTGCAATCTACTCATCTGACAAAGGGCTAATATCCAGAATCTACAGTGAACTCAAACAAATTTACAAGAATAAAACAAACAACCCCATCAACAAGTGGGCGAAGGATATGAACAGACACTTCTCAAAAGAAGACATTTATGCAGCCAACAGACACATGAAAAAATGCTCATCGTCACTGGCCATCAGAGAAATGCAAATCAAAACCACAATGAGATACCATCTCACATCAGTTACAATGGTGATCATTAAAAAGTCAGGAAACAACAGGTGCTGGAGAGGATGTGGAGAAATAGGAACATTTTTACCCTGCTGGTGGGGCTGTAAACTAGTTCAACCATTGTGGAAGTCAGTGTGGCGATTCCTCAGGGATCTAGAACTAGAAATACCATTTGACCCAGCAATCCCACTACTGAGTATATACCCAAAGGATTATAAACCATCCTGCTATAAAGACACATGCACACGTATGTTTATTGCAGCACTATTCACAACAGCAAAGACTTGGAACCAACCCAAATGTCCAACAATGATAGACTGGATTAAGAAAATGTGGCACATATACACCATGGAATACTATGCAGCCATAAAAAATGATGAGTTCATGTCCTTTGTAGGGACATGGATGAAGCTGGAAACCATCATTCTCAGCAAACTCTCTCAAGGACTAAAAACCAAACACCACATGTTCTCACCCATAGGTGGGAATTGAATAATGAGAACACATGGACACAGGAAGGGGAACATCACACACTGGGGCCTGTTGTGGAGTAGGGGGAAGGTGGAGGGATAGCATTAGGAGATATACCTAATGTTAAATGACAAGTTAATGGGTGCAGCACACCAACATGGCACATGTATACATATGTAACAAACCTGCATGTTGTGCACATGTACCCTAAAACTTAAAGTATAGTAAAAATAAAAAATAAAAAAAAAGAAATTGTAGATCACCCAAACTGAAAAACATCTCAGGCTCATGAATTGGAAGAATCTAAGTTGTTAAAATAACTATACTCCCCAAAGCAATCTACAAATTTAATGCAATTTCTGTCAAAATACCAATTCTGTTTTTCAGGAAAAAAATCATAAAATTCATATGGAAACAAAAAAAAAGAGCTCCAACAGCCAAAGCTATCATAAACAAAAAGAACAAAATTAGAAGTTTTACAGTACTTGATTTTAAATTATACTGCAAAGTTACAGTAAACAAAACAACATGGTGTAGTATAAAAATAGACATATAAATCAGTGGAACAGAATGAAGAACCTAAAAATAAAGCCATACCTACATCCACATACCAAGTAATCTTTGACAAAGTCAGACAAAAACATTCACTGAAAAAGAACACTCTCTTAAATAAATGGTGCTGGAAAAATTTGATTTTCACATGGAGAAAAATGAAATTGGCCCACATCTCTCACTGTATACAAATTAGCTCAAGGTGAATTAAATACTTAATGCAAGACCTGAAACTATACAAGTCCTAGAAGAAAAACTCTCCTGGACATTGGTCTAGGCCAGGAATTTATGACTAAGACCTCAAAAGCAAATGCAACAGAAACAAAAATAAACAAATGCACTTAATAAAACTAAAAATCTCCTGGCTGCAAAAACAATAAAAGAGTGAATAGAAAACCTGCAGAATGACAGAAAATATTTGCAAATTCTTCATATGACTAAGGACTAATATCCAGATTCTATAAGCAACTCAACAAAAAAATAAAAATCCATTAAAATGTGTGCAAAGAACATAAGCATTTTAGAAAGAAAACACAAATGGCTAAGAAGCAAATCAGAAAATGCTCAACTTTACTAATCAGAGTAATCAAAATTAAAACAATAAGGTGTCATCTTACACCAACTCAGAATAGTTATTATTAAAAATCAAAACTTACAAATGTTGGCAAGGATGTGGAAAAAGGGAATGCCTACACATTGTTGGGGGGGAATGTAAATTAATACAACTTTTATGGGAAATAGTATGAAGATTTCTTAAAGAACTAAAAATACATCTACCATTTGATTTGGCATTCTCCCCTCCTGGGTATCTAGCCAAAGGATAATAAATCATTATGTTAAAAAAATGCCTACACTGGTATGTTTATTGAAGCACTATTCACAAAAGTAAAGATATGGAATGAATCTCAGTGTCCATAAATGGATGAATGAATAAAGAAAATGTGGTATATATATACATATATATATATTTGTATCTATATATCTAGATTTACATCTATATCTATTGATATGTATATTTATATCTATATATATACCAAATACATAAATCTATATATACCACATTTTCTTTATCCATTCATGCATATATACACACATACATATGTATATACATATATATATTCACACATATACCACATTTTCTATATCCATTCATATATATATATATATACAAAATATACATACACACATACATACCTGCATGAAGAATACTACTCTGCCATAAAAAGAATGAAGTAATTTCTTTTGTAGCAACATGGGTGGAACCAGAGACTAATATCTTAAGTGAAATAACTCAGAAAAGGAAAGCCAAAAACTGCATGTTTTTACTTATAAGTGGGAGTTAATAATGTGTACACATGGACATGGACATGGAGTACAACAATAGACATTAGAGCCTTGGAAAGGTGAAAGAGTGGGAGGGCTGTGAGAAATGAGAAATTACTAATGAGTATATATACACATATATATACACACATATACATATATACACACATATATACACATATATAGGTATACACATTATATACACATATATACACACATATATACACATATATATACACACACATTTATATACACACACATATATATGTAGAACAATGTCTTTATCTCAATGGACACTTAGGTTTTTTCCATACATTCGCTATTGTGAATAATGCTGCCATGAATATAGGAGGGCAGACATCCACATCTATAAATTTAAGTATAAATTTTTAAAAGTAGAAATTTTGTATGTCAACTGAAAGGAGTGATTATCAGATTGTATATAAAACTAAGACCTAACTATATGCTGCCTTATGTCTGCAGTGAAGAAATTCACTGTAAATACAAGTGTACACATAAAATAAAAAGTATGGAAGAAGATATAATATCCTAATGGTAATAAAATGGGAGCAGCGTTGACTGTATTAATATCAGACAAAATATCTTTTCATAGTAAACAATATTATCAGGAAGAAATAAAATAATTTTTAATGACAAATGGATCAGTTTGTCAAGATGACAGAAGGATGTGAAACTGTTTCACATATCATAGTAGAGCTACCATATACCAATCTACATATAGACAAATCTGACAAGTCTGTAAAGAGAAATGGACAAATCCACAATTTGAGTCAGAGATATTGGCATCACTCTTTCAATAATTGATAGAAATAATTGACAGATTTTCAGTAAGTTTATAGAAGGTTTAAATAAAACAAATAATTTGATTTAATTTACATTTATAGGACAGTTTATCCATCAATAGCAGAATATATATTCTTTTCAAGAGCAGATAGAACATTTTCCTAGTTACTATATTTTCTGGAATACACAAAATTTACAAGAATTTAAGTAATTCATACATAATATGCTCTAAAATGGAGTTAACTTAGAAATCAGTAACACAAAACACCTGGAAAATGAAAAATATTTGGAAATTAGTAAGACTTCCGAATAACTCATGTGTAAAAGAATAAGTCAAACGAAAAACAGAAAATAAATGAAATTTTATTTACAAATTTAAAAATTGTGGTTTCCAACTAAAGAAATAGTTACACCGGAAAATGCAACACTGTGTGTATATTAAAAAGAAAGAAATATTTCAAATTAATACTTTTGGCTCCTACCTTGAAAAAGAAAGATCAGATGAAACTCAAAGTGGAAGAAATGATAAAATAAAGATTAGAACAAAAATCTGTAAAATATGTTTTAAAATAGAGAAAATTAATAGCAACATAGCTGGTTCTTTTAGAAGATCATTGTGAACATCCAGAAAAATAATCAGGAAAAAATAAAAAGAGAACACAAATTCCCAATATCAGGAATGAAACTGACACTAACAGATTTACAAATATACATACAGCAAAAACTTATAGAAAAAAATGAAAAGAGATATATCTATATTCATAGTTTCAAATTATAGTAACATTTTAACAGAAAAAAATATGCATATAGTCAACAGCCATATAGAACACGAACAGTCAGTGGAGATCTAGGTCATTTTAACACTAAAATCAAATAATCTAATTAATACTTTTATAAGACATCACCCAACATCAAAATACACACTCCTTAAGGTGAACATAGACTTTTCAACAAAAAGACCATAAAATACGGCTCAATACATTTCAAAAAACAATTGCTGTGTTACAACGTACGTCTTTACTGAGCAAACAACTGAAAACTAGTATTCAATAAAAAGAGGTTATTTAAAAGATACCCAAATATTCAGAAATTAAATATATATGTAAATACCCCTAGGATTAAAATAGATAGCTCAAGAGAAATTAATTTCAATGGAATGATAATAAAAATACAGTACAATTTTTGGATTGCAGCAAAAGAATTTTAAGGAAAATTTTTAGGTCTTCATGTTTCTATTAGGAAATAAAGTTTAAACCAATTTTCTAAGTTTCTAAATTAAAAAGTAAACTAGAGCAAAACAATTAAAAGCAATTTAAACAGAAGAAACAGAATTAAAAATGAATATGCACAAGAAGTTCATTTTTAATAACCCCAAACTGTAAATGATCCAAATGTACATCAATAAGAGAATGTATAAATATTTTTTATTTATATATTGAAGTCCTACTAGAAATTTTGAAAATTCATCAAATACACAAAAGCACCAATGAATCTCAAAAACCTTATATTGAATAAGAGAAATCAGAGAGATAATAAGATATAATGTATGCATTCATTTGTATTGTTTAAGAACAAAACTCAAAACTAATTTCTGGTGCTAGAAATCATAATATTGATTTCCTGTGGAGAATGGGAACTAAGTGGAGTGAGCATGACGGACATTTCGGGAGTGATGGAAATGTTCTACATGTTAATTAGGTTGTTGGTGACGTGTGTTTATATTCATCAAATTTAATTAAATTGTGGAATTAGAATATCTGTATTTTACTGTTTTAAATTTGTCCTCAGTAAAAATATGTATTTGGTTACCATTGCTAATTAAGTCATATGAATGTTCTGATGTTACCTCTATATAGAACTATTATTTTACATTTTAGACATGTCACTGTATTTTTGCTATAGTTTTCAAACTATTCTGTAAAAATAAGATGGCAACAAAATATTAACAGATCTTTACTCAGGAAGCAACTGTTTAGCAATCCGTTAGTGCTGCCCTAACAAAACACCTAGGACTGGGTAATTTTTAAAGAACATAAACTCATTTCTCACCGTTCTGGAAGCTAGAAGTCCAAGATCAAAGCACTGGCAGGTTTGGTGTCTGATGAGAGCCTGATCTGTACTTCCAAGATGGCGCCTTGTTACTGCATTCTCTGGAGGAGAGAAATGCCATGTCCTCACATGAAAAAAGGGAAGGAAGGGCAAAAGGAGTCAAATTCCGTCCATCAGTCCCATTTGTAACTTGTGCAATTAATCTTTTCATAAAGATGGAAGCTTCATGATTTAAACATTTTCCAAAATGCTGTACCTCCTAACACTGTTGCACTGGGGATTATTTTCCACACATGAATTTTGGGGACACATTCAAACCATAACTACCTATATTAAAGTTATTTTGGAGGATCAAATAAATGCCTTCCTTTCTAAGAATATCATTTTTTATTTTTATTTTGGGGCATAATTATTATTTTCTTGTCTTTGTAGAAAGTGAAGAAATCAATAGATAATCAGTAGTATACTACAAAAAGCCCTGAAATCATATAATTAATTATGGGTCCTTAGAAAACATGTTCTTGCACTTAATTCATTTATGCATTCATACTTAACAAGAATATAACTTTTTGTGAAGTTTCTGGACTTGATCAGCCACTATAGATCTACTGATGAGCACAAATAAAAGATTGTATCACTGCAGCATCAATTTTCATCTGTTCTATAATTTTTCATTGCTTATTTCTAAAAGGATAGAAAAGTTTATTTGGGTTGAAGTACAAGCAAAAATAATATTAGTTTATATATTTATTGAATGAGGCTTTTGCTATATTCCACTATCAATGTTATTGTATCCCTTTATTTGCTTATTCCAAATAATTTTCTTATATATTCATAGGTTGGCTTACAATAAGAGGAAACAAAGACATCTACAAAAATATTCTTTGTATTCTATAAGTTCTCTATTAAACACATTTACAAATCCAGCTTTTTCTGTATATGAAGCATATAGACATTGTATATTTGTGCTACTGTGCTATTGGTATATTTTTATTTATTATTTATTGTTTATTCAATACATTATGATTGTATATATTTATGTTGCACGAGTTGGTGTTTTGATTCATGTATATGTTATATAATGATCCAACCAGGGTAGGTAGCATATCCATCACTTCATACATTTATGATTTCTTTGTTGTGGGAACATTTAGAAGCCTCTGCTTTACTTATTTTGTAGGTAGGCATTACCTACCTACTTTATAGCCATTAGCTACAATGCCTTCCTGTTGACCATTGTCACCCTACTGCACAATAGGACACCATAATTTATTTCTTCTAATTGTAACTTTGTACTCTTTGACCAACCTCTCTTCATCTTTCTCTCCCTCCTCCCTTCCTCAGTCTCTAGTAACCACTATTCCATTCTCTATATCTATATTACAAACTATTTTTTAGATTCCACATGCACGGGAGATATGTCTTATTTCACTAAACATAATGTTCTCCTGGTTCATTCATATTATCACAAATGCCAGAAATTCATTTTCAAAGGATAAATGGTATTCCATTGCATATATATACACCTTATTTTCTTTATTTGTTCATCCATTGTTGGACATCTAGGTTGACTCTGTGTCTTGGCTATTACAAACAGTGCTGAAATAAACATGGCAGTGCAGACATCTCTTCAAAATACTGACTCAATTTTCAGGGGATATATATCCAGTAGTGGGATTGCTGGATCATACAGTAGTTCTATTTTTAATTTTTTGAGGAACTTCCATACTGTTTTCCACAATGGCTGTACTAATTTACAATTCCACCAACAGTGTGTAAATGTTCTCTTTTCTCTATATCTTTGCCAACACTTGTTTACTTCGTTTTTATTGTAGCCATTTTAACTGGAGTGAGCTGTATCTCATTGTGGTTTTGACTTGCATTTTCATGATGATCAGTGATGTTGAGCATTTTTTCATATACTAGTTAGTCATTTATATATCTTCTTTTGAGAAATGTATATTAAAGTATTTGCTCATTTTTAATCAAGTTATTTGAGTCTTTTGCTGTTAATTTACTTATATAGCCTGGATATTTACCCCTTGTCACATGTATAGTTTGCAAAATTTTCTCTCATTCTGTAGTTTGTCTTCTCACTCTTAATTGTTTCATTTGCTGTGCAAAAGGCTTTTATTTTCAAGCAATTTCATTTGCCTATTAAAAAAAACAGTAAATACTAAATAACAAATTTGGTAAACCTACAGGATACAAAATAACCATACAAAAATCAGTTGCATTTTCTATGTGCTCCTAGTGAACTATCTTTAAAAAAATCAAGAAACCAATTTTACTTATAATAACTACCAAAAAATAAGATAGCTAGTTATAAATTAACCAAGGAAGTAAAAGATATCTACAATGAAAACTATAAAATACTGATGAAAGAAACTGATGAAGACACAAAATACTGAAAGATATTCTGTGTTCATGAATTGGAATCATTAATATCGTTAAAATGACCATACTGCCCAAAGTGATCTACAAATTTACTGCAATCATTATCAAAACACCAATGACCCTTCTTTATAGAAATAGATCAGTGGAATGGAACAGAGCCCTAAGAAATAACACCACATATCTACAACTATATGATCTTTGACAAACCTGAGAAAAACAAGCAATGGGGAAAGGATTCCCTATTTAATAAATGCTGCTGGGAAAACTGGCTAGCCATATGTAGAAAGCTGAAACTGGATCACTTCCTTACACCTTATACAAAAATTAATTCAAGATGGATTAAAGACTTACATGTTAGACCTAAAACCATAAAAACTCTAGAAGAAAACCTAGGCATTACCATTCAGGACATAGGCATGGGCAAGGACTTCATGTCTAAAACACCAAAAGCAATGGCAACAAAAGCCAAAATTGACAAATGGGATCTAATTAAACTAAAGAGCTTCTGCACAGCAAAAGAAACTACCATCAGAGTGAACAGGCAACCTACAAAATGGGAGAAAATTTTTGCAACCTACTCATCTGACAAATGGCTAATATCCAGAATCTACAATGAACTCCAACAAATTTACAGGAAAAAAACAAATAACCCTATCAAAAAGCGGGCAAAGGATATGAACAGACACTTCTCAAAAGAAGACATTTATGCGGCCAAAAAACACATGAAAAAATGCTCACCATCACTGGCCATCAGAGAAATGCAAATCAAAACCACAATGAGATACCATCTCACACCAGTTAGAATGGCGATCATTAAAAAGTCAGGAAACAACAAGTGCTGGAGAGGATGTGGCGAAATAGGAACACTTTTACACTGTTGGTGGGACTGTAAACTAGTTCAACCATTGTGGAAGTCAGTGTGGCGATTCCTCAGGGATCTAGAACTAGAAATACCATTTGACCTAGCCATCCCATTACTGGGTATATACCCAAAGGACTATAAATCATGCTGCTATAAAGACACATGCACACGTATGTTTATAGCGGCACTATTCACAATAGCAAAGACTTGGAACCAACCCAAATGTCCAACAATGATAGATTGGATTAAGAAAATGTGGCACATACACACCATGGAATACTATGCAGCCATAAAAAATGATGAGTTCATGTCCTTTGTAGGGACATGGATGAAATTGGAAATCATCATTCTCAGTAAACTATCACAAGGACAAAAAACCAAACACTGCATGTTCTCACTCATAGGTGGGAATTGAACAATGAGAACACCTGGACACAGGAAGGTGAACATCACACTCTGGGGACTGTTGTGGGGTGGGGTGAAGGGGGAGGGATAGCATTAGGAGATATACCTAATGCTAAATGACGAGTTAATGGGTGCAGCACACCAGCATGGCTCATGTATACATATGTAACTAACCTGCACATTGTGCACATGTACCCTAAAACTTAAAGTGTAATAATAAAAAAAAAGAAATAGAAAAAAATCTATCCTGAAATTCATATGAAACCACAAAAGACCTTGAAAATCAAAATCAATCTTGAGAAAAAAAGAGAAAACCTGGAGGCATCACATTATCTAACTTCAAAATATACCACAAAGCTACCGTAACCAGAACAGCACAAAAATAAAGATAAACCAGTTAAATAGAATAAAGAGCCCAGAAATAAACTTAGGCACCTATAGCCAACTGATTTTTGACAAAGATGCCAAGAACGCACACTAGGAAAAGATGATCTCTTTAATAAAGTTGCTCAGAAAAATTGAATATCCACATGCAGAAGGTTGAGACTAGACCCTCACCTCTCACAATATACAGAAATCAACTCAAAATTGATTAAAGACACATAATATAAAGCATGAAACTGTGAAACTACTAGGAGAAATGGGAGAAATGCTTTCAACATGAGGCCGGGCTAGGATTTTTAAAATAAGAGCTACTGGGTAGATTTAGCATGTGTGCACACTCACACAAATAAGTAGCGTAAGTACCAACTAGAATAGCCCCTTAAACAATACATTTAAATAATGTAACCTTCCTTGGGAAAAAAAAAATATAAAAGACTGGTCTCACCACATGTTTAAAAAACGAGATATATCAAGCTTGGAGTTTGACTTAATATAAAATTAGGAGATCTCAGTCTCTATTAGCAAGGCTGTCTTTTTCATATTAACAAGTCTACTTTCTACCATTGTGATATACAAACCATACTCAAAAGTATTTTTAACATCTAAAAAAACAAGCAACTATATAGAGGAAGTGTAGAATATTCAGGACAATCACTTGGCTAACTCATTCTAAATTTTATCTAGAGAAGTCCCAAACAGAAACAAACTAACAAAACCACAATTGTCACTAGGAATTTGCATCCACCAACGTGTTCTATATTATAAGCTACATCTTTGGAATAAATTACCGCTGCAGTGCAGTGTCGAAATTGTTTCAAATATGCATTTACACTCCATGGCGCTCTAGATGGCAATGCAACATGGGGTAGGCTGAACATTGCTGCTTTCAATTCTATAACTTCAGAATAAAAGGAAGAATAAATTGATATGAATTTATAAAGTGTTTTCAAGCCACTCAGAAATCTTTGGATAAAATATGATAATACCAAATAGGGAATGTGTATTTCTCTTAAAATAAATATTTTAGCAAAGATCCTTCTATTTTACCTAGATTTACACAAAATAAAGGTAATAGCTGATGATTACGCAGCAGTTTCAATACGTTTCTTTTTTCATGATGTATTACACATTTGTCATGACATACAAATAGAATTTCCATATACTCACCATCTCTTCAATTCACCCTCTGTACCTCTAAAGCGTAATGGTGATTGACTAGCCATTGCTCACCTCTTATAATTAATTAAAACATCACTACAGCATAAGTTATAAGAATTAAAACTTAGATTAAACAATATTATCTCCTCAGAAGATATACTTCATTGTATATATTTTTCAATACTCTGTATTTTTCTGTATCATTTTATTTTTTCTTATAAAATATTTAAATTCTGTATAAAATATTTTTGGTAATTATTTATATAACACTTATCCATCTTTTAGAATACTGAACTCCCTAAATATAAGAATTAGACACATATCTTGCATTTCTGGTATCTAAAAAGTGCTCAATATGGAATAAGTCCTAAATAGGTAAGTATTGAATGATGGATTGCTAATTTAATTAGCACGAGCTGTATTTGTGGAAGAGTTTTATTAGGTTTGAAAAACATGGGCTATATTGGATAGCTGTGTCTCATATTGCTGCCATCACAGAAATGGCTGGGGATGGGGATGGATATTATCCTTAAAAAAGATTTTAGAACTTAAAATCTTTTAGTGTAGTAAGAAAGATGTAGACTTACCTTGAGGAAACATAAAATTATGAAGTATTAGGACCTAAATCTGTACTGTAATGGCAGTTTCAGCCATGGATTAATAACCAGAGATTACATCCAAATGCAAGCCTAAAGAATTCACTACAACTACACATAGTGAGTGGAAGGGCCAGATCCTGAGGGTCAGAGAGTGTGTTAGCAGAAAACTGACTGCAAATGAGTTTGGGAGGAGAGAAGCAAGACTTGTGTAACTAGCAGAAGGAGGCAAAGGACTACGGTGGAAGGGGTAAATGGTGATATGAAAATATCCTAATCCCCTCATAATAGGGTCACCTGGCACAGTGTTTGCAGTTTTATTTTTTTCCCCTCACAATGCATGTTTGCATTTTGTTGTTTCATTTTGTTTCTTGATGCTTTATTATTTATTCAGGATGATGGAACTTTTCTTAAATGCTTGGCTTCCAGAAGTGCAGTCTACTCATGCCTGGGTTCTCATTCTTTACTGTTGTAATCAAACTGATTTGGAGACAGAGTAGGGTGATATTAGAGGTGATGAGCAGGCACTACTTAGCTTTCTTTGCTAGGTCCTACCTACCCCTTCTATGAAAATATATCATATAAGCCCATGAAAGCACTCAGGGAACGAAAACAAAAGGCTGAATTTTGCTAAGTCTCTTATCACTATTCTCTGTTCTCTCTTTTGTTTTACTGCATGCAGCTATCTCTGGCTGCTGCTGCTGCTTTTACAAAAATGTTGCAGTCCCCCATTCCACTTCACCTCCTTCTGGATCTTAACAGCTTCCTTCTGGATCTTAACAGCTTCCTTCTGCAGTTAATTACCCGAAGATTGTTGGATCACACCAAACTCATTCGACTGACTAAACTTTTTAGACTACTTTATAGTTAGATGCCTCCAACAGGCATGGTGAGTGAGTTTCAGAATTTTCCTGTGTTTGGGAATTCTGAAAAATCTTAAAGTTCTGCCTGTTGAATCCTTTTATCAATCATAATCTGTTTGATCTGCTTTCTTTTTAAAAATATTTATAATTGACACATAATTGTGCGTATTTATGAAGTGAAATGTGATATTCCAATACATATATAAATTGTGTAATGATTAAATTAGCAAAATTAGCATATTCCTCACCTTAAACATGTATTAGTTATTTTTGATGAGAACATTCAATTTCAAAAATTTGTAGTTATTTTGAAATATGCAATGCATTTTTGTTAACACCAGTCATCATATTATGCAATAGAACACCAGAGCTTATTTCTTCTATTTAATTGTAACTTTACCAGTCATTTGAAATCTTACTGCTATTTAAATATATTTTATAAATTAAGAGAGACTCATTTTTAAGTCTTCTTACAAATGTTTGTTCATATAAAATATTGTACATCAATTTGCCTCAATAGTTTTATAATACTGAGTTACTTATTTTTCCTCATGAATTCAAAAATATTTATTGTGTCTATGTACAATATCATCTAGTTACATCTTCTTAGTCACTTATGTTCAGAGAGCTGCAGTGAATATTGGGTTAATATTCCAGAGATAAACAAATGAGAGCAAGTCTAGTTATAACTAGACACAAAATTCTGCTTAGTGTTTGCGTCAGTGTAATTAAGAACATTTTTTAAATGTTATATATTTGTTTTTAAATTTTCTCTTCAATCTACTATTGTCTGGAGGAAATCTGCTATCAGTGTAGTTCTGAGTCTCCAGCTATTAGCTGAATCAGTTTGCAAAGTTTAAAGGTTCAGAAAATGTAGCCTTAAATATGCTACCATAACTATTATTTCCGATTCTCTAAATTAACTTTAATTCACATTAATTAAAAAATCTATAAAAGATTATAATTTGTATAATGCAATTAATTATACACGATACAGCTTTTCTGCCAGAGTATATTTTCAGTTATGTATTGGTATTTATTTTCTGTGAATAATTTCCTATTAAATTCCATTAAAATCTGAATGGATTATTTTGTTAAAAGCCAGCAAAGCTAGCAGCTAATTTCTATGTTTTTTTTTTTTGAGACGGAGTTTTGTTCACTCTTGTTGCCCAGGCTGGAGTGCAATGGCGAGATCTCGGCTCACTGCAACTTTTGCCTCCTGGGTTCAAGCGATTATCTTGCCTCAGTCTCCCTAGTAGCTGGGATTATAGGCGCCTGCCACCAGGTCCCCAGCTAATTTTTGTATTTTTAGTAGAGACAGGGTTTCACCATGTTGGCCAGGCTGATCTCAAACTCCTGACCTCAGGTGATCTGCCCGCCTCAGCCTCCCAAAGTGCTGGGATTACAGGCTACAGGCATAAGCCACTAGGACTGGCACTAGCAGCTAATTTCTTTTATAATCAATGTTTTTTTTTAAGTCAGTTTGTTGTCGTTAAACCAGATGTGTATATAACTTCTACAAGACTTGCTTATAAAGGACTTTAGCATCTGAGATTAGGTTGACAAGAAAAGAAGTTGAGTCTAAGCAGGGTGATTGACCTGATTGTAGCCAAGTAGTTTGGAGTATCAAGACTAAAGGAGAGTGACAAATTTCAGCATATTTTGGGTAAGCCCCTCTACTGAAACTGTTATATTATATTAGCAGAAATCTAAGAAACAGCTGCAACTATCTCCCCTCAAAATCAGGCAGAAATAATATCATTTATTTGGGATTCAGATCATTCAAAATAAACAAGCATGTATATTATGAAAATTAAAAACCACAAGGAGATACCTTTTCATATCCACAGGAAGCTAAAATAATACAGACAATAACAAGTGTTGGTGATGATGTGGATAAACCAAATTCAACATCAATTGTTGGAGAAATATAAAATGGTGAAGCCATCTTAAAACACGGTTATCAAATATTGTATTAATTATAATATCTTCATCTAAAGAGAGTGGTTGGGAGTGGGGAGCCTATCAAGGGCAGGCATCTTTTAGTTTCAGTGCAAGATTAGAGTAATGCTTCCTAATACAAATGGAACATGAGGAATGAGGCAAGGATATCAAAGCAGAACCCCAACCACTTAGAGTGGCTAAAAAGTACATAAGAAGACAAATATCTCTCTGTGTGCCAACAGCTGCCCACAGTTCATCCAATCTCAGCAGAACTTAATATATAACTCTAAGACAAATAATTCTTACAAAGATTTAGTAGACCGAATTTAACCATATTGTTTGCCTTACTTTGCAATGAGTTGAATGCCAGGAAAGGGCAAGCACAGTTCTGAATAGTATGATGACTACAGATGAAAGGTACTCATATTTGATACTTAAAAAAGACAATAGAATTTAAAATAACTAATTTTTTTGCAAGTAATATAGCCATGGTGGTGCAAATAAACTGCTCTGTACTGACTTATATCTGCAAAATAAATAAATAAATAAGTGCATCTGGGTAAGTGTGGTTTGCATATGTGTTGCATCAAATGGTTGAGGTCCAGAAGACTCTAATCTCATTACATACAGGTACAATGTATTCCTCAATCATTCAATGCACACGTCTTTTATTTTGGGAGATGTTTCTTAATTTTTTTTTTTTTTTTTTGAGATAGAGTTTCAGTCTTGTCGCCCATGCTGCTGGTGTGCAGTGGTGTGATCTTGGGTCACTGCAACCTCTGCCTCCTGGGTTCAAGAGATTCTCCTACCTCAGCCTCCTGAGTAGCTGGGATTACAAGTGCCTGTCACCACACCTGGCTAATTTTTTGTATTTTTAGTACAGACAGGGTTTCATCATGTTGGGCAGACTGTTCTTGAATTCCTGACCTCACACAATCCCCCCGTCTTGGCTTCCCAAAGTCTTAATTATTTTAATTGGTTTTTAGTTACAGAAACTTTGAGTTAATCATTCTCCATGATCATCATTGATCAATGTAAAGTCTCTCATTATTTTTAATATTATTTTATGTTTTTCTTCATTTATAATGTCCATTAATTTTTTCTCCTGTCAGTGACTAGTCACTCTTTCCTTGCATTTTAGAAGTGTCCCTACATAAAATGTGAAAAATTATATAAATCAGGCAAAACTTAAAGGATACAACCTAAGGGAAATATACCTGGGCCTCTCTGCACTCTCAGGGGCCTGGGAAGCCCCCCTGCTCCCACAGGCTTGGAAATACCTGCTCCCACTACCAGGCCTCTGTCCCTACTTCCACTGCTTGCTCCAGTTTTGGAGCAAAGTTGAGGCTAAGCCCAGGAACTGTTGTGATTTAGCTGGGTGTGTGAGTGCTTGAGGCAGCACTGACATACCAGGCCCCTGCCGCCTGAGCTGAGGGAGTTTGAGGGGGTCCTGAGGGCAGCTTGGCACAGGCCTGCAGGCACCCCTAAGCATGAACAGCCTGGGCACCGCGGACAACATGATTGGTGGTGGCAGGGGGCAGACAGGCCCCCTGGGCAGGAAGGGGTAGGTCCCGGGTGAAGCCTCACCTTTAATCCAGGGATGGTCTGAAGCCTGGGGGCTTGCTGTCAGTTCCAGGTGTAGTCCACATCCTCAAGTAAAAACGAGCTATTTCTGGCCTGCCCATGGCTCCCCAGGGACCAGTCAGTGCAAACTTCCTCAATTCTGAGCTCATAAAAACCCCAGACCCAGCCAGACTCACACAGACATTGAGCAACCTGCCTGCAGAAAGGAACTTCCCATGGTGGGTCTCCTGAGAGTCGTTCACTCAATGAAAGTCCTCTCAGCTTTGCTCACCCTCCAGTTGTCTGTGTACCTCATTCTTCATGGATGCAGGACAAGAACTTGAAACTTGCTGAATGGCAAGACTGAAAGAGCTGTAACACAAATGGCTAAAACATGCCCTCCCATTTGCTGCATTGCAGGTGACTAGAAGGAGAGAAGAGCTGCAGCCCTTCGGGGAGCCTAGACCTAGTTGCTCTCAGGTCCAGGGCTGTGACACTGTCTTTGGAGCTCTGTGGTTACTGGTGTCTCCAAGCCTCTGGATGCCACTGCATTCCCCTCATCCACACGCGGATGCCCAAAACTGAAGCTGCATGCAGTACATCTGGTCCAGCCACAGCTTCATATGGAGCCAGCACCTATGCTGATACCTGGAGCTGCCCACCCTGCCACAGCAGTCAGCATGCCAGACACAGTGGCCGGACCCCACGCTTGCTCGCCCACACACACCTTTCCACTTTGCACCTGGTTTGCCCTCGGGAGGTATGGGATTTGGGCTGATAGTGTGACCTGAGCACAGCCTGCCAGGCCAAGGGGGCAGAATGAGCCAAGCAGGCACTAGCAATACTCAGGCAGACGGTTTCACTGGCCACAGAGGTTTCTGGCTGGCAAAATGACACCGTAAGTATCCTGTGACACTGGGCCACACAGCAGGAGGTGACCAGCAGGTAAGCAAGCATTACCACATGAGCTCTGCCTCCTGTCAGATCAGCAGGGGCATTAGATTCTCATAGGAGAGCAAACCCTATTGTGAACTGTGCATGTGAGGCTGTGTGCTCCTTATGAAAATCTAATGCCTGGTGATCTGAGGTTGAAGAGTTTTATCAAGAAACGATCCTCCTAATGTCCCATCTGTGGAAAAATTGTCTTCTATGACACTGTTCCCTGGTGCCAAAATGTTTGGGGACAACTGTTTTACAGCATTATTCAAAATATATTGTATTACTGGGATTCATCTATGCTGTGTAGATGAGTGGTTTGATCTTCCTTATTGTTGAGTAGCACTACACTGTGAGTGTAAACACATACATACACACAGAGACCCACAAATACATATGTTTATTTATTCACCTTTTGTTAAACATTTGGGTTGTTTTTAGTTTCTGGCTCTTGGAAATAAAGAAAATTTTATATTTTCACTTCTCTTAGATGGTGTTGCTGGGTTTATGCATATATATATAAATAAATATATATATATAAATAAATATATATATATAAATAAATAAATAAATATATATATATATATATATATAAACTGTGAAACTGTTTTTCATAGGGATGTAATATTGTACATTCCTACCAGGAATGTATGAAAGTTCCAGTTACTTCCCATCTTTTCGAGCATGTAATATTGTCAGTAGTTTTAATTTTTCTGTTACAGTGTGTTTGCAGTAGTATCTTGCTATGGTTTTCATTTTCATTTCCTTGATGGCTAATGAAGAAAGATGCTGAGCATCTTTTCATGTGTTTGATAACATCTATGATATCTTTTGTGAAGTATCTGTTAAACGTCATTTGGTCATTTTAAAATCAAACCTAAATTTCTTATTTTAATTTTCTTTCCCTTTCTTATCATGGTTTTAATGGTTGATTGTATACTCTATTGAGAAATCCTTTGTCATATTTATAAAAAATATTTTCTTCCTGTTTTTGGGTTGCCTTTTCTTTTCTTCTCTTGTCTCAAAAGGTTTTGTTGTTGATAAAGTCCCATTTATAATTTTTTTTATAGTTTTTGCTTTTTCTGTCCTACTAGGAAATCTTTGCTAATTTCCAAAGACACAAAAATTTATTATGGAAAACTTTTATTCGTTATACTTTCATAGTTTTTTCATTTTAACTTTAGGTTTATAATTAATTTAAATTTCATTTTTTGTACATGATATCAGATAAAAGCCAAGCTTAATGTTTTTGCATATAGATATGTAGCTACTTCATCACCGTATATTATTGTCAATCATAAATTGTTCATGTATGTATAATTCTACCTCTAGCCTTTCTACTCCAGGCTACTATTCTGCATGTACATTCTTATGTGAACTATTGTCATTACTATGTCTTTCTTTTTATTTATTTATATTTTATTATTATTATTTTTGAGATGAAGTCTCATTCTGTCACCCAGACTGGAGTGTAGTGGCGCAATCTCAGCTCACTTCAACCTCTGCTTCCCAGGTTCAAGCAATTCTCCTGCCTCAGCCTCCTGAGTAGCTGGGAATACAGACATGTTGCACCATGCCTAACTAATTTTTTTTTACATTTTCAGTAGAGACGGGGTTTCACCATGCTGGCCAGGCTAGTCTCGAACTCCTGACCTCATGATCCACTCAATTAGGCCTCCCAAAGTGCTGGGATTACAGGCGTGAGCCACCGCGCCTGGCCACATGTTTTTCTAATAAGTCTTGAAATCAGGTAATGTAAGTCCTCCAGCCTTGTTTTTCAACCTGCCAAAATTTGAGGGCTTTTCTGGGATTTTGTATATTTATATAAAATTTAAAATTAGCTTTTCAATGTTTCCAAATTTTCTCCTTGGAATTTTTGAAGGGATGACATCAAGTCTATAAATCAGTTTGGGGAGAAGAATTTTTTATTGTAATAATATTATATGTCTTTTCATCCAAACACATGGTAGATCTTCTCATTTATGTAGGATTTTAAAAATTGATATTAACAATTTTTGTAGAAAGAAGTGTAAAATGTATCTCATATTTTGTTACATTTATTGATGAGTATTTTATTTTTTGATGCTACTGTATATGATATTATTTTAAAATTTAAAATTCTTGGTGTTTATTGCCAGTATAAAGAAATATTATAGATTTTTATGTGAATTATAATAGTAAAATCACTTTTTAGATCTAGAAGTTGTTTTGTGATTTTTCTTATGATTTTCTATGTACATAATCTTGTCATTTGTGAAGAAAGACAATTTTAAAAAAATTTATTTTCAATATGCATACCTTCTATTTCATTTCCTTGCCTTACTGCACTTGTTACAACCTCTGGAACAGTGTTTAATAAAAGTAATATTCATCGATATCTTTGTCTTTTTACCCAGTCTTAGAGGGAAGTCATGTAGTCTTTTACCATTGACTGTGATTTTGGTCATTTGATTTTTGCTATTTTTTTTTTCCATATACCTGAAGGCCACACCACTGAAAATTGTAACTTAACCTTCACTGGCTTTTTTATAGATAACATGTATATGTCACCATGGTAACTGTTGCTTAAGTTGTTTTTCAGGAACTTGGGGGCAGCTTCTGTTCAGTTCAAACAGACTGAGACCACCAACCCTTCAACTGGACCTGTGCAAATGCCTAAGAGGTGGCATTTTGATGCCACAGGATTGAAAACTTCACACTCAGATCGTGATAACATTGCCATTTTCTAAACATATGTCCTGTGAAATGGCATAAATCTCATCTATGCTTGCACAGAGCACTGATAACTTCATTTTTCCCCACTGCCTATTACCTTTCCTCATGTCTTAGATCACATTCTTCTCTAATCCATAAATATTCACAAGCCTTATCTTCAGGGAAGTGGATTTAAGAACTGTTCTGCCTCCTTGCTTGGCTGCCTTACGAATAAATGTTTTTTCTTTTGCAAAACCAGTCATCACAGTGATGGGTTCAGTGTGCATGGGCAAAATGAACTCTGGTTAGTATACTAGCTGTAGTTTGGGGGGTTTTGGTACAATACTCTTTAGCAGACTGAGGAAGTTTTCTTCTCTTTGTAGTTTTCTGTTTGTAAAAAATCCTAAATAGTTATTAAATATTATTTAGTACTTTTTCTGAATAAACTGTAATGACCATTTGGATTTTCTCTTCCATGAATCTTTAGATTTTGATTTCTCTACTAATCCTAACAGGGATAAATAAAATTAATTTTGTACCAAACTAGACAGAACTCAGGCAATTTAGAGTACCAAAAAGCAGTACCCCCAAAATATATCTTAAAAACAACTAAAGAAAAATAAGATATTATATGAGGGAAAAGGTTATTCATACACAGGACACATGCTAATAATAAATATATAAAAGGGGGGCCAGGTTTCATGGCTTACGCCTGTAATCTCCGCACTTTGGGAGGCCAAGGTGGTCAAATCATCTGAGGTCAGGAGTTTGAGAGCAGCCTGGCCAACATGGTGAAACCCCGTCTCTACTGAAAATACAAAAATTAGCCAGGCATGGTGATGTCTGTAATCCCAGCTGCTCGGGAGGCTGAGGCAGGAGAATTATTTGAACTAAGAGGCAGAAGTTGCAGTGAGCCGATACTGCACCATTGCATTCCAGCCTGGGAGACAAGAGTGAAACCCTGTCTCAAGAAAAATAAATATATATATAGAATGAAAGAATAGTTTTAAAGTGCTCAGAGAAATAACTGCCAAGTTACACTTTATGACTACAAACTGTTATTTGTGGTTAATACTTATGAAGGCTAAAAATTTATAAAAATAAAATTCTAACTTGTGTCCTCAGAAAGGAGAAAAATGGAAAGTAATACCTAAAATAGTCCTGGGATGCAAGAGAAATAGCAAGAAAAAAGAGTAGTAAATATGGATTAAATATCAACATCAGTAAAACACTATCATACTTAAGTCTAAAATTTTAAGTAAAATCAAAAATGATAAACTATAGCATAGACTAAGTATCAGCATAGTCCACAGAAACATTTAAGACTATTATCTTTTTTTAGGAGGAGGGAAGTAATAATGATTATTCTTGGACCTGATCAAATATGAATTTAAAAATTTTAACAGCACAATTGATAGAAATAGGGTATGTAGTTTTTAAGTGAGTAGAGAAAAAAGTGAAATAAGAAATCAATCAATTTTTAAATTGCAGAACAAGAGAGAAAATATGTCAAATGTTTAGGGAGAAAAGTAGAAAAGAGAGCAGGTAAAATAGAAACTACAAATTAAAGTGCATTAAAAAATATAAATTGTGATAATCAACTTTACGTTAACTTGGCAGGCTTAACTAGCATCTCCTTGTTATCTTATATATCAGGAAGAGACATTCTCTGGGGGTAAATGCCTAGGAATGAATTTCTGGGGCACTAATGCATGCTATTATTATTATTATTTTTTTTTTTGAGACGGAGTCTCCCGCTGTCGCCCAGGCTGGAGTGCAGTGATGTGGTCTCAGTTCACTGCAACCTCTGTCTTTCAGGTTCAAGCAATTCTCATGCCTCATTCTCCTAAGTAGCAGGCATTACAGGTGCCCACCACCAAACCTGGCTAATTTTTGTGTTTTCAGTAGAGATGGGGTTTCATCATATTGGTCAGGCTAGTCTTGAACTCCTGAGTTCAAGTGATCTGTCCAATTTGGCCTCCCAAAGTGCTGAGATTACAGAGGTGAGCCACCAAGCCCTGCCCATGCTATTTAATCTTTTCAAGTTCTGCAAATTTTATTTTAAAGAATATAATCAATTTACAATCCTGCTATGATTTAATGTCATCTACCAGATCCCCAACATTTGGTATTCTTTTAATTTTTGCCAACCAGATTTTCTTAAAAGATCTATCTCATTATTATATTAATATCAATTTTTGTTACTGTAAATTTACTAATTCTGTTTTAATTACATCTAAATTTTTCTAGTTTAGTCTATTTTGTCATCATATTCATATTCTTTGCTCAATTTCCTTTTGTTTTCTGTGTTTTATTAGTTGATTTGCAAAAGTTCATCCTAAATTCCTGATGCTAATCCCTTGTGGATTGTAGAGGTTGTAAATATCAAAGCCCAGACTGTCACCCCATCTGTTACCTTCGTTTTTGTGTTTTGTTGAATAGAAATCCATGAATCTTAAGATTTGTCCTGTGTGTATCCTTGTTTTGAAAAACAGGTTTTTCTCCACTGTATGTTCACATAAATAGCTTGTCCAGTCACGATGAAGGGACCAACAGATTTTTCTTTACTTCATCTTTCAGTCAGCAGCAACAGCTTTTGTGACAGCAACATTTTCCTATTTTTTAATTGCACCAGGTATTCTTTATACAGAAACTGCTCCCTATATGCAGTAATGAAGTGTCACTCCAAGCTCAAAAGGTACTGCCCTATGCTGTGATTTTAATGGCTTAGTGCCAAGGAAAAAAATAAACTTGAAAAAAATGGGCTGCTGCTAATGGACTATCCATTGAAGAGTGGAATTTATCTGCAAAGTCCATACATAAATCAATACCACTCACACAAAACAGAAAAGAACAAAAACTTATTGCATTTAGTTGTGACCTATGGGCAGTGGCAGTAAAATTTATATTTCCAGAATTTACCTGATTTCCATTTTCTTTTCATAAGCTTGAAAACATGACATCACAGACGGCTTCTTATTATTCTTTAGATTCACTGTCTAACCAGTAATTATACTCTGATAATTTTATATTTAAAATATTTTTATAATTCAATCTTTTTATTCAAAGATATAATACTGCATGTTATAGAAGAGTCTCCAAATATTTATGTCTGATTTCTTATACATCCAATTCATTCTGCGTTCATGAAATTCAGAAGAATTCTTAATAAGTTACTCCATCTGCAAACCATTTACTGTCTGTTCCATGAAACTCAAGACAATCTTAACTTCTGATACAGTAATCAAGTTTTTAATAATAAATATTATATATACATAAAATGTTTGTTAGTTTTATTGAGATTTAATTCATATACCATGAAATTCATTCTTTTAAAATGTAAAATTCCAATAGTAGACTCACAGAATTTTACAACCATCACTATTCTCTAATTTTAAAATATCTTTATCACCTCTAAAAGAAATTCACATATATTAATAACCATTCTTAATTTTCCCCCCTTTCTAGTCCCTGGCAAACATTAATTTGCCTTCCGTTTCAACAAATTTGCCTATTCTGGATATTTCATATGATAGACTCAGAATATGTAGCATTTTGTGTCTGGCTTTTTTTCACTAATCATATGTTTTTAAATTTCCTTAGTGTTCTAGCATGTACCATACTTTTTCATAGCTGAATAACATTCCATTATGTGGATAAGGCATATTTTGTTTATTTATTCATCAACTGATAGGCATTCTTGTTGTTTTCACTTTTTTGACAATTATGAATGATGCTGCTATGAACATTTGTGTAAAAGTTTTTGTGTTGGCATATGTTTTCAATTATCTTGAGCATTTTTAACTAGCAATGAAATTGCTGAGTTATATAGTAACTCTATGTTTAACTTTGGAAAAAATGCCAAACTGTTTTCCCAAAGCAACTACATTATTTTAAATTGCCACCAGCATTATATGAGGGATCCAGCTTTTCCAGGTCTTCAGCAACGCAGTATTGACCTTATTATTCTTGTTACTATAACTATCTTAGTAAATATAAGCAGATATTTTATTGTGGTTTTGATTTGCTCTACTATAATGACTAATAATTTTAAGCAGCTATTCAGACACATTGACAATTTTTATTTATCTTTGAAGAAATGGCTATTAAAATAGTTTGCCTACTTTAATTGAGCCATTTGTACCTTTAGAGTTGGATAGAAATAACTCTATATCTTCTAGATACATTCTCTTGCTAGATAGATAAAAATTTAAAATTATTTTCTCTCATTCAGTGGATTGTCTTTTCACTTTCCTGATGATACTTTAAGGCACCAAAGATTAATTGTGGTAAAGTCCAATTTATCTACTTATTTGACTACTTGAGATTTTTGGAATTATATCCATAAAATCATTGCCTAATTCAAGGTCAGGAAGACAGCAGCATCTGCTTGCTTCCAGTAATTTTATAGTTTTAGCTCATACATTTAAGTCTCCGATACATTTGGAGTTAACTTTGTATATGGTGTTAGGTAGGGGTCCAATTTCTTTCTTTGCCTGTGGATTTCCATTTCTCTCAGCATAATTGTTAAAAAGAATTTTTTTTCTGTTGAATTGTCTTTGTACTCTTGTCAAAAAAAGTCTGTGTGTGTGTGTGTGTGTGCATATATATATATAACACTATATATATAACTATATATATTTTACTTTATATATATCTTTTTTACAATAATCTGTTAAATATAGAGAGTTATTTTAGTTCATGTAGGACCAAAATGCCAGCCAATATTTCTACCCTGACAATAGTTTGTTGTTTGTCTGAACCATTAGATAATGTACATCTGTTATAATTTAAATAAAACTAAAGCTACTATCTAAAAAGTATATGGTTACTTTTAATCATGCATAGTTACTCTGCTCTAAATATAAGCAGCTGCACTGCCATTTCTTTCTGTTTCTTAGTAACACCACATTAATGAACATCGTTGGAAATGGAGCTCATCCTGAATTTGTCCTTAAATTTTATAGAAGACATATAATGAATTCTAAATTATTGTTGCTATTCATCACTCATCTGCATGTGTAAAACTAAACTGTTAACAAACAATAATACTGATTACATCTTCCCACTACAGCATATACAGATAGGGGATATTAGGCCTTAAGAGGATGCTTCATTGTCACTTTTAATATGTAATACATACATATTCACACAGATATGTGTTGCAAATTAATTGACAAGCAAACACCACTAAATAGTTTTCTGGAAAGAAACAATTAAAACGAATTATTGTCAAAATTGTAATAAGATTATAGATACTGAAGGTAGGGATGAAGGCACTACTGGACTCTTCGGATAATTTTAAATCCTGTAAAAATGTAAAATTCATCAAATACAATGACATTTAAGAGTCCTTGAAAGAGGCCACTGGAATAAGCCCTTGTTGTCTAGGAAATAATTCATGTTGAGCATCTCTCAAGACATGAGACAACCACAGAAATGACATCTGCTTTTAATAAAGACCAACCCCCTGTAATATATTGGGCATGTCAAGTTTGAAAACTCTCAGCAATTCATTATTGAATTGAAGATTTACTCCCCATTTAAGTAAAAGAAAATATTTTAAATTTCTCTTGGCCTATTTTTTTTTTCACAGTAAAATGAGGTTTAAAAATCTTGCTTCATTTGGTTTCTCAGTATATGTAAAAAAAATGTTTGTGAACTATAGAAAGTATTTGCACATTTCCTAGCTGCCACCTGGTACTTAGTAAACATCAAATCCTTCGCCCTCTATTTCCTTCCCTAGCGGAAAGAGGGTTAAATCCTTGCAGCAGGAGAGTATTTATGGCACAGACTGTAACACAGTCTTTTCCTTTTCTCTCAAACTCAATGTGATCTGCAAATGACTACTATGCTAGACAATGCTGATGTCACAGGTTTTAAAAATGCATATGATCAGCTTCAGGGACAGAGTCCACTCACTTACATACTTTTCTATTCACAATCAGCTACTTGGCCAGCAATAATTTGACATGGTACATGACAAGGGTTAAAAATGTAGATGTAGATGACAGCATTATAGATTTATAGCAAAAATGTCAAGAAAACTCTTCTTTCATTAAATTACTGAAGAAGAAAAATAATAGATCCTGGCTTCTCAGAAAGAGAAAGGAGGAACTTCTGCACATAAATAAGTTCAGGCAGTGTTGGAAGCTTTCTTTAAATAAACACAAAAATTCTAGAAAAGAAAAGCAGAATCTCTTAAACCTTATAATCCCTAATGTTACTAAAAAAATTAAGGAATCTTTAAGGAAAAAGTACCAACCTATTTTCGAATGTGTGTGTGTGTGCATATGTGTGTAAGCATGTATATGTGTGCATATAAGAATGCTGAGGCACTTTATAAATCTGAAAAATAAAATGGGGTGACTTGGTTAAAGTGTGATAAGGTTTGGCTATGTCCCCACCCAAATATCATCTTGAATTGTAGTTTCCATAATCCCCACCTGTTTGGGAGGGATCCAGTGGGAGATAATTGAATCATGGGGATGGTTACCCCCATACTGCTGTTGTCATGCTAGTGTGTGAGTTCTCACGAGACCTAATGGTTTTATAAGGGGCTTCTCCCCATTTGCTCAGCACTTCTCTCTCCTGCCGCCATGTGAAGAAGGACGTATTTGCTTCCCCTTCTGAGATGATTATAAGTTTCCTGAGGCCTCCCCAGCCATGTAGAATTGTGCAAATTAAACCTCTTTCCTTTATAAATTATCCTGTCTCAGGCAGTTTTTTATAGCAGTGTGAGAATGGTCTAATACAAAATGTAAAGATATCTGTATAAAATAAGTACCATAAATTATGTTGCATATAGATAAACTGCTTTTTCCTCTTCAGTTGTTCTCAACACAGAACACTTCTGTGACCAGATGTGTGGGTTTTCTATACCAAGAAAATCTCCACTCCTCCTTGGACACCAACTGGTTTTCTTACTTAATTCTGATACTAACTAATGCAGAAGTAAGCACAGGCCTCACGAGTTAAGGCTTCACTCCCACATGACTACCACCTACTCCACAGTCCAGTTGCAAATTCCAGATTATGACCTGAATTCTAACCAACCACTATAAATCAAGAATTCCCATGGCCCCTTCTTCAAGCTTGATCAGTTGCAAGAATGGTTCACAGAACTCAGGGAAAGATTTACTTATGTTTACTGGATTAATATAAAGGACATTATAAAGAATACAGATGAATACTCAGATGAAAATGTACAAAGGCAAGGTATATGGGATGAGGTGGAGAGCTTCTTTGCCCTCTTTGGGGGCTCCAATATCCCAGCACTTCCATGTGTTCAGCAACCTGGAGGCCCTTTAAACCCCTACTTTAGGAATTTTTAGGGAGGCTTCATGACATAGGCATAATCAATGATTAACACAGTATCCAGCCCATCTCCTCTTCCTGGAGGATGAGAGTAGACAGTTGAAGCAAAAAATTCCCAGCTTGTAATCATGACTGGCCATTCTGACAAACAGCCTCCATTCAGGAGCCCACCAGGAGTCACCTCATTGAAATAAAAGAATCTCCTATTACCCAGAAAATTCTAAGAGATTAGGAGCTTTGTATCAGAAACCAAAGTCAGAGACCAAATGTTAGAACAAAAGATGCATCAAGAACCCATATTGCTGAGTAAATTACAAGGGTTTTAGAACTGCTATACCAGAAACCAGAGATAGAGACCAAATATATATTTCTTATTATATCACAGTACTGCAGATGTCTATTTTCATTATATATTTCTAGATCATGGATACTATAACACATTTTAAATAAAAATTAGCTGATTCAAGGTTCTTCTTGTGGATTCACTTAAAGAAAAATGAATGCCATGGAAACTCAGGGCTGCATCGCCATCTTTTGAAAGGACACTCCTTTATTACAAGCTTTTTTTTTTCTTTTATTATTATTATTATTATTATTATTATACTTTAGGTTTTATGGTACATGTGCTCAATGTGCAGGTAAGTTACATATGTATACATGTGCCATGCTAGTGCGCTGCACCCACCAACTCGTCATCTAGCATTACAAGCTTTCAGGTCCACAGTTTTTTAGTGAATAATTTTCCTTGAGCAAAGATCTACCCTTAACTCTTAAGATTATGCCAGTAACCTTGAAGCAGGAGGTTACAAAATGCCTAAACTTATTTCAATCCAGATCTGACCAAATCAATCAAAACTTGGGCTGCACTATAAACTGTGACAGGATTAACCATATTTGTCTTGAAAAAATGGAACAACAGTTATTTAAAACTATTTTCCAAATTGTTTTATAATTTTAACTACCCTCTTTTTCTGATCTGCTGCTTTACATGGCTTTTAATGATCATATTTTTCAAACTGCAGCCAGAATCTCAATTGCCTTTTCAAATGTACACATTTTTGCTCAAACTTCTGTGGGAACCCCACAATACATTTGGGGAGGGGAATCTTGTCCAGGAATTTTTCATTTAACATGTGCAGTGGTTTCAAGCAAGTAAATCTTGACTTTCATCTTTAGATTCTATTTTGTTTAAACACAAACCTATACAAATGTGTATTCACATACTTAAAGTTATCCAAAAGAAAGTGAAATATAGCAATCAAAGAAACAAATAATACAGTATGTATTGGTGAAAAAATGAGGGCAAGGAAAAATGCATTTTGAATCATGATGAAGTCACAGTGATTTTTCTGACATGATATTTAAAAATACAGCCAATTTAAAAAAAATATATTGCTAACACATAACTATCAAATCTGGTACAATTAGTATCTTTAATTGTGAACATTCAGATACTACAAAAAATTCCTTTAAAGTCCTAATTATTTCACCTAGTACAAGATTCAGGAATAAAAGAATGAAAGATGAAGGTAGGAAAGAGGATTGAACCTTTAATGGGAGATTTAATTCTTATTCTTTCAGTTTTATCCTTGTAATCAGTAAGTTGCTAGGCTTGGTGATAATACATGCATATAGAAAAGGACTAATTTATTTTCATGAAGACTATTAAAAGGTTGCAAGAGAGAAAGAGTAATTAACAATTACTTCCAGCCTTATAATAACCATAAACTTATTAAACCTCTCCTCAGTAAATTTAAAGAATACTTATGCAGTATGTCTTTGAAGATCAACTTGTACTGAAATTGCATGCAAATATTTAAGAAGTTAATTACAATGTGATTTATTTTTGAACTCTGATACCGGTCATGTTGTAAGAATAAATTCTAATTATTACTTAAGCATCCTTTTTTTTGTCTTTTTGCCTAATTATTTTGTATGCTTATGTCCATCTTGGGCTATCAAAAGTTCAATACTACCACTAGAGACATTGGTATGAATTGCAAAATAGGAGAAAAAGTTTATTTTAGTAGTTTCCTCTTTTTTTCCATTAATAAAACCAACAAATTTACCCTTCATTCTGTACCTCACTTGTATGTTAAAATGTAATCTTATATATTTAAGATTAAATAAAGTTAGTTCTATTCATTTTCAAAATACCTAAGGGAAAGATGGACTTCAAGCCTACAGACATGTGGGAAAAATTAGTAATTCTAGGTTATTTTATATGATGACCCTACAGTTTATTATATTAAATATTGATGTCTTGGTATCTGAATCTATAAAATTAGAATAAGATTAGGCCTTTTCTAGATTATCCTGAAATATGAATACAGTTGCATGCATGCACATATAAGTTTAAAATAATTTGCTTCCTTGACATACAATGCATCATTTCAGTATCTCAGTATGGCTATAAGGATTTATGTTTTCATTAATTTCATTATTTCATTTACTACCATTTATTTTATTTTTATTAGAGTTCATCTTTAGCAAATTATTTAGAAATAAAACTAGATTTGCATTTAAGTCTACTTACTGGCAAATAACACAGAATAGTAAATTCACATCTTTTTTAGATTTTTTTTTAATTGCAGACATTTGTTGTGCATTTGCATCCTCTTAAAAAGTGCAAAGTAGTGAAAGATTTGCACACAAATGGACATAAGCTAGAACTATACATGTCTTTTGCATCTTAGCTTGTTTCAAAATATTAGCTAACATCCAAATTTGAATTAACACACACACAAGAAAATATTTTATTAAAAGAGGCAATATTTTCTTATTTTCTTTTGTAGGAAATACCTGAATTACCCAATTTAGTGATTGCCTTGTATAGATTAATTCAACCAACATTTGAGAACTTGCCATGTGCCATCACTATGCTTGGTTTTGAAAGTTTAAATTTAAGTGAGATGTTCCATGATATGGAGCTGTCTTTTCCTACACAGGAGAAGAAGAAATAAGGGAAGAAAGGAGGAACATCACCATTTTTACTATGGTTTAAGTTGGAAGTATTTTACTTTTTTGTAAAGTACAATATTCGCATTGTTGTCAAACTAGTAATTGTCTTATTTATACATAACATAATAAGTGTTAGCCAACCACTTTATTTCATACATAAGAAAATCAATGCTCAGAGACAGACAGCAAAAAGTGTCTGAATATGGTGTGCCTTCATCCTTTCATCATTTTGCTTGATGTTGTTTCATCTCTCTTGTAAATGAAACGACCTTGATTTCTTTTTTACTCCCTCTTATCTTTTAATAGAATACTTTTTTCTGATCAATTTAAAACAATGCTTCTCAACATTTAATGTACATATAAATTACCTGTGGCATTGATAAAATACAGATTCTGGTTCTGTATGTCTGGGAAGGGATCTGACATTTGTGATTGGTGATTTTGATAAATTCTTTTTTTTTTTCTGAGACAGAGTCTCGCTCTGTCACCCAGGCTGGAGTGCAGTAGCATGATCTCGGCTCACTGTAACCTCTGCCTCCAGGGTTCAAGTGATTCTCCTGCCTCAGCCTCCTGAGTAGCTGGGATTACAAGAGCCCACCACCACATCAGGCTAATTTTTGTATTTTTTTATAGAGATGGGGTTTCACCATGTTGGTCAGGCCTGTCTCAAACTCCTGACCTCCGGTGATCCACCTGCCTCGGCCTCCCAAAATGCTGAGATTACAGGCATTAGCCACCATGCCCAGACTGATTTTGATAAATTCTTAGGAGATGCTAATGCCGCTGATCAGAAGGCCATCATTTACTGAGTGGCAAAAGTTGAAAGAACAAAATGATAGAGATTTGCTATTCCTCTATCTTAAATTTATGCTGGCTGGTCTTTCCAATTCTTGCAGAAATTTTAGACTCGGCATAGTCTACCTTGAAGGAAGCTGCCTCAAAGCAATTAGATGGACAATGAAGACTTATGTATCGCTGTAAAAAGAAGAAAGAAATAAAGAAAGAAATAGAAAAAGCCCATGTATAGCACAAATTGGGAACAAAATTAGACCCTGGACTTTTATGAATTTCTTTTCTTGATGACTGTCAGGCTTCTGGCACATTGCTAAGATTACATAGTTAAGAAAAAAGACCAAACATCATTTCTAGTGACCTGGATTGATTTCACATGAATAAAACCTAGAATTTGACTAATATTGAAAGAATAAATAGGACATAATTATTCAAAAAGAAATTAATTATGATAATCAGAATGTATACATATATTGAAACATAATGTAAACTTTAAATACACACACAGATTTTAATGGTCAATTATACCTCAATAAAGCTGGGGAAAATACATAAATATTTGTGCACCAAATATGCAATCACAATCTTTATAATACCAAATAAAAAGTACAAGAGATGCAAGGAAACATAGAAACACAATAATAACTGGAAGACCAAAACACTTTTCATAGAGAAAAGAAGTTGACACTAAAATATTCATCAAAAAATAAATATGCAGAAATAATCTTAAACACAATTTTTAAAAAGAAATTATTTTAAGGAGAATAAGCCTAAAAGTGATTAAAATATACCCTGCATAGTTAAAACAGCATAGTACTGATGCAGGAATTGACATGTAAACTTGAGAAACAGAATAAGAAGTTCAGGAATACATGAAAAAGATATAAAACTTTAGTATGTATTGAGGGTTACATCACAAAACTCCTAGAAAATAATAAGCTTTTAAATAAATCCTATTGAAATAATTGGTTAATCAATTGACAAAACATAAAATTTGGTTCAATCACCCTGCTGTGCTATCAAATATAAGATCTTATTAATTCTATCTAACTATATTTTTGTACCCATTAGCTGTATCCACTTCCTCCACTCTACTGTTCTTCCCAGCCACTGGTTACCATCATTTTACTCACTATCTTAATGAGTCAAATCTCACACCATACACAAGGATAAAGACCAAGGAGTTAAAGGTTTTAGATGTTAAAAAAAAAAAATCATATATTTTTTAGGAGAAAATATATGAATTCTTCTTTATCCTGAGTGTGTGAAAATGCTTTTTAACTGTGAGTCAAAATATAGATGTATAAAATATCGAAAAATCTTCATTAATGATAAGAAAATATATGCCAAATATTTGAACAGAAATAAAAGAAAATTGATACTAAGAGAATACCAAAAAAATGGAAGGGAATATTTGCCAAAAAAAATATTATCCAGAACACACAAAGGACTCTGAAAACATAATAGTAGGAAAACCAATAACACAATTTTTTTAAGAGGGTTAAAGATTTGAAGAGATCCTTCACCTAATGGGATACACAGAGGGCAATTAACCATATAAAACATGTTCAACATCCCTAATTATAAGAGGAAAATAAATTAAACCCTAATGGGATACTAGTACAAACCTATTAGAATGGTTAAAATGAAAAACACTGATACTGTCAAGTGTGTATGGGGATGCAGCTCCACTGGACCTTTCATGAATCGGTGTTGGGTATGCAATTTGGTATAACCACTTTGGAAAACAACATGGCAATTTCTTAAATAGTTATAGTGATTGCATTTCTCTGCAATTCCACTCCTATATATTTACCCTAAGAAAATGAAAATTATGTTTACACAAACACATGTACACTAATGTTAAAGGCAGCTCTATTCATAATTACCCAAACCTGAAAATTACAAAAATGTTCTTCAATGGGTGATTAGATAACTAAATCATGGTTCACCCATATAATAGAATACTAATTGGTAATAAAAATTAATGAACTCTTAGTATACATAAATAATGTGGGTAAATCTCAGATACATTACTCTAAGTGATAGAAGCCAGTTTCAAATTGTAACAAACTGCAAGCCTCCATTTATACGACATTCTCGGAAATGAAACTATATTTGGAGAGAACAAATCAGTAGTTGCCAGAAGTTAGAGAAGAGAGAGGTTTATGACTACAAAGGAACTACACAAGAGAAACTTTGGGGCCGATAGAAGTGTTGCATATTTTGATAATAGTGGTTATTACAGAAGTCTATACATACGCTAAAATTCAAAGAACTGTATACCAAAAAGGTCAACTTTATTGTATATTTATATAAAATATTTAAAATAAACTTGAAAACTGTGAGAACATATATGGAAGGTGCTAATACTCCAAATACATAATACTTTTAAAAGAAAAAAATTGATGGAAATGATAGAAAAATATATAAAAGAAATAAAAAGACCAATTGAAAAATACATATAAAAATAACCCTTAAGCATATGAAAAATGGTCACTCTCACAATGAAAAAATGAATTAAAACTATATTCAGAAAACAGGTATCACCTATTAGATAGGGAAATTTAACCTATATAATGAAATGCTCTGTCAGTAAAAGGTTGAGAATAGGCCTTTTTGCATTGATGGTGGGAAAACAGACTGATTTAAACTTTGTGAGGGGAATTTAGAATATTTTACTAAACTACATGTACATCTACCTTTGACCCGGCAATCTTTACAGGCACGCACAGGGAGAATCCACATCTAACATGAATGAATAAATGTTCTCAGTCTTTTTCAGTAAAGCATTGTTTATAATTTCAAAATATTAGAAACAACTTATATGTACTTCCATATAAGGGTAGTGGAATAAATAATAGTACATCTACATAAAATAGTCATAAAAAAAAGACAGGAAAGATCTTTATAAAGTAGAGTGATTTCCAAGACATATTGTTCAGGGACAAAGTGAAGTGTTAAAGAATATCTGCTGTATGATACTCTTCATGTGGAAAAGAAAATCGAATATAAAATATTGTTCATTTGAGCAGAAAGAAATGCATCCAGAAAGACAAAGAAAAGTATTGTGTAATCTCACTTGTATGTGAAATCTAACAACAAAACAAATCAAATATACAGAGATAGAGAACCCAACAGTGGTTACCAGGGGTGGGTGTTTGGGAAGGAAATGAGAAGATATAAGTCAGAAGTTACAAAGTAGCAGAAACATATGACAGACAAGATTAGAGATCTAATGTACAACATGAGGACTATAGGTAATAAAATTGTACTATATTTGAGAGTCATGCTCAATGATTAGATTTTAGCTGCTCTTGCCACATATACAAAAAAATGGGGAACTATGTCAGATGGTATATATGTTGAATTGTTTCAGTATAATAACCTTCGTATCTATATGTATTCACTAACAATATATTGTATACCATAAATATACACAATAAAATTTATTGTTAAAAAAAGAAACACAGGTAGGATAAACCAGAGACCAAGTAGATTTTTTTTCATGAAATAATAAGAATGGAGTATAAATAACGGAAGAGGAAAAAAAGATATCTTTTTCAATATTTTTGGTACAGTTTGGCCATTTAAAACTAAGTTACTGCTTCATATACTCAAAAAGAGTCTAAATAAAATCAATAGGGATGGTAATAAAAATTTAAATTGCATATATCATATTGTAAGTATAGAAAAATATAATGCATCTGAGGAGTTTTAAGATTTTTTTCTGTACTGTATATAATGACCTCCATTTCTTCTAACTTTTACAGGTGATTATCCTCCTCTATGTAGAAGGGAAACCCTATAATATCCTAAATACTGCCAATAACAGCTCTAATCTATGTTGATTAATACAATAATTTTGGACTCTCCACTGAAGATTTAAAAGCTAATAACTTGAAAATGACTAGGCTGAGTTGTTGACTGCAAGGGGATAAAATAGCAAATGCTATAATTTATCTAGTTTAATGCAGGTTTTGTTGCCACTTTTTCCATAAATGGGATAGGCAGATATCCCATATTAGATATGTTTTATAAAGAAAGATATTATATAACTTTTTGCCATACACTGAAGACCTAGACTTTTTTTAAGTTCTTTTTTTTTTTTCGTTTTTTTATTTTTATTTTTTTAATTTTTAAATTTTTTTTTTTAATTTTATTATTATTATACTTTCAGTTTTAGGGTACAGGTGCACAACATGCAGGTTTGTTACATATGTATACATGTGCCATGTTGGTGTGCTGCACCCATTAACTCGTCATTTAGCATTAGGTATATCTCCTAATGCTATCCCTCCCCCCTCACCCCACCCCACAACAGTCCCCGGTGTGTGATGTTCCCCTTCCTGTGTCCATGTGTTCTCATTGTTCAATTCCCACCTATGAGTGAGAACATGCAGTGTTTGGGTTTTTGTCCTTGCGATAGTTTGTTAAAAATGATGGTTTCCAGTTTCACCCATGTCCCTACAAAGGACATGAACTCATCATTTTTTATGGCTGCATAGTATTCCATGGTGTATATGTGCCATATTTTCTTAATCCAGTCTATCATTGTTGGACATTTAGGTTGGTTCCAAGTCTTTGCTATTGTGATAGTGCCGCTATAAACATACGTGTGCCTGTGGCTTTATAGCAGCATGATTTATAGTCCTTTGGGTATATACCCAGTAATGGGATGGCTGGGTCAAATGGTATTTCTAGTTCTAGATCCCTGAGGAATCACCACACTGACTTCCACAATGGTTGAACTAGTCTACGGTCCCACCAACAGTGTAAAAGTGTTCCTATTTCTCCACATCCTCTCCAGCACTTGTTGTTTCCTGACTTTTTAATGATTGCCATTCTAACTGGTGTGAGATGGTATCTCATTGTGGTTTTGATTTGCATTTCTCTGATGGCCAGTGATGATGAGCATTTTTTCATGTGTTTTTTGGCTGCATAAATGTCTTCTTTTGAGAAGTGTCTGTTCATATTCTTTGCCCACTTGTTGATGGGGTTGTTTGTTTTTTTCTTGTAAATTTATTAGAGTTCATTTTAGATTCTGGATATTAGCCCTTCGTCAGATGACTAGGTTGCAAAAATTTTCCCCCATTCTGTAGGTTGCCTGTTCACTCTGATGGTAGTTTCTTTTGCTGTGCAGAAGCTCTTTAGTTTAATTAGATCCCATTTGTCAATTTTGGCTTTTGTTGCCATTGCTTTTGGTGTTTTAGACATGAAGTCCTTGCCCATGCCTATGTCCTGAATGGTATTGCTTAAGTTTTCTTCTAGGGTTTTTATGGTTTTAGGTCTAACATTTAAGTCTTCAATCCATCTTGACTTAATTTTTGTATAAGATGTAAGGAAGGGATCCAGTTTCAGCTTTCTACATATGGCTAACCAGTTTTCCCAGCACCATTTATTAAATAGGGAATCCTTTCCCCATTGCTTGTTTTTGTCAGGTTTGTCAAAGATAAGATAGTTGTAGATATGTGGCATTATTTCTGAGGGCTCTGTCCTGTTCCATTGGTCTATATCTCTGTTTTGGTACCAGTACCATGCCGTTTTGGTTACTGTAGCCTTGTAGTATAGTTTGAAGTCAGGTAGCGTGATGCCTCCAGCTTTGTTCTTTTGGCTTAGGATTGACTTGGTGATGCAAGCTCTTTTTTGGTTCCATATGAACTTTGAAGTAGTTTTCTCCAATTCTGTGAAGAAAGTCATTGGTAGCTTGATGGGGATGGCATTTAATCTATAAATTACTTTGGGCAGCATGGCAATTTGAATTAGCATATTTAAACTTGAAAAAAAGGAACAATAAAAAACTTTACACTTTTTAGACACCACTATTAAAAACAGTAATTGATAGTATTTGCCATTTTTCTATGTGAAGGTTATTTGTATTTTTCTGTAATCAGTTTTTTAGATAATCCTTATTCTCTAGTCCTTGCTCACTTTTATTCCTATTAAAAGATATTTAGGTAATAAGCATAATATATTATTCATTGAATCATCCAACAAAAGGAAATATTAAATTATGAATACATTATATTCAAACTTTTGAAGATTAACCAAGCAAGTAATTACATTAAATATAAAATGCCCCTTTATAAATATACATGCATTTTATTAAATTCTAAGGGATCTTCTCAGTGTTTTTACATCTACGGCCCTTGAAGATACGGACAAAAAATTCTTCATGGCTATTTTTCAGTCAAATCATAATAAGAAACCTGGTCCAAGGCCTTAAGTTTCAAGAGACCCTTAGAGGGAGAAGACAATAAGTACTGACTGAGACAACTTTAAATCTGGGTCTTAGTAGCAGGAAATAACAATATCTGACCTTTAGATAAATGTTTAAAGGCATTTGTTCATTAATATAAAAATAATAAATTCCGGCAAAAAAAAAGAAGAAAACAAGCAAATATTACTTAGCATGGAAAAGTTAGGAAAATCTTCAACCCAAAAAATTATAAATTACATTTTTAAGATATTAAAGGTTTGTGGAAATTTTAAAATTCATCTTTGAGACCTAATTTGTGAATAAATATCCAACATAAAGTACATTTATTAGGAAGCATTTACATGGGAATGTTAATGGATGTTATTAAATTTTGAGCTTTTCAGAAACTCTAGACTCACCAGGACCTAGATCAAGGACTTGCTTCTGGACTAGACTCATTTAGGCTGGTCCAGACTTCTCAGGCATTTGATGCTGGGCTATCATGCAAATCTTAGTTTTAAATTTTTTAACCCAAATTTCACATAAATTTGCAACATAAAATAATGTCATCTAATGAAGGACAAGTGCTACAGTCTGAATGTTTGTGTCACCTGAAATTTAAGCATTGAAACCTAATCTCAACTTGATAGTATCAGGTCATGAGGACAAAAGCCTAAATGAATGGGATCAGTGCCCCTATAAAAGAGGTTCCAGAAAGCTGCCTTGCCTCTTTCAACATGTGAGGATGCAGTGAGAAGTCACCATCTATGAGGGACTGGTCCTCACCAAACACAGAGTCTGCCTACACATTGATCATGGACTTTCAAGCCTCCAAAACTATGAGAAATAAAGTCACTGAATCTATGGGCATTTTGTTATAGTAAGCTGAATTCCTACCTTTTGACTCTGTGGTTTTTCTGGTTTGATAACTTCCATTCATTAACAGTGCCGTACTCTACTTTATTCCCATTTTAAAATGTAATTGTCACATTTCTGAAACAGAATATTTCTTTTTGATCTTTTTGTTTAAATTAAATTTTAATACTGGCATCTTTTTGTTGCATGTTTAATTAAAGTTCCTCTGCCATATATTTTTTAATCTAAAAAATGTATTCTGTGTTTTTTTTTAATGCTTTGAGCACTTTATTGGTCTATTCTGAACTCTCTTTTCATAGAGAATTAATTAGTTTCAATAGAAGATACAAATTACCCTACTTTTCTAAAGTGTGCTGATTCCATTTGTGTACCTAAATATAGGATTGAATTAATTACTATTTTATTGAGTCCTAGCCAGTTTATTATATTATTACTAAAGTTATATGATAGCTTATTTTTGTCCTAGATTATTCAAAGTTCTCATATTCTATTCCATATGTTTTTTTAGAGAGTGTAAATATTTCCTTGAATTCAAATTACATTTTACACTTAAACTCCCACCCAGTAGTCAATTTTAAGTAGATTTTTGAAATGCTGTTCATTGCTAGGTAAAATAAACAAATGGCTTACAATTCTTTTAAATTGCTAGAATTTTAAAAAATCAGCTGTTTAACATAGTGTGATCTCTAGCGTATGTGTTTACTGCATGAACTGCACAACCTCCAACACCTACATTTACATGTAAAATGTGAATGTTAGTCAGATTATAAATGTTATGTTAATGAGCACAGAAAATTTCCACAAACATCTCAGAGATTCAATCTCATTATTTAAGCTACGATTACTAAATAGTAATTAATAAATTTTAGAAAAATTTCAAGAAGTATCATACCAAAAGGTATCTCTGCTTAATTTTAAAGAAGCTAGGACTTTCAGTGCAAGTCAATTACAGCTCACTGAAAGCTTTCGTATCTATTCACTTATTCTTGCTTTCAACAAACATGGAAATAGTCTTAGGCACTACATTCTTTGATGCCTACACCTCCATGTCTTTCATAACCCTTTGCAAGAAACATCAATGTTTTGCATGCAAAGGACCAAGTTTACACATGATTAGCACAAATCAGGAAGGAGTATATTGAGCTTCTAGGATTCTGAAGAGTGGTGAGATGTCATTAGTATGAATCCTCAGCAATTCCACTGAGTTCCACAGGTTTTCAAGACTGAGTATGTCTACCAGAAGGAAGAAGATTTGGTGGGTTCAATTCTGTTGCAGATAGAGAGTTCTCATGGATCTGAGCACATTTATGGTGTCCAAGAATTGTCTGCCAACATTGTCCTATACTGCATTTCCTGTTACAGAGAGTATGGAAAAGACATATAAGTACAATAAGACACAACTGGATATATTTATTTTACTAATATAGATTCATTTTTACAATATACAGCCAATGATTCATTATATGAACACTGCCATCATAAGGGTAACAGTTTAGTCATATATTTCACACCAACACTTAACCATACCAGAAGAGACATTTGTCTTCATGTCTTCAGCAAATTTTCCCTTTTCTTTCTATTGTATCAGACAATAAATAATTTACAGGTGAGAATAAGCCATTTAAGGTTAACTGTCTGTTATTTGCAACAAAAATATCTCACATGTTTATCTAAGGTGATTTTTTTTCTGGTTAAAAATAAGACATTATTTGTAAAAAAAAAAAAAAGACAATACTGTCTCATATAACAAAAAATAGCACTATTCAGAATAGTTAATTACATGTATGTGCATTTGTGTGTATGTGGTTCTGTAAGAGACAAAGCAAAAAGGAAAGAAGAGAGGGTGGAGTGAGAACAGTTTAGTAAGGAATTCATTCAGAGTTTTGATTTTTAAATAAAAATAACACAGTTACAGAAAGTCATTTATACAGGAGATCAGCATACATAACATTATATATAACATATATAGCAACATATATGCATATCATACATATAATGTAGATAAAATGTACTATTATTAAAGTTAAGAATATCCAAGAATCAATGAAAAAAGGGGAACTAAGTCTGTCATTTTGGATTTGAGATTTTTAATTAATACAGATTCTTTAAGTTGGTGCTCAAATTTGAAATTAATATACCTCCAAAATATCTGATTTATTCTGAGGCACTTACAGGAAAGGTGTGTATTTCCCCCAGAGAGCTGTTTATTTTACAGCAAAGGAAAAAAAAAACAACAACATGAATATTTTACAGATGTTTTTCTTAGAGGTCAATAATTTAAACTTACATGACAGCATGTAACATGTTTACCAATTATAACACTACAGGAATATTAATCAAAAGTGAAGAAATCAAAAATCTAGTAAGGACCATATGGTACATTCAGAACAAGTGTTCTAACTGTTGGCGGGAAGAAGAAATTGTCTCCTAAGAGACAGCATAATTAAAAGTGAGAAAGATGTCCTTCACCTATAAAAGGCATTTCTAGGAACAAAGAATATTCAATATAACTGCAAGAAGGAATTATAAAATAATTAAGGATAAATATACTTTTCACCAGGACACAGGGAAGAATATAGCATATTAGTAAATGTCACTTGGAACACAGATATGCATAATCATTAAACAGCATTAACAAATGTAAGCAAATGAGGAAGAAATGTAACAACTATATCACATAATGTTCTTATGTGTTTATTAGGAACAGCACGAAATATTAAGAAGAAATCTCATCCGCTCAGATAAGCAACATCTGAAACTCCTCTGTAATTATTTTTTAGTCCTTGAAAAGTATATAAAAGAAACTTGCCAATTTGTATTTAATAATATTAAAAACAGTTAAATGGATGTTGGATCATTTCTATTATTTAACATTGAATAGAAAATGTATGTAGTATAACATATATCACACAAAAGTTTAAGTTTGTTCTTAATTAGAATAAAATTTCATGCAGAATGAAATATAATAAAGATAACGTCTTAGTTCCAAGTGTAAAAATTTTCCTTCTATTGTATGTCTGTTTTCCAGATTAATATTACTAATCCTTTTTGGAGGGTGGGGTGGAAGAGAGGGTCTCATTCTGTCATCCAGGCTGGTCTGCAGTGCCCTGACTCTAGTTCACTGGAGGCTGGAATTCCTGGGCTCAAGAGATCTTCCCACCTCACTCTCTGGAGTAGCAGGTATTACAGGCACACACCATGATGCCCAGCTTTTTTCATTTTTTGTAGAGACAGTGTCTCACTATGTTGCCCAGGTTAATATTGCTAATCCTTTAAAAATGGATCAGTATGTGAACCTTTTATTCTGTGAAAATTACTATATGACAATGGTAATAGAGAATCTGTATATAAGAGAATATACAGGGACTGAAATGTGGCAACAAAATTGAGTAAAGATTTTTTTTTTTTTTTTTTTTTGAGACGGAGTCTCCCTCTGCTGCCCAGGCTGGAGTGCAGTGGGTGATCTTGGCTCACTGCAACCTCCACCTCCAGGGATCAAACAAAATTCTCCTACCTCAGCCTCCTGAGTAACTGGGATTACAGGCATGCGCCACCACACTCAGCTAATTTTTGTATTTTTAGTAGAGGCAGGGTTTCACTATGTTGGCCAGCCTGGCCTCGAACTCCTGAACTCAAGTGATGCGCCCCCCTTGGCCTCCCAAAGTGCTGGGATTACAGGCATGAGCCACCACCATGTGCCTGGCCAAATATGTCTTATTTCACTGATTTTCATTAACATGTTAAAATAACAAATTTAATACTAGTTTTGAAAGGAAGCTCTATTAACATATTAAGCAATGCTTCTCGGCCGGGTGTGGTGGCTCACACCTGTAATCCCAGCACTTTGGGAGGCCGAGGCAGGCGGATCACGAGGTCAGGAGATCAATACCATCTTGGCTAACACGGTGAAACCCCTTCTCTACTAAAAATACAAAAAATTAGCCAGGCATGGTGGCAGGCGCTTGTAGTCCCAGCTACTCGGGAGGCTGAGGCAGGAGAATGGCATGAATCCAGGGGTCGGAGCTGGCAGTGAGCCGAGATCGCGCCACTGCACTCCAGCCTGGGTGACAGAGCGAGACTCTGTCTCAAAAAAAAAAAAAAAAAACGATGCTTCTCTCCTGAGCCTTCATAGTGCCCCATCCCCACCGTTTCCAATTCATTTGAATTTCTCCATTTTTAGCTAAGAATGTTTTTATCTGCCTTGAAAGGTAAACAATGTTGCCTTGGTAAAATAAAATATAAAAGACTTTCAAATATTGATTCCTATTTTTATTCTGGTTATTAGACCCAATATTAAAGAACAAAAATATTTGAAAGTAATTATGTAGTTTTATTGGCTTCCCACCCAATATGGGTGGTACAGTTGGAGTAGGAGGTTTAACATGAATTGACGGATTGTCTACAAGGAGAGACTGCACATCTCTGCCACGTTAGAAAACAGTAGTTACTGGCATCAGCGCTCTGCTTGGGAGAAAATAATCAATGCGGGAGAAAATTCTGTCACTATTGGAGTGATAACGGTGCATTGTTTTTTGGGGTGATTTTTTGTTTGTTTGTTTGTTTTTGAGATGGAGTCTCGCTCTGTTGCCCTGGCTGGAGTGCAATGGTGTGATCTTGGCTCACTGCAACCTCTGTCTCTTGGGTTCAAGAGATTCTCCTGCCTCAGCTTCCTGAGTAGCTGGGGCTACAGAACTGTGCATTGCTTATATCTGGAAGTCACATAAATTATCATAAATGAAGACTTCCTACTGACATTATCCTGCATATTACCTACTGATGTTCCATCAGGATGATTAATTTTTGTTCTCCAAGAAGTTCCTTCTGCCTAACTGCTCTAGAAAACTTCCTCATCAAATGGCCCAAGACATGTGTAGGCCCTTGTATGTAAGGTGGGTCTCTAGAGACATTGAATGGTACTATTGGTTGGAAATGAAAACTTGCATCCTTTTAGGCAAGTTGAGAGTATCAGAAATCAACTCAAGAGCACCTATGGAACAGAGAAAACTACTTTCTTCAATACCCTCCTCCAACATATAATATAGAAATAGGGAAAACACACTTGCACTAGAAAAAGCTGCACACCAGAAATATCTTGCAACAATTACATGCAAAATACCTATTGGGCCACAATGAAAGTAGAGCAAACCCATGATTTTTTTTCTAAATATACAGCAGCAATTCCAAGGCTTTAATAGATTAACACCTTTCTCTTAACAGCAAGGTCTAGAAAAAAGGTAGATAATGAGCCCTCTTGGATTTAGCTAGTGACTCTGGGCTCCCTCCTAGCTTACATTCTTCAGTTATACTGAGCTAGGCACAGAGTAAAAATACTTAATTTTGTAAATCTTTAAGGACTTCTATTTTCTAATTTTGTAAATCTTAAGGACTATTTTCTAAGGAAAATAGTTGATTCACTTTTGGCCATTATATGTAAGAAGGAAGGAGTAAAATAAGAACTTTTGCCAAAAGGCAAGTCTACCTGCTATGAACTGTCAATGAAGTAAGTATCAAAGCTTTCTGCCCTTCCTGGAGTTGCTGGAGAAAGTGTATGGAAATGTATGTGGAAAAATTTATCTAAAATCTTATCAGCAAACTATTACCATTGTTAAAATATTTAACATCCATCCAGATTTCTAAATGTATGTTCATATACATATACCTTTTCACTAGAATCATAATAGAAACCTATTTTGGTATACTGTACTTGATATATTAATTATGAGGAATCTTAATCTAAGTAAATAAAAGTTGCAAAATTTACTCGAATATATAATTGGGAACATATATAACAAGGAAATACGTTTTTATTTTTAAATTATTTCTAAAAAAATGTTTCAGAGTCTAACGTTGTATTTATCTGTTCACTAAAATATCAAGGAAAAAAGAAATTTGTGGCAAAGGCTGTCTGCATACTGAAAAAACTGCATTACCCACCACCCTACCATAGGTCACATGCAGATAATTCACTTACGGCTAGCTATTTCTTCCATCTTTCTCCCTACAGGTATTCCCTGATTTTAGGGTGGGAGAATACTTGAGCCTCATTCAGGACAATTTGAGAATGCCAGTAAATAAGGTAGGAACAACAATCAATTAATGAGGCACAGAGGCTTTTGTATGAGTATCCAACATTCTCCCCTAGGTGTGAAAACTAAGTTATGTTTTACATAATCTTTCCATGCATCTGAAACAAGATTAAGTTCCAGTTGCCTACAGCAGTAATTTTGTCCATTTGTGGATTTTTTTATTGGCTTTTCTTACTTCTCTGTCTCAATTTTTATACTCACATCCTATTTCCTGTGGTCACTAAACAAATAAATTACTTGTACCTATGTCTTGTTTCAGGTTTTCTATTGAGAAAACCAGAATTTACTTAGTTGGTACCATACGTAGCCTTAGAAAGCAGACACTCAACATGGAACTTTGGATTTGGATTATTCATTAATCACAGTGTAACTGAGATCACACTGCTAATGGCAAATGAGGTGGATTACTATGATGCTTAATTTTTGTGTCAAGTTGACTGGGCCAAAGCCTACCCAGATGTTTGGTTAATCATCATTCTAGGTCAGTCTGTGAGGTTGTTTCTAAATGACATTAACCTTTAAATCAGTAGACAGAGTAAAACAGATTGTACTCGCCAAAGTGGGTGGACCTCATTCAACACCTTGAAGACCTGAACAGGACAGAAATACTGAATGAGAGGGAATTCTCTCTTTCAGTGTCACTGTCTTTGAGCTGGGAGAGCAGTCTTCTTCTGACTTTGGAATTGGAATCAGATGGGAAGTTCTACCACTGACACTGTTGGTTGTCTTGCCTCCAGACTCAGGCTGGAACAATATCATCAGCTCTCCTGGTTCTCCAGCTTGCCAACTTCAGATCTTGGGACTTCTCAGCCTGTGTAATCACATAAGCCAATTTTTTATAATGAATCTCTTTATATATGTATAGTCATCCCTTGATATATGCTTGGGATTGGTACTAGGACCCTCATGGATACCGAAATCCATGCATACTCAAGTTCCACAGTTGACCCTACAGACCCCACGTATGTAAAAAATTGGCACTCTTATGTGAGAGTTTCTCATCCTGCAAATACTATATCTTTGATCCATGTTTGCTTGAAAAATAATTCATGTATAAGTGGATTCACACAGTTAAGACCCATGTTGTTTTATATAAATCTATAAAACAACCAGTCCTAAGATCTGCAGTTGGCAAGCTGGAAAAGTAAAAGAGTTGATGCTTTGGTAATATATATTATTATATACGTATAATATATATTATATAAATTATATATAATATGTAATCACATATATGATTATATACCTATTATATTATTATACATACAGATATATATAATCATATATATTACCAATCCTCATATCTCCGTGAGTGCGTGTGTGTGTGTGTGTATGTATTCTGTTTCTCTAGAGAACGCTGACTAATATAGTTCTTCTGGCTTCCTTCAGTATTCCAATTACTAATGGTGATTTAGGCTATAATATGAGTAGAACGGCACAGCACTAGTTTTTGCAACAGGTCTAGCAATTGAAAGATATAAAGGCAATGGTAACTGTAAGACTTGTGTCACTTGTCTCATTAATTGCCAAAGGAGCTTTAAAAAAAACTGATAGACTTAGCCAACTATTGTCTTAGAATAAAGACACTGTGACCGACAGAAGGTTTACATGATAACATTTAATGGCACCCTGTCTCTTGCAGTTGGAAAGAAAGCTGCACAGAAAATTAGACCTACTAATCATAAAAATGATTCTCCCTTAAGAATCTCCCTTTATCATAGGAATGGAAGAAAGGGAAACAAGAAATTAAGTAAGAAAGCGACAGAGAGAATTACAGAAAGCCAATGAAAGATGCTTTATTAACAAGTTACTGCTCTAGGCAGCTGGCTTTAAAATATCATAGACATAGAAACAGTGAGACTCTTAAACCTGGTATAGACATTTACGTGGATATATCTGAAATTCTTAAACCAGCAGATTCCCCTGAAGCACCTGGGTTGGCGGCAGTAGGTACTTTTGCTTTTGCTAGAGAAATGTAGCTTCCCATTGCTGATTAATTAGTAAAGGCATAACCTGAGATAGATGTCCTTTTTTACGTTCCTTGTTCTCCTCAGCATCAGTTCTGACTTCCCTTCAATATCTACTATCATGAGTCAAGTGAAGAAATACTCTTTGCAATTGTATGAAAGGAATTATTTACTTGAAACATGGCAGAACCTACCAAATAAATAACATCAGAAACTTGGAGGACATATAAAGTGGTAGAGCTTGACCATTGCAAGACAAAGGAATGAGTCAAACATATTAGTTGTTTATTAAAATGCGAGCATTCTCTTTTGATTTGCTAACAGAGATGCCTGAAGTTAGCCTTATACTCTGGTATAATGGTTCATTGAATTTAGGAAATGATGTTGGCCTACAATAAATAAAATGAGGATGCTAAACTATCTTGACAACATTTTGAAGAAGGACTAAAAAAGCTCGGAAGAGAATGGGCCAGGCTGGTATGTAAGATTAGTGAATATACCAGTTGACTATGTTCTGCAGGAAGGAGAAAAGACTCTCCCTTTACAATAGTGATAAGAAATGCCTTAGTGATCGGGACAATACTATCATTGAGAATTTCAATAGTGTCTGTCCTTTGCAGGGTGGGGTTAATGGTTGAAGACACAACCATTGAACAGGGCTTCTTAGTGTAAATGGGAATAATAGAATTGAGACCAGTATTCAGTACCTAACTATCAGAGAACAGGTGGATGAAATTATCATTATGGACACCTAACCTGGATTGGCAACCAGGAGGATTGGAGTTATATAGATGTATGTCAATAGTAATAATGTATACAATGAAAAATCAGCAAGGAAAAAAGGCTAATGTGAGTTACAAATTAGAATATCATTTACCCTCACCTAGTTTTCACCATTGAATCATTTATTGGAACCAGAATCCATGATCAGGTCCTTTTAAGGAAAAACCCTGAATCATCTTAGTAGGCCTATGTATATAATTACTTTCCAAAACCACCTCCAAAGATGTCCTAAAGCTATTATAATTAGGGATAGTTGCACCAGGTCTTTCAAGAATGTTTAAATACCAGGGCTGAGGTAATACTGATACCAGTGTACACAAAAATGCCATTAAGATATCTATTATAATTGGAATTTTCAGGGATGGGCTGATAAATGGCTTTCCGGACCACCTTTCTCTTACGTTAGTCTAATGGGTTCATTAAACTACCCTGTGTTCATTGCCCTGATCATCAAGGACATAATTAAAATGGATGTACATAGCAAGTTACAGAAATTGCATTGGTTTGCTGAAATGTGGAATAAGATCAATTATGGTAGGGAAGACCAAGCAAAAGTTCCTGTATTAGGCAGCACTTTTCAAAGACACAGAATCAATAGGATGCACACACACATAAACACACACACACAGACACACACACACATACACAGAGAGGGATAGAGAGAGAGAGAGAGAGAGACAAAGAGAGATAAATAAAGAAAATTTATTGTGAGAATTGGCTCACACAATTATGGAATGCAGGAAGTCCTATGATATGCCATCTGTACTCTGGAGAACCAGGAAAGCCAGTGGTGTAATTCAATGAGTCTGAAGACTGAGAACCAGGAGAGTCAATGCAAATCAAAACCACAATGAGATACCATTTCACACCAGTCAGAATGGCGATCATTAAAAAGTCAGGAAGCAACAGGTGCTGGAGAGGATGTGGAGAAATAGGAACACTTTTACACTGTTGGTGGGACTGTAAACTAGTTCAACCCTTGTGGAAGTCAGTGTGGTGATTCCTCAGGGATCTAGAACTAGAAATACCATTTGACCCAGCCATCCCATTACCGGGTATATACCCAAAGGACTATAAATCATGCTGCTATAAAGACACATGCACACATATATTTATAGCAGCACTATTCACAATAGTAAAGACTTGGAACCAACCTAAATGTCCAACAATGATAGACTGGATTAAGAAAATGTGGCACATACACACCATGGAATACTATGCAGCCATAAAAAATGATGAGTTCATGTCCTTTGTAGGGACATGGATGAAATTGGATATCATCATTCTCAGTAAACTATCACAAGGACAAAAACCAAACACCTCATATTCTCACTCATAGGTGGGAATTGAACAATGAGAACACATGGACACAGGAAGGGGAACATCACACTCTGGGGACTGTTGTGGGGTGGGGGCAGGGAGGAGGGCTAGCTTTAGGAGATATACCTAACGCTAAATGACGAGTTAATGGGTGCAGCACACCAGCATGGCACATGTATACATATGTAACTAACCTGCACATTGTGCACATGTACCCTAAAACTTAAAGTATAATAATAATAAAATAAACTTAAATTAAAAAAAGAAAGTTTTATGTGACATCTAAATGTATATATATAAATATGTAATAAAAAATAAAATGGAATAGAAAAGGGTAAAAGTGCCTCAAAGTTTCTTACTCTGTATAAAAATAAATACTATTAATAGTTTTATGCAGCCTTTAATTATAATAGTATTATAAAAATTGTAAATAATACATATACATATTCTTCCTTTCCCATAAGATACTTTATCTTATATATAAAATACACCTATTTTCATTTTCCTATTTGTGTCTACAGGACAATTTAAAAATATGGTCTGCATTTATTTTACTTCAGTGATCTTTGCTGAAAAAGTTTCAATTGATTTTATAGGGTATTGGATATTTATATAACCTGAAAGAATCATAGAATTTAAGAACTGGAAGAGAACTTGAGTATTTATTTCATAAAATAGGCCTAGGTCAAATAAAAATAACTAACATTTCTTGATCATTTACTATTTGTTAGGAACTTTGCTACAATTAATTCTCACATCAAACCCATGAGCCAGGTAATAGTTTAATCTTGTTAATTTTTTGCAGTAAATCTATGGTATAGATGCTATTAATATTACCAACTAGCAGTTTTCTACAGGGATGATTTTGCCCCTCAAGGTAAACCTGGACATTTCTGGTTGTCACAACGATGGGGTAAGGGAAAGCGGCGTCTAGTGGATAAAGACCCAAGATGCTGATAAGGAAAGAATGGGATAACTTCCTGAAGCAAAGATATGTCCAGGCCAAAATCTCAATGTATCAAGGCTGAGAAAGATTATTATAGAAGAAGAAACTGGATCTTTTAAAATTTATCTTTGCCTAAGACTATTAAGCAAACAATGACAACCTAATAGTGTGTGGGAAAAACTTTGGGGCTAAAACATAATAATAATTAATAATAATAATAATCTAGATACTAATTTTCAAGTGACTCGTGAAAAAAAACCTTAAATATCTAAAGTAAGGTTTATCCTATTTTTCTGACCCCCTTTCTTTGCTCTATAATATTTTGGTTCAGTTATATATTCTTTTTATTTAAACTTAAATAATTAATTTTCTCAATCTTTTCCAAATTAGATTCCATGAAAGCCTTCTCATATTGGAATTAGCAAATACTTGAAGACTCTTCTTACATGTTTGATTTGAGCATGTCTTAAGCATAGTGTATATTTTCATGTTATCATACTTCACTCTTTCTTATCTGAAAGTATATGATTTTTTAAAATAACCTAAATTATGCATAGTTTTATATTTATTACCTATGTGCTATGTTATTGATTTTTATCTTGATCTATCTTCTCTACTGATATTGCTGTCTTGATTTTTATATCCCAACATATATTACATTTCATATCAAAAATACTTTGTGTTCCAGGATTATTGCTTCTCCTATGGTAAAGCAATAGTATATTAAGGACATCAACTATCTGTCAAATCTTACATGTATTTCAACTTTGTTTAACATTTGAAGGTGGGGGGAGGGGGGAGGGATAGCATTGGGAGATATACCTAATGCTAGATGACGAGTTGGTGGGTGCAGCGCACCAGCATGGCACATGTATACATATGTAACTTACCTGCACGTTGCGCACATGTACCATAGAGCCTAAAGTATAATAATAATAATATTAATAATAATAATAATAAAAAGTTTGTTTCTGTTAAAAAAAACATTTCTATATTTGTTTTTCATTAATGACTCTTCATTATTTAGAGTAAATGTCAGTATCCAGGTGCTCAATGAGTATCAATAGTTGGAGACTGCTCTGGAGCTCATGGGATTTAGTTTATAAGTAACTTTTGTCCAGAGATTCCAAAACTGAGGGAAGTGTACAAACTGCCCTCTACTGTAATACAGAGTAAAATATTGGGTGTAGAGTGAAATCATTCTGCCAGACATGTCCAATCTTTCTATAGAATGTTGGGACTTTATAAAGAAATGTTTACATTGACATAACTTCAGATGACATATCTAGTACTATAATGAGCTTATAATTTAATGGAAGTAAAACATTAACATTAAAATGTTGTAAGGTAGATTGCACTCAGGGTGCTACCAGAGAGAAACATGCAAATGCACTAGATAGAGGTGGATAGGATTGTAGTACAGTCATCCCTCAGTATCTGTGGCAATCAGTTCCAGAAGCTCCCAGAGATACCAAAAGCCATGGATGCTCAAGTCTCTAATATAAAATAATATGATATATACATATAAATCATACACATACTTTCATGCACTTTAAATCATCCCTAGACTATAATACCTAGTAAAATGAAAATGTTATGTAAATATTTGTTATCCTGTATTGTTTAAGTAATAATGGCAAGGGAAAAAAGTCTGTACATATTAAATATGAACACAATTTATTTCTAAATATTTTTTATCTATGGTTGGCTAAATCCATTGATGTGAAACCCACAGATATGAAGGGGATTTGAAACTGATAAATTAAAATATTCTTGTTTATTTTAAATTTAAATTATAACTGTTACTTCATATTAGGAGTGTGTTAATAATAAATGTTTCTTGCATAATAAAATAAAGACAAATAGTTATTTAGATAGCTATATCAATATTTTTCCAAACACACTTGTATTATTTTTTTTGCAAAAATTTAGACTATACAGAATAATAGGATTTAATTCTTATTAATTCATTTATAATTGTATGAGGAAGATGCTTTTGTTCACTCAACATTTTTCAAAATACATTTTAATGGTTACATAACATTTGATGCAATTCTACCATATTAATGTACTATATATTTAGCCTTTTCTTCATTATTAGGTATTTACATTACTTCGAATTATTTTCTTCTAAAATTTTATAAATATCTTCATTCAGAAGTTTTTTTTAATGTATGTAGATTGGAATTACTGGGCAAATATCTTCAAACTTTCTAATTTATTAAGTATTTTTCCATCGTGAGATTTTAACAAATATTTGTCTTTATTTGATTTTTATTTGATTACAGTTAACTGTTGTGTCCATCTGGAAATTATTTTTATATTAAATGTAAGTTCAAATTATAACTTGACATATTTCAAATATATAATTGATCTTTAAGTAATATTTAATAGTTCTTCATTCACTGATCCAAATGACACTTAAAAAAGAAGTTTAATAAAAGTTTACTCTATTATCATGATTTTTAATTAATAGTTTTTTAAACCAGATTTTCATTTCCTAGAAGGGCACTCATTTTTTTTTTTGTTACCTCTGTTCCTCCCTTATTTTTCATTCCTTTCTTTTTAAATTTCAACTTTTTTTATATTCCAGGGGTACCTGTTCAGGTTTGTTACAAAGACATATCCTGTGATGCTCAGGTTTGGAGTATGATCGAACCCACCCCCCAGGAAGTGAGCTTTGTACCCAATAAGCAGTTTTTCAATCTCTCCTCTTGTATTCCCCAGTGTCAGTTGTCCCATCTTTATAACAATGTATAGCCAATGTTTAGTTCCCATTTATAAGTGAGAACGCATGGTATTTGGTTTTCTGTTTCTGCTTTAGTTCAGTTAGGATAATGGCCTCTGGCTGCACCCGTGTTGCTACAAATAACACAGTTTTGTTCTTCTTTATGGCTGTGTAGTATCACATGTTGTGTAGGTACCACATTTTGTTTATCCAATCCACTGCTGATGGGCACTTGGTTTGGTTCCATGTCTTTGCTATTGTGACTAGTGTTACAATGAATACATATGGGTGCATGTATCTTTTTGGTGGAACAATCTATTTTCCTTTGGGTATATATCCAGTAATGGGATTCTTGGGTCACATGGTAGTTCAGCTTTTAGTTCTTTAAGAAATCTGCAAACTGTTTTCTACAGTGACTGAACTAATCCACATTCCCCCCCAACAGTGTACAAGAATTCCCTTTTCTCCACAGCCCCATCGGCAGCTGTAATTTTTTGACTTTTTAACCAAAAGCGATTCTGACTGGTATGAGATTGTATATCATTATGGTTTTGATTTGCATTTCCCTGATGATTAGAGATGATTAGCATCTTTTTATATGTTTGATGGCTGTTTGTATGTCTTCTTTTCAATAGTGTCTGTTCATGTTCTTTGGCCATTTTTTAATGGGGTTATTGGTTTTTTGCTTGTTGACTTAAGTTCCTTATAAATTGTGGATATTAGTCCTTTGTTGGATGCATAGTTTGTGAATATTTCTCCCATTCAGTGGGTTGTCTGTTGTATTAGTCTGTTCTCACACTGCTAATAAGTACATACCCAAGACGGTAATTTTTAAAGGAAAGAGGTTTAATTGACTCACAGTTCCACATGGCTGGGGAGGTCTCACAATCAAGGCAGGAGGCAAAGGAGAAGCAAAGGCATGTCTTCCATGGTGGCAGGCAAGAGAGCTTGTGCAGGGGAACTGCCCATTATAAAACCGTCAGATCTCCCGAGACTTACTCACTATCATGAGAACAGCATGGGAAAAACCCACCCCCATGATTCAATTACCTCCCAACAAGTCCTTCCCACAACACATGGACATTATGGGAGTTACAATTCAAGATGAGATTTGGGTGGGGACCCAGTCAAACAATATCATTCTGCCCCGGCCCCTCCCAAATCTCATGTCCTCACATTTTGAAACACAATCATGTCCTTCCAACAGTCCCCTAAAGTCTTAACTCATTTCAGCATTGACTCAAAAGTCCACAGTCCAAAGTCTAATCTGAGACAAGGCAAGTTTCTTCTGTCTATGAGCCTATAAAATTAAAAGCAAGTTACTTACTTCCTAGATACAATAGGGCTATAGGCATTGGATAAATACACCCATTCTAAGTGGGAGAAATTGACCAAAGCAAAGGGGTCACAAGTCTCATGAAGTCTGAAATCCAGCAGGGCAGTCAATTCTTGAAGCTCCAAAATGATCTTCTTTGACCCCATGTCTCACATCCAGATCACTCTGATGCAAGAGGTGGGCTCCCAAGACTTTGGCAACTCTGCCCCTGTGGCTTTGCAGGACACAGACCCCCTCCTTGGTTGAGTTTCTGCAGCTTTTCCAAGAACACAGTGCAAGCTGTCAGTAAATCTACCATTCTAGGGTCTGGAGGAGCGTGGCCTTCTTCCCGCAGCTCCACTAGGCAGCACCACAGTGGGGACTGTTTGGGGGTTCTGACCCCACATTTCCCTTCTGCAGCGCCCTAGCAGAGGTTCTCTATGAGGGCTCCACCCCTGTAACAGACTTCTGCCTGACCATTTAGGGCATTTTCATACATCATCTGAAATCTAGGTGGAGGCTTCCAAACCTCAATTCTTGTCTTCTATGCACCGACAGGACCAACACCACATGGAAGCTGCAAGGCTTGGGGCTTGCACCCTCTGAAGCCACAGATGGAGCAGCTTGGATGAAGGGCACTAGGTCACAAGGCTGCACACAGCAAGGAGGTCCTGGACCTAGCCCGGGTAACCATTTTTCCCTTGTGGGCCTCTGAGTCTCTGATGGGAGGGCTGCTGCAAAGGTCTCCGACACGCCCTGGAGATGTTTCCCCATTTTCTTGGTGATTAACATTTGGCTCCTCATTACTTATGCAAATTTCTGGAGCTGGCTTGAATTTCTCCCCAGAAAATAGGGTTTTCTATTCTATCACATCATTAGGCTTAAATTTTCCAAACTTCTATGCCCTGCTTACTCTTGAACACTTTGCTGCTTAGAAATTCCTTCCACCAGATACCCTAATTCATCTCTCTAAAGTTCAAAGTTCCACAGACCTCTAGGGCAGTGGTGCAATGTTGCCAATTTCTTTGCATAGCAAGAGTGACCTTTAATCCAGTTCCCAACAAGTTCCTCATCTCCATCTGAGACCACCTCAGGCTGGATTATCCCTATCACCATCAGCATTTGGGTCAAAGCCATTCAACAAATCTCAAGGAAGTTCCAAACTTTCCCACATTTCCCTGTCTTCTTCTGAGTCCTCTAAACTCTTCCAACCTCTGCCTGTTACCCAGTTCCAAAGTCGCTTCCACATTTTCAGGTATCTTTATTGCAGCACTCCACTCTACTGGTACCAATTTACTGTATTATTCTGTTCTTATGCTGCTAGTAAAGACATACTGAGACTGGGTAATTTACATAGGAAGGGTTTAATTGACTCACAGTTCCACATGACTGGGGAGGCCTCACAATCATGGCAGGAGGCAAAGAAGAAACAAAGGCATGTCTTACATGGCAACAGGCAAGAGAGTTTGTGCAGGGGAACTGCTGGTTATAAAACAATAACAATTAAAACAATTTCATGAGACTTATTCACTATCATGAGAACAGCATGGGAAAAACCCACTCCCATGATTCAATTATCTCCCACTAGGTTCCTCCCACAACACATGGGGATTATGAGAGCTACAATTCAAAATGAGATTTGGGTGGGGACATAGCCAAACCATATCATCTGTTTACTCCATCAATAGTTTCTCTTGCTGTGCACAGGGTCTTTAGTTTAATTAGGTCCCACTCACCAATTTTTGGTTTTGTTACAACTGATTCGTGGACTTAGCCATAAATTCTTTGACAAGGCTGATATTGAGAAGGATATTTTCTAGGTTTTCTTCTAGAATTGTACAGCTTGAAGTCTTACATGTAAATGTTTAATCCATCTTAAGTTAGTTTTTTTACGTGGTGAAAGGTAGGGATCCAGTTTCATTCTTCTGTATAGGGGTAGCCAGTAACATTTATTTAGTAGGGAGTCTTTCCCCATTGCTTGTTTCTGTCAACTTCGTTGGAAATCAGATGGTTGTAGATGTGTGGCTGTATTTCTGGGTTTTCTATTGTGTTCTTTTGGTCTATATTTTCATATTGGTATTAGTACCATGCTGTTTTGGTTACTATAGCATTATAGTATAGTTTGAAATCAGATAATATGATGTCTCTGGCTTGTTCTTTTTGCTTAGGATTGCTTTGGCTATTTAGGCTCTTTTTTGGTTCCATGTGAATATTAGAATACTTTGTTCTAATTCTGTGAAAAATTACATTGGTAGTTTGACAGGAATAGTGTTGAATCTGTAGATTGCTCTGGGCAGTATGGCCACTTTAACAGTATCAATTCTGCCAATTCATGAGCATAGAATATTTTTTCTATTTGTGTCAGCTCTGATTTAGTTCAACAGTATTTTCTAGCTCTCCTTGTAGAGAACTTTCGCCTCCTTAGTTAGATGTATCCCTAGGTGTTTTCTTATGTGTGGTTATTATGAATGGGATTGCTTTCTTAATTGTGCTCTCAGCTTGAACATTATTGGCATATAGTACAAAACTACTATACGTATAGTACATATTGTACATTATTGGTGTACAGTACATTATTGGCGTGTAGTACATTATTGGCGTATAGTACAAAACTACTGAGTTGTACATTGATTTTATATCCTAAGACTTTATTGAAGTCATTTATCAGTTCAAGGAGACTTTTGGCAGACTCTTCAGGGTTTTCTAGGTATAGAATAATATATTCAGCAAAGAAAGACAGTTTGGCTTTTTTTTTCCGATTTGGATGCCTATTAAGTCTTTTTCTTGCCTGATTGCTCTGGCCAGGACTTCCAGTATGATGTTGAATAGGATGGTAAGAGTGGATGTCTGTGTTTTGTTTCAGTTCTCAAGGGAAATGTTTCCATATTTTGCCCATTCATCGTACTGTTGGCTGGGGGATTGTCATAGATGGCTCTCATTATATTGAGGTATGATTTTATTTTTTTGTAGCTTTTAAGTTCAAGGGTACAAACGCAGGTTTGTTACATAGGTAAACTTTTGTCATGGGTGTTTGTTGCACAGATTATTTCATTACCCAGCTATTAAGCCTAGTATCCATTAGTTATTTTTCCTGATCCTCTCCCTCCTCACACCCTTCAACCTCCAAAAGGCCCCAATGTGTGTTGTTCCATTCTATGTGTCCGTGTGTTCTCATCATTTTGCTCCCATTTATAAGTGAGAGCATGCAGTATGTAGTATGTTATTCCTGTGTTAGTTTGCTAAGGATAATGGCCGCCAGGTCCATCTGTGTCCCTGCAAAGGTCATGATCTCATTCTTTTTTTAAGGCTGCATAGAATTTCCTGGTATATATGTACCGTATTTTCTTTATCAGGCCTATCATTGATGGGCATTTAGGTTGATTGCATGTCTTTACAATTGTGAATAGTGCTGCAATGAACATATGCGTGCATGTATCTTTATAACAGAATGATTTATATTCCTTTGGGTACATACCGAGTAATGGAATTGCTGGGTTGAATGGTATTTCTGTCTTTAGGTCTTTGAGGAGTTGCCACTGTCTCCCACAATGGCTGAACTAATTTATACTCCCACCAACAGTATGTAAGCACTCTTTTTTCTCCACAACCTCACCAGCATCTGTTTTTTGACTTTTTAATAACAGCCATTCTGAGTGATATTAAATGGTATCTCATTGTAGTTTTGATTTGCATTTCTCTAATGATCAGTGATGTTGAACTTCTTTTTGTAATTGTTGGCTGCATGTATGTCTTCTTTTGAAAAGCATCTGTTCATGTCCTTTGCCCATTTTTTAACTGAATTCTTTGTGGGGTTTTTTCTTGTAAATTTGTCTAAGTTCCTTAATGATGATGGATATTAGACATTTGTTGATGCATAGTTTGCGAATATTTTCTCGTGTACTGTAGGTTGATAGTTTCTTTTGCTGCGCAGAAGCCCTTTAGTTTACTTTGATCCCATTTGTCAATTTCTGTTTTTTTGTAGTTGCTTTTGATGTCTTCATCATGAAATTGCCCATGCCTATGTCCTGAATGTAACTGCACAGTTTGTCTTCCAGGGATTTTATAATTTTGGGTTTTACATTTAACTCTTTAATCCACCTTGAGTTGATTTTTTATAAGGGGTCCAGTTTCAAACTTCTGCATATGGCTAGCCAGTTATCCCAGCACCATTAATTGAATAAGGAATCCTTTTCTTATTGCTTGTTTTTGTCAGGTTTAGCAAAGATCAGATAATTGTAGGTGTATGGTTTTTGCTTAGGATTGCATTGTCTATTTAGGAAAATTTGGTTTCATATTAATTTTAAAATAGTTTTTCTAGTTCTATAAAAAATGTAAATTATAGTTTAATAAAAATAGCATTGAATTTATTAATTGCTTTGGGGAATATGGACATTTTAACACTATCAATTATTCCTATCCATATGCATGAAATGTTTTTCCATTTCGTTGTGTCATCTCTGATTTCTTTGAATAGTAATTTGTAGTTCCATTTTTTTGATACCTACTTTTCTGAGAATTTGTATCAAAAGAGATGTTGGGTTTTATTGCAAACTTTTTCTGCATGTATTGTGATTATCATTTGGTTTTTGTTTTAATTCTTTTTAGGTGGTGAATCACCTGCATTGATTTGTGTATGTAGAACCAACCCTGAATCCCAGGAATAAAATCTACTTGATTGTGTTGGATTAACTTTTTGATGTGCAGCTGGATTTGGTTGGCTAGTATTTTGCTAAGGATTTGTGCATGTATCTTCATCAGTGATACACCACCAGCTAGATTAACAAATAAAAAGAGAGAGAAGATTCAAATAAGCACAATCAGAAATGATGAACATGACATTACAACTGATACCATAGAAATAGATACGATCCTCAGTGACTATTATGAACATTTCTATGGACACAAACTAGAAAATCTAGAGGAAACAGATAAAGTCCTGAACATATACAGCCTTCCAAAGGACTAGAATAAATTGAAGCTCTGAACAGACCAATAATGAGTTCCAAAATTGAATCAGTAATAAAAAACCTCCTAACCTAAAAAAGCCCTCAATCAGAAAGATTCATGGCCGAATTCTACCAAATGTCCACAGAGCTGATACTAAGCCTACTGAAACTATTACAAAACATCAAAAGGGAATCCTCCCTAACTCATCCTGCAAAGCCAGCATTATCATGATACCAAAACCTGGCAGAGACACAATGAGAAAAAGAAAACTACAAGTCTTATTACTTTTATTTTTCAAAAATTTCTGTATAGTTCTTACACAGTTCTGTATCAGAATGGTTAGGAGTATCATTAACAAGTTCTTTCATAAATAGAAGTTAGGTTTTAATTGAGTTGGCATTACAAATCTATACTTTAAATAAGGAAACTTTGTATCTTTACAATTTTATTTTCCCCACACAGAAATATTTATTCAATAAATTATTCATTAATGCATCACATAACGTTTTATATGATCCTTCACATAAAGCTTGAATTTCTTACAATTAATCACTGAACTGCATGATCTTAAATATATACTGTGCTAGGACTTGATCTTAAAAAAATACCACACATTTAATCATCACTACAATATCTTGGTGCCTACTGAAAACACCAGAAACATTGACAGAGATATTGAGAGGTTTCTGAAAGCACCTAAGGTCGTAGAGCTAGGATGTGATAGAACCACTATGTTATATCTTTAAAAAAAGTATACACTATGTAAATATATAATATATATATATTTATATGTAATCCATGAATCTATAGTTAAAATGTATATATGAATATATTTTAATGTTTTAGTTATTTGTGAGTAAATATAAATATATATATATATATTTTTTATACAAACAAGGACACACAGACTCACACACAACATGTTTTCAATTGGTTATTGTTGGTGTATATGAAAACTGTTATTTATTTGTTCTCTTTTACACCACTGCTATAGATTGAATTGTGTTCCCAAAAATGATACGTTGAAGTCCTACCCCTCAGTACCTGTGAATGTGAGCTTATTTGGAAATAGGGTCTTTGTGAACATCATTGAGATCAATTTAGGTTGGGCTAAACCCTAACCCAATATGACTGCTGCTTTTATAAGAAAGCAGTGACACAGACAGAAGAATGCCATGCGAATACACAGAGATACATAGATACAGAAGGAAGATGACCATGTGAAGGTGAAAGCAGAGATTGGAATTATGTTGTCAGTTATATGACATTCTTCCAAATGCAGAATTGTAGAGATGATAAAAAGGTCAGTAACTGCCAGTGGTTCAGGGGGAGGACTAGCCAAGATCAGTTTAGGTTGGGCTAAACCCTAACCCAGTATGACTGGGGTTGCTAGATACTACAAGAGGCAAGGAAGGATCTTACTCTAGAGACTTCAGAGGAAGCACAGCCCTACCAGAACTTTTGAGCTTTTAGCTTCCAGAACCATGAGACGATAAATTTCTGTTTTAAGCTGCTTAATTTGTTGTAATTTATTACACAAGCCCTAGGAAATCAATACAACCACATAATTCTCATATCAGTTCTAATAATTTCCAATAGATTTTAGTCTATTTAGACAACTCCATTTTCCGTGAAACAATTGAAATTTATTGTCTAATTTTTAATATCTGTGTCTGGGTGAATTAACTCATACTTCAACCACAGACTTTGAGTATTGCAGTGATAATGCATGTACCTCTCTTGGTCTTCACTATAATGAGTCTCCTATAGTGTTGCACAGGCTGTTTATTTGTTTTTAATTATTTTTAGAATCTTAAAATATGATTATATTACTAGGTCATACAAAATTTTAAGGGCTGTTTTCAATTTGATCATGGCTTTTTTAGCATCTATTCAAATGATAGTTTTTTTCTCTTTTGCATTACATATTTTATTATATCAATATATTTTTATTGGGTCACTATTCTTATAATCCCAGGATAAACCTTTAAAAATAATTATGGAATAGTTTTATAATATAATAAACAATTTAATTTGATAGAGTTTATATATGATTTCTAAAACTACAAGAATTGCTTTTTAAAAAAATAGATTTGACTGTATAGGACTGTTTTAGATTTACAACAGAAAATTGAGGAAGTAGTAGAGAGTTCTGATGTACCCTTAACTCATTTCTCCTATTAGTAACATTTTAGCATAGTATATTTGTTCAGATTGATAAACCACTGCTGACGAATTATTATTAAAGCCATATTTCATTCAGATTTCATTAGTTTTGACCTAATGTCATGTTTTGTACCAGGATCTTATCTAAGATACAAGATTGTATTTTGTTATCTCTTTAGCCTCATCCTGGTTATGACAGTTTCTCAGAATTTTCATGTTTTTGATGATCTTGCTAGTTTGGAGTACTACTGCTCAGGATACTTTATTAAATATAACTAAACTGGGATTTGTCTGATTGTGTGTGTGTGTGTGTGTGTGTGTGTGTGTGAGATTAGATGGGAGTTAAGAGTTTTAGGAAGGAAGATCATAGTTTCTACACATTAAATGTATCATTTTTTCCCATCTTTCCATCCTGTACTTTTTGGAAGGAAGCACTTTGAACAATATGATTAACTGTTCATGATGTAAAATTCTACGCGTTTTGAAAAATGTATCATGTCATGTATCCAGAATTAGAGTTTCAAACAGAAAAATTTCATTGTACTAGATTTCATCTGTGCTTCACCCATTCAAATCGCTAGTCCTCCCCCTGAACCACTGGCAGTCACTGACCTTTTTATCATCTCTACAATTTTGCATCTTGAAGAATGTCATATAACTGAAATCATATGGTATGTAGGCTATTTATAGTAGCATCTTTCTCTTAGTAATATACCTTTCAGATCCATCTATGTCTCTTTGTTGACTGATAACTCATTTTATCACTGAATAATATCGCCTCACCTTTTGAAGATAAAGTTTGCTTCATTGATTTCTTCCAGTTTTGACATATGTGAGTAAAGGTACGATAAACTTCTGGGTGATATTTTTGTGTAGACATAAATTTTCACATCATTTGAGCAAATTACTAGGAGCCCAATTGCTGGATCACAGGTAAGACTCTACGTTCTTTGTAATAAACTTCCAAACCAGTACATTTTGAATTCCCACCAGCAATGAAGGAAGGTTCCTGTTGCTTTGCATGCTCACTAGCAATCTATGTCAGATTTTTTAATTTTTACTTTTTTGGATTTTAGCCATTGTAATCAGAATGTGGTAATACTTCATTGTTGTTTTAATTTGCAATTCCCTGATGACTAATAATATTGAGTATTTTTATATGCATATTTGCCATCTGTACATTCTATTTTCTAGGTGTCTGTTCAGATCATTTGCACTTTTGGCGGGTGACATTCTTTTATTATTTCTGAATTTTAATAATATTTGTGAATTTGGATACAAAACCTTTGTGAAATATGTTTTCTCCTAGTCTGTGGTTTTTCTTTTCATTCTCTTAATAGTGCCTTTTTCAGAGAAGACTTTTAAAATTTTAATTAAGTCAACTTATGAATTTTTTCTTTCATGGATCATGCTTTTGGTGTTACATGTAAAAACTCATCACCTAACCCAGGTCACCCGTATTTTTCTTGTTATCCTTTAGAAGTGTTATATTATTGCACTGCGTTTTCCATTTAAGTCTATGATCCATTTTTAGTTAATTTTTGTGAAAAGTGTGAGGACTTTATCTAGATTCCTTCTGTTTGTTAGTTTGTTTCATGAATGTCAAATTTGTCTAGCACCATTGGTTGAAAAGGCTATCTTTTTCCCCACAACTTGCTTTGTTCCTTTAGTCAAAGAAAAGTTGACTATATTTGTAAGGGTCTGTTTTTAAGCTATTATTTTCTATAGATTTACCTATTCCTTTAACAATATCATGCTGCCTTTTTTACAGCTTCATTGTAGCTTTAACAAAAGTTGCTTAGTTTCAGTTCTCCAACTTTGTTCTTTCATATTGTCTTGGCTGTTCCAGATCTTTTTTCTTTCCATACAAACTTTAAGATTAGTTTGTCAATATTTAGAAAAATAGCCTTTTAGGATTTTGACTAAGATTCAGTTTACCTATTGATTAATTTGGAAAGAACTGACATTCTTACAATATTGAGTTTTCTAATCCATGAAAATGAAATTTGTCTCCATTTATTTAGATATGCTTTTACTTCTTTTATAAAGATTTTACAGCTTTCTATATATATATCCTATATATATTTTGTTATATTTATACCTATTTGTTTATATCATAAATAATATTTTTAATTCAAATTGCAATTGTTCATTGCTGACATAGCATTCAACTTTTGTATATTTTTATACCTTTGTACATTGTTATCGCAGGACTTTAATACATTCATTCATTACTTGCAGAAGATATTTTTTCAGTTCTTTTGGATGTCATATACAGGTAATGTTGTCATCTGTGAACAAAGATAGCTTTATTTTTTCTTTCCCGATCATATACCTTCTATTCCCTTTTCTTGTCTTACTGTACTAACTAGAACTTCCAGTACAATGTTGAATGTTGTAGGAAGTGAAGTAGTTCCTGCCTTGTTGCTGATCTTAAGGATAAATTATCTAGGCTGACGTTAGCTGCGGGAATTTTTGTACATATTCTTTACACAGTTGATACACATCTCCTCTATTTCTTATTTGCTAAAAGTTTTAACCATTAATGGGATGTTAAATTCTGTCAAATGCTTTTTCTGCATTAATTGATATGATTGTACAATCTTTCTTATTATGTTAATGTTATGGTTTACATTAACCTATTTTTCAGTACACAGCCAGCATATATTTTTTCCTTTTTAAATTTTTTTCTATTATTTACTTTTTAAAATGCTGCTTTGTGGTGTATTATTCATCTTATACTTGGCTATGTTCAAGTTACTGGAGTTTTGTTGAAGATTTTTGCATCCATGCTTATTATTGATCTCCAGTTTCCCTTTCTTATATGCTTTTATATGGTTTTAATTAGGACAACGCTGGACTCATAGAATGATGTAGAATATGTTTCTTCTACTTCTATTTTCTTTTTTTTTTTTTTCTAGAAGTGATTTTGAAGAATAGTATAATTTTTTTTTCCTCAAATGTTTAGTACAATTCTCTAGTAAAATCATCTGGGCCTGATTTTTTTTGGGAAAATTTATTAACTATGGATTCAACTTCTGTCATAGACATCGGCCAACTCTGGTTATATATTTTCCCTGCGCACTTTTCGGTAATTTGTGTCTTCAAAAAAACTGGCCCATTTCATGTAAAGTATCAAATTTGTGTGCCTAGAGTTGTCCATAGTTTACTTTCTTATGATTTGATTGTGCAATAGATCAGAAGTGATGCTCCTCTTTCATTTCTGATACAGTCAACCTGTGTCTTGCTTTTTTTTCTTGATTACTCTGGCGAGAATTTTGTCAATTTCATAGGCCCTCTCTAAGAACCAGCTTTCTGTTTCATTAATTTTTATGTTTTGTTTTCTTTTTTTTAAAACAAATCTGCTCTATTTATTATTTTTTTCTACCTATTTTGGTTTTAAATTGCTTTTCTCTGGTTTCCAAATGTACAGATGTTGATTTTAGATATTTATTCATTTGTAATACAGTTAAAACTATTAATTTTCTTGTAATTACTAATTTTTTTGCATCCCACAAATTTTGATTTTACATTTTCATTTTTATTTAGTTTTTTAAAACGTTTCTTGAGACATCTTAGGTCTATATGTTATTTAAAAGTGTGTTGTTTAATCTCCAAACAGTTCAGTGCTTTTCAATTGTCTCTATTTTACAAACTTTTAGCTTAATCCTATTTTGGTCTAAGAATATCATGGGTTGATTTCTATTCTTTAAAAAAAATTACTTCCCTTTATGTCACAGAATGTGGCTTATCCTGGTGAATGCTCCATCTGAGCAAGAGAAGAATATGTATTCTGATGTTGTTGGATAAATTATTATAAAAATGTCACTTAAATTAACAGTTAATAGTTTTGATAACTATAGCCTTGTAAGTATAATTTGAAGTTGGTTAATGGGATGCCTCCAAATTTGTTATTTTTGCTTAGTATTGCTTTGGCTATGCAGGCTCTTTTTTGGTCCCACATACATTTTAGGATTGTTTCTTCTAGTTTTGTGAAGAATGATGATGGTATTTTGACGGGAATTGCATTGAATCTGTAGACTGCTTAGGGCAGTACGGTCATTTTCACAACACCGATTCTACCCATCCACGAGCATGGGATGTGTTTCCATTTGTTTGTGTCAGTTATGATGTCTTTCAGCAGTGTTTTATAATTTTCCTTTTGTAGATTGCTGAAGGCCTCTGCATTTGGGTTATTTTATTAAAGAGGAAGTGCTCCTAGTTGGTAACAGACCTGGAGCTCTTCTGGTTGTCTGACTCCTACTTCTGATGTTTTCAACTCAGTACTGCCTCCTCCACTTCCTAGTAAAAGTCACCCTCTCATTTCATTCCCTCCAAGCTCTTCCATCTCCTTGGTCGGACCCAAGTCTCCAAGCCATCAGGATCCAGGGCACTGTCTTACTGAAGTCTTACCCTTCCTCATGATCATTCAGGATACTCAAAGCAGGACAGCAATAAGAAACACACAGATGTCCAGCTGGGCGTGGGAGCTTATGCCTGTAATCACAGCACTTTGGGAGGCCGAGGAGGGCGGATCATGAGGTCAGGAGATCGAGACCATCCTGGCTAACACGGTGAAACCCCGTCTCTACTAAAAATACAAAAAAATTAGCCAGGCTTGGTGGTGGGCACCTGTAGTCACAGCTACTCCAGAGGCTGAGGCAGGAGAATGGTGTGAACCGGGAAGGCGGAGGCTGCAGTGAGCCGAGATTGCGCCACTGCATTCCAGCCTGGGCAAAACAGAGTGAGACTGCGTCTCAAAAAAAAAAAAAAAAAAAAAAAAACACAGATGTCTACAGACCCTGATGTGGAAGTGAGGACAAGGAATGGAACATAGAAAGAAGACAGGTGCAGAGGGAGCTATAAAAATTGAGGAGTCAGTTACAGACTGACAGTTTGTGTTTTTGTGCATTTGTTAAACTACATGGGTGAAAAAAATTTTCATTTTTGAAGAACTGAATGAAAAATTTTCATTCTTGAAGAACTGTTGGAAAAAAGAAAAAACTAATAACAAAGATTACTGAGTAATTTTCATGAACTGCTGGTAATTTATCTAATTTTTAAGCAACAAAAATATTTTTTCCATTTCATTAACACATGTGTGTATCAATAAACATCAGGTTAACATGTAAGAACATATACATAGATGTGTTTTTATATGTATGTCTGTGTGTGTATATATATGTGTATATATATATATATATACACACACACACACACATACACACTTCACCCCTTTAAATTCTATTTCTAAGGTTTTTTTTGCAGCTGCTGTAAAAGAGATTGAGTGCTTGATTTAATTATCAACTTGATACACTGATTTTGTATCCTGAGACTTTACTGAATTCATTTATCATATTTAGGAGCTTTTTGGATGAGTCTTTAGGGTGTCCTAGGTATATGATCATATCATAGGTGAACAGAAATAGTCTGACTTCCTTTTTTCCAGTTTTGATGCCTTTTATTTCTCTTGTATGATTGTTCTGGCTAGGAATTCCAGTACTGTGTTGAATAGAAGTGGCGAAACGGACGTCCCTGTCTTGTTCCAGTTCTCAGAGGGGATGCTTTCAAGATTTTCTCATTTGGTATAATGTTGGCTATGGGTTTGTCAAAGATGGCTTTTATTACTTTGAGATATCTCACTCCTGTGCCAATTTTTCTGAGCGTTTTTCTGAGAAAAGGATGCTGGATCCTCACCTCTCACCTTGTACAAAAATTAACTCAAGATGGAACAAATACTTAAACCTAGAACTTGAAACCATAAAAATTCTAGGAGTTAATAACAGAAAAAACTCTTCTAGACATTGGCTTAGGCAAATAATTCATGACTAAGAACCCAAAAGCAAATGCAACAAAAACAAAACTAAATAAATGGAACCTAATTAAATGAGAACGCTGCTGCACAGCAAAAGAAATAATCAGCAGATTAAACAGACAACCCAGACAGTGGGAGAAGATATTTGAAAACTATGCATACAACAAATGACTAATACTCAGAATCTACAAGGAACTTAAACAAACCATCAAGAAAAAAAAAGCCATCAAAAAGTGAGCAAATGACATGATGACATGAATAGAAAATGTTCAAAAGAAGATATACAAACAGCCAACCAACGTGAAAAAAAAGGCTCAACCTCACTAATTATCAGGGAAAGGCAAATTAAAATCACAATGTGATACCACCTTACACCTGCAAGAATGGTCAGAATTAAGAAGTTAAAAAATAATAGATGTTGGCATGGATGTACACTTTTACACTGGTGGTGGAAATGTAAACTAGTACAACCACTACGGAAACCAGTATGGAGATTCCTTAAAGAACTAAAAGTAGACCTACCATTCCATCCAGCAATTCCACTATTAGCTATCTACACACAGGAAAATAAGCTATTATATGAAAAAGACACATTCACACGCATGTTTTTGGCAGCACAATTTGCAATTGCAAAAATATAGAACTGACCTAAATGCCTATCAACCAACCAATAAAGAAAGTATAGTGTATACACACCATAGAAGACTATCAGCCATAAAACAGAACGAAATAATGGCCTTTGCAGCAACTTGGATGGAGATGGTGGCAATTATTCTAAGTGAAATAACTTAGGAATGGAAACCCAAAGATTGTATCTTCTCACTTATAAGTGGGAGCTAAGCTATGAGGATGCAAATGCATAAGAATGACGTAATGGATTTGGGAACTGGAGGAAGGGTGGGGAGGGGCGAGGGATAAAAGACTACATATCTGGCACAATGCACACTGCTTGGGTGACAGGTACACCAACATCTCAGAAATCGCCACTAAGGAACTTATTCATATAACCAAAAACCACCTGTACCCTAAAAACCATTGAAATAAGTAAGTAAATAAATAAATAAATAAATAAATATTGTATCTACCATGTTTTTAACAACTTTCTATTTATTAAATTTGTTCTTTTTTCCTTTTTCCTTTTTCTGTCTTTTCTGATTTTAATTGAGAGTTCTATAAAATTCCATTTTCTCTCCTGTTTTAGCATATCAATTATACTTCTTTTAAAACCGTAGTTCCTAGGGTTTGAAATATACATTTATAAATAGTTTTAAGTTCATCTGTATAAAACACTACATTGTTTCACGTGCATCTCATAAAAGCATATTATCAATTTTCTTTCTCAGCTCTTATAATATTACTATCATTCATTTCACTTATTCAATACATTGTTACTATAATTAATCAAAAACAGTTATCTTTTAGATCTATGAAAAACACAAAAATGAAATACTTTGTTGTGCCTTCATTTATTTATTCTCTGATGCTCCTCAATAGGTAGCTTCAAGTTTCTGACTCGTATCATTTCTTTCTCCCTAAAGAATATCACATTTTTCAGAAAGTAGGTCTGCTGGTTATAAATTCCTTAAGGTTTTGTTTCTGAGAAAGTTTTTATTTCTTAGTTTTTGAAGAATTTTGTGGGATATTATATTTTAAGTTAATGAGTTTTTTCTTTCACATTGTAAATATTTACTTCATGCTGTTTTGCTTGTACAGTTTCTGACAAGAAGTCTAATGTAATTACACTTTTTGCCCTACAGAAAAGATTTTCCCCCCTTTGGTTCTTCTAAGACTCTATTACATCTTAGGCTTTCTTCAGTTTGAATATTTTATGGCTAGGTGTATATTTTTTGGTATTTATCCTTTTTTGATAAATGGGGTTCATGGATCAATGGTTTACAGTCTATCATTAATTTTGAAAAATTCTCAACAATTATTACTTCAACTGTTTCTTCCTCCCCATTCTCTTTTTCTCCTTCAAGTATTCCAATGGTATGTATGTTACACCTTTTATCATTGTCCCTCAGTTCTTGAATAATTTGTTCTTTTTTTTTCTTCTTTTTTTCTTTTTGCATTTCAGTTTATGGAGTTGCTATTGAAATGTCTCCAAGATTCCTTATTCTTTCCTTAGCCATGTCCAGTCTACTACAGAGCTAAAAGGCATTCTTTATTTTTATGATAGTGATTTTTATTTGTACTATTTCATTTGCTTCTTTGTTAGAGTTTACATCTCTCTGCTTATACTATCCATCTATTCTTGGATTTTGTCTTTTTTCCACTATGGTCCTCATCATATTGATTATAATTATTTTAAATTACCTATGTGAATAATTTTATACCTATGTTTCTGATACATGCTTTGTCTCTTCAGAGTAATTTTTCCTGCTTTATGGAATGCCTTTACACTTTGTGCCAAGAATGAGACATGATATTTCAGATAATAGGAACTGAGGAAAACAGATCTTTATTGTAAGATTTTATGTTAATCCAGGTAGAAGTTGGGTTGTGTTTAATATTTGCTGTAGCTGTAGACACCAGAAACTTCAAATATCACTAGTGTTTTTGTCTGTCCTACTACTTTGGATTTCCTTAAGGAACATCCTCTTAAATAGACTTTGTGCCTTGTAACTTCTTCAGCTGTGATCTATTATTTTACTGAAGAAATGGAAATATGGAGATAAGGTGTAGAGAAAAGTAAACATTCCATAATCTTATGATAAACAGTCTCGGTGTTCCTGTGTTTCTGGACTGCGGTTTTATGATTGCTTCTTAGCTGTGTTCTGCTCTTAGGTAAAACAGGAAAGTCAGAGATGGTTGACACTGCACAAATGCTCTTCCTCCTAGGTATGATAAGACAATTCCTTTTTAACTGGAGAGTAGGTCTTTGCTATGAAGAATGCCTTAGGTGTGTTTCAAAATAGTTAACATTTTTTCCACCATGCCACAGTTCCATGAGTACTGTTCTCTGATCTTCAACAAGAAAACACAAAATGTTCTAGAAGTAAAACCCACAAAAGTGTGGGTTCCCCTAAGAGTGGGCCCCAAGAATTTTTCACACTCACGCTAGTCCATATGCAGCCACCAGTAATTTGTCAGAACTATCATTGTATTGTTCCTAGCACCTCATGGCTCTAATGGTTTCTGATCCATTTAAGCTGACTTCTTTCGGGATTCTCCACACTCATCTGTCTCTCAAGATTTGTGTATGGCATTTCGCACTGTGACTTCATTTTTCTAATCTATCCAACAGAAGTGTTATTTTCTATTTGTTCAGTTTTTTCACTTGTTGTAAGGACAGGGATAGAGTGGTGATTCCCAAGCTTTTTTACATATTAAAGCTGAAAACTGCTTCCCAATAATTACCTTTTAGGAGATATATATATATATATATATATATATATATATATACATATATATATATATATACACACATATATATATATACACACACACACATATATATATACACACACACATTATATATATATATACACACACATATATATATATATATATACACACACACATATATATATATATATATATACACACACACATATATATATATAGTACTCTCTTGCTAGGTTTTTCTTCCAGAGAAATTTAGATTTTTGTTTGAATTTAGAGCTTCTTTTCTTATTATAACATTAAATTGTGTTTTACTTTGGATTCCACCAAAGTCTAAGTCTAAGAAAGGATGTGGGCACAAATAGTTCATTTGAAAGATGACTCAATCAATCCTGGTAATGGAGCAGGAAAGTGAAGTTAAAAAGGGAGAAAAATCAGTAAAACATACACTCATGAGTGAGTTAAATACAGTGGCCAACCGAGGATCAGTCTCACTGGGAACCCTATAAGCAACTGTAGAATATGCCTCTAATTTTTTCCAATAAGAGGTGAAAAAGTTGTAGTATTTATCCACCAATTTGTGTACTTCTTTGGCTGAGGGTTGCTTCTAGAGCCTTAACATCTCTGCCTCTTGACTTGCTCCATTTACTAGTGAGAATACTTCAACGGTTGAAGAATATCTTCAGGCAGAAACACAACATTGTTGTAAAGTTTGTTTGAAATCATTAAGCAGTTGCAAAACCAATACCAGGTACAGATATTTCCACTTGCTCTTCAAAATTATCCCTTTAAAATTTAGAGTGTCCTTAATGTTGAATCAATTGAATTTGAATAATGAGATGGTCTGACTGTAAAAGATGTGTTTGTTGCCTCATTCAGTCTCATTAGCCTGCTAACACTGTAATGACTTTCAATTTTAAAATAGTATTTTGTTTATTTACTAAGGCACTACATAAAACGATTGGAATGCTCAATTTATAGATTTTCTCTGTTCTTGTTTAAAGTTCCTGTTATGCCTCCCTGCCCACCCTCCAACCCATGTCCTCAAGAAAAAGAACAAAATATATAAAATATATATAAAAATATATAAAAATATATAAAATATATAAAACATAAAATATCAAAATATAACTCATATGTGAGATTTGACACTTATTCATTCATTACACAAATATCACTAATAGGCACTTGCATGTAAAGAAAGTATTATTCTAAGAGTTAAAGAAAGATAATTAAATATTAAAAAGAAAATGCCAACCATTGTGAACCTTATGTTCTGAGAATGCTTGTATATTTGCCCATTGGGGGTCCTAAAGTTTGATTATAATTGTTCTAGATATCTTTCTTCATTCATCTTGTTTGTTATCCTAAAAGCCTTTTCATTTGAGAACTTGTTCTTTCAAAACAAGGAGAAATTTATACATATTTTTCTCCTTGAAGTAAGAATTTTCAGACTATTGTTCATGTTTCAAATTTTTCACATACTTTCACATATTTTCAACTTTTCACATATTTCTCATTAATACCATATTTCATGCTCAGCTCATCTTTCTGCTACTATTTAACTCTTCCAGTATGAGAAAATATCTATAATCTGTTTTTGTCAACCTTTCTTACACATTTTTAATGTGGCAATAGTTACACAACATTATGTATTTACTGTTATTAAACTTGTACTTATCCATTAAATTGTGTCAATTCAACATATAAATAGTTGAAACGGTAAGTTTAATGTTATGTATAATTTGCCACAATAAAAGTACTTTTAAATTATCATAATGCCCACACCATTCTAAAACTTGCATAACCCTCCAGACCTATACCTTGTATTTGTGATAGATACACAGATAGACAGACAGATAGATCACATTGATAGATCACACATAGATAGATAGATAGATAGATAGATAGATCACATTGATAGATCACACATAGATAGATGATAGATAGATAGATAGATAGATAGATAGATAGATAGATAGATAGATAGGTAACATTCCTTATTCCACATAATTAGTACTATATAATTTAATCAAGAATTATTTGTTGATTGTGCCCCAAAATGTTTTGATATTTGCGACACTGCTATCAAAAATGTCTCAGGTTTATTTTCTGTGCTGTAGATTCCTAAAAATGGGCAAATGGAAGGGTTATTGTACAATTCTCATTAAAGCAGTGTAAGCTATTAGGCCACTCTTACATATTTAAGACAGAATTATGGCAGATACATTAAGTCAGAATATTAGAGTTCTAAATTAAATGTTGTCTATATCAGTCAGTAAATTGAACCAGCAGGAATAGAGTTAAATCACTATAGCTGGCTATTATGTTTGAATCTGCAGAATTAATTTATAGTACTTATAATTATAGCTATAAAATCTATAATAGACTGAGTCTTATGAAAGATTATGAACAGCAGCTAAGGTCTTTTAAAATTGAACAGGATACCTTAATAAGTGGTGAGTTCCTTATCACTGGAAATATCTGAACAAAGTTTAACTAGACATCTGTCAAGAGTGTTTTAAAAGGTTGTTATATTATAGTAGAGACTGAAATATCTGTCCTCTATGATCCCATTTATTTCTAAGGTTCTGAGGTCTAACAAGTAATATAAAATTGCAAACACCTGTTGGTCATTAGTTATAAAACTAGATTTATAATCCTGTAATTAGACAATGACTTTTTAAATAACCTATGACCATTTTAATTTTACTGTATTATAGTTATTATAGAATTTCATCAAGGCTTCATATCCCTAAACCTTTTTAAAATTATACACTAAATTATAAGCTTATTGCATTGAACTTCAGGACCTCTGTTAGAAAAAAATTACAAAGAACCATCCTATATATCTGCAACTCATGTGTTTGCAAAGTGTAGCATTAGAGTGAAAGTACGGGCTTTGGCATGAATCATTTTCCCATATCACATTTTTGGCAGAAAGTATCAATAATCAAAGTATATCAAAGAATTGAATATCAAAGTGAAACTGATATGTGAGATCAGCACTCATTCTTTTATACCCTCATACACTGAAGAAAAGTTATTAATATGCAATTACATATGCAGCAGGTACTCCTCTAATTAAATTCTACAATTAAATTCTACCACTAATACATGTGGGATCTTGGACAGCAATTTAACCTATCTAAGCTTTACATTCCTTGTCTGTCAAGTAGAAAATAAGAATACCTATTTCATTTAGTTTTTGTTAGAATAAAATTAGGAATTTTCTCTAACTCACTTAAAAGAGTGCCATGGTTATTTTTGTAAAGAATAGCTAATATTGTTTTGGGTACATAAATGTGATCTAGGTGATAACTTCTTCAAAATAAAAATGTCTATTTTTTTCAGAAAACTCGATTAAACAACACATTGAAATATGTAAGATATACCTTAAAAATAATAAATAAGAGATTAAGTTAAAAAGCCCAGTAGAGGCTAAATAGACTAAATATAGTCTATGCATTTAAGTTGAAAAAGTTTACTTAAGAATCATCATCTCGAGTAATTTTTGCATATGGTGAAAGGTAGGGATCCAATTTCATTCTTCTGCATATGGCTAGCCAGTTATCCCAGTGCCATTTATTTAATAGAGAGTCCTTTTCCCATTGCTTGTTTTTGGCAGCCTTGTTGAAGATCAGGTAGTTGTAGTTGTGTGGCGTCAATTCTGTGTTTTGCATTCTGTTCCATTAGTCTGTGTATGTATTTTTGTACCAGTACCATGCTGTTTTGGTTACTGTAGCCTTGTAATATACTTTGAAGTCAGATAACATGATGCTTCTGGCTTTGTTCTTTTGACTTAGCATGTTTTGGTTAACCAGACTTTTTGTGTTTGCATGTGAATTTTAGAATAGTTTTTTTTTTTTCGAATTCTGTGAAGAATGACAGTAGTTTAATAGGAATAGTGTTGAATCTGTAAATTTCTTTGGGAAGTACTGCCAGGTTAACAATATTTATTGTTCCAATTCATGAGCATGGTATGTATGTTTTTCATTTATTGCGCTATCTCTGATTTCTTTCAGCAGTGTTTTCTAGTTCTCCTTGTAGAGATCTTTCACCTGCTTCATTAGCTGTAATCCTAGGTATTTCATTTTCTTTGTGGCTATTGAAAATGGGATTGTGTTCTTGATTTGTCTCTCAGCCTGAGTGTTATTGGTGTATTGAAATGCTACTGATTTTCCTAAAAAATTTAAATGTAAGACCTCAAGTTATAAAAATCCTAAAAGAAAACCTATAAAATGCCCTTCTCAACATTGACCTTGGCAAAGAAATTTTGACTAAGCCTCTAAAAGCAACTGCAACAAAAACAAAAATTGACAAGTGGGACCTAATTAAACTAAAGAGCTTCTGCACAGCAAGAAAAACTATTAACAGACTAAACAGACATCGTATAGCATAGGTTAAAATACTTGCAAACTGTGCATTTGATAAAGGTCTAATATCCAGAATCTATAAGGAAGTTAAATAAATCAAGAAGCAAAACCAAATAACCCAAAATGCAAAAAAAAAAAAAAATGGTCAAAGGATATGAATAGACACTTCTGCAAAGAAGACACACAAGTCAACAACAAACATATGAAAGTATACTAATCATCATCAATCTAAAGAAAATGTGAATCAAAACCACAATGAGATAATATCACATACCAATTAGAATGGGCATTACTAAAGTCAAAGAAGCAACAGATGCCGGTGAGGCCACAGAGAATAGTAAACATTTATATACTGTTGGTGGAAATGCAAATTAGTTTAGCCTCTGTGGAAAGCAGTTTGAAAATTTCTCAAAAAGCTTTAAACAAAGGTTCCATTTGACCCATCAGTCCCATTACTGAGTATATGCCCAAAGGAAAATTCATTATAACAATAAGACCTCATGTTCATCACCGTGCTATTCACAGTAGCAAAGACATGGAATCAACCTTGGTCCCCACCAATGGTGGATTGGATAAAGAAAATATCTTTCATATACTACCCAGCCACAATAAAAAATAAAATCCTTTGCAGCAACATGGATAAAGCTGGAGGCCTTAATCCTAAGTGAATTAAGACAGGAACAGAAAACCTAATACCACATGCTCTCACTTGTAAGCGGGAGCTGAACATTGAGCACACATGGACATAAACATAGGAAGAATAAACAATAGACTACTAGAGGAGGGAGGATGTGGTCTGAAAAACTACATATTGGGTACTATTCTCACCACCTGGGTACTATATACCCATGTAACAAACCTGCACATGCTTGCCTACAACTGAAACAAAAGTTGAAATTTTTAGAAAAGAAGAAGAATCCGTCTCCTTAGGATCTGACAATGTATTTACTCATATTTGGTTATTATTTTTAGTTGTAGGTCTCCTTTAATTGTGGGTCTCTGTTTCTCATAACACAGAATGTACAAAATAGTCAATTAAAACTGTACTTTGAGAGGAATGATGACTAAGCTGGCCCAATGACATCACAAACAAAGGACACCCAGGGAGATACCCATTTAAAAAGACAGCATATCGAAGATTTCTATAGTCCTTGGTAACCATCATCACCTTATTATTTTTATTTTTATTATTATTTGGTAGACACAATATCTCACTATGTTGCCCAGGCTGACCTCAAACTCCTGGACTCAAGTAGCCTCCCAGTGTGCTGGGATTATAGGCATGAGCCATCAGCCATTATCATTTTTAATGGTACTGCTTCTGTAGCCTGTCCGTTTCTTTACAGTTTTCTAATATTTTCCTTACATATGTCTTTTGTATACTTTTGCTTCTACATACTTCATTACACTTGCTAATAAAAGCTGCATTTAGAGGCTAATAAAACCTACCTTTAGAACTAGCATATTTAAGGGTTTTTCTTTAAGTTTTGTATGGTGGATAACATGTAATAGTAATCTGTCAGGAGACTCTAATGCATAACGTTTTTGTCCTGACATATGATTTGTTGAATAGCATGGAATAAAGCTATCAACTGTGTCAACTGCACTTTAATATTCAGATCCTGATTCATTCATATAAACATATGGAGGATGCATAGTATAAAGAAGGCTACTAATAGAGCAGATCTATAACTTGAACATTCCAGAAAGTTATTTGTATCATCGTAGTATATGTTCAAAATATTATTTTTGAACTGAATGTCACTATGGTATTCAAGGGGAGGGATGGGGGAGACAAAACTCTGAGATGAACATTAAAAAAATCTTTGCCTAATTTTTGGTATTGATTTTGCAACTGCCTAATAATTATGAACCATCTCTATAGCAATTCAAGGCACTATTTTTTAATCTATAAAATAAAAGTATGAGGCATGCCTCATATATTCCCTATTCATTTAAATATAGAATATTAAAATATTCAAATACTGTAGAAAGTATTCAATTGAGTGGAAGATATATGAGTATTATTATTAATTAAGCTAAAAGCTACTCAAGGCAGAAACTGTGCACCACTGTGGTTTTCAACCTTTATGACTCAAAACTACCATTTTATCTTCCAGTTTGGAAAATTTGATGACTTGTCCCACCATCAGAATTAATTTTTTCTAACTCTGAACTATAAAAAAAGATTCTATTACAATTGAAAGTACCATAGTTTGCCTATTGACAGTTGTATCCTCAACTCTAGTTTGTTAAGATACTTGAAATACACAACGATGTCACATTTGTCATTGTAGATTGTCAGAAATTGAGGTGAAATTGCAATAAATGTTTTCTGAATTTAATTTGGCATATCATCATCTTTATAATCTTTATCATCTAGAAAACATACTCTTATAGAACTTGTCATTTCCTGATGATTCCACGTAAATATTGATCTATATTTATTCTCTATTTACAGGCTATAATTTCTTCCTTGAATATTAACACAGCATCCTCACTTGCAAATCAAATGACTTTTATGACAGACAAGATGCTGCCAGAATATTTCTGAGTCAACTTTTGCTCATTGAACTACACACTCAATTAAATTCTAGGCCCTGAAAGTATTTACATTTACGGCATTAGCCCATTATAGGAAAGAACATCAGGCTATTTGAATTTATTTTTGGAGTATGACATCACTGTAAATAGAATGATTTTTCCTAACAATATCTAATTTTTATCACCTTAATTAGAAAACTGATTAATTGTAATGTATTTTTGTTATTTGGTTGACCAGTTTACTAATCTTATTAGCTCTAAAATATTCTCAGTTGCTCTTTTTGAGTTTTCCAAGTAGATGATTATTATATATATAAATTGAGATTATTTTTCCTTTTCAATATTGAAAACTTGTATTGTTCACATATCTGATTGTATTACATAAAATTTCCTAAGATACATGAAATAATAATGGAGGTTTGAAGATATAATTGTCTACTGTCTGTTTAATTAAAATGACTTTAATAATTTATGATTGAGGATGAGATTGATGTTGCTCTGAGAGTGCATTCTGTCTTAGCTTACAAATGTATCCTTTCAAATTCTAGTAGATTGTTTTTTAATTTGGAAAACACATTAATTTTAATCATGTGCTATTGTCAATTTCATTGAGATATACATACTTGCTTCTCTTTAAATCTCCTTAATAAAAACTATTGTAATAGCAGTACTTAGTGATAATCATTTCTTACCTTTTTGTATTAAAGGCTTCTTGTTAATGTTCTACCATTGTAATATTTTAATTTATTTCTAATTCAATTTTATATTTAATTATGCAGATCTTGTATCTAGGGTGTGTTTTTCTTCCTATGTGCTCTAATGGTGCCATTCTTAGAAAAGAAGAACATAAAAATAACACATTCTTGCTATTAAAAAACTTTCAATATTTTTTTAGGGCCAATTCAGATAATTTTGGAGAAAAGTAGGCATTATCACTGCCCATAGTTGGTGGCATCATGACTTATTAAAGACTCTAAGATGAAATAAGATTATTTATTATTTGGATTATGAAAAAAATAAGGGTATGTACTATCATTATTATTTAGTGTTTTTCCACTTAACAAATATGCCGCTGAACTCCATGAAAGCATCATAGTTTCTAAGGAAGAGGTAGCAAGATCTGGTTTCCTATATCCTAAATGTTGTAAAACTGGAAAAGTGACAATAACTTTATCATTAGGATTTTGTAGTGCCAGCTCAGATTTCTATTAGTTATTCTTTGCAGGTTCTGTTTGAAAGATTTGGGTATCAGAAGTGATATTTGTCATTAGATAAAAAGCAGGTTGATCTTAGCTTGTGAGCAATGTGATCAGAGAAAAATTCTCATAAAGGAATTGATTTTAGGTCTATATCTTAAAGTACAGAAATAAAATGACATAAACATCAAAAAATTGAATATTAAGGTATTAATTTAAATGTGCAGTTCAAAACAATATAAAGCTGGTCATTGTTTTATGAAGTTTAAACAACTCAAACTCTTACATAAAAAGTCAGAGGAAAATCTGAAAGAAATTTTATTATAATGTTGAAAATACGTAACAAATGTAAAATATTTCCAGCTGCATTTATTCAAAGGTATCTTATATGTAAATAGAACCACATCTAAATGTTCTATCTATACTTAGATATTCTAAAATTTTAGTCATAATAAAAGGCATCTTAAATAAACCCTTTTTAAACATTTTAATTGTTTACTATTATATCTGGTTTTCTATTGACATCATTATCCAAATTGCTACTGATATGGTTTGGCTGTGTCCCCACTCAAGTCTCATCTTGAATTGTAGCTCCCATGTGTTGTGGGAGGGACCTGGTGGGAGGTAATTGAATCATGGGGGGTGGGTTTTTCCCATGCTGTTCTCATGATAGTGAATAAGTCTCACAGGATCTGATGGTTTTATAAAGGACAGTTCCCCTGCACATTCTGTCTTGCCTGCTGCCTTATAAGATGTGAATTTGCCCTTCTTTTGCCTTCTGCCATGATTGTGAGGCCTCCCCAGCCACGAGGAACTGTCAGTCCATTAAACCTCTTTTTCTTTATAAATTACCCAGTATCGGATATTTCTTCATAGAAGTATGAAAATGGACTAGTAATACAGCTATCATTGTAGTAACATATCTATCCCAGTAACTATAAATGTATATTTCTCAGCTGTATGTTTGAAACTGATACATAATGTCACATTGTCATAAAAAAGTATAACTTGATGTGATATATAATATTGTTGAATCTAATGTTGATGTCTACACAGCCATTTGTATAGTCAGATAGATACCTTTCCTTTATTTAAATTGTAATTTATATGAGAAACTGTACATAAGTTGATATGAATTGTATAATGCATAAATTACATATAATGCATAATTATGTAATTAAATTTTATAAAACACACGTCATATTTCTTCACATGAAGTTGCTAGAAATGCCAAGCTTAGAATACTATCTTCAATATGTCATACTCTCTGTAGCATGTTTCAAAAATATGTTTCCCAAAGCTTTACAACTAAATTAAGAATTAATAGTGAGAGGTGGCAGAGCAAGATGGTAGAATAGAAGCCTATACTGTTCATCCCCTCCACTAGAACACCAAACTTTACCAACTATCTGTACAGAGAAAAACACTGTCACAAGAACTAAAAATCAGATGAAAAGTCATAGTACCTGATTTTAACTTCATATTGCTAGAAGTTGCATTGAGGAGGACAAGAGAGATAGTCTTGAATCACTAATGCCAAGCCTCCCCCATTCCCTAGAAGTGTCCCTGTGGAACAAGAGAGAATCTTTGCACTTTGGGGAAAGAGAACACAGTGACTATGGCACTTTGCATTGAACTAAGTGCTGCCCTGTCACAGTGAAGAATAAAGTCATGCTGGGCTCACCCAAATGGAGGGGACATTTGGACCAGCCCTAGCCAGAAGGGAATCATCCATCCCAGCCTTCAGAACATTAGTTTCTTGCAAACCTCACAAGCCAAAGTGCTCTGGGGTCCTAGGTAACCCTGAACGGCAGTCTAAGATACAACTACTGCAATTCCTAGGCAACTCCTAGTGCTAGGCTGGACTTAGAGCCAATGAACTATCATGGCACATGACCTAGGGAGACATTAGGTGGGGTGGCTAAAGAAGTGTTTGTGCCATACCTCATCCAACCACAGGCAGTGCAGCTTGCAGCAACAAAAGTGACCTCTTACTTCTGTTTAAGGAGAGGAGAGCAAAGCGTAAAGAGGAATTTGTCTTACATCTTAAATGCCAGATCAGCCACAGTAGAATAGGGCCCAAGCAGAGTCATAAGGCTCCCATTCCAGGCACTAATTCTGGGACATTTCTAGACACACTTTTGAACAAAAGGGGACCCAGTGCCTTGAAATACAGGACCCAGTCTTGACAGGACTCATCACCTGCTAAATAAAGAGCCCTTGGGCCCTGAATAACCAGCAGTGATACCTAGGGAATACATGTGAGACTTGGGCTCTGAGACAGGCTGCTTCAGGGGTGACCCAGAACATTCTAAGGTGTAGTGGCTATAGTGAAACACTTCCGTTTGAGAAAAGCAGAGGAAAAAGTAAAGGGGACTTTATCTTGAACCTTAGGTATCAGCTCAGCCACAGTAGGGTAAAGCAACAAGAAGGCTCTTAGGGTACCCATATTCAGGCCTAGGCTCTTGCACAGCATTTCTGAACTTACCCTGTGCTATAGGGGAGCCTACGGCCCCAAAGGGTGAGTGTAGCCTGGGCAGCACTCACCACAAGCTGAGGGAAGAGCCCTTGGGCTTTGAGTGAACATTGAAAGTGGCCTTGCGGCACTCTCATGGGCTGGTAGCAGTGGAGGCCACAGGGAGAGGCTCCTCTGCCTGTGGAAAGGAGAGGGAAGAGCAGGAAGAACTTCACATTATTTTGTGAGTACTGGCTTACCCACAGTAGAATAAAACATCAAGTGAAATGCCAAGGTTTTTGACTTCAAACCTTGGCTCCCAGTCGGCATCTCTGTACCTTCCTGCTGCCTGAGGGAATTTGCTGCACTGAAGGGAAGAACCTTAGGCAAGACCCAGTGCCGTACTGTCTTCAGGTCTGAGACTGCACAGTCCCAGTGGTGGTGGCCACAGGGGAGCATGGATCACCACACTCTCAGTTCCACCAGGCTCAGCACAGAGATAGACTGTTTGTTTGAGAGAAAGTAAAGTAAATCAAACAGTCTCTGCCTAGTAATCCAGAAAGTTATTGCACATCTTATCCAAGACCACCAAGGTGGTATTTATATGAATCTGAAAAAAAAAACAAAAACAAAAACAGCATTAAGGAGCTTGGGATGCAAGTTCCTTCAAACACCTGGGAGGCCTTTCCAAGAAAGACGGGTAAAAACAAGCACAGATTCTGAAAACTACAATAAATACCTAACTCTTCAATGCCCAGGCTTCAAAAAACAAGTATCAAAAAAAAATCCAGGTAAACATGACATTACCAAATGAACTCAATAAGCCACCAGGGGCAAATAGTGGAGAAACAGAGATACACGACCTTTTATGCAGAAAATTCAAAATAGCTCTTTTGAGGAAACCCAAAGAAATTCAAGATAACTCAGGAATTGAATTCAGAATCCTATCAGATACATTTAACAAAGAGATTGGAATAGTTTAAAATAATCAAGCAGAAAATTTAAAGTTGAACAATGCAATTGGCATGCTGAAGAATGCATCATATTCTCTTAATAACAGAGCCGACCAAGCAGAAGAAAGAATGAGTGAGCTTGAAGACAGGATATTTGAAAATACACAGTCCGAGGAGACAGAGGAAAAGAATGAAAAACAAAAAAACATCCCTGTGAGATCTAGAAAATATCCTCAAAAGGGCAAATCTAAGAGTTATTGACCTTAAATAGGAAGTAGAGAAAGATATAGGAATAGGAAGTTTATTCAAAGGGATAATATAAGAGAAATTCCCAAACCTAAAGAAAGACATCAACATTCAAGTACAAGAAGGTTATAGAACACCAAGCAGAATTAACCCAAAGACTACCTCAAGGCATTGAATAAGCGAACTCCCAAAGGTTAAGTGTAAAGAAAGAATTCTAACAGCAGCAAGAGAAAATAAACAAGTAGCATACAATGGAGGGGTAATAAGTCTGGCAGTAGACTTTTCAGTGGAAACCTTACAGGCAAGGAGAGGGTGCCATGACTATTTCAAGTACTGAAGGAAAATAACTTTTACCCTAGAATAGTATATCTGTAGAAACTATTCTTCATGCATGAAGGAGAAATAAAGACCTTCCAAGACTACCAAAAGCTGAGGGAATTAATTCATACCAGACCTGTCCTACAAGAAATGATAAAGAGAGTCCTTCAATCTGAAGGAAAAGAATGTTAATGAGCAAAAAGAAATCATTTGAATGTACACTCACTGTTAATAGTAAGTACACAGAAAAACAGAATAGTTTAACACTGTAACGATAGTTTGTAAACCACAGTTATTGTGAGTAGAAAGACTAATTGATAAATTAATTAAAAATAATAATTACAACAACTTTTCAAGACATAGTATAATAAGATATGACGAGAAACAACACATGTTAAAACGCTAGAGGGGAGAAAGTTAAAGTGTAGAGTTATTATTAGGTTTTTTTGCATGTTTGTATATGCAGTGAGTGTTAAGTTGTTATCAGTTTAAAATAATAGTTTATAAGCCTCATTTGCAAGCCTCATGGTAGAATCAAATCAGGAAACGTATAACAGGTACACAAAAAAAATAAAAAGCAAGAAATCAAAGCATACCACCAGAAAAAATTACCTTCACTAAGGGAAAGACAGGAAGGAAAGAAAGAAGGAAGAGAAGACTGTAAAACTATGAGAAACCAAATAAAAAATAGCAGAAGTCCTACTTATCAGTAACAACAGTGAATGTAAATGGACTAAACTCTCAAATCAAAGGCATAGATTGGCTGAATTGCCAAAAAAGCAAGATTCAGTTATCTGTTGCTACAAGAAATACACTTCACCTATAAAGACATACATAGACTGAAAATAAACAGATGGAAGAAAGATAATCTATGCTAGGGAAACCCAAAACGAGCATAAGTAGCTATCCTTTTTATCAGACAAAACAGATCTCAAGATAAAAACTGTAAAAAGAGGCAAAAAAGGTAAATCACCACTTTAATGGTAAAGTGGTCAATTCAGCAAGAGGATATAATGCTGGTAAATATATACATATATATATATAACCAACACAGGAAAACACTGATATATAAAGCAAATATTTTTAGAGCACAAGAGATGACAAAGAGATATATCCCAATACAATAATAGCTGTAGACCTCAACAGCCCACTTTCAGCATCAGGCAGATCTCCCAGACAGAAAAATCAATAAAGAAGCATCAGACATAATTCGCCCTATAGAACAAATGGACCTAATAAATATTTACAGAACATTTCATCCAAAGGCTGAACACATTCTTCTCCTCAGGACATAAATCATTCTCAAGGGTAGGCCATATTTTAGGTCAGAAAATAAGTCTTAAAACATTCAAAAAACTGAAATAATATCAGTACCTTCTCTGACCAATATGGAATAAAACTAGAATCAACAGTGAGTAGTTTTAGAAATTATATAAACACATGCAAATTAAACAATATGCTACTGAATTATGATTATGTCAATGAAGAAATTATCAGTGAAACTGAATACTGTCTTTAAACAAATGGTAATAGAAATACAATATACCAACACCTATGGGATACAGCAACAGCAGTACTAACAGGAAAAAATTATAGCTATAAATGCCTACATCAAAAAAAGCAGAAAAACTTCAAACAAACAACTTAATGATGTATCTTAAATAATTAGAAAACCAAGAGCAAGCTGAACCAAAATTAGGAGAAGAAAATAAATAATAAAGATCAGAGCAGAAATAAATAGTACGAAATGAAGAGAACAATACAAAACATCAACAAAACAAAAAGTTAGTTTTTTGGAAAGGTAAACAAAATTGACAAACCTTCAGTCAGAGTAAGAAAAAAAGAGTGAAGACCCAAATAAATAAAATCAGGGTTGAAAAAAGAGAAATCACTGCTGATAACAAAAAATTCAAAGGATCATTAGAGGCTACTATGAACAATTACTTGCTAATAGATTGGAAAATGTAGAAGAAATAGATAAATTCATAGACACATACAACCTACCAAGACTGAACCAGGAATAAATCCAAAGACCAAACAGACCAATAAGAAGTAAAGGTACCAAAACCATAATAAAAATGACCCACTAAAGAAAAGCCTGGGACCTGATGGCTTTGCCACTGAGTTCTCCCCAATATTTAAAAAGCTAATACCAATGCTACTCAAACTATTCCAAAAATAGGAGAGGAGGAAGTACTTCCAAACTCATTCTATGAGGCCTGTATTACCCTGATACAAAAACCAGAGACAGACACATCAAAAAAGGAAAACCACAGGCCAATATCTCTGATGTATATTGATGCAAAAATTCTCAACAAAATAGTAGTAAACCAAATTCAAAAATACACTAAAAATATCATTTATCATGACCAAGTGGGATTTATCCTAGGGATGCAAGAAGGGCTCAACATATGCAAATCAGTCAATGTGATACATCATTGCAACACAGTGAAGGACAAAAACCATATGATAATCTCAATTGATGCTGAAAGAGCATTTGGTAAAACTCAACAATCTTTCATGATGAAACTCTTTTAAAAAAGACTGGGGATAGAAGGAACACATCTCAACATAATGAAAGCCACATATGACAGACCCACAGCTGGTATCATATTGAATGGGAAAAAACTGAAAGCCTTCCTTCAAGATCTGTAACATGACAAAGATGCCCACTTGTCATCAAGTTATTCACCGCTGTTATTCAACATAGTACTAGAAGTCCTGGCTAGAGCAATTAGACAAGAGAAAGTAATAAAGCACATCCAAATTGAAAAAGAAGAAGTCAAATTATCCTTTTTTGAAAATCATATGATCATATATTTGAAAAAAACTTAAAGACTCCACCAAAAAAACTCAGTAGAAGTGAAAGACAAATTCAGTAAAGTTGCAGGATACAAAATCCACATAAAAATCAATAGCATTTAGGCCAGGAACGGTGGCTCACGCCTGTAATCCCAGCACTTTGGGAGGCCGAGGAGGGCGGATCATGAGATCAGGAGATCAAGACCATCCTGGCTAACGCGGTGAAACCCCCTCTCTACAAAAAATACAAAAAAAAAAAAAAAAAAATAGCCAGGTATGGTGGCGGGTGCCTGTAGTACCAGCTACTCGAGAGACTGAGGCAGGAGAATAGTGTGAACCCGGGAGGTGGAGCTTGCAGTGAGCCAAGATCACGCCACTGCACTCCAGGCTGGGCAACAGAGCGAGACTTCATCAAAAAAAAAAAAAAAAAGAAAAAGAAAGAAAAAAAATATATATATATATATAAAATTTCTGTAATTTGTATAATTTCTATATGCCAAAAGGGAACAATATAAAAAAAGGAACAAAAAAATTCCATTTACAACAGTCCTACATAAAATTAGATACCTGGGAATTAACTTAACCAAAGAAGTGAAAAATCTCTACAATGAAAACAGTAAAACACTAATGAAACAAATTGAAGAATACACCCAAAAATGGAAAGATATTCCATGTTCATGAACTGGAAGAATCAATGTTGTTAAAATGTTCATTCTACTCAGGGCAATCTACAGATTCAATGCAATCCATATTAAAATACCAATGACATTCTTCACCAAAATAGAAAAAACATCCTAAAATTTATATAGACTCACAAAACACCTGGCAGCAAAAATAACAAAACTGAAAAATTCATATTACTTGACTTCAAGTTATACTACAGAGCTATGGGAACCAAAACAGCATGATACTGGCATAGAAACAGACACATAGACCAATGGAACATAATAGAGAACCTAGAAACAAATTCACACACCTAGAGTGAAAGCATTTTTAACAAGATGCCAAGAATGTACACTAGGGAAAATATAGTCTCTTCAATAAATGGTGCTGGGAAAACTGGATATCCACATGCAGAAGAATGAAACTAGACCTCTATCTCTCACCACCTACAAAAGTCAAATAAAAATGGATTGAATACATAAATCTAAAATCTCAAACTATAAAACTACTAAAATAAAACATTGAGGAAATTCTCGAAGACAATTCAACTGGGCAAAGATATCTTGAGTAATACCCCACAGGCACACGCAACCCAAGCAAAAATGAACAAATGGGATCACATCAAGTTAGAAAGCTTCTGCACAGAAAAGGAAACAATCAAGGAAGTGGAGAGACAACCCACAAAATGGGGGAAAATATTTGCAAACTACCCATTGACAGGGATTAATAACCAGAACATATAAGGAGCTCAAAACAATCCTATGAGAAAACATTTAATAATCTAATCAAAATATGGGTAAAAGATTTGAATAGACATTTCTCAAAAGAAGACACACAAATGCAAACAGGCATATAAAAAGGTGCCCAACATCATCGATCATTAAAAAAATACAAATCAAAACTAAAATGAGGTAACATTTCACCCCAGTTAAAATGGCTTATATCCCAACAATGGGCAATATCAAATGCTAGGAGGATGTACAAAAAATGAAACCCTCATACACTTTTTGTTAGAAGTTAAGTGAGTAGAACCACTATGGAGAAGAGATTGCAGGTTCTTCCAAAAACTAAAACTAGAGCTTCCATATGATCTAGCAATCCCACTGCTGGGTTTTTACCCAAAAGAAAGGACATCAGTATATTGAAAAGACATTTGCACTCCTATGTTTGTTGCAGAACTGTTCACAATAGCCAGAATTTGTAAGCAATCTAAGTATCCATCAACAGATGAATAAAGAAAATGTGCACATACACAATGGAGTACTATTCAGACATAAAAAAGAATGTGAGTCTGTCATTTGCAACAACACAGATGGAACCGGAAGTCAACATTTTAAGTGAAATAAGCTAGGCACAGAAAGACAAATATCACCTGTTCTTACCTATTTGTGGTATCTAAAAATCACAAAATTTGAACTCATAGAGATAGAAAATAGACCAGAGGCTGGGAATGGTAGTTGGGCGGGTTGGGGGGTGGTGGTAGGGATGGCTAATGGGTACAAAAAAATAGAAAGAATGAATAAGACCCTGTATTCGACAGCACAACAACGAGTTTTAGTCAATAATAATTTAATTGTATGTTTTAAAATAACTAAAAACGTTTAGTTGGATTGTTTGTAACTCAAGAATGCTTGGGGGGATGAATACCCAATTTTCCCTGATGTGATTATTGTGCATTGCATGCCAGTAACAAAGTATCTCATGTACCCCACAAATATATACAGCTACTGTGTACCCACAAAAATTAAAAATTAAAATAAATTTTAAAAAGAATTAAATGTGAAAATTTACTTCAAAAAAACTATTTTGGTATTAATACTGCATTATGTATTCTAAGTAAAATTCTAAAAACAAGAATAGAACATTAAATAAATCCACAAATGTAACCCATTGGTAAATTAGGAAATTATAATTTCTGTTCATAAAGGTTTATTTATAAAGATAAAGCTAATTTTTTTGCTAAACTATAAAATTAACATGACAGTAGAATTTTAAAAATTACTGTATTTTTCTTATTTTCTAAACAAGTATTCATTCCTAGTTTAATCATTTGCCTTGTGACTTGATATCACAGTCAGTTTGCTAGTTAGTATTTCGCATGTCATGTCCATCAGTTATTGTATGATACTACTACTGGTTTCTGAGTATGTCCTTTATTAATTTGTTTATTTATTTATTTAACAAAATTTGAGTATCTAAAAACAAGTAATAAAGCATACTGAAAAAGTCCAGACCCACTAAAAGAGTCACTAAATATGAATTTTCAGTAGGAAGCATTCTTTTACCCACTAAGACCAAAGTTAAATTTTCTTAGTCCTTCAGTGTAAAAAAGGACTAAAAAAATCAAAAAAATAAAAAAAAAAGTTTCTTCTATCACCTACTTTTAAAGAATAGTATTAACCTAGAAAAAGGCAAGGCATACAGTAATGACTACTGGAAAAATATTGACTGAAACAATAGCTGAAAACCTAAAAAGCATTCATGTGTTTATAGTTCAAAATATAAATCTGGGGATTCTGTTACTATTTTGTATTTATAAATATTCCAGGGTACATACAGAGTAGAATTCATATCTTAAAGCTATCAAATTTTTGTTCTTAATGATATTAGAGATTAAATAAAAATTATGACCACAGCACATTCATTTCACAAAAAATTTAGTCACTATGATTCACAAAATATTTTGATACAGATAAAATTGGTAGGACAATAATTTATGGACATTTACATGAGCAGTTTTGTTAAAAATTGTTATAAAGGATAAGAATACAAGGAAAAAGCATATGCAAATTAATTTCTAGTAATTTTTAGAAGCATAGTGAAAAAGGAAAAACTTTATTCTCTTGAATGTTTATTGTTTAATTTTGGTGATAGATATTCCACAGTCATTGGGAGTAATTCTATTTCAAAAATGTAACTAGATTAAGACTTGCTAATACATGAGTTAATTTTTAAACAATTCTTATGGCTTTTAAACAATTCCTATACATAATTTGATATGCTTCTGCCTTAAGGTTTTCAATGGAAAAAGTAATTTGACAATAATAATATTTTTTTAAAAAGCATAGAATAATTGTAATAATGGCCAACTTTTTTTGACCCATTCTAACTGTCAAAAACTGCAATAAGAACATTGTATGTATAATTTCAATAGAAACATCTACATTAAATTTTGTGTACTCTACATACTTTGTAAACGAGAAAAAGTGGGGTATATTGAGAGCAAAATAAGCTAACTGGTAAGAGCTATAGTTATGATACAAGCCCAGCTTTGTCTGACTAGGCAATGCATGATTTGAAGAAGGAATCTGAGTAGTAATAGCACTATGGTGAAGTGATAATCTTATGGGATCAACCTAGTGAAGAGGGAAAAAAAGTACAAAAGCTCTATTGCATATCCAAAGTCTGTCTTAAGTCTATGATATTATTCACTATCAAAATTGTCTTCAGAAATTATTCTGTAAAATTTACTTAGAATTTTAAGTTGTGATTTACCATTCACCTTCATAATTACCTAGTATTAGGATTAAAAACATGATATGGGTATGAATTCAGACACTTAGATATTATTATATTTATAATATTTTATACACTGATGTTCTATTTATTAAAGTATAACTTAAATAACATGGATGAGCAATACCTTGTTTTGATACTAGTACCTATTATTTTTTCACAAATTTTGAATTATTTTACATATGGCTACTCATTCATCATAGCCTTTATTTTTAATAGTTTTACTCCTACTATGTTTATATTTACCTATGATCAGGGAATGTAATTAGAACTAAAAAAATTATTCACGTAAATGTGCTCATAACCTTGAAATAAGTGGAAATTGATAATTAGTTGAAGAAAGTGATGTAAAGAAAGAATAAATGACTATGCTCAATTTGTTATTAGAAATCATGTAAAATTTCTATTTGTATTCCGAACCCTACCTAAACTATTACTGGAGAGCTACTGCTTTAATATCACTTTAGACTGAAGCTAATACTTTATTCAATGTTTCCTGATTCTTTAGCCATATTTACATAACAGAAATACCAGTAACATTCTTCCATAGCTTTCTATAAAAGTCATATTTGCACTATATTATATGGTTGCTCATGTCTCCCATTCCTGTAGGTAATGAATTAAATTTTCTGTGGGGCCATATAATTCATTCTAAAAGTTGAAACATCAGTTTGCTGGCAGTTTTAATAATATTCATATCAAAATATGCAACATTACATTGAATCTTTTCCAGTTTTGTTCAGTAATGTATGAAAAATGTGTAGAAGAAAGTCTTCAATAGAGTGAGAACTCAATAAATATTTGTTGAATAATTGAGTTTTCTCTTCTTTTTAAAAAGCATTTAGTATTTGCTATTTTATTTATTTAACAATATTTTTCAAAATCCATTTGTTAACCCAACATTCTCTTAATCACTGAATATGTTACTGGAAAGAGAGGATTCTTGAATCTCACACAGTAAAGAATTCAGGGTGAGTCTATAGTGCAAAGCAAAAGCACGTTTATTAAGAAAGCAAAGTGGTGAAAGAATAGCCACTCCATAGACAGAGAAGGACATTCCCAAAACTAAGAGGAGGAACGAGTTCACTCTAGATATAGTGCTTGTTTATATATAGGATTAAAAAAATAAGATCATGGTGAGATGTGCTCTGCAACAAAGAATTGTGATAAAGGATTAATTTTCTTAATTACTGTATTTTGCAAGAATCAATATTATTATTTTTAAAGCAAAATTAGGAATGCTTCTATTCTTAAGATACTGGGATATCAAGGCATTCCTAATTCTGGGTCTATTTAGTGAATCAATCTGTTCCCTTAATTGTAAATATCTACAGGTTATGAATACCTAGTTTTCTGAGAAGGCAGCCCAGCAAAGTTCCATCCTCATTTTTCCTAGCTCTCACGCAAGGCAGAGTTGCTCTGGTTCAAATGTCTCTGACATATTTACCCCCACCCTTTACAAGAGAACACTAATTCTAAGAGTTGAAGAGGGACAAAGATCCATCTTCTGTGACTTCCTCATGCTGAACAGGGGTGATGATATTGTTGCCTAACTATTAGAGTTTCTTGTATTTAGGATAGAGAGGAGCTCAGTCAGAAAGCATCAGTATGGTGAGGGGCATCCATAACTCTTGAGTTCCAATAAAAGGTGATATCTGGAAGATTAATAAGTGTTCAATATAAGAAAACATTCATAAGCTTATCCTGGATTCCTCCACAAAGAGTACAACAGGAATATATTCTACAACAGTAAGTCCAAATAAGCAAAATTATCCCAAGTAAACTAAATAAGAAGGCTTTTCATGAACTGGGCAACTGTTGGAACCAAGCTGATATGGAGTTGTTAGCTGATTCTAGTATGTTCTCAGAATTAGAATACTGATCTGGATTTTTATATTACCCATCCCTCTTGTTTCTTCCAAGCTGCAGTCAGAGATCACCGGTTGGTTCACAGGAATAAGCAAGGTCAGCCTAAATTGCAGGAAAAAACTCAAAACCACTGATGAAACTAGAATCTAATAACCGGTGTACCATAGTTCTTGAAACATAATTTCTTCTCTCTCCGGCTTCCTACTTTTACTAAAGACAAATCATGGTAAGACTGATTTTCTTTATTATACTTGGCCTGATTATTTGTATTAATATAAAAATGCAGCAAGAATAATTATTTGCCACATAGGCTTCTTTTATTTGGCTTTGATGGAACTTTTGTTCCATAAGGAATCTCAGATAAGACTTTGTTTAAAGCTGAGCCCAGCCATCAGTTTGTACCTTCAAATACCGATATGAGTTGGATAAATTCCTCTCATTTTAAGGTCCCAAGATGACTTGGGGCTCCTAGGCCTGTGAGACAGTGACATTTTTTACTTCCACAGGTCAGGAACTGTGTACAAGGACTATGTAGACATAGTATGAGGCCAGTTTCCCAAGGGGCTTTTATTGGCTCTACAAGTCAAACTTGATTCCTTAAAGGAAAGCACACCATTCCAGTCAAAGCCTTGGTAAAGTAACCAACTTCTCCAGTTGTTTCCTTTTACAAAAGCAAACAGGTTCTTACTCCACTTATGCTGATAACTGTATTGCCACAAATAAGAATACTCACAAATAGTTTCTAAATTTTGGAGAAATCAGGTAGAAAAAAGCAAATATGCTTAAAATTTTGTTCACAGGAGTATATTTTACTCAATTGTTAAAAACTGTAAATAGCTTAAAAGAAAAGTTTCCTTGACTCTGAAAAACAATACAAAGGATCAGTAAAGTTTTAAGCAAAAAGTTGAAAAAGATTACTTCAGATTTCTATTAGTTTAGTCCATGCAGTTAACTCCTGTTCTGCTTAATATTCATGAACATTTCAGCTTTTCATGAGAGTCCTGAAAATGTTTTCCCATATTCTAATGTCACAATCTCCAAAGTTATCAGAAAATCTACATTTAAGAATATCTGTCAAAGTCTTATAGCTGATTATAAACTACCTTTTAAAGAGGATCAAAACAATACAACAATTGTCTGTGGAAGACAAAAAGTCCTAGGACAGCCACTATTAAAGCCACAAGTGACAAGGAAATTTTGGTTACCTCTGTGGCATAGAATTATTTTATGTAATAATTATAGTTATTAATAACATACACTAAGTTATTAGGTGAGTGCAAAACTAATTTTAGCTTTTGCATTGTTGGAATTTGCCATTTGATACTGGAATACATTCTTAAATATGGTTATGTTATACATCATTTCAATTGGCATTTCTCTCTTTATGTTTTTTTTTTTCTAATGATTTATTAGTTGCAGTTTATTTTATGTTCATTTTAGACTATGGAAATAATGTCAGACAAAAAGTAAATTCAAGCAATCTTCTTTTTCTTTCTTTTTTTTTGATGAGATGGAGTCTCGCTGTCACCAAGACTGGAGTGCAATGGCATGATCTCAGCTCACTAAAACCTCTGCCTCCCGGGTTCAAGCAATTCTCCAGCCTCAGCCTTCTGAGTAGCTGGGACTACAGGCACCTGCCACCACTCCTGGCTAATTTTTGTATTTTTAGTAGAGACAGGGTTTCATCATGTTAGCCAGGCTGGTCTCAAATGCCTGACCTCAAATGAACCATCTGCCTTGGCCTCCCAAAGTGCTGGGATTACAGGCATGAGCCACCCTGCCTGGCCTGGAGCAATTTTCTTATTCATGTTCAAAATGGGTTGTAAAGCAGCAGAGACAACTTGCAACATCAATAATCCATTTGGTCCAGGAACTACTAATAAACATGCAGTGCAGTGGTGGTTCAAGAAGTTTTGCAAAGGAGACAAAGGCCTTGAAGATGAGGAGCATAATGGCTGGCCATCGGAAGTTGACAATGACCAATTGAGTGCAAACATCAAAGGTGACCCTCTTACAACTACATGAGAAGTTGCCAAAGAACTCAGTGTTGACCATTCTACAGTTGTTCCATTTTTGAAGAACACTGGAAAGATGAAAAAGCTTAATAAGTGAGTGCCTCATGAGCTGAGCAAAAATTTTTAAAAATATATTGTTTTGAAGTGTCATCTTCTCTTATTCTACACAACAACAACAAACCATTTCTCAATCAGATTGTGACTTGTGACAAAAAGTGGATTTTATACAATAACTGGTGACAACCATCTCAGTAATTGAACTGGGAAGTAGCCCCAAAGCACTTCCTAAAGCCAAACTTTCACCAAAAAAAAGGTCATGGTCACTGTCTGGTGGTCTGTTGCTGGTCTGATCCACTACAGCTTTCTGAGTCTGAGAGAAACCATTACCTCTGAGAAGTATTCTCAACAAATTGATGAGATACACCAAAAACTACAATGTGTGCAGCCAGCATTGGTTAGCATAAAGGTCCCAACGCTTCTCCATGACAATGCCCAACCACGTGTCATGCAACCAACACTTCAAAAGTTGAATGAATTGGGCTACAAAGTTTTGTCTCATCTGTCATATTCACCTAACCTCTTGCCAACTAACTATCACTTCTTCAAGCATCTCAACAACTTTTTGCAGGGAAAACACTTCCACAACCATAGAATGAAGAAAATGCTTTCTAAGAGTTTGTCGAATCCCAAAGCATAGATTTTTATTCTACAGAAATAAACAAACTTATTTATCATTGGCAAAAAATGTGTTGATTTTAATGGCTCCTATTTTGATTAATAAAGCTGTGCAATGAGCCTAGTTATAATGATTTAAAATTCAGGGTCCAAAACCACAATTACTTTTGCACTAACCTAATATATCAGAATTATAGGAGTTTTATATAATTTTGGAATGCATACCAATAACACATTTAGACAAATACAGCCCAAAGAAAGCCTAACACTGTTTCATGTTTGACAATGGTTTCTGTATGACTTTTATATCAAATAAGCCAATTTCACCATTGCCTTACTGTACTGTTAATGTCAACCCCAATTGTTAATAAAACTTTATAGACAAATCTATCCAATTTTAATATCTGATCATAAGGTAAGATTCTTATACACCTTTTATAACCCTTTACAATTTTTGTTAAAGGGCAGCTGAGTGCTCAAAGAAAAACCTGTTGTGCTTTTATTTCAATGCTCAATTTATGGAAAAAACTGAATAATGCCCCTTTAACTTTAGCCAGTACATTAACACACAGAATTTCCCTTATAAGATTAATTTTTAACAAATATTTAAACTTTCAGCTTTATACTATTTAAGTTAAAACAATCCTTTAACCCTCTAAACTAGCAAAAAAATTCCATATTCCCATGACGTCTTATAATCTTTTACCAAAAACACGTTTCACTTTCCTTACACACCTTGCATATAAAAGTGTTTCCTTAGCAAGTCTCAATTACATGTTGCAATGTTAACTCTTAGCAACTTTTACTGTTGATGAAAAACCTGGATAGTAAGCACTTGTAATTTTGTACCAGTTGTGAAGCCCAGGACATCAGACAGAAGTGAAGATTAGGGCTTTTTCCAGCAAAACTAGGGGGCATGGCTCTACATACGTCCCCAGGCCTTATTTAGAATCTAATGCTCTAAATTAGGTAAATTAAACAATTTTTTTCAAAAGTCAAAGTACCTGTTTATGACCTTAAAGCATTTAGCAAGCCTAATATCTGACCTGCATAATTTAGACCAAATGTTTACATTTTTGCAGGTATTTTTATTTTACCAATAATCTTTAAAACTGTCTTTATTTCTTAAAGATTACTTTAACTAAATTACATGAACTAAAAGGCATTACACCTTTTACTTTCCTGACAAAATATTTGATTTAAGTTCTTATTATTTTAAACCAATTAAATAATTAAAGCTCTTTCATCTCTCTCTCTCTCTCTCTCTCTCACACACACACACACACACACACACACACATAAATACACAGACAGAAGAAGATCCCGTATTTGTAAGATTTTTCATTTTCCAGTTTCTTAATTGGATTCCTGGCTTCAGGGTAGAACCCTTGGGGGAACAGGGCCAGGAAAGTATGCAGTTTCTACAGACTAATAAGCAGGTGCACTGGAAGGCAAAACAGATCCTAAAAATCAAGGGTCCCATTTTTATGTTAGATCCTAGATCCCCAAAAGAGGGATCCCAAAAGAGGGAAACAGCCCTTCCCCATGGGTGTCTTAGTGTCTTATCTCTTAGTGGGGGATGGGGACATCTCCATACTTCCTAGGTAGCCAAGATTATGCTTCTCTGATCCAAACATGCAAAAAGCTGAATATCCCTACCAACTGCTATTAGCCATCCCCAAAAGTATATTTCCTACCTAGTTATTACATACTAAAGCTCTCCCATAATCTGAAGTAATTTCTGATATCCCTAAAGTCAAAATCATCAGATAATACAATGCAAAACAGAAAGAGCCTTAGATTTTGAGAGGGATTTATTCACTTTCAATTCCTGAGGTTTCATGAGGAAAACAGAGGTGTTTCCCAAAATAGGGTCTGTGGTGCCTCTTTGGTTTTACCCAAGAAGTTCCAGGCCATTAGTACTTGAATATCTACATTTCATTAAGCTGTCACTTAACCATAGTACTTTTTTAAAAGTCCTTTTAAATTTCTTATTATCAAACTTTAGCCAGGCTAACCAGCCAATATTTCTGGCTCAGAGAAAGGAAAATTCAAGACAGTTCGTGAAGGGGAAGAGAATCAACAAATGGTAAAAGTCATGCAGATATCAACCAAAAAGTACTCATTCCCTAAGCCTGGATTGGACCCAGGCCACCATTGTAAAGTGGCAAAGCCTCACCTAGTGAGCTACAGCACTGGACAGTCCCCATTGCTCTTCCCAGAAGGAGTCTAGAGCAGCCAATTTTGAGCTTGCAATGGATTTTAACTGCTCAAGATAATTTTTAAAGCTAACTATGACATGAACCTCAAAATTCTTGTCCGCTGGATGGTAGAAACAAAGAGAAAGTGCTGCCATGTGCTTTCAAGGTCAAGCTCCTGAAGACATTTTTGAACTTGTGGTTTCTGGGCAAGATGGTCTCCTGGAGCAACAGAAAAGATAATAAAGGGAAAGGAGAGCAAGGGAGAAAAGCATTACCTGTGGCAGGGTGGGGACGGTGAAATGATCAGGGAAGCCAGAAAAAGACCCACCCATGCCAGCAACGCTGAATCAAAAGTTCAGGTGGTCACTTGTCAGTCGTGAAGGGATATTTTTCCAACAGTCCCATCAGCTCTTAAGTGTCCCCTTTTGGGAAGAAAAAAGCTCCCCATGTCCCATGATCCTGTACATGCCTGGTCCTGTCACCCACAGCCGTCAGCAAAAAGTGCAAGAAAGAGTAATCCAAAGAGAATAGTAGTTAACATTCCACACTGCCAAACTCATTCTTAGCCCAGAGGAACTTTACTGAGAAGGGCAGCCTTGAACTCCCTAAATCTTAGGAAGAACTCTAACCTTCCTAAGTTGGGCCTGCAACCCAAGTTCAGTCAAGCACCCTCGCCTTTTATTGAGAGGAGGCTTTAACCCACTCTGTCTTAGCAGAGCCTCTAACCCAGTCCCATCATTTACCCGGTTGTATTCACCCCACTTACCCGAAATCAGCCAATTGGTACACACAGATGATTTTCCTTTGGGTTGGGGGTCTCTTCAGTATCATTCCTTAAGGGTTCACCAGACAGATACTACCAGAAAGGGGTCCTGATCCAGACCCCAGGAGAGGGTTCCTGAATCTCACACAATAAAGAATTCAGGGTGAGTCTACAGTGCAAAGCAAAAGCAAGTTTATTAAGAAAGTAAAGTGGTGAAAGAATAGCTACTCCATAGACCGAGTAGGGAATTCCCAAAAGTAAGAGAAGGAACGTGTTCAACTTAGGTACAATGCTTGTTTATATATAGGATTTAAAAAAAAAGATTATGGGAAGATGTGCTCTGCTACAAGGATTGTGATACAGGATTAATTTTCTTAATTACTACAAAAATCGATGTTATTATCTTTGAAACAAAATTAGGAATGCTTCTGTTCTTTTTTTTTTTTTTTTTGAAACGGAGTCTCACTCTGTTGCCCAGGCTGGAGTGCAGTGTTTCGATCTCGGCTCACTGCAAGCTCTGCCTCCCGGGTTCACGCCATTCTTCTGTTTTTAAGATACCAAGATATTAGGAGACTTCTAAGTCTGGGTCTGTTTAGTCATCAATCTGTTCCCTTAACCATAAACATCTAGAAGCCAGGAATACCTAACTTTCTGGGAATGCAGACCAGCAAGTCCCCTCCTCATTTCTCCTAGCCCTCACTCAAGACGGAGTCACTCTGGTTCAAATGCCTCTGACAAATACAAGAGGGATTTGAAAATATAAATTTTACCATAATATATGTCCTTGTTCAGATATTTTATTCTACTCATTAGGGACGCTGTGATAAGGAGGTTTTTGGGCCTAAAGAGTTCAAAATGTTTACTTCACTTGACTATAGTAATCTCCTCACATTCCATTTGTTGCTGATCTGTGAAATCACATGATGCAATTATAAAGGGAGAAAATTAAAGTTTTATTTCTCAAAATGTAACATATTCAATAACAAAATGCTCTTGATAAAATTTCATCTATCTATAAGTAATAGTAAGCCTCTGCCTATAATGTTTCATATTCCAAAAGCATCTTAATTTATTGTGTCTCTGTAGTTTGTCTAATCCCTCAAAGAAACAAGAGATTTTTAATAAGAGTCTGTGATAAACTCAAGCCATTAATGTTATACATTATTTAGCCCCAATTATTATAATGGTATCCATGAGCTTTCTTTGCTCATTATTTTTACGCATGCTTAAAAATAGCAAGCAACTGTACTATCTTGTTCTCTTATTGTCAGATCCACAGAGCTATGCAAAGTTGGCCTGAGTGTGTACCTGGCAGGCAGCCTTCAAGACCTGCAGAGAGTCTCCTGGTGATTCAGTGGGTGGCAAGCTCTCTTCTGAGTAGGCTCTAATGGAAGTACTTCTCAAGAATAGCCAGATCATGTTTGTTTTTCCCAGCAAAAACATTATTGTTAACAATAATATATTACATAGTTTCAAATAGCTAGAGAGAAGATACTGAATGTTCCCAATACAAAGATATTTCTTTGATGTTTGAGATGATGGATGTGCTCATTATCTTGATTTTATCACTATACAATTATATGTATTACATTACTATTACCTCATAAATATGTACAATTATTATGTGTCAATTAAAAAGAAAGAAAAATCAGTCACATTATCATCTCTTCCTCGCTCAGAATGCTCAAGTGTGAATGGTGTGCCATTAGATAAGCTAGTTCCAGATAGCTATGTGTAATAGAGTTAAAAATAAGTATGGCATTCAGTTCCATGTCTGTTTTTCCCAGAAAGGTGAACACAATGATGAAACAGGAAAAAGAAGAATAAAAGGCATTTTCTTCCAAGGAGAGACAGTTACATCTGACTCAGTTATTTATCAAAAAATAGATATAGAAACAGTCATGAAAGGGAGTAGCATTTTGAATTTGGGGTTAAATTAGGCATATGTTTATGACCTAATGGCAAGTTCTGTGAGCCTCTGCTTCATTTATCAACATAGGTCTTAGAAAGATAAATGAGATGTATGTTCATTATACAACACTGTAGAAAAAAAATTATTATGTGACCAATGTTTCTTTCAAACTGACTAAACTTTTAACAGGCTTTTTTTCTAGATTCTCTGCACTGACCTCCCTCTTCTGAGAGCATTTACTTATAAAAAATAGTAGTTTTAATTTTTTCTTTTCCACCATTGAGATGTAAATAATTTTTAAAGCCTCTAGCCAGTTTCACAACCCAGGACTGTCTCTCTCAAGGGCCTGGGGGCCATCCCTTTGAAATGTAATTATCAAGGAAGGTTGGTCCCTCTCTACCAGTCTCTGTAAGAGGAGAGGATTCTAACTTCCATGGTTGCCTTCTTCTATGTTGTAAAATTACCTCCTTTCATGAAGATAAAAGAAAGTTTACTTTTCCTTTGGGTAAGGCCAATTAGCAAACACAGACAACCTACAATCTCCCCAACCCACATTACAACTCTTAAAAACTCTCCTGCCCTTTCTTTCAGCAAAATTGAGTTTAGATGGTATTCTGGTTCTCTCTTCTTTATTAAAACAGTCCGCATAAGTTTCCTTCTCTTGCTTTGCTTTGCCTGTTCAATTTTTCCTCTGAAACATGCTGACAGAATTTCAATGTGCTTACCATACATAACACAGCATTGACCTTTAATGGTCATTATTATTTGCTGAAAAATGACCCAAAAGCTGAGTAAAATATTAATATTGCTTAAAATAAAGGTAGGTCCTTTCTCAGCAAATCTCACTGAACACAGTGTGATTCACATAGCTCTAGCTCTGCACACTGAAGCTGAAAGAAATGGCTTCTTTTAATGACACACTTCATCCTAGTAACATTTACTCATTTTTTATCATTAAATCCTCTTCTTGCCAAAAAAGCCTCCAGAAGCAACACTAAAATATCATTAATTAAATGTAAAAAAGTAATAAAATTGCAAGATAAAATCCATCAGCAACAAGAAGTAAGCATTAACAGGATAATAAAATCCTAGAGAGAGAGTATAGACCAGACAAACTCTCTCAAATAAGATTTCTTCTTCATGAAGAAATTTTAATGGTTATCATATTCTTATTTATTATACTTTGATAATCTTAAAATATATTTACTTTTTAAATTTTTAGAACAACTTAAGCTTATGTTTCTATAATGCATATGACATAGTTAAAAAATGTAAACACATGTAGATATTTTAAATAAACACATACAACACATTCACACACACACATATGCACGTATGCATGCTTGCAAACTTGTTTCCACTTTTGCTTTTCTACAGTATCTAAACTGAATCTTTTTGGTAATGCGTAATAGACTGATGTTTCTATATAGCAGTAAAGATAGGTTGCCAAAATTTATTGCTTAAAAACACATTTAATTATTTCAATACTATATTACACTGGGATTGACCAAAAAATGAGTTTCTCAATTATAAGGTATATTATTTATTTACAGTAGAAAAAGTCAATGTTTCCGGCCTTTTGAAATTCATGCTATACATTGGTCCAATAGACAGACCAGTTTTGCTTAATCAGAGTGTAGCTACTTAAGTAGCACCCAGATAAATATAAGTAAAATGTGCACCCTTAAGTGGATTCACTGAGTGTGACCAATTGTTTTCAACACAGATCTGATAGTCATGTTTCTCCTCATTGAGTGTGGTAGGTACAATGTCATTGAGGAACTGTCTAATTCATTAAATCGTGTTTACTAACATCAGCAATGTATACATTGTATGCCTTTTTGTAGTTTTACAATCTCAGAGGAAAAAAAAAACTTTGAGTACATCACAAATCTGATATAGCTGGTGAAATAAAAGTCTCAGTAAGCAATTTGACCATGCAAATGAACAGATTCTCTCTATTCTACTTCCAGCTATACCCCAACACACACATACATACACATGCTTGCCCCCCACCCATGGACTCAAAATGTACTTTTCTGAATGCTAAAGGATATATAAACAATGCTCCAGCTAAGAGTATTACAAAATGTGATAATTGAGACATCTTTCTTAAAAAAAAAAAACAAACAAACAAACAGTAAGTCAAGGATACAAAAAGCTTTCATTTTTTTAATTTGCAAATATTTAACTGACCAATTAGGTGCCAAAATACCCTTTAAATGATTTGAAAGACGTCCATAACTGCAAACCCAAAGAAAATCTCTACACCTCAGCCTCACTGCTATAACTTAAGAAGTTTCCAAAAATAAAAATAGTAAATTCCCATTTTTGGTTTTTATACAAATTGAACCTATACCGAACAAAATAACTTTATTTTGTAATATGATCATGATTGCAAAAGCTCCAAGGGACAAATATTTCATTTATTTAATTATGTGGCCTCATTTGGAGCAACAAGGCAACAATAGACATTGATTCAGGATGAGAGGAACCTCAATGACAATTGATTACCATTGTCATGAAGATTACCTCTGAAATTCCTGAGAAATCATGGGGATTAAAGATGCCCATAATAACAGCACCTGAATTATGAAATTCAGTGTAGCACTAATTAAAAACAGGATCCCTGAAGTCAGAACAACCTGGGTTTGGGTACAGATTCACTATGAGCTGTGTAATTTAAGTTCAGTCATTTGACAATTTTATAGCTTAGTAACTTCAATAGCATGATAGTATAATATTGAATGTATAGGTTTGCTGTAAGGAATACATAAGATAGTGCATAAAATGTACTTTTGTGCATCACCTGGAATAAACTAAGACAATAAATATGAGCTGGTACTATTAAAATCATCCTCCCTAGTAATTCATACAAAACCACACAATCTTTTGTCTATATATATTTTTAAATATAAACCTACCAGGTTTAAATTTGTACCCTATTTTTTGAGTTAATTATATTTCACTTTTACTTTACGTAATTTTTGCATCATTCACTTTTTAATTTATTTATCATTCCATATAGGAAAAAAGTGCTTCTTGATTGTCCATTACATTCTGATATTCTGGTAGTGATTAGGGGGTAAAATAATGAGCAGAATCCACACGATCTCTGCTCTCATAGAACAGACAATTTAGTATAAAAGGCAAACATAGATACAAAATTCTTACAAACAGCTATAATATTGCAGCTGTGGCAAGGACCCTCAAAAAGAGTCAAAGGTGGTGTGATCTGTCCTAGTAAGAAAAGTAATGTGGAGCTTCCCCTACAAAATCATGCTGAAGTGAGAGCTGAAAGATGAATAGGAATTGTCTAGGTTAAAGTGACAAAACAAATAACCTCAGCATAATCCCTAGTGGCAGAGAAGATGAGCATGTACAGTTATTTGTTTATTTGATTTAAATCCAAGAACAATAAGGGGATTTTATTAGGCTTTTGCTTTAAAAAGATCTTGCAGTTACATGTGGAGAATAGATCTGTAGGCACCGACATATTAAGAGACCAGTTAGAAAGCTGTTATAATCATCTAAATGAGATGATATCATAGTTGGGCTAAGTTGGTGGCAAACTGGGAGAAAGGTGTATGGGTCCGAGAAATACTTAGTAGATAATACTAATCAATACAGCAATGGATTGAATGTTCGGGAGGCTAGGGAGTGGGGCAAGATGAAAATGTAACACCAAGGTTTTGCAAACTTGTGAATGATGGTGCCATTTTTGGAAGTAAGCAACACTTGGTAAGGATCAGATTTGTTCACTTCCATCAAGTTGAGTCAGAACTTGCCCTGAAATATATAAGAAATGTCAAGTGGCATGTTACTATGATCTTTATAGTGATAATTTTTAATTACTGCATTTTGTTCCATTGATTGTATATACTACATTTTGTTTATAATTAAGAAATGCTGAACAATTAAACTGTTAATTTTTTCATTAAAATAAATATTGTTATGATTGAACACCTTTGTGCTATAACTTACTCTTTGTGTCAGCTTATTTAGTATACTTGAAAGAGAAATCTTGGGCCAACCAGTACTAAAACTTTTCTTGCACTTAAAATTTCCAAATAGTTTTCCAAAATATTGTAATTATTTATACCGTTGCTAGAAAAACATAGATGTGGAAGCTTAATTACTCTCTATACTCAAGACAAGCCCAATAAACCATACTTGCTATCCCATCATACAGTCTCTATTAAGGGAGATAATAAATTTCTCCATATCCAGTCTGAAGCAAGTCTTCTGAGATTTCTGAGTGCTTACCACTTCTTTTCCCAGGCTGATTGCAAGTAATAATGTCTCTACTTTCAGATTAAGATATTCTGGCAGCATGGCCTCCTACTCTAGCCCCTACTGGGCAATCAGGCACTACTATAATACTTTACTCAAAGTTGAGGCCATAATCCTATTTAATTCTTATAGGAAAATCTTTCCCCTTAAAAAATGTTGATATTAAAAATTTAAATCAGGAAGCAAATAATTTAAATTATATATATTTATATACTGTATATACATTTGCATATATATTACATATATTATAACTATATTATATATAGTTATATATTAGTATGTATACTCTTCTCACACACGTACATACAAGCATATACACATATGTAATTCCATATATTACATGTGTACACATATGTATACATGTGCGTGTGTGTGTGTGTGTGTGTGTGTGTGTATATATATCTTTTTCCTGAAATGTAGTCTCACTAACCAGAGGCAAATAATATTAACACTTTTTTGTGCCTTTCAAATTTTTTTTGATATTTGAAAATTTTTTTTCTTCTCAATTTTATTCACACAAAAAATCATATTATGCCTACTGTTACATAACTTAAGTTTTTCATTTCTAAGAATACTTGGCATATGTTAACATATTGTTATATGTAGCACTTTATTATTAAAATATCTGCAAAACTCCCTTCATTTAGCTGTTCATAATTTTTGTATGTTTTTATTACTTGAACATCTAGTTTGTTTCCATTTTTTTGTGGGTTTTACAAACAAAGCACTATGCTCATCTTTGTAGAGATTTGCACAAATCTCCAAAAATATACACTGTAGATTTATTTGAAGGATACATTTATAAGAATAAAATGGCTAAGTTAATATGTATACATTAAAATTTAGTTATACATTCTAAAGCAGCCCTCTTAAAGGAGATTGCTTCAATTAAATTATCATTTTAAAGTGTGAGTATACATAGTATTGTGATAACAAATGCTTAACAACTGGCCCTCTGGCTTGAAATTTTAAAAGCCCTTATTGGTAGTAATTGACAATTTTCATGGTATAAATATACCAGCCATCACCAGTTTCAAGCTACCAATACGATGTTACTAAACTTATAGTTGGATGAAAATCAACACATTCATTCCTTTGAGTTGGTGAAGCTATCTCCTGTACACCACTGATTATCTTTCCTCACAATCCTTAACTATGGTTGCTACCCAACTTTTAAATCTCTTCCATTTGATAGATTGACAGATATTTATTTTATTTTAATTTACATTTTGTAATAATAAATAAGTTTTCCACAAGTTAATTGGTGATTTAATTTGTTCTACTGTCAGGTACCTGTTCCTGTTCAATCATTCATTTCTATATGATTTTTAACCTTTCTATTATTCGTTTGCACTATTCTTTCTATAGTAAAGAAGACCTTCTTTTCCTTATATGTTGTTAATATTTGTCCTATTGGTCATTTATCTTTTAACTTTTATTGTGATTTCACCTTTCTGTTGTTACAGAGTTTTTAATTTTTAGGAAAGTAACCGCATTAATCTTATCTTTTAGATGCCCAGATTTGTGACAATTAGCAACAAAAACATAAATAAATTGCTGTATTTGGGTGTTGATTTTCTTGCCTGTTTAATAGGAGCTAATAGCTACGAGATATTTCTTCTCAGCTCAAATATTACATAATTCTTTGCAAACATTTCTACTTTGGTCCCCTTCAGCTGGATTATTTCTCTGAGAATCAAGGCTTACAGATAAAAAGTTCACTTAGTGAAATAATCCACCATTCACTAGCAGTACACTTGAAAGCAAAACTTCGGTTGTATCCTGTTCCCATTCTTTGCCAAATACATTAGTATGTGGAAATTCCCGAATCAAAAGATTACATTCTGCCTCAAAATGAAACCAGTATTCATGATACTGTGGTTCCAATAGAAAGGAGTCTTCCAACTGGGAGAAAAGGTCTTTCTGATGGATGTGTTTTGTCCTGTCCAACAAGAATTTCTATTTGTTAAATCTCACCAAGCAATTCCTCTGTTATGTATTTTGTACATTTTTCCTCATAACGTTTCTGTACTTTAAATTTTTTGGGCATATAGGATATGTATATATTTACCCAGTATATGAGATATTTGTATACAGGCATACAATGTGTAATAATCACATTGGGGTAAATGTATTTATCCTTTCTTTGTGTTACAAACACTCTGATTATACTCTTTTAGTTATTTAAAAATGTACAATAAGTTATTGTTGGCTATAGTTACCCGTTGTGCTATCAAGTACTAGATCTTATTCATTCCATCTAACTATATTTTTGTACCCATTAACCATCCCCACTTCCCTGCCCGCTACTACGCTTCCCAGCTTCTGGTAAACCTCATTCTACTCTCTATTTCCATTATTTCAATTGTTTTAATTTTAGCTTCCACAAATAAATGAGAACATGAAAAAATTATCTTTCTGTGCCTGGCTTATTTCACTTAATGTAATGTCCTCCAGTTCCATCTATGTTGTTGCAAATGACAGGATCTCATTCCTTTTTATAGTTGAACAATATTCTATTGGGTATATGTACATTCTCTTTATTCATTCATCTGTTGGTGGACACAGCTTGCTTCCAAATCTTGCCTATTGTGAACAGTCCTGCAATAAACATGGGAGTCCAGATATTTCTTTGATATACTGATTTCCTTCCTTTTGGTTATACCTAGCAGAAAGATTGTTGGATCATATGCCAGTTCCATTTTTAGATTTGAGGAACCTCCGAACTGTTCTCCACAGTGGTTGTACCAACTCATTCCCCTTAACAGTGTACAGGGTTCCCTTTTATGCAAATCTATGTCAGCGTTCATTATTGCCTATCCTTTGGATAAAAGTTATTTTAACTGGGGTGAAATGATATTTCATTGTAGTTTTTTGGTTTTGTTTTGTTTTGTTTGAGACGGAGTCTCTCTCTGTCTCCCAGGCTGGAGTGCAGTGGCGCGATCTCGGCTCACTGCAAGCTCCACCTTCCGGGTTCATGCCATTCTCCTGCCTCAGCCTTTCCAGTAGCTGGGACTACAGGCGCCCGCGACCACGCCCGGCTAATTTTTTATATTTTTAGTAGAGACGGCATTTCACCGTGTTAGCCAGGATGCTCTCGATCTCCTGACCTCGTGATCTGCCTGACTCCGCCTCCCAAAGTATTGGGATTACAGGCGTGAGCCAGGGCGCCTGGCCATTTCACTGTAGTTTTTATTTGCATTTATCTGATGGTCAATGATATTGAACACCTTTATATATATATATGTTTGCCATTTGTATATCTTCTTTTGAGAAAGTCTATATCTTTTGTCCATTTTTAATTTTTTAATTTTAATTTTTTTTTAATTTAACTTTTAAGTTTAGGGGTACATGTGCAGGTTTGTTATATAGGTAAACTTGTGTCATGGGGGTTTCTTGTACAGATGATTTCAACACCCAGGTATTAAGCCTAGTACCCAGTAGTTACTACTCCCAGCCTTAACCCTCCACCCTTCGGTAGACTCCAGTGTGTGGTGTTCTCCTCTATGTGTTCATGTGTTCTCATCACTTAGCTCCCACTTATAAGTGAGAATATGTGGGTATTTGGTTTTCTGTTCCTGTGTTTGCTAAAGACAATGGCTTCCAACTCCATCTATGTTCCTGCAAAAGGCATGATCTTGTTATTTTTTTTACGACTTTTTGCCCATTTTTTAATCAGATTATATTTTTCTATTGACTCGTTTGAGCTCTTTATATATTCTGCTATTCTATTTTGTTTGTAGCTATTATAAATGGGATACTTTCTTGATTCCTTTTTCAAATTGTTCATTGTTGGCAAATAGAAATGCTACTGATTTGGGTATGTTGATTTTGTATCCTGCAACTTTACTGAAATTTATCATTTCTAATAGTTATTTTGGTGAAGTCTTCAATTTTTTTTTTTTCAAATATAAGATCATACCATTTGCACACAGGATAATATGGCTTCCTTTCTAATTTGGATGCCCTTTATTTCTTTCTTTTATCTGATTGCTCTAGCCAGGACTTCCAGTACTATGTTGAATAACTGGTGAAAGTGGGCATCATTTTCATCTACCAGATCTTAGATCAAAGGTTTCCAGTTTTTCCCTATTCAGTATGATACCAGCTGTGGATCTGTCATATACAGCTTTTATTGTATTGACCTATGTTCTTTCTATCCCCAGTTATTTGGGCGTTTTTATCATTAAGAGATGTTGAATTTTACCAAGTGCTTTTTTAGCATCAACTGAAATTATCATATGTTTTTTGTTCTTCATTCTGTTGATATGAGGTATCACACTGATTTGTATATGTTGTATATTTGTATATGTTGAACCATCCTTGAGATAAATCCCACTTGGTCATGATGAATGATCTTTCAAATGTATTTTTAAATCTGGATTGCTTGTATTTTATTAAGGATTTTTGCATCAATATTCATTGGGAATCTTGACCTGTAGTTTTCTTTCCTTGATATCTTTCCCTGGTTTTGGTATCAGGGTAATACAGGCCTCGTAGAATGAGTTTGGAAGCATTCCCTCCTCCCCTATTTTTTGGAATAGTTTGAGGAGAATTGGTATTTTTTAAATGTTTGGTAATATTCAGCAGATAAGCCATGAGTTCCTAGGCTTTTCTTTGCTGGGAGACATTTTATTTCAGCTTTGATCTCATTACCTGTTAGTAATTCTGTTCAGGTTTTGGATTTCTTCATGGCTTAATCTTGGTAGGTTGTATGTATCTGTTACTTCTAGGTTTTCCAGTTTAGTAGCATATAGTTGCTTCTACTAGCTTCTAATGATCCTTTGAATTTCTGTGTTATTGGTGTAATGTCTCCTTCTTCTCTTCTAGTTGGGTCTTCTCTCTGCTTTTCTCAGTTAGGCTAAACGTCAATTTTGTTTATCTTTTTTTAAAAAAACAACTTTTCATTTTGTTGATCTTTTGTATTGTTTCTTGTTTCAATTTCATTTATTTATCCTCTGATTTTACTATTCCTTTTCTTCTGCTAATTTTGGGTTTGGTTTGCTTTCACCCATCTAATTTTTTAAGATGCATCATTAGGTTGTTTATTGAAAGTTTTTTTTTTACTTTTTGGCTTTTAGACACTTATTGCTATAATCTTTCCTCTTAGTACTGCTCCTATAGGTTTTGGTATGTTGTGTTTCCATCTTTATTTGTTTCAAAAAATTTTTAAATTTCCTTCTTAATTTCTTCATTGACCCACTGGTAATTCAGGAGCACAGTATTTAATTTCCATGTATTTGTATAGTTTGCAAAATTCCTCCTAATTAGGAGGAAGGATTTAAGGAGTCCCTTCCTGAAGTGTGAGCTGCAGTGCCTGGGGTTGAAGGAGGGCTAATGCAAGCACTCCCTTGGAAGCCCCAGCTGGTGTCTTGCTAGGTCATGTTCACCCCAAGTCCACTGATTCTGAACCCAACACAGTACAAGGTCTTGTCCAGGAATTGCAGTCCTGTGACCTAGGCTGTCTTTCAAGTTAATTAGGACTCCAGAGCACTTTCCCCCACAGTGGCAGGGCTTGCCAGGGCTCAGGTTCCAATCTTGAGATAGACTATTTGCCTCTGGCTAGGGCTGATCTTAATGCTCCTTCCATGGGCACTGGCCGAGTTCTGCCCTGTGCTGCTTTTGACTGTGACAGGGCAGCAATGAGTTACAATGCCAAGTTCCACAATCAATGTGCTGTCCCTTCCCTAAATGCACAGATACTCTCTCCAGGCCAGCCAGCCATTGTTGCTACTGGGGAATGGGAAAATGGTGATGTCAGCAATTCAAGACTGTCTTTCCTACACTCTTTCGTGCCTCCTTCCTTAATATGATGTTATAAACAGGTACTGTGATCACTCACCTGATTTTTAGTTCTTATGAAGGTGTTTTTTGTGTGGATAGTTATTCAATTTGGTGTTTCTGCAGAGGGGGTAATCTTTGCAGGCTTCTATTTGGCTATCTTGCACCATCTCTCTCCCTATACTGTTTTTTATGAAACTAAAAAAAAGAACAAATGTGAACAGAAGCAACTTCTAAGTCATGATTTCTTACCAGTTCTACATGAGTTGTTTTAGGTAATATAAATACAAAACCAACAATCTCTTATCTCCAAATTCATATTTCATTTTTCCTCCAAGATATCAAGATCAGAGTACTTTAGATGCAAGGTGATGGCTACACTGAATAAATACAATAAATCCAGAATGTGTGTGTGTGTGTGTCTATGTGTGTGTGTATATATAAAATCTGTTTAGCTGTAATCTGTTCTCAACTTCACTGTTATGTTTGAAAATGAAGTTTTGAGCTAAGAATATATTTACTCAAAAAGAGTGATTAGATTCCCAAATGAGTTCATAAGACTCCATTTAATATATAAAGTGTGTAAAAGGAAAACGATTAAAGGAATGGTAAAGATGAGAATGTGCATCCTGGGAAATTAAGGAAGAGTGGTTAGAAGAGGTTTCTTTTCTCTTAGCCTTCTGTTTGCACTCTCCTCATTTTTGCTGCTCAAGGTTATCAAGGACTGCAATGAGAGAAATGAATAAAGAAGTTTAAGAATAAATTGAGAAATACAAGTCAAGACCTTTACATGTTCATTATATTTCATAATTCTAAGTTGGCAACAGGCAGATGTAGTATCCAAAAATAATGATGTGCTTTTTAAATTTTTCTTTTCTTTTCTTCCTCATTTCTCCCTTTTCTATCTGTCTGTTCCTTTCATAACACATCGGATCAAAATTCTAATTCACTGGGATTATAGCAAGGTAAGAAGTAAGCATCAGGCTAATGTATGTGTGATAGTGTAGAGTGAGAAACTGCATCTGCCAGGGAGAGGATTTAGAGTAATTAGGTGAAAAGTGAGCAAAAAACAGAGTTTGCAAAGCAGAGAGAAGGAACTGGAATGGGCTCTGTCTCTGTAGTGCATAAAGGCAAGTATTTCCAAAGTCTTATAACTTAAAACTTTAAAGGTAGCTTTAAGTCTATCTTGTATAATATTTTACTAAATTCAAGAATTTCTTCTGAAATTTTCTTAAAGGTTAGTCTTAAAAGTGTCATAAGACCCTTTCTCAATAGGAGTTATTCTCTCAGTAGCAACAAGGGAGGAAGGGAAATAAGTGGTTGAGCACATGGGCTCTGGAGACAGATTGTTTTGTTTGAACTCCTGATCCCATTGCTAACAGGACCCTAGTCAAGGCACTGAATCTCTTTGTATTTCAATCTCCTCACTCCCAACCCCCACCCAAAATGGAAAAAATTATAAAGTATGTTAAGTATCAAATCTATAAATTTATGTAAAGTTATTAGGATATGCTGGTACCTACCTAAATCTTGGTAAATCTCAGCTATTATTATTATTATTAACTATAATTAGATGGAAAATGGCATTTATTGAAGTAAAACTGTTTCTACTGGAAAATCTAACTAATTCCTTTTAAAGATTCTCAATAATTGTTGGCAAAAGATGGAAAGGAGAGCTATGTAGCTTGTAATTATGTCACTACCTTTCTCTTTTAATCTTGTCCCAAATTTAAATTATAAAATTTTCAACTTCAAGAGTCATTACCAATTTGCTACATCCCTGGTTAATATACATGTATTATTAAAATAGTAGGTGTCTTCAACCAGCTCCTGATGCTGGAACACTTTTTGTTCATTGGTGAAATATAGTAAATGCAGAGGTCAGTGTGACAGATATTGCACCTACAGTCAAGCCCACATTGCAAGCCCAGTTGATTGTCTACCCATCATTACAACAGCTTCTACTTCAAGAAAAAACAACAACAACAAAAAAATCAAGAACTCTTCCTAAGAGAAAAGATTTTCATGTTTCCTTAGGATAATTTTTTTTTTTTTTTTCAGATGGAGTCTCGCTCTGTTGCCCAGGCTGGAGTGCAGTGGCACAGTCTTGGCTCACTGCAACCTCCATCTCCTGGGTTCAAGAGATTATCCTGCCTCAGCCTGCCGAGTAGCTGGGATTACAGGCACCTTTCACCATGCCCGGCTAATTTTTGTATTTTTCGTAGAGACGGGGTTTCACTATGTTGGCCAGGCTGGTCTTGATCTACTGACCTCAAGTAAACTGCCTGCCTTAGCCTCCCAAAGTGCTGGGATTATAGGCATGAACCACCCGGCCCGGCCTCCTTAGGATAATCTTATTTTACTGATGTTTACTTTCTCATATGGACTCATGGTCTACAGTGATAGTTCACATCAACGGCTGAATCAGCATTTAAAATGTCACTAGCGGGCTGGACATAGTGGCACACGCCAGGAGTTCCAGCATTTCGGGAGGCCAAGGTGAGTGGATTGCTTGAGCTCAGGAGTTCGAGACCAGCCTGGGCAACCATGGTGCAACCCCCTCTCTACAAAAAAATACATAAATTAGCTGAGTGAAGTAGCATGTGCCTGTAGTCCCAGTTACTAGGGAGGCAGAGGTGGGAGAATCCCTTGAGCCTGTGAGGTTGAGGCTGCCATGAGTCAAGATCATGCCACTGCACTCCAGCCTGAGTGAGAAAGTGAGACCCTGTCTCAGGAAAAAAAAAAAAAAAAAAATGTCACCAGTGGCTTAGGACACTACATACAACCTGGTACCTGGAACAATGTTTGGAAGTAGATATGACCATACCAATATCAATATATCAAATATATAATGACATAGATTCCAGTAAATGATACATAGTAAATATGGATAAGAAAAATAACTATACTGTTACTTATGCCATAATCAGAATTAAATATGGGTTTCTTCTTTGATGATATAAAGAACTCAGGGGTGTGAGGCATTTCTAATTTCTAGTGGGAACACCATCTTGTCTTTGCCACTGACACAACTTATGACACATTTGGCAGAAAAACTATAAACATATTATATCTCTTGTGTGTAATTGCCACCATTTCCTCGCTGGCCACATACCACTAATTGTGTCTCTCTTAAGTGTATTATTTTGGCATTAGCTCATTAAATTTTTATTTAAGTTTACAAATTAGAGCCAAAAATTCACAACTTTCAGTTTTTAAGAGACAAGACTCCAAACTCTGCCTTGTAAAGCTCTAAGATTTCTGAGAGAACAACTGGTCTTCTCAGGTGATAGTTTATAAGGGCCTGACATGGCATCTAACAAATGACAGGCAGTTCTTGAAAGACTTGACTTTTTTCAGGAATTATCGCAGAACCAACCACACATTTATTGGAGCCATTGTGCTATTTTTTAGACCAGGCTATGTTCTTGTTCCTCTTCTTTTTCTTTGCAGCAGAATTTAAGGCTCAATGTGGTACCATTACTTCTTTTAAAAAGACACCTTTCAATCTATCCTTTGAAGCTCTTTCCCTGGTAGTTGCTGTGGTTCATGATAATACCTGTCCAACCTTGTTCTTATCTGCCCTCAAAGACAGGCATGAAGGGTCAGTTCATTTTAAGTATTGTAATATACTTTCTAGGAAAAAAACTAATGAGATATTCTAACAAAAACAATAGCATAATACAGACATATATACCTTACAATATCCAAATGGTGTGAGAAAGTTTCCATGTAATTCTTTAACTCTAGAGCAAATGTATGCATAACTCCCCATTTCTCTAACTCGAGACAAATGTATGTATAACTTCCCATTTTATCTTTTAATGAAATGTTTTTCATTTGGGTTCTGTAGATGCCATAAAAATGCTTTCTCCATTATCTGACATTACAGTATTATTGATCAAAGCCCCAGCTGCTGGATTCCAAGATCCATTCACTCATCTGGGGTGTGGCAATTCTCCCTTTGCCAATGACTGCGCACAACAGGGAAACTGAGACAAGTTCATTACTTGGAGATGCAGGACTCCTCTAACAGGGACCTGTGGCTTGAAGAACCCCAAAAGCTTTGCCAAATACCCTAGAACTACATTGCAACATAAAGCTCTTCCAGTTCAACTTCTTTCCTTCCCCTTCTTTTTCACATGTCAGACCTACTTTGTGGTCTAACAGCTTTCCCAGCACCACCCCACCCTGACCTTTGAATTTGCCCTCACAATTATTTTCCCCAGTAAAGCTTTTGAATGTTTTTTCCCCCATATTGGAACTTGCTTCTCAGGGCCTAAACTTGCACACGCCTTCATGAAAATTGTTCATTCTACTCTGAGAAAAAGAATGTTAATATATATAAACAAATGTGGCATGAGTAAAAAGACAAAAAATTATAAGATATTTTAGTGGGAGAAAGTTACATTTAACCTGAAATATTCTAGGAAATGGATCAAAGGTTTTGGTGATACATTTCTATTAAATACTCTAGTAAACATTTGTATTTATTAGTTTAGTGACCATGCATACATAGACAAATTGTAGTTTAGAAAAGGTTTGTTAACAAAGACTTGACAATTTTATAGCACTCTTTGTAGAAACTGAGGCCACATAAAATGAGATTTTAAAAACTGCCTGTCTTTGTCTTTGTGAAATGTACATAAAACAGTTCAAGTTAGGAGGAGAAGATCAAAAGTATCCCTAAAAATTGCAAGTTTCATTATCACAGGTTTCATCTCTATTCTGTCACTCCTGCTACCTGAACTAATCCACACTATTTTTCCAACTAAACTTTGGTTCCTTATCTGAATCACAAACTATTCAGAAAGAGGAAGAGAAGCAGAAACTGACAAACCACAGTAAAGTGATATCCTATCAGTAAGGTTTAAAACCACTCTACTTTCTTTTTCAATTACTAGTGACAAGCTGGGCATAAAACATGCCATAGAAAATGTCACTTGCTGGATTAACTTGTTTCACTTCTGTTGAGAAATATAGTATATATCAGGATTCTAACTGCTGCTTAGAGAAAATATAAATTAAATAGTTCTAGTTCTAAGCATATTTATAATCCCGAAATAAAAACATCAGTTAATGGTCAAGGAGATACAACTATCCCCATAGAGTTAAAAAGAAGAAAAGGAGCAATTTGTATAATGACCCAATCACATATGTACACAATAAAGAAAGCATAATAATATTATATGAAATACATTCTGGGCTTTTAGAAAATGTAAAGCAATTTCTCTTAGAATTGATGGAAAATACATCAATGAGGAATGGAAGTAATTCCACACTGAGGAACCAGAATGAGTAAATGAAAAAATTCAGGAAACCTTGAGATGTATTTCTGGAGGATCAATAAGTTTAGTTGGACTGGAGTGAGGGCTCGTGAAGAGTGTTTTCAGGAAATAGTATTGAAAAGGATAGTTAAATAGGACTTATGAAGGATGTTGAGTGTCACAGCAAAACGCATGTTAACTAGTACTTCCCAGACAGGGTGAGGCATACACTGAATGCGTATGAGGTAAGTGATAATCTTACAGCTAGGGCTGCCGAGAATTGAGCATGCACAACAGGTTTAAGCACACTTTCTTCGTAAGAAGTTATTGCACATTTCAGGGTTTGTTTCCTTTTAAACGTTTGATGAGATCTCAAACTAGCCACCAGTACGTTCCTTTCAGTCCCAAAATACATTTTGTTTGCCGAAAATTATGCTTTAAAATATTTTTACAAGATGTCAATATTTTAAAATTGTGAATCATAATATAAAATATGAACCTCTGTCTTCTCTTCAAGTGAAAGATAACTAGAATATTGTAACACTTAGCCAGCATTCATTAATGACAGCACTCAGTGAAGCTGACTTGAGCTGCCCCTTTGAATAAGGAATACAGCTTGCCAGTTTCCACTTAATTGCTCTGGCAATGTACTTTATGTGCCTACTTTTATGGACATTAAACTCCCCTAAATCAGACAACAGAGGTTCAATTATGTTTCCTAACATATGAGCTTCAGATGTATTGGTCTAAATTGAAACAGGGCCGAAGGAAATGAGACCATTTTACTTCTATTTTATTTTCTTTCTTTCTTTCTTTGTTTTTTTGAGATGGAGCTTCTCTCTTGTCACCCAGACTGGAGTGCAATGGAGCGATCTCGGCTCTCTGCAACCTCCACCTCCAGGGTTCAAGCGATTACTCTGTCTCAGCCTCCCAAGTACCTAGGATTACAGGCACCTGCCAACATACCCAGCTAATTTTTGTATTTTTAGTAGAGACAGGGTTTCACTATATTGGCCAGGCTAATCTCGAACCCCTGACCTCGGGTGATCAACACACCTCAGCCTCCCAAAGTGCTGGGATTACAGGCATGAGCCACTGCACCCAGCCACATTTTACTTTTAAAGTAGGGAGGACCTGAACTAAAATGATAAAAGCAGCAATGTAGAGTGTAGGTTGAGTATCAAAGTTCAGAAATTACAAAATTTTTCACCTCAGAAGACACGATTATATATAAAATGTGAAAAAGTCAAGAAAGCTGCAAAGTGGTGAGAATAATATACATGTCTAAAATTTTGGATACTTGTTAAAAATGAAGAACTGGAGCTCAAGAAAAAAAATCAGAGATAAACATAAAGATTTGAAGATTATGTAAAGGGAGGTGAAAGAGGCTAGTAGAGGAGATGACATTTTTCAAGTCAATGAATAATAAGTGGAGATTCAGGAACAAATCTTTGGGGAATTTCTATATTTAAGTCTTAAAGGGGGGAAAAAGAAATACATTTAAAAAAAAAAGAGTGATCAAGAAGGCAGGAAGAGAACAAGTAGACTGTCAAAAAACCAGAGAAGGACAGGTGCGGCGGCTCAAGCTTGTAGTCCCAGCACTTTGGGAGACCGAGGCAGGTGGATCACTTGAGTCCAGGAGTTTGAGACCAACCTGGGCAACAAGGTGAAACTCTGTCTCTACTAAAAATACAAAAAAACTTAGCTGGCTGTGGTGATATGCACCTGTAGTTCCAGCTACTTGGGAGGCTGAGGTGGAGGCTCATTAGAATCCAGGAGATGGAGGCTGCAGTGAACAGAGATCCTGCCACTGCACTCCAGCCTGAGCAACATAGTGGGGAGAAAAAGGAAAAGAAGAGGACAGTCCAAAAGGAGTCACTATTTTTGAATGTTTCTGAAAAGTTTTCTTAGTAAATTTTGCATTGTTATAAAGGAATATCTGAGGCTGGGTAATTTATAACAAAAAGTTTATTTGAGTTATTCTTCTTCAGGCCATACAAGAAGCAAAGCACCAGCATTTGTTTCTGGTAAGGATGGCAGAAAGCTTCCAATCATAATGGAATGGAAAGGGCATCACCAGGCATCACGTGGTGAGAGAGGAGAAAATAGAGTGAGGGATGGGGTGCCATGCTCTTTTAAACAACCAGCTCTGCTTGAACTAATACAGCCAGAGCTCACTCATTACCATGGGGTGGGTACCAAGCCATTCATGAGGGATCTACCCCCATGACCCAAACACCTTGCACCAGTCCCCACCTCCAACATCAGGATCAAATTTCAACACAAGATTTGAAGAAAACAAATATAAACTATATCAGAGGTCAAGAGGAAACAAACTGAGGAAAGATACTGGATTGAAGGATTAACAGTACCATTTTTTATTTACCCTGTACCAATAGTTGAGGGAAATGTTATACATTACTTCACCTCATTTATCACAATCATATGAGTTAATGTTATCATAACCATTCTATGAGGAATGGCAGTTTAGAGAGGTTAAGAAACACTTTTAACTCCAGAAGGAGAAAGAATAGATAATTATGCATGAAAGACTTTTTTAGTATGACCTAAAAGTAGTGTTTATTACTTTTGCTCACATTTCATTGGCTCACATCTAAGTACAAAGGAGGCTGGTAAATGTGTGCTCAAAACAAAGGGAATGAATTTGGCGACCAGTCTCTGCCACAAAGGGTAAAATACAATATTTCAAAGCTCTCAGCAGTAGTTTTTGATCTTTTTCGTGCAAAAACTGTTTTTTTTTTAAATTAATGGACAGCATTAGTGGTCATTTTTCTTTTGCAAAAGGAAAGCCAAATTGCAAGCTGTTATGCAGTAATTCAAGCTAAACTACTCTGCACAATAACATAAAAGTTTGTCTTGATTGTGGATTTTTTGCATTTCTAAATTTTATTAAAATTTTGATTGGAGGTGGGCAAGAGCCTGGGAATAGAAAATAACATTTACCTCCATCACTGCAGCAATCTAGAGAACACGAAGGTAGAAGTCAGGTTCAGAATATGGCCACTGAGGGAGATAAACTGGTCTTTGCCAGCTGACAGCAGGAGAATGGACAATAAGGTGAGAGACAGAAGATGCACCCTGTAAAGAGTCGTCAGTTGTGGTATCCAGGAGAATTTATGGCCCCTGTCTGGCTCTAACATTTTCTTTTCTGACTTGTAATTTCTATCTGCTATCTCCCAGCTTTCACTGTTGGCTCAGAGTTACAGCTGGGACTAAGCAGAGTTTTGTAGAATTGAGGAAGAAATCTGTTCCCATGTTTGCAGTGAAGAATTAGGGGCAGGCTGGTGTCAGGCCAGAAAGGCATGTAGCTAGGCAACCTACTGAGGCCAGAATACGAACCAGGGTCCTTTCGCTAGTGACTGTAAGATTTTGGTTCAGAAATACTTATGTATTGGAACTTGATATAAACTCTAAGCTTTCTGAAGCCACACAGCATAAACATTTAAAAAATATTTTCCTCATTTACGAAAAGAGGCTGATTCTCTGATGGCAAATATGTACGGAACAGCAAAGTTAATACAACATGGAATATAATAAAATTATTTCAGCAGTATAATTTTGACTAAAAAAAACTACTCTAATAATTGTAGTTAATTTTTTCTTGTGAGATTGGGCAACATACTTTATAGCTCTGACTATATTTACTCAAAATAATGGAATAATGCCTATTTTGTACTTTGTTTTCTGGCAATATAAGGTATATAAATCTTCTCTGGAAACTGTCACTATACAGTTATAAGGGGTAAACATTCATACTGAAAAGCACAAACATTACCATATATTATTTTATTGCCTAGTGAAAGTTCTTTTTTTTCTAGCCTTCAGTTTGATAGTTTCTCTATCTCTACATTGTTTATATAGATATTGTGTGTGTGTGAATATATATATATAGATAGATATACCAATGTAGAGCAATAAGAACATTTTCACGTTGAATAAAAAAAATTGCCTGTAAAAATTTTCATTCTTTCTCAATTAGTTCAGATATTAAAAAGTTTGCATACTCCTACTATAAGGGAAAGGGCTCACCTCCACTGAATCACCAGGCTAAATAGTGAAGGTGTTAATCAGAATTGCATCCAGGCTGTTGTAAAGGTTAAAGTCTGCTTAAAGCCATGAAAATATTTAAATTAAAAAATGGAACTTGCTCTTGCCATGTTGATCCATATACTTTAGAGTCAAAAGCATGACATGTTCATCTAAAAGTGTTATTGAGTTATCAAAATGCAATGCAAAAATATGATATTTAGGTAGAAAAGGTCAGATTAAAAAAAAGCAGGAGTCTCAAATACCTGAAATGTCAAGATTCTGGATAAAACTATAAAATAATTTTTTAAACTTACTATTGGACTGACTGAAATGATTTCTTATGAATTATCAGGAAAATGCAGTGTAGCACACATTGATACAGCTCTTTGTCAAAGATGTGAATGTTAAGTTCTTTTCTACGGGGTAATATTCCTAGGGCAGAGAATTGGAGGGTGTGTTCAAAGGGATTAATTTAAACAGTAAATGCTATTGCTTTGGTAACCTTGGATTTGTTTGAAGAGATTTGATGTCTCTGGAATTTTTAGTACAAAGATAACCCTATAAACATGTATAAAACTACACAGAGAATTTCTTAATCTCTTTCTTCTTTTAAATGTTAATGAAATGTAGTAAAAGGAATTAAATTAGCTACAAAATGATGTCTGTTCAAATAAAACAGAATAAGCAAACAAAATAATTCCGCAAAAATCAAATATTCATATAAATTATAGACCATTTATTAGCAACTTAGGTCATGTCAGAATAAGAAAACAAAATAATAATAACAACTTTGCAAAAATCAAATATCCATATAAATTACAGACCACTTATTAGCAACTTAGGTCATTGTCAGTGGTGCCCCTGGATAGACTTAACGTAAAGCCTTATATTTTCAGAAATTGTGAGGAGTGTTTTACCAGGTGATGGAGAGGGGAGAGGGTGCATCATCACATGGACAGGAGCACAAACGAAGTATAGTGAGACATGCCAGCAGGTAGGTCGCAAGTTACGGTAATGAAGCCATAGCTTCTCCCAGGGTGGAAGCTTTAGCATGATAATGAGGAAAATTCATTCGGGTTTCATCTATAAGTTGCTAGAGTCTGTTTGCCGCTAGTTCTAGCCTACTAGGTGACTGCATTCCATACAGGGTTTCGGAAAAAAAAATACTGCAATACAGGAATCTGTAAAATAGGCTGATTGTTCATGTTGATTAAATTCCTATAGTTCTTGGAGACTTCCCCACCCCCATGCTTCCCCCTGCTTATAATAGTAATCAAACAGGAATTCAATAATACTTGTTAAACTGAATACATCTTTCTTATTGTCAATATTGCACAGTTAGGAAATGAAGTATGTTTGTCTCACCTTCTGTGAGAACCTCACATATGTTTAAAATATTATTTCTCTAAAGGAGTAGCTTCAGAAATTGCACACTTGGTAACCTTTTGTTTGTATGTAAACCTTTTGGATATACGTATTCACTTTGCAAGAGTAGTGAAATACAGGAGGTATTAAAGAGAGAGAGGGCCGGGCGTGGTGACTCATGCCTGTAATCCCAGAACTTTGGGAGGCCGAGGCAGGCGGATCACAAGGTCAGATCTAGACCATCCTGGCCAACATGGTGAAACCCCGTCTGTACTAAAAATACAAAAGTTGAGACCATACCGGCTAACACGGTGAAGCCCCGTCTCTACTAAAAATGCAAAAAATTAGCCCGGCGTGGTGGCGGGAGCCTGTAGTGCCAGCTACTCAGGAGGCCGAGGCAGGAGAATGGCGTGAACCTGGAAGGCGGACCTTGCAGTGAGCCGAGATTGCGCCGCTGCACTCCACTCTGGGCAACAGAGCGAGACTCCGTCTCAAAAAAAAAAAAATAATAATAATAATAAAATAAAATAAATAAATAAAAATAAAAAAATACAAAATTAGCTGGGCTTGGTGGCAGATGCCTGTATTCCCAGCTACTGGGCAGGCCGAGGCAGGAGAATCTCTTGAACCAGGGAGCCCGAGTTTGCAGTGATCGGAGATTGCGCCACTGCACTCCAGCCTGGCGACAGAGCGAGACTCCGTCTAAAAAAAAAAGAGAGAGAGAGAGAGATTGAGGGAAGGCAGGCAGGAAGAAAGGAAAGAAGGGAGGGAGGGAGGGAAAAGGAAAAAAAAAAGAGAGAGAGCGCAAGAAAGACTGGCGCAGTGGCTCACGCATGTAATCCCAGCACTTTGCGAGTCCAAGGCGGGCGGATCACCTGAGGTCAGGAGTTGGAGACCACTCGGGCCAACATGGCAAAACTTCCTCTCTAGTACAACTACAAAAATTAGCTGGGCGGAGCAAGAAGAATCGCTTGAACACAGGAGGCAGAGGTTGCAGTGAGCCGAGGTCCTACAGCTGCACTCCAGCCTGGGCAACAGAGCGAGACTCTATCTCAAAAAAAAAGAGAGAGCGAGAGAGAGGGGTGGGGAGGAGGGAAGGAGGAAAGGAAAGAGAAGGAAAAAAAGAAAGCGAGGGGGGAGGGAGGAAGGGAGGGAAGGAAGAGAGGAAGGTGAGAAAGGGGGGAGGGGGAGAGGAGGGAGGGAAGAAGGAGAGGAAGGTGAGAAAGGAAGGTGAGAAAGGGAGGGAGGGATGGGGGAGGGGAGGGAGGGATGGAGGAGGAGAGGAGAGGGATGGAGGAGGAGAGGAGAGGGAGGAAAGGGAGGGAGAGAGGGAGGAGAGGGTGGAAAGGGAGGGAGAGAGGGAAGAAAAGCAAAAAGAGAAAAAGGAAGAAAGAAAGATGGAGAGGGAGAGAGGGAAGGGATGGAAGAAAGGAAAGGAGAAAGAAAGAAAGAACAAAAGAGAAAAAAAGGGAAGGAAGGAAACTGTTTCTCTCTGCAAGAGTATGGTCCTGAACACTTGGGGCAATGTCCCTCCTTTCTCCCCGACCTCGACCTCCACCACTCCCGTTCTTCTGATAAACACTCTACTTGATTTTTAAAAACGAGTATCTTTCATGCCATCTCTTTCAGGAAGCTTGTTTAGCTTCCCCTTCTGCAGCCTATATAAGGGGTGCTTCCTGAGTCTTCTCAGGTTCTCCAGTGGACTACAAAATCCATAAGGGAAACGGCTGTATTTTTAAATTACATATCCTCATTACCAGAAACTGTGGCTGACATGGTAAATGTGTGCTCCATAATGGATTTATAAATAAAAAAAAGTCGGAATATGCTTCTGACTTTCTCTCTTTGCAAACTTATTTTATTCTTCAGGGCCTAGTTTTATTTTCCTTCACAGGCAGTTTCACACTCGTGGCACTTTATATATCTATCTCTGCATTGTTCTGGTTCTAATTTATTTATGATGTAAAGTGATTATAAAGTGGCATCATTTTCTGGGGTAAATACCCGAGATTTATTGTCTCAGAGCTGTGGAAAACTAAGATGCAGACACACAAAGAGTGAGGTTCAGAGCGGAGTTTAATAGGAGAAAGAAAGAAAAGCTCTCTGTGGCAGAGAGGGGTCCGGGAGAAGTGGGTTGCCAGTTCCATGGTGGAATGCAAGGAGTTTTATGGATGAGTTTGAGGAGGCAGTGTCTGATCTATATAGGGCATGAAAGATTGGTTGGGCCATGTGCGCCATTTGCATAGGGCAGGAAAAACTGGTTAGGGCCAGGTGTGCCATTTGCATAGGGTGCGAAAATCTGGCCGCCCCGCCCTAGTCTTTTATTAAGCAGATGGGTTCTCTACCTGGCCGCTGCCGTGTTGCCTGTTTCTTTAGTGTACACGTGGTGACAAAGAAAAGGGAAGATGGAGCCTCCATGTTGAACATAGTTGGTCCCAAGGTAGCCCTTTTCTGTTGGCACAGCTACTGGCATTCACCACTACAAGCTCCCAGCTTGCTTATCTATGTCTGCAGCTCAACTTTTGAGGCTGCCCTTTGTTAGAAAAGAAATGATTTAGGAGCTACTTTTTATTAAAAGGGAAACTCTGGCAAGGACTCTTTTACCCTTACTATCCGCCTATCAATTATAATTTCTACTGAATTGGAGATCTTCATTGGCTTTTAATTTTCTTTCTTTTGCAGGTGTGTACTAGCAGCACATAGTAGGCATTCCATGTGTGCTTAAATAGAGTAAGGATGAGTAGCACAGATAATAATTGTGCATTATCAAGAGCCGTTTTTCAGCTGATGAGTCTGTCCTTGTATACAATTTGCTTAGAAATGGGGATTTACAGCTAATAAGCTCAGGAAAAAGTTATACTTGAGATAAAACTTTGCTTGGTGTGTGTTAAAATCTCCTGGAATGATGGGGGACTTATCTACACCTATTTGTAACCCTATCAATTTTTTATTTTGTATCCTTTGAAATTATGTTATAAAGTGTATATAAAATTAGAATCATTATACACTTCTGGTGAGAAATGTCATTTATCCTCATATGATGTCTTAGTCCCTTTGGGTTGCTATAACAAAACATCATAAACTGGGTGGCTTATAAAAAAAACAGAAATTTATTTCTCACAGTTCTGGAATGTGGGAAGTCCAAGATAAGGCTAATCCAGTGCATGGTGAGGGTTTGCTTACTGATTCATGGACAACAGTTTTTTTGCTGTGTTTCTGGCTAGCAGAAGGGACAAATGAGCCCCCTTGTGCCTCTTTTCTGAGGCCACTCATTCCATTCAGGCAGGCCCGACCCTCAAGTGACATAATCACCTCTGAAAGGTCCTGTATCCTAATACCATGATATTGGAGTCAGGGTTTCAACATATGAATTTTGAGGGAACATAAATATTCAAACCATAGCATATGGTGATTCCCAATATGAGTTAAGATCCAATTAGGAAATAAGAAACTACCTGAAGGAGTTCAGATGGAATTTAACACCAAGAATTAGTTACACAGATGATGGGAGAGTTGAGAAGTCTACAAGCAATATTGAGGCAGCCTAGAAATTTGCAACAGAAGAAGATCATTACTAAGCTGAAACTGGAGAAAAAAAAGTGAGGAGGAGTTGGAGGTGTATCTGAGACCAGTGCAGACAGACCTGTCCGGAGAAAGCTGCACCCACAGAGGGCAGGGTCATAGGGGAGACACAGCCCAAGGTACAGAGGCAAGGGTAGGAGAAATACACTGACCCTTCCCCTTTTCCCCATCTCAGGCTCCTGTTGGTGCTACCCTTTGATCAGACAACACAGAGCCTGGGAAGTGTAAGCTACAAGGGCCAAAAGCCCTGTACCCAAAGGCACAGTCAGGGAGGGAGAGAAAGAGATTAGAGAGAAAACAGGCCAGATTCAAGCATATTTTCTGATTTCTAGAATAAAATATAATGCATATTTTATATGTCATTAAAAGCTTTCTTTTGCTAAGTTGTGCCTGACATAACTTTTTCTATCATTATACTCTGAACTGTTCGTTTTTTGTTTTTGGTT